>NC_041730.1:94918582-95543582 GCF_004115215.2 Ornithorhynchus anatinus
TCTCCCGGGTGTGGTAGGGTGCTCTACGGCGCCTGCGCAAAAGTCCTGCCAGCCTTCGGGTAGGCGAGGGGTCTGCACGGCGCCGGCGCAGAAGTCCCGCCAGCTCTCGGGTGGGCTAGGGGGCTGCCGGCGCCTGCGCAAAAACCCTGCCAGCCCACGGGTAGGCGAGGGGGCTCCACGGCGCCTGCGCAGAAGGCCCGCCGTCCCGCAGGTAGGCGAGGGGGCCGCACGGCGCCTGCGCAAAAATCCTGCCAGCCTTCGGGTGGGCCAGGGGGCTGCACGGCGCCTGCGCAGAAGGCCTGCCAGCCTTGGAGTGGGCGAGGGGGCTGCACGGCGCCTGCGCAGAGGTCCCGCAGGTAGGCGAGGGGGCTGCACGGCGCCTGCGCAGAAGGCCTGCCAGCCTTCGGGTGGGCGAGGGGGCTGCACGGCGCCTGCGCAGAGGTCCCGCAGGTAGGCGAGGGGGCTGCACGGCGCCTGCGCAGAAGGCCTGCCAGCCTTCGGGTGGGCGAGGGGGCTGCACGGCGCCTGCGCAGAGGTCCCGCAGGTAGGCGAGGGGGCTGCACGGCGCCTGCGCAGAAGGCCTGCCAGCCTTCGGGTGGGCGAGGGGGCTGCACGGCGCCGGCGCCTGCGCAGAAGCCCCGCCGTGCTGCCAGGTGTCTGGCTAAGGCAGGCCGAGGCCCCGCGGAGGGACGGCAGCTCCTGCGCACAAAACGATCCGACTCCCTGCATCAGCCCGCTCCAACTGCAAGGGCTACGAGGGACCCCCTGCGCCTGCGCCTAGAGTTTCCTGCTTGCTTTAAAGGTCATGGAGGGGGGAGGAAATAGTAATAATGGGGGGATTTGTTAAGCGCTTACTATGGGCCGAGCACTGCGCCATGCGCTGGGGGAGATGCAGCGTGGCTCAGCGGGAACAGCCCGGGCTTGGGAGTTCGGAGGTCATGGGTTCGAATCCCGGGCCTGCCCCTTGTCTGCCGTGTGACTGTGAGCAAGGCACTTCTCTGGGCCTCAGTGACCTCATCTGTCAAATGGGGGCTGAAGACCGTGAGCGCCACGTGGGACCACTTGATGACCTCGTAGCGACCCCGGCGCTTAGGACAGTGCTCGGCACCTTATTATAATACCAACATTATTACGCAGGGACATCAGGTGGCCCTACGTGGGGCTCACAGTCTTCGTCCTCATTTTACAGATGAGGGAACTGAGACACAGAGAAGTCAAGTGACCTGCCCAGAGTCACACAGCTGACAGGGGGCGGAGCCGGGCTTAGAACCCAGGACCTCTGACTCCCAAGCCCGGGCTCATTCCCCTGAGCAACCTTGCTTTCTGGTGTGAATCTAAATTAGCGCGGAACGATTCATTTGCTGTATTTCTGCCTGCCGAATCGAAGACCGGCCCTGAAAATGGACATTCTCTCTAAAGCTTTTAGGTTTTACCCGGTCCCAACCGGGGGCCTAAAGCCGGACTGGTCAGTCAGTCGTATTTATTGAGCGCTTGCTACGTGCCGAGTGGTGTTCATTCAGTAGTATTTACTGAGTGCCTTCTATGTGCAGAGCACAGGACTGAGCGCTTGGAATGGACAATTCAGCAACAGAGAGACCATTCATTCAATAGTATTAATTGAGTGCTTACTATGTGCGGAGCACTCGACTAAGTGCTTGGAATGTACAATTTGGCAACAAAGACCATTCATTCAGTCGTATTGAGCGCTTACTATGTGCAGAGCACTGGACTGAATGCTTGGAATGTACAATTCGGCAACAGAGACCATATAGTATTATTGAACACTTACTATGTGCAGAGCACTGGACTAAGCGCTTGGAATGGACAATTCGGCAACAGAGAGATACCATTCACTCATTCAGTAGTATTTATTGAGCGCTTACTATGTGCAGAGCACTGAACTGAGCGCTTGAAATGGACAATTCAGCAACAGAGAGACCATTCATTCATTCAGTAGTATTTATTGAGCACTTAATAGGTGCAGGGCACTGTACTAAGCGCTTGGAATGGACAGTTCGGCAACAGATAGAGACAGTACCTGCCCAATGATGGGTTTACAGTCTAATCACTGTGAACTAAGCGCTTACAGTGTGCTAAGCGCTTTGCCTCGTTGGCGGGGCCCGCAGTGGTCGGAGGGCCCGAATGGAGGGGGTGGGCGAGGAGGGGGAGCTGACCCCATCGGTCACTTTCTTGCTGCCCAAAGGCAGTGCGGAGTGTTCATCTGTCGGACAGCAGCCTTGGGCGTCGAGAATTTTGTGGGTCCCCCCCCCCCCCCATCCCCGGAGGCCGAGTTCGTGTTCCACTCGGAATTTTTATCTGAGGCCCCCAAAGGGGCTGTTGGGAAGTTGGGGTTGGAGAGGAACCGATCAGTTAATTGGAAAGACCTGAAGATTCCTGTTTATGGTGGGTGGAGAGGTGGGGGAATTCCAGCCACCTGCCCTATAATAATAATACTGATGATGGCATTTGTTAAGCGCTTACTATGTGCCAAGTGCTGTTCTAAGCGCTGAGGGAGATAGAAGGCCATCAGGTTGTCCCACGTGGGGCTGATGGTCTTCATCCCTGGTTTACAGAGGAGGGAACTGAGGCACAGAGAAGTTAAGTGACTTGCCCCAAGTTACACAAAGTGGCAGAGCCGGGATAATAATAATCGGGGTATTTGTTAAGCTTTTACTATGTGCCAAGCACTGTTCTAAGCGCTGGGGGTGGTGCAAGGTGATCAGGTTGTCCCACGTGGGGCTCACATTTTTCATCCCCATTTTACAGATGAGGGAGCTGAGGCACAGAGAAGTTAAGTGCCCTGCCCAAAGCCACAGAGCGGGCAAGCGGCAGAGCGGGGATTAGAACCCACGACCTCTGACTCCCAAGCCCGGGCTCTTTCCACTCAGCCACGCTGCTTCTCTTTCTCACCTCCCTCTTGGCTAGCACGGGGGAGAGAGTCAAACACTTCTTGGGGTGTGTTTAGGAGGGGGTGGATCACCTGATTTTAGACTTCCCATGCTCTGTCCTACAGAGTGCTCTGTCCTACAGAATGCACGTTGGTGAAGCTGTTTTTCTGTGGCTTCGCTCCAGGCTTAGGACAGGCCCGGAGAGACTTCAGTTCACACCACCCTGTTTAAATAATCTGCACCCTTATCGGTCAGCAAAATAACGTGAAGAGGACCTGGTTCTCATCCCAGCTCTGCCACTTGCCTGCTGTGTAGTTTCGGGCAAGCCACTTCACTTTTCCGCACCTCCGTCTCATTTTTTCCATTTAGACTGTGAAGCCTATGAAGGGCAAGGATCGGGTGTGATCCGATCATCTGGTATCTACCCCAGCGCTTAGCGGGTAGCAATATTCCACAGTGATTATTATAAAGTAGGAAAAGATGCAGTCAGCAGCTCTAATCGAGGGCACCCAATGTCAGGGTTTCCAAGATAGGTGAAGCGCTGAGGAGATATAGGAAAAACAAAGGGTGATTATTACAATTTTTCTGCTCGTATGCACAAATTGTGATTATCAGCACATTCTGATTAACGTGGCTTCTCCAGAATTGCAGTGAGTTGCTGGTCAAGCTTTGTCAGCATATCCAGGGAGGAAGAAAGCTTTAGAAAATTTGAGGACATAGGTCAAGAACTGGAGGCTTAAGAAGTCAAAAAGTACCTATGGAGGCATTTGCAGATTTAGCAGATTGTTAACCTAGGAAGTGAATGTTGGGGTCCTGAACATCCTTAATAGGGAAAAAGTAGGGACAAGATAACAGGTTCGCCCATGTCTATATGAAAAATAGTTGAAGGATCTAAAAAAGGTGGGATTAGCACAGTCGAAAAGCAAAGTAGAATTAGGTTAAAGGTGGTACTGAAAAATCTGCAATAGAGCGATTGCTTCTGTGAACATTAATTTCTGCCTCTGAGGTTTTCCTACCAAAACAGGCGTGAATGACATCTCATATAAAGGCTGAAGAAAGCAAGAAAACAAAATAATTTGGGGCCCAAAATAAGAGATTATGTCCCTTCAAGGAGCTGCTGATGAGATTGCTATAAGGAGACCTTAACTCAGTCTCTCTCCTGCTCGATCTGCGGGTAGCTGCATTACATTTTAAGTAGTCCTTTCTCTCCACCCTTGTCCCCTTCCAGTTCTGTGCACTCAAAAAAAATCAATCAACTGGTAAATAGTATTTATTGGCTCTCTTACTGTGTGCGTAACACTATAATAAACGTTTGGGAGAGTACAGTTGATTAAGTAAACACATCCCTACCATTAGGGAGTCTACGGTCTGTCGGGATACAAACTCTAAAATAATAATTGTGGTATTTTAAGTGCTTACTACGTGGCAAGCACCGTACTACCCAACGCCAGAATAGAATCAAGTTAATCAGGTCCCACATGGAGCTCACAGTCTTAAGTAGGAGGGAGTACAGGTATTTAGTCCTCATTGTGCAGATGGGGGAGCTGAGGCACTGAAGAATTAACTGGTTTGCCCTAGGTCACATAGCAAATACGTGGTGGAGTGGGATTAGAACCCGGGTCCTCCGACTTCCTTTCCATACTCTTTCTACACTGCTCCAGTTCCAGATAAAATAAAATTTCAGATAAAATAAATTGGAGGTTGGAGAAAATAACAGAAAACAGTGATATATATGTGTATAAATGCAACCCAGACTAGGATGAATCAGAAGTACCGTCTTTGCCATCCCTACCTGGATGAGTTTGGGAGATTTTTTTTTGTTTTCTCTCAAATTGAGCCTTTAAATGTAAATTCTGCTTTCCAATTTTAGCTCTCCAGCATAAACTGTTTTTGCTTGGTCCGTATGCATAGAGCTTTATGGGAAGACCAATCTTCCATGATCAAGAGTGTTGCAACTCAGAAACTTTAGGTATCAGATGAAATATAATGAAGAAATATTGATTTTTGTAGTTTGGCTTGAGACTTCTCTTGGCCGTCTACATCTACCATAAAAATGCACAAAATGTTGTGCAACAAATAGGGTGTGGGGCCGTCCTTGAGAAAATTGAAAGGCACAGCAGCCAAGCTAATATTAGTCTTTGCCTTCCCACGTGGGGAAGATCCTGGCCCAGAGTAGGGATTATTGGAGAGGCTCTGGTCGGGGAGATATAAAGCACACTTCGGTAAAGGCGTGTTTGTGCCGGATGGACCACCTAGAAAGCAGATAAAGCCCGCCAGGGGAGATCGCTGCTGACTCCAGTCGGGGTGAAGCATTCCTACAATGTAGCATCAAGTGCCTCGGTGTGTCCACTGACACGAATCCGAGCGGAGATGCTCGTGCCACTCAAAATGGGCTGTTTCTCTAAATTGCAGAAAACGCCCCCCGTGGTCCCTTCCCTGGTCCGTTCTTCGAAGCCCCGCCCGGACTTGGAACGGCTCACAGGCCTCAAGTTCTGTTGAGGCTTCACACCGTCTGTCCTGTTGCCCTCATCCCCTCCCCGAGGTGAGGACAGGAGTGGGTGCGGCGGCTGTGGATAGGGGGCTTCAGGGCAGGGGCTAGTGTGTTCTGGGTGGGCATGGTGTGTTTGCGTGTGCCTCTCTGTTCCAGCAGTCCAGGGAGGGGGTTACACGGGTTACACCATATGTTCCCTCTCCATCCTCCTGCCAGGAAAGTGAGAGCCTTCCTCAGTTCTGGTTGCCTTTTTCTTTTTACAAAAAAAGGATATTTAAGCAGTTAATATGTGGCAGGCACAGTGCTAAATGCTGGCTTAGATACAAGCTAAACAAGTTGGACACAGTCCGTGACCCACACAGTCTTTACGGTCTTAATCCCCCATTTTACAGATGAGGGAACCGAGGCACAGGGAAGTTGAGTGACTTGTCCAAGGTCACACAGCAGGCGGAGCTGGGGTGAGACTCGAGATCCTTCCCACTCTCAGGCCCATGCTGTCTCCAGCAGGACTTCCTGCTTTGTGTTTCGTTTTTCCTTCCTGGAGCCCTCCAGGCTGGCAGTCTTGCATTTAAGGTTTGGGATGATAAGGAAGGGCCGAAGGGTTCAAGAAATCCATCAGTAGTATTAATCTCACGCTTACTATGTGTGGAACATGGTAGTAAGCTCTCGGGAGGGCACAAAATTAGCAGACAGTATCTTGCCCGAAATGAGGTGACAGTGTAGAAAGAGACACTTTGTCACTAGTCCTCTCCAGGGGAGAGTCCCCCCCCCCCCCAAACCCCGCACCACACCCCTCCCGAGAGTCATTTTCTTACTGCTCCAAACCAGATCACGATCAGAAAGTAAATCCTCAGGAGACAGTAGTGGGGGGTTGGCTAGTATTAGCGGAATTACAGGGGGCCAACCAAGAACAGATTGGGAAAGACCAAGGGAGAGGCTCTTGTATATCAAGGGAGAAGAAAGTAACACTCTTTCCCCCAGCTCTCAGATATCTGATTCAGTTCCGCCCCTGTTCCTCCGGGGTCGGAGATGGAAGGGATGGGGTGTGGTTACTGATTTATGGAAAGACCTTGTTTCTGCCCTGTTTGTTATTTCCAACCCGAGAGATCAGCGATGCTTTGTCAGATATTCTGAAATGAATCTTTAGTCCGGGAGGAGAGGGGAGGTGGTGCTTGGCGAGGCTTGAGGTTCGTCACGGCATTCCATTGGTCAACTCGGTTGAATAAGGCAAGTCCATGGTAGGGAAAGACCTTGGTATCTTTTTCTTTTAAAAAAAAAACATTTTTGTTAAACATTTACTGTGTGTCAAGCACTGTTCTAAGCGCTGGGGTAGTGACAAGTTGTATTAGGTAGGACACATTACCAGTTCCATGTGGGACACTCAGTCTGAGTAGGCAGAAGTAGGATTTAATCCCCATTTTACAGTTGAGGAAATTTAGGCGCCGAAAAGTTAAGTGATTTGCCCATGGTCACCCCGCAGGCATTTGGCAGAGCTAGAATTAGAATCCAGGTCCTCTGACTCCCAGACCCATGCTCATTTCACTAGCCCGCACTGCTTCTCCTGGAAGGAATTTGCTTTCCTTAGCCTCCGAACTGGAGGATCCGGAGCATCATTTCCTTGAGTGTGCCAAGGTGGCACTGGCCTCTTGCACATGCTTCATAGTGCCTGGGACTCTGTGTTGGAGCCCAGTTAAGCCAAACAAGTTCCTTCACGGGCTGATGATAATTGGCCCAGTACCTGGCCCCGTAATAATGCTGTTGGTATTTGTTAAGCGCTTACTATGTGCAGAGCTCTAAGTGCTGGGGTAGATACAGGGTATCCCACGTGAGGCTCACAGTCTTAATCCCCATTTTACAGATGAGGTAACCGAGGCATAGAGAAGTGAAGTGACTTGCCCACAGTCACACAGCTGACAAGTGGCAGAGCCGGGATTCGAACCTGTGACCTCTGACTCCCAAGACCGCGCTCTTTCCACTGAGCCACGCTGCTTCTCTGCTTCCCATCCTCAGGCAGGAGTGTTCAGTGAAAGCTGGGCACAGAGGAAGTGAGGAATCTGGGTTCCATTAACAGCGACGTACCTCATTTGTCGTGGGGCCTTGGGTCTGGCTCTCCCTCCCCAAATCTGCCTCAGTGTCCCTGTCCGAATAAAGGAAAGAGCACCGGCCTCAAGCCAGAGTTGCTTTTGCAATGATGTTGTTTCATCCGCCTTAGGAGCGTCATCCAGAGTAAACATGTCTGAAGACCAGAGCGGAGGCCCCAGCCCCAGAGAGCCCCTCGGGCGGTGCTATGAAGCGCAGCGGGACTTGGAGCACGCCATCAGCGGAGTCCTCCTGGCCGAGCATCACCTCAAGGACAACCTGAGAGAGGTGAGCACGGAGAAGCCGCCCTCCCTCCCCTCCCCGTTCCCCCCCGAAACCCGGCCTCTTCTTATCGGTGTTGCAGAAGCCTTTCGATTTTTGGCAAAACAGGGAAAATTAAATCCAAGTCCTGGCCTCATTCAAGCGGGTCACATTGCAATCTCAGGACAGTGCACATAGCGTGGTACGAGGATATTCCAGGGCTTGTCAGATGGGGGATCTTCCATTTAAACCCCTCGGAGACTTGCTGTTAGAATAACTGGTATTTAAGTGCTTACTGTGTGTCAGGTGCTGTACTAAGCGCTGGGGTGGAAACAAGGCGGATCGGGTTGGACACGGTCCCTGTCTCACATAGGGCTCTTAGTCTTCATCCTCATTTTACAGATGATGTAACTGAAGCGCAGAGAAGTGAAGTGACTTGCCCAGGGTCACATAGCAGACATGTGGCGGAGCTGGGATTAGAACTCAGGTCTTTACAGGCCCTTGCTCTATCCACAAGGCCACGCTGCCTCTGTTAGGGGCTTAGTGTAGTAGCTGGGACTCTGAAGGTGACTGCTGTTTTCCTGGGGGGAGCGTGAAGGGCGGGTGGGAATGGAGAGGCAGAGCAGGAACTTGACAGAGGCAACAGTACCAAGGATTTTAGTTAAAACCCCAAATAACTAATGAGGAACTTAATTATTAGCAAAATTGCTAAGTGATTTAGTGCCTGTGTGAATGGAAGAGTACTCGGTTGTTTCAGCCTTTCCGGCAGGGTGAAATTTTCTTATTCACAAGAGGCAGCGTGGTTTAGCGGAAAGTGTCAGATGACTTGGGCTCTGGCCCCAGCTCTGGTCTGTTATATGTGAGGCAGGTCACTCACTTAAACTTGGTGGCTTCAGTTTCCTCAACTGTAAGTGGGGTTGATCTCTGTTTCTCAGTAGTTCTTGGGAGTCCCGGGAGGACAAAATGATCGTTGATGTGAAAACTCTTGGAAAAATAATGAAAGCGTTATCAATGAATGATAATAATAATGTTGGTATTTAAGTGCTTACTATGTGCAGAGCACTGTTCTAAGCGCTGGGGGAGATACAGGGTAATCAGGTTGTCCCACGTGAGGCTCACAGTCTTAATCCCCCTTTTCCAGATGAGGTAACTGAGGCACAGAGAAGTGAAGTGACTTGCCCACAGTCACATAGCTGACAAGTGGCAGAGCCGGGATTTATTGAAGCTTACTATGTGCAGAGCACGGTACTTGCAGAGCTTGGGAGGGTACAAGACAAAAGAATTAGTGGACACATTCCCTTTCCATAACAAGTTTCCATTCCAGAGGGACTGTACTATGTGCAGAGCTTGGGAGGGTACAAGACAAAAGAATTAGTGGACACATTCCCTTTCCATAACAAGTTTCCATTCCAGAGGGACTTGAAGGTGGAATTATGTGATATTTTTCATGAAACAGTGGTTGAAACTGCTCCCTGTGTATTCACAGGACCGGAGTGTAACGTCTTTAGGAGATAATGGTGTGGGCCAATGCGTTCCTCTTTGGGGGTTCTGTCATTCATAGTATTTATTGATTGAGTGCTTACCATGTGCAGAACACTCTACTAAGTGCTTGGAATGGACAATTGGGCAACAAATGAGACAATCCCTGCCCAGTGACGGGCTAACGGTCTAATCGGGGGAGACAGATGGACAAAAACAAGACAACATAATCACGATAAATAGAATCAAGGGGCTGTACACTTCATTAACAAATAGGGTAATAAAAATATATACAAATGAACACAGTGAGGGGAGGGGAAGGGAGAGGGGGTGGTGAGGGGGTATGGGGAGAGGTGGAGCACGGGGTGTCTCCATTTACTTTGAAACACGAATACTTTGGGGTTTGGGGCGAGGAGTGATGAAAGAAGACTCGTGGTGTGATTTCTTAGTGGCAAACTCAGCTCCTTTTGCCGACCGCTGTAGTATTGGGGCACAGTGCGGTTACAGCTAAACGGCCACCATTTACACGGTGTCCTGGAGTCCCCAAGGTCTGACAACCTTGGTGCCTCTCAGGTTAAAGCTCAGATCCACAGCTGCATAAGCCGTCACTTGGAGTGCCTGCGCAGCCGCGAAGTCTGGCTGAATGAACAGGTCGACCTCATCTATCAGCTCAAAGAAGAAACACTTCAACAACAAGTCCAGCAACTCTCCTGGGTAAGGTGGTCCCGTCTCTCTAACCACGTTGACCTCTGCTGCGTGGTTCCAAAACGCAACCCTTGCCCTCCGCGGACATGTGCCCCTGTGGCGGGGGGTGGTCGCCTTCCACTCATTCATTCATTCAATAGTATTTATTGAGCATTTACTATGTGCAGAGCACTGTACTAAACGCTTGGAATATACAAATCGGTAACAGATAGAGACAGTCCCTGCCCTTTGATGGGTTTACAGTCTAATCGGGGGGGATGGACAGACAAGAACAATGGCAATTAATAGAATCAAGGGGAAGAGCATCTCATTAAAACAATAGCAAATAAATAGAATCAAGGTGATGTACATCTCATTAACAAAATAAATAGGGTAATGAAAATATATACAGTTGAGTGGACGAGTACAGTGCTGAGGGGATGGGACGGGAGATGGGGAGGAGCAGAAGGAAAGGGGGGTGAAGAGGGTTAAGCTGTGGAGAGGTGAAGTGGGGGGTAGAGGGAGCAGAGGGAAAAGGGGGGAGCTCAGTCTGGGAAGGCCTCTTGGAGGAGGTGAGCTTTAAGTAGGGTTTTGAAGAGAGGAAGAGAATTAATTTGGCAGAGGTGAGGTGGGAGGGCATTCTAGGACAGCAGGAGGACGTGGCCCAGGTGTAGACGGGATAGGCGAGAATGGGGGACGGTGAGGAGGTGGGCGGCAGAGGAGCAGAGCGTGCGGGGTGGGCAGTAGAAAGAGAGAAGGGAGGAGAGGTAGGAAGGGGCAAGGTGATGGAGAGCCTTGAAGCCTAGAGTGAGGAGTTTCTGTTTTGTGCGGAGGTCGATAGGCAACCACTGGAGGTGTTTAAGAAGGGGAGTGACATGCCCAGAGCATTTCTGCAGGAAGATGATCTGGACAGCAGAGTGAAGAATAGACTGGAGTGGGGAGAGAGAGGAGGATGGCCGGGACATTTTCCCAAGTCGTGAAGGGAGTTAAAAGTGATTTCTTCTCTCTCCTTTCAGCTGTTGGGCCAGTTCAACTGCCTGATTCACCAGCTGGAATACACCCGCAATAAGGATCTGGCCAACCAGGTCTCCGTTTGCCTGGAGAGGTAAAAACCCAGCGCCTGTTCGGTCAGTGGCATTGTGCGTGCAGAGCCCTGCGCTGAATGCTGGGGAGAGTACACTACAGTAAGAAAAAGTCCCTGCCCTCAGGGAACGTGGAATCTTGAGAAGCAGCATGGTCCAGTAGGTAGAGCCCGGCCCTGGGAGTCAGAAGCACCTGGATTCTAATTCTGGCTCCACTTGTCTGCTGTGTGACGTTGGGCGAGTCCCTTCACTTCTCAGTGCCCGATACCTCGTCTGTAAAATCACTGTCGTATTTTATTGTGCGCTGTCCATTCATTGTTGTATTTACTGAGTTGCTTTCTGTGGGCAAAGCACTGTATTTGTGTCAGACACAAATAAACAGATAGACACATTCCCTGCCCACAATGAGATCACTGTACTAAGTGCTTGGGAGAGTCCAGTACAACAGAATTAGCGGACACGTTCCCTGTACTTTGAACCCCGTGTGGAACATGGACTATGTTGAAACTGATTGGCTCCTATCTACCCCAGGGCTTAGAACAGTGCCTGGCACATGGTAAGATGGTAAGTGATTATCAAGTACTGTTAAAAGAAAACAAGTAACAAAAAGCTAATTTAACTGCTTTTTAGCTATACAGTCTTTATCTCTTTCACCGGTGAAATGGAACTGGTTTTTCTTATTCTACCTGTGGCTTGTGTAAATCTAAATTTAGTTCAGTGTCTTTCACTGAAGTACAATCTCAGAAAGTCATGGGTTCTAATTCCAGCTCCACCACTCATCTGCTCAGTGACCTTGGACAAGTCACTTAACATCTCTGTGCCTGTTACCTCGGTCTTTTTTTTTTTTTTTTAAAAAAAAAGGGATGAAGATTGTGAGCCCAGTGTGGGACAGGGATTCTGTCCAACTTGATTAACTTACATCTATCTACCCCAGCACTTAGAACGGTGCTGGGCACATTGTAAACACTTAAGTTTTATTATTGTTAAATTATGTTATTAAGTTGTTATACTGGCCCAGATTCTAGCTGGGAATGAATGAGAGTAATTCAGCTCAACATCACCATGCTAGGTCCTGGGTAGATTGTACTAGTCAAATGGGTTTTAAAGAGAAGGATAAATCAATTTCTCATCCGTCTTTTGGGGCTTAAGGTCAAACGACGGGGGCAAATCTAATGAACACCTCTCAAAAATGTTCTTCCAGGCTGGGCAGTTTGACCCTCAAGCCAGAAGATTCAGCCATTCTCCTGTTCGAGGCGGACACGACCTCTCTGCGTCAGGCCATCACGTCTTTTGGGGCTCTGAAGACCACGGTGAGCCTGTGCAGCTGGGGTGGCTGGGTCAGATTCTCCTCGACACACTTAGCTCCTTTGGTGGCCTCACTTAGAGCATAAAGGCTTCGGGGATGATTTATCAGACATCCTCATGTCATTCGCAAACTGGGTAGTGATTGCAATTTCTCTGAAGCCCTGGCCCTTAAAGCCGTTATGGTTCAATTTGGGGTTTGTCGCTGATGAAGACCACACCGATCAATCGATGAGTGCTTACTGTGTGCAAAGCACTGTACTAAGCACTTGGGAGAGTACAATACAGCAGATTCAATAGTCACGTTCCCTGCCTCAATTTTTTTTTCAGGCCGGAGGGGGAGACAGACAACACCAATTAGTAATTTATAGCATGTAATTTAAAGATGTGTACCTACGTGCTGTGGTATTGGGTGGGGTGAATAGCAACTGCCCAGAAGTCCCAGATCCTTTGTCATCGTCGTCGTCGTCCGGCGCCATTTGGTTACGTGGACTTGGAAGAGTGAAATCAGTGGTAGTTTCAGCCCTCCGTCCAGACAGGGACCAGTGGAGGTTAACTGTAGTGGCCGTCTTCCTGCTTGACTTTGTCACAATTTCCAAGTTGGCAAAAATTTGGTGGGAGAGTGAAATTCATTTGTTTTATGTTTTTTATCCCCCCCCCCCCAAAGCAAATTCCTGAACCTAAAATGATCCATGCTGCAGCAGCACCTCTTGGGCCCATTGTTCCACAGATGTGCGCGGCCAGACCGGAGCAGGTAAGCTGTAAAACTACTCTCCCGTATATGAGGTGATGCGTGAGCTTGTGTAAACTTAATCATTTTGAGGACACAATTCAGGGTAATCGGGCAAGGATAGGGAATCCGACCTTGATTCAGGAACCGGTTGTATCTAAGTCTGTGGACTGCCTGTATCAGGATCGACGGAGCCCCTCCCCAACCCACTTAGCTGTGTACGGAGCACTGTAAAGGGAAACATTGTGAGAAGGTAGAAGATGGAATACCGGCCGAGGAGCTCACAGTGGACCTAAATAGTGGAATAGACCCAAAGAGCGAAGGGGCAGATAGTCTTTCCGAGCAATACCTGTAAGTCTCGCTTGTATTTATCGAGCATCTACCTTGTGCAGACCAATTTCATTAAGGGCCTGGAAGAGGACAGTAGAGTTTAAAAAAAAACAAAACAGTTCCTTCCCTCAAGGAGCTTACAGATTTGCAGGGAAGACTGATGCAGTAATATTCAGATAGGCGAATAGGAAAAATGGCAATGTAGATGAACAAGCGTTTAACCAGTTGGGTATGGAAATTGAAGGGTACACCGTGCTTTGGGCAGGTTTAAGAGGGTGGTTGGTGCCGACGTGCTGAGTAGGTAGTTGGGGTGATAAAGCCTCGGGGAGCAGAAATATTAATCGGGGAAGGTGCATCTGAGGGCGTGTGATTTTTGGAAGAGCTTTGAAGATGAGGGCTGTCGGGGAGGGAGTTCCAGGCAGGAGGAGGGAAGGGTGTGAGCAAGGGGTTGGAGGCCGGGAGAGATGAGAACGGGCTACCGGTTAGCTGGGGTGTAGTGGGAGAGGAGACCAAGGAGGATAGAAGTAATGGAGTGCCCTAAAGCCAGTAGTCTGAACTGAAGAGGAGTGGATCGACACTGAAGGTTTTTTGGAGCAGGAAGATGTGTGCTCAGTGATGTTTTCAAAAAATAAAATAAAAAAAATCTGGAGAGCAGAGCAGGATGACCCTCTCCCGAGGCTGCTTGGTGCCTGAGACTTGCTTGCAAGAGGGAAGTGGCGACGTGGCGGGCCGTTAGTGTGGCATCTGAGCGGCTTTGAAGCGAGGTCGGCAAGGGTCCTCTGCCCGGGTGGAGCCTGGAGTGGTTGGTTCGATTTTCAGGTTCTGTCTTCCGCGCCCCTGGCCCCCCTGCTTAACGATTGGCTCCTCGGTGGCCGCCCCGCTCCCGCTCACCAGGCTCCGGGCTTGCCCAGCTCTGACCTCCGGGACTGGCTCAGCAAGAAGCAAGGCGTGGTGAGCAACCAGGTACTCTCCTCCCCTCCGGCCTGCTGAGGTGGGGGCCCTGGGGCGGAGCAGCTTGGTGGATGTGGATGGGGTAATGGGAGTGAAGAGGCTGTTGGCCCCGGAGGAGCTAGCAGCCTTGAGCTGAATAACCTTAAGGTAGATTCATTCATTTATTCAGCTGTATTTAATGAGCACTTACTTTGCACCAAGCACTGTACTAAGCGCTTGGCAGAGTACAACAACGAGTAGACTGTGGTCTGTGCCCATAATGAAGCAGCGTGGCTCAGTGGAAAGAGCACGGGCTTGGGAGTCAGAGGTCGTGGGTTCTAATCCCGGCCCCTCCGCTTCTCTGCTGTGTGACCTTGGGCAAGTCACTTCACTTCTCTGTGCCTGTTACCTCATCTGTAAAAATGGGGATTTAAAAAAAAAAAGTTAGCCCCACATGGGACAATCTGATTACACTGTATCTACCCCAGCAGTTAGAACAGTGCTCTGCACATAGTAAGCGCTTACAAATACCATAATTATTATTAATAATGACCTCACAGCCTAGAGAATGATTAAGTTCATTTGGATCATTGTTTCTGGCCACCAGGTTGCTCGAGTTTCCAGAAGTGGGGCAACCATTGGATATATAAAATCCAATATTTTTTTTAAAACGGTACTCGTTAAGCACCGAATGTGTGCCGGACATAATCTGCTGGGATCCAGTTCCCATCCCATGCGGGG
Organism: Ornithorhynchus anatinus; assembly: GCF_004115215.2. Classification (NCBI taxonomy): domain Eukaryota; kingdom Metazoa; phylum Chordata; class Mammalia; order Monotremata; family Ornithorhynchidae; genus Ornithorhynchus; species Ornithorhynchus anatinus. The sequence goes on from NC_041730.1 coordinate 94,933,580, forward strand.
CTCACGGTCCCAAGTCAATAGATCGGTCAGTTGTATTGAGTACTTACTGTGCGCAGAGCACTGTACTAAGTGCTTGGGAGAGTACAATACCAGGTGGAGGGAGGAGATTTAACCGGCACTTTTACAGGTGAGGGATCCGAGGCCCAGAGAAGTTGCAAATTGCCCAAGGTCACACATCAGGTGGCGGGGGCAGAATTAGAACCCAGATCCTCTGGCTCCCAAGCCTGTGCTCCTCCCACCAGGCCAAACGGCTTCCCGGGGTGGAACATATCACTTAATTCTCCCGTATATTCTCTCCCAAGCGCTTAATACAGCGCTCTGCGCATAAAGTGCTCAGTAAATACCACGGATCGAATGTGTGATGGCCGTCGGCATCAGGTGTCTCTGTCAATGTTGAGCTCCCGTTTGTGTGTGTGTGTGTGTGTGTGTGTGTGTGTGTGTGTGTGTCTTTGAACAGGGCCCCGGTACCTCCAAAACTTGCAGTTTCAACATCGGCAATATCTGGGGCAACCTGAAGGGCTTGGAAAACTGGCTGCACAAGAGTCAGCAGCGAGACCTCGCCGAGAAAGCCGGTCCCCCGAGGCGCCACAGCTGCGCTTCTACCACCGGCTCCTCCTCCGTCGAGACGGAGCACGTGGAAGCCCCGGAGCCGGAGCGGGACGAAGCGGACCTCTCCGACTGGCTGGCGACCCCCCGGGAGGTGGAGGACGGCGGCCGTGAAGCCGCCGAGAACCCCGGACCCCTCTTCTCGCCTTTCCACGACGTCTTCAGCGTCGGCGACTGGCTCCTCAAGCCCGACTCCTGCACCAACTGCCGCGGCAGCCGGCCCAGAGCCGTCGAGATCGAAAACCTGGGGGTTTTGAAGTGCCTGAGCGAACACCTGGAGGGGAAGAAGCCCGGCCCGACCCCCGGCCCGTCCGCCGAGGCCTGGCTGCTCCAGCAACCCCAGGCCCCCCTTAAGGTGGAGGAGGTATGCAGAGCTAACGAGACCTGCGGGAGCTTTTCCGAGTGCGTGTGTGAGGAGAAATGCGAGAAGGAGGCCCTGGATAAGTGGCTCCTGAGGAAGAAGGGGAAGGATAAAAACGGCGTGGCCCGGGACCCGGCCGGGAGCCCGCGGGGCGCCCCGGAGAAGCCGGACCCCGCTGCCGACCGGTGGCTCCGCCCCTCCGGGCAGCAGGCGGAGGAGCAGAGGCCCGGGGCCTCCAAGTCCCCCGCTCCCTCTTGGATTCCCGAGACCTTCTGGGACGCCCCCTTGTCCTACTGGCTCGTCAAGCCCAGAGGTCCCGGGGCAGTCTCCCGGGAGGCCGCCGTCGGGGAAGAGAAAGCGAGCTGGGAGACGGCCTCCTCGGCCAAGGGAACGGCCCCCGGCTCTCTGGCGTCCTGGCGACTGCCGGCCGAGGACACGGGCGGAACCGACCGGTCCTCCGCGGACGCCAAGTGGATCCTCAGCAAGAAGACCCAGGTGGGTGAAGGCTTGACCGTCCGATCCCTCACTGGTGCCGGGAATCTGGGCCCCCCCCCAGTGCCTTTGGATTTCTAACCAACGTGAGCTAGGGGCCCGTGAAGAGTAGATTAACGGAGAGGACAAAATTAAGAGTGAAAAGAGCAGTGGCAAACTCGCCCACCACCGTGTTCTCCCTCTAGCTGTCTTTTGGCCATTTTTGGTCGCTGGCAACTTGGCCAAAGTAGGTGAGGACAGAATGAACCCGTCCTGCCCCCCTTGGAACTCGGTGGGCAGCTCTGGTGGAGTGGGAGTCTGGCTAATACTTAGAAATCCTTGGATTATCTGTAAATTTCAGTCGTCTCCACCAGCATAGGATGAGAATGGCTCCTCTGAATGCTGCAAACTCAGAACCCGTAGTAGTCGTCAGGCCCTGCCCAGACGAATGCACGTTAAAGTCTTTTCTCCTTCACAGGAACTGTTGGAACAAACGTTTCCTCCGGCAGTTTGCGATCTCTTTGCCTGTATGCAACTCAAAGCTGACAAGGAAAAGTGGTTGTACCGAACCCCTCTCCAGGTAGGTCTCCCCTACGCGATGCCGGGGGGTGACGCGGATCAGCCCGCTCGGGTCTGACCCAAGGGACCGGTTACACGGAGCGACCAGAGAAACGCCGTCAGGGAACTGGGGGACGTTCTTCCGCTAGCACCTACTCTGGTGCTACGTGAGCGGAGGATGGATTTCACTCGCCCAACAGCCCCTTTCAAGTGCCAGACTGTAAACTCGTTGTGGGTAGGGGACGTGTCCAACTCTGTGGTATCGTACTCCCCCGAGCACCTAGTACACCCTCTGCACACAGTAAGCGCCCAGTAAGTAACCATCGACGGCCTAATAGCATTGGGACCGAGGCTGGCTAGGGGGCACAGGATATCGGGCGGAAGGTGAAGCGAAAGCGGGTCCCGAGAGCAGGTGCTGGGACATTGAAGCAGCGGGGCTCAGTGGAAAGAGCCCGGGCTTGGGAGGCAGAGCTCATGGATTCGAATCCCGCCTCTACCGCTTGTCAGCTGTGTGACTGTGGGCAAGTCACTTCACTTCTCGGTGCCTCTGTTCCCTCATCTGTAAAATGGGGATTAAGACTGTGAGCCTCACATGGGGCAACCTGATGACCCTGTATCTACCCCAGCGCTTAGAACAGTGCTCTGCACATAGTAAGCGCTTAAGTCCAACATTATTATTATTATCTAACGGGCCATCTTTTGCTTCTAGATGTGAAGCGGAGGACACAGCTAGAGTCAAGCTACCTTCCTGCTGCCCGCCGCACATCCGTGATCGGAGGGACTGCGGCCCACCTGCTGCCGTGTCATTGTTTCTGGCTCTGACTAGTCTTTGTTTTCCTTTGCCTTTCCAAACCTGGAACCACCAAAAAGAGACGCATCAGTTCCGTGTTACCGAATTAGTTCCTTGCTGCCCAACTGTGTCAGAGAGAAGAGCTCAGTGGTTCAAGTGATGCTGAGATGAAGATGAAGGAACAGAAGCGTCCCGGTAGCCTTTGCAGGAAAAAGTCTTTTTACGGCCTTTAGCTTGTGGGGTTATTGGGGTCCTGGCAAGCATCTTAAAGCACAATGCAGTTTCACGGTGAAATATCTCAAGTCGAAACCTGCTTTCTCTTTCGAAGTATTTGCAACTCTCGTGGCTCTCCTGCTTTATCTCGCCCCAAGTTCCTTCCAGAGAGGTCAGCCATAATGCTCTCTTAATTGGGCGGACCGTTGGCCATATATCACGCCGGGGTTTGGTTTGGTTCCCGTGGGTGCGCGGCCGACCGTGGCAGATTATTAGGTCCAGTGTACTGAAGGTGCACCCTGGGTGTGGGAAACTTCGGAACGCGTGGCTTTTCACCTCCCTTCCTTCATCCTGCGCCCCGTTCCAGACTACTTCCCTTCTTCTCAAAGGTAGTTCAGCCGAATGCACATTTTGCCCTCATTTGCTATCAGGATTTTGGAGCCATCAGATGAGCCCCTCATCCCTGGCTTTGGTTCGGGCAAGGAGCCCAGCGCGGTCGTCCACGGGCTGAGCGCCGACTGAACGTTTTAAGACTAGAAAGGGCTCGCTGAGGATTTCAGTCCTTGCTTAATTAAGTGAACTAGGTTCGCTTTTTATCCAGTTGGAGTCACTGAAGCTAAAGAAGCTGTCTTTTGACATCCGTTACAATAACAGAGAGATCTATATTTAGTACTTGAACTACTAAAAGAGATGATGGGTGCATTCTGTGGGTCAGGAATCCGTATACTGCCGCACCGGTCCTGACCTTTTCAGCTGGGGACAACTTACTGTTTCCACTGCAGTCATGAGCATATGCATACCTCTTAAATATAATTATTATTTAAGCCTTTTGTGACATTTTATGAAATAGGTTGTTGAGCGAGTGTGCCTTAGGTTCTTTTAATCTTATGAGTTGAGTGAATCTCCCCCATTTTAACGAAGCTGTTCCCTAATTTCTCTTCAATTAACTGTGAGACTCTGAAACCTTAAAGCTACTCAAGAGCTAAAGCCTTTTCTCCTTCTGTGGAGTTGGATTCTGGGAATCTTGGACGTAGCCAAGTTTGCCCGAAAACTCGATTGGGTGAAAGCTGAAGGGATGGGAGCTGAGGAGGCAGGGAGCTCTCACCCGTGGTGCTGGGAGGTGCGCGCACACTCCGTAAGGGCTTTTAAAGTAGCGGACCACTTTCTATTCCCCTTAACATTTGAATGGAAGAACAGCCCGAAACCGATCGGATAGGATGCTTCTCGACGACCCCCCCCCCCCCCCCCCCCCCGGGGTCCGTACTGTCGTCCAAGTCAGAGCCTGCCCCCAAGTCTTCCTACTTGGGTCAAATCTAATGTGTGGTAGAATCTCTTCATTTCAGCATCCCTTTAGGCTATTAGAAATTGTCTAGCATTTGTCTACTCTATGTAACTTAACCCAGTGTTATCTTCTTGTTGACTTTTAATACGCTAATTAGCCTGTAAAGCATTGTTTGCGGTAATGCATTTTATACGACTGCTGACTTCCCCATTAAACACAGCAGCCACAGACCTCTGGTGTGTTATCTGTGACGGTTACTGGCTTTATCGGGACAAGAAAGGGGGCTAGTACTTAACTCGCCGGGGCTCGGAGCAGAAGAACGCATCCTGGCCGAACTGCCTAGTGCCAATTTTTCATGTTCTTTCACTTCAGTTACCATTAGAAGAGGGTTTTTGTTGGTTTTTTTTTTAAAAAAAGCCTTAACGTGTGTGGCTTGTGTAACTTTTGCTATCACTCCTGCCCCAGGGAAGTCCAGGGCGCTCTCTGTCCTCCCCGGGGGGGACGATTGGCAAAGCTTTCCAGGCATTCCTAAAGATCAACCATCCAAATCCATTAAGTCCCAGCCTGGAAGCCCAATGAGTTGTCCTTGGGGGCCGTCGCTGCTTACGGGCCAGGGACGGAGCCCGCCTGCTGGTTTTCAAAAGGGCCACGGTGAGGTCGGCCCCACAGCCTACTGCCGATGACCTAAATCAACACGGGAGCAAGTTGAGCACTTACCGTGAACGGAGCACTGTTCTGGGCGCTGGAGTATGACAGGCTATCCCTTGATAAAGCCAGACTCAGACTTCCATAGCCATCGGGGTGTTCGGCCTCCCCTCCCCGAACCATCTAGCCCATCGCCCGAATGGAGCGCTGACAGAACGGGGGAGAACGAGAGAACCCTAGATAAACACAATTTACTGGGAATTACCGCAGGCCGTTCTAGGAACACATACTTTATTGGGGATAAAGCAGTGCCGGTACAGTTCACGGTCATCGGGTGGTGGTGGACGCACACTCCTAACGCAAGATAACGGGGTTTTGTCTCCAAACGAGAGGTTGAGGGCCGGGCTGTCCGCTTCGCAATCTGCCACCGCCTTTTGTCTCCCGTGGGGCTGGGCTGGAGTCTGGGCCGCAGATGATGGGATCTGAGGTGACGTGGATGGGAAAAAGGTAGCAGCCCGGATCGATTTTTACCAGCGCAGGCGGAGGCTCGTCGGGGCCTCTTCTTCCCTCGCTCGGTCCTCGGCGAGGCGGCCCTCAGAGCGACTGGCGGGGCACGGAGTCCTTCATGTGCTCCCAGTTGTTGTAGAGAGCATAGAGGCCAGTGAGCGTTAGCCCAGCCAATCCGCCTCGTGCTATTCCCCGTAGTCCACCTGCAAAAACAAAAGCCAGCTGTGAAACACCGCTCTGACCTGGCTTCACGTATCCAACCCGGACATCCTTGTACCAGTTGCTATCCCTATGCGTGAGGCCTCCACCCTGAACGGGCACAAACCCAGGCAGGACTGACAATATGAGCCCATGGGATGCTTCCACACGCTCAGGAGATGACGTGGACGTAAATCAACAAAAACCTAACCGGACGAGAGTGGGTGGCCCTCCTTTACCCCAGACTGGACGCCCACGCCTCGGGGAGCCAATTTCTTCACCTCGCAGGACTAGTGGCATAAAGTGAGATGGGTGCTTATAACTGGAACCACTAGAATGGGAATTAGATACTCAAACGGCAGCTTTACCGAGATCACGCACCCATGTATTTGTGTGTCAGGCAGCAGCCTGTCGAGGGAGAGCTCGGAATACAGTTCAAGACAGCAAGGGATAATCGTCCCCAATCTCTCCCCCAGGCTTCTGTTTCACTGCGGAAAGGTTTAAATTGTGAAATGTGTGTTATAGAACAATGCTTAGTAAGTGCTTATGAAACACCCCAATTATTGTTAGACTCAACAAAGGCAAAGAGGGGGGACCTAGGTAGATCTGTCTTAGCTCAGGGAAGTGACCTACTGCACTGGGACAGAGCCGTGTGGTTCACTTTTCTCTTGTCTGTTCATTGCGGTAGTGACCTCTGTACAAACGAGTTAGCTGCGGAATAAGCACGGCGGTGGCTTCGATTTTCCCAATCCAGGAATTGTAACTGAGTACTCACTGTTTGGGGAACCTCACCTCCCAGTGGTCATCCTGGCTAAAAGGAGTCTCCAGGAGAAAGCCTGGGCCCCAGGAGTTCAAAGAAGCTCAATTTTAATTCTCGATTTACCTTTCCATCTCCCAAAACCTACCGGGCTTAGATTATGTCCTATCCTTCACGTTGGATACGTGAAGCCAGGTCAGAGCGGTGTTTCACTGCTGGCTTTTGTTTTTGCAGGTGGACTATGGGGAAAAGCACGAGTGCTTCAACGAGGCAGATGTGTAATTTGAATCACATTTGGCTAAGGCTTTTAAAAAATGATTATTTAAAGCCATGCACAAGGTCTTTAAAATCTCCCTGCCCCAAAACAGCTATACTGCTGGGCTGTGAAACTGATGTAAAATGCCGGGATTCTGGAATGCAGCTGCGTTCGGTAGATATGCGGGATGACCCCGCCCTTCGGCAATCACCCCCTCCTGCCAGTCTCCGATAGCCGACCTGCCTCCCCTGCGCTCCTCTGGCACCTAGGCCCCAGTATTATCTCTCTGTAGCAGTCCTAGCACAAGGCAGATAGGGCTTACAGATAGATTTCAAAACAACTGTAATATCGGAGCTTAGAGCACCGACGGTCAGAAACACCGGCAGGATCCAGTTTACTCAAGAAGATGGACAGTACCTTCTCCCAAACCCTCCCTTTCCAACTTCTCTGGAGGTTGATGGGTCCAAGAGGATGGAGACCTGGGTCTCGATTCCAGCCCTTTCATTAGCTTGCTGTGGATCCCAGGCAAATCACTTTACTGAACTGGGCCTCTTTTTCTGATCCGCAGAACAGGGATAATACTGGCCTCTCCCTACCTCCCGGACAAGTTATGAAGATAAAATGAGAGAGCTGGAAAAATAAGTACCCTAAAGTCAGACTGTTGTGACTAACTTGCTCTACTCATTAGCCAGCATTTTCAAAACGTGCTAATACTGGAGATTATGATTTTCTTCCAATGGTCACATCTCGCCAAGGGGCAAGTTACTGCCTCAAGGCTCCACTACTGTTGCAACCTCTCAATTTTCCTTGCGCAGCAGATTATTAGCTTCTTTGGGGCCATTTCCTGCTGCTGTAGTTCCTCCCCTGCAGCTATTTTTATTGTAAAATGTTTTTTGTTAAGCGCTTACTGTGTGCCAGGCGTGCGTCTAAGTGCTGGGGTTGATACATGTTGATCAGGTTGGTCACAGACCCTGTCCCACGTGGGGCTCACAGTCTTAAACCACATTTTACAGATGAGGTAACTGAGGCACAGAAAAGTGAAGTGCCCAAGGGCACACAGAAGAAAAGGGGGTGGAGCAGGCATTAGAACCCAGGTCCTGATTCCCAGGCCCGTGCCCTCCACTAGGCCACACTGCTTCATGTATCTTGCTTTGGCAACTACTGGCAGCAGCGGGGCCTAGTGGAAAGAGCCTGTGCCAGAGAGTCAGAGGGACCTGGGTTCTAATTCCAACTCAGCCACTTGCCCATTGGGTGACTTTCTGCAAGTCTCAACATCTCGGTCCCTCAGTTTCCTCATCTGTTACACTGCTGCAGCTTTCTCTTGAGCAGCAAAGGGAAATCAACCATGCCCTTGCCTTTCACTTCCCCATGCCTTTAGCCCAAGCCTCAACTTGAATCCCCACCCATTTGGTCATCCCAGGGAGACAAAGAGAGAGGGAAAAAAACAGGGCCAGGTCGAAGCAATTCCACAACTCCTTCCCTCAAACACCTTGTTTAGCATTGGAGAGGTGCTAAGTGGGAGAAAGGACAATCGCTTGCAAAGTAGAAGAAAATGGACTCCATGACGTTAGAGGAAAAAAGGCACAAATTGAAATCTTGAGTGCTCAGGGAGCAAGGAGAAAGAAAAAATATCACCGTGAAGTCAGGTCACTCCGGGCCTATACGTGGCAATCAAAATTTTCATTCCTAACGATGGTTAATGGGTAGATTTTGAAAAGACAGGGAAAAAAACCCCAACAAACAACATAAAAATCTTTCCAAAAATCATTTGTACCCAAATGCCAAGTTAGAGCTAACTCCAACCCTTGCTCAGGAGTGCCACTGTGCTCTATCCCAAATTCTCCCAGTTTCCAACATGCCTCTGCCTTTCAGAAGAACCATAAAGTGTGTGTCAGGCAGGGGGAGAGCAAGGAGGCCCCGGATCTCACCATCATGAGCCCCGGGGTGGGGGGAAACAGGTGGAGGCCCGAGGCTGCTCGATATAGCATATGTACCACTGGAACATGGGCCCAGTCAATCAATTAGTCAATGTGTACAGAGCACTGTACTAAACGCTTGGAAGGGTACAGTGTAACGGAGTTGGTAGTCACGTTCCCTGCCTCGCAGTCGCCAGGATGAGCTTCAGGGAGCTGCTGCCCATCATTCCCTCCTTCCTTCACAAAAGGACTATGATGACAGCTGGTTAAATCAACCCTCAGCAAAAAATGCTATCACAACTCAATGACTGGGTGAAGAAATACCTGATGCCCTGGTGAGTCATTTTTGTTGCTCTCGTGAAATTCTCTATTTAAATTGGGGTGATTGATCAATGAATGAATGAATGGTATTGAGTACTTACAGTGTACGCAGTACTGTAAAAACACAATGGAGTAAGTATAGACGATCCCTATCCACAAGGTGCTTAGCACTGAGATGTGTTTAATTCTTTCTACTTTAACCAGTCAATTTAAAATGCATAAAGTGTGGGCCAGTATGCTATTCAAAAGGGAAAGGGACTCCAATAAACTAAAAGCTGATCTCAGAATAAAAGCTTATGTAAATCCTGTCATAAACTTCAGGTTCTGAAGCTCTCAAATCTAGTTGGATGTCCTGGCACACCAAATTTGACATGTCCAAAACAGAACTCCCTTATGTTACCACCCAAACCCTGTCCTCCCTGTGATTTTCCCATCACTGTAGACCGTACCATCATCCCCCGTCTCACAAGCCCATAACCCTGGAGTTGTCCTCGGCTCATCTCTGTCATTCAACCCACATATTCAATCTGTCACCAAACCCCGTCGGTTCAATCTTCGCAACATCGCTAAAATCTGCCCTTTCCTCTCCAGCCCAAATGCTCCCGCCTTAACCCAATCATTTATCCTCTCCCGCCTTGATTACTGTAGCAGCCTCCTTGCTGGCCTCCCTGCCTCCTGTCTCTCCCAACTTCAGTCCATATTTCACTCTGCTGCCCCAAACCATTTCCCTACAAATCCATTCAGTCCATGTTTTGCCACTCCTCGAGAACCTCCATCTGCCTCCGCTTCAAAGAGAAACTCCCTACGCGGGCTTAGGTACTTTGCTCCCCCAACCACACTTTTCCTCTGATTCCCTACTCTAACCCAGCTCCCACACTTCGCTCCTCTAATGCCAATCTACTCATGTACCTCCATCTTGCCCAGCTCGCCACTGATGCCCCCCGCCCACGTCCTGCCTCTGGCCTGGAATTCCCTTTCTCTTCATACTTGCCGGATGATCACTCCCCCCACCTTTAAAGCCTTATTAAAATCCCCGCTCCTCCAAGAAGCCTCACCCGACTGAGTCCTCATTTCTTCTACTCTGCGTCGCTCTTGCAGTTGGACTGCACCCCTTATTCGCCCCCGCTTTTCCATGACACTCACGTACATACGTATCTGTCATTTATTTATATCAATGTCTGCCTCTCCCTATAGGCTGTAAGCTCACTGTGAACATGGAATGTGCCTACCAACTGTTACGCTGTACGTTTCCAAGCGCTTAGTATAGTCTCTGCACACGGTAAGCATTCAATAAGTACAACTGACTTACTGAACCCTCCAGATCCTTTTAAAGTTAAACCAACCTCCAAGACCAAAGAGAGCAGCCCACTGGCGGTGGGGGGATGTCGGTTTCACCTCCCCATGCTATCCCAGGGAGCAGTTCTTTCTCCCAAACAGAAAGTTGGCTGCCAGGTGATAAATCCTCTTTGGGATGGCTTAGCACAGGCCATGCAGAAGCAGCATGACCTAGTGGACAGAGCATGGGTCTGGGCGTCAGAGGTCATGGGTTCTAATCCCAGGTCTGACACTAATCTGCTGTGTGACTCGGGCAAGTCACTTCTATGTGCCTCAGTTCCCTCCTCTGTAAAATGGGGACTAAGACTGTGAGTCCCAGGTGGGATAGGGACTGTGTCCAACCTGATTACCTTGTATCTACCCCAGTGCTCAGGGTAGAGCCTGGCACATAGCACTTAACAAACACCATAATTATTATTATTATTACTGTCATAAAGAGCTGGGATAAAGTCATGGCATTGCAAACAAGCATCAGTAAGACAGGGAGGCCAGTGATGAAGTGCAGAACAGGCCTCAGCAGGTCCCAATCCCTGGGAATAAATGTTTATAGGGACACAATCTCCCCAACCTCTCTCAATTACAGCTGCACTGGATTATGGTACATCTGGCCACTGGTCTTGTCAGGTCCCGCGCAATAATAAAGTCATTTACACTTGGCTCTATGGTTTATGGATTTGTTGACTTTCAGGGTTGGGCCCCAAGGATTAGAAGAATATCAAGGTCTTTCCTGGCTCCTGAATGGTGGTAGTTAAAGAAACGGGCTGCTGAATAAGAATACAAGCAATCTGTGCACTGAGCATGGATGGCTCAAAGTCAGGCACACCATTGTGTTTGATGATGATTTGAACTGAGAAGCAGCGTGGCCTAGTGGATAGAGCACAGGCCTAGGAGTCAGAAGGCCCTGCGTTCTCAACCTGACTCTGCCACCTGTTTGCTCTGTGACCTTGAGCAGGTCACTTAACTCCTCTGTGCCTCAGTTGCCTCATCTGCAAAATGAGGATTAAGGCTGTGAGCTCCATGTAGGACAAGGACTCTGTACACCCTGATTATCTTGGATCTACCCCAGAGCTTAGGTCAGCGCCCAGCACACAGTAGGCACTTAAATACCATAAAAACACAAAAAAAACACATCCCATTGACAATTTGCCATTCCTACCCCACAAGCTTTCGCGAAGGCACAAGGTGATATGCCAGTTACAGGTTTGGGGGGCCCCAGAGACCCAGCAGTTCTGCAAGGGAAGAGGCAAAGTGCCTTTCCTGCTCACCAAACAAGGAAGGATTTCAACACCCAAGGCTTGGAACACACGGCCCTGAAACACGTAGGCACTCGTCCTCCCACTCATATTGATGAACTGTGTCCTGATTGGCCTCTTCCCCTTCAGACCCACCAGAGAACTACGGCATGATTCCTAAAGGTTAAAGCGCAAAAGTTAGACAGGTTTCAACACTGGGAAAGCCGTCATACAGATGGGAGAGAACAAATCAAAGCTTGCAGTTGGGACTCAGTGTCTGAGACCCAAATGGATAGGGGAAAAGAAATATTCTCAGGATAAGGAACTCCTTCAAAATGGCCTTTTACAGCGAGAGAGCGAGAGAGAGCGAGTGCGTACACCACACAAAAAACTCACTCAAGTTTTAACGTGTACCTTGATTTGTATAATCAATAAATGTACCTACTGAGCACTTACTGAATGCAGAGCACTGTATTGAGCACCTGGAAGAGTATCGCCCCTGCCCTCCTCCCTTCCTTAACTTCTATTTTTAACCACTCAATCTCCAAGGGCTCCTTCCCCTCTGCCTTCAAACATGCCCACGTCTCCCCCATCCTAAAAAAACCCGCTCTTGACCCCACTTCCCCCTCCAGTTATCGTCCTATCTCCCTACTACCCTTCCTTTCCAAAATCTTAGAACGAGTCGTCTACAATCGATGCCTAGAATTCCTTAACTCCCATTCTCTCCCAGACCCCCTCCAATCTGGCTTCCGTCCCCTCCACTCTACCGAGACTGCTCTCTCTAAGGTCACCCATGACCTCCTTCTTGCCAAATCCAATGGCTCCTACTCCATTCTGATCCTCCTTGACCTCTCTGCTGCCTTTGACACTGTCGACCATCCCCTCCTCCTCCACCTTATCTCACCTTGGCTTCACGGACTCTGTCCTCTCCTGGTTCTCCTCTTACCTCTCTGGCCGATCATTCTCGGTCTCCTACGCCGGAGCCTCCTCCCCCTCCCATCCTTTAACTGTTGGAGTTCCTCAAGGGTCAGTTCTTGGCCCTCTTCTGTTCTCCATTTACACTCACTCCCTCGGTGAACTCATCCGCTCTCACGGCTTTGACTACCATCTCTACGCAGATGACACGCAGATCTACATCTCCGCCCCTGTCCTCTCCCCCTCCCTTCAGGCTCGCATCTCCTCCTGCCTCCGGGACGTCTCCACCTGGATGTCGGCCCGCCACCTAAAACTCAACATGAGCAAGACTGAGCTCCTCATCTTCCCTCCCAAGCCCGGTCCGCTCCCAGACTTCTCCATCACCGTGGATGGCACGACCATCCTTCCCGTCCCGCAGGCCCGCAATCTCGGTGTCATCCTTGACTCGTCCCTCTCGTTCACCCCACACATCCTATCCGTTACCGAGACCTGCCGGTTTCACCTCTACAATATCGCCAAGATCCGCCCTTTCCTCTCCACCCAAACGGCTACCTTACTATTACGGGCTCTCGTTATATCCCGGCTAGACTACTGTGTCAGCCTTCTTTCTGACCTCCCTTCCTCCTCTCTCGCCCCGCTCCGGTCTATTCTTCACTCCGCTGCCCGGCTCATCTTCCCGCAGAAACGATCTGGGCGTGTCACTCCCCTTCTTAAACAACTCCAGTGGTTGCCTATCGACCTCCGCTCCAAACAAAAACTCCTCACTCTAGGCTTCAAGGCTCTCCATCACCTTGCCCCTTCCTACCTCTCCTCCCTTCTCTCTTTCTACCGCCCACCCCGCACGCTCCGCTCCTCTGCCGCCCACCTCCTCGCCGTCCCTCGGTCTCGCCTATCCCGCCGTCGACCCCTGGGTCACGTCCTCCCGCGGTCCTGGAACGCCCTCCCTCCTCACCTCCGCCAAACTGATTCTCTTTCCCTCTTCAAAACCTTACTTAAAAATCACCTCCTCCAAGAGGCCTTCCCAGACTGAGCTCCTCTTCCCCCTCTACTCCCTCTGCCATCCCCCCTTTACCTCTCCGCAGCTAAAGCCTCATTTTCCCCTTTTCCCTCTGCTCCTCCACCTCTCCCTTCCCATCCCCACAGCACTGTACTCGTCCGCTCAACTGTATATATTTTCGTTACCCTATTTATTTTGTTAATGAATTGTACATCGCCTCGATTCTATTTAGTTGCCATTGTTTTTACGAGATGTTCTTCCCCTTGACACTGTTTAGTGCCATTGTTCTCGTCTGTCCGTCTCCCCCGATTAGACTGTAAGCCCGTCAAACGGCAGGGACTGTCTCTATCTGTTGCCGACTTGTTCATCCCAAGCGCCTTAGTACAGTGCTCTGCACATAGTAAGCGCTCAATAAATACTATTGAATGAATGAATGAATGAAAGAGTATAGCTTGTTGTAGGCAGGGCAAGTGCTTACCAACTCTCCACCCTCTTAGCTTAGAACAGTGCTCTGCACACAGTAAGCATTCAATAAAGACGACTGACTGGTATAATGTAACAAGGTTTTTAGGCACATTCCCTACCCGTAAGGAGCTTTCGGTCTAGAGTGGGGAGACATAAATGCTGGGGGGCTGAGGGTGGGGTGAATGAAAGGTACTTAGCCAAATGAAAGGATGATGTAGGAGGGAGTAGGGGAAAATGAGGGGAGAGTCGGGAAGTCGGGAAACTTGTTTTGTTGTCTGTCTCCACCTTCTAGACTGTGAGCCCGCTGTGGGGCAAGAACTGTCTCTATCTGTTGCTGAATTGTACATTCCAAGGGCTTAGTACAGTGTTCTGCACACAGTAAGCGCTTGATAAATACAACTGAATGAATGAAGGGCCTCTTGGGACAGACATAATTTTAGTACGGTTTTGAAGGTGGGGGGAGTGGTGGTCTGTTGTATATCACAGGGGGAGGGAGTTAAGAAGCAGCATGACCTCATGGATAGAGCACAGGCCTGGGAATCAAAAGGACCTGGTTCATTCACTCATTCAATCATATTTATTGAGGACTTACTGCAAACAGAGCACTGTACTAAGCGCTGGGGTGGATACAAGCAAATCAGGTTGGACACGGTCCCTGTCCCATGTGGAGTGCACATTCTCAATCCCCATTTTACAGATGAGGGAACTGAGGCCCAAGGAAGGGAAGTGACTTGCCCAAGGTTACGCAGCTGGTAAGTAGCAGAGCCAGTATTAGAACCCGTGACTTTCTGAGTCCCGGGCCCTTGCTCTATCCAGTTCACCATGCTGCTTCTCCCGGCTCCGCCACCTGCCTTCTGTGTGACCCTGGGCAAGTCACTAACTTTTCTATGCCTTGGTTTCCACAGCTGCAGAATGGGGATTAAGAATGTGAGCCCTGTGTGGTATAGGGACCGTGTCTAATCCGATTATCTTGTATCTACCCCAGCGCTTAGAACAGTGCCTGGCACATATTAGGCATTTAACAAATACCACAATTATTTTCAGAAAAACGATCCAGGCAGCAGAATAAAGTATGGACTGGAGTTGGGAGAGACAGGAGGCAGGAAGGTGAGTGAGGAGGAAGGAAGACGAAGTAGTCAAGGCAGGATATTTTAAATACTTGGATTAACGTGGTAACCATTTGGATGGATTTTAGCGATACAGTGAAGGTAGAAGCAAATGAGAGATGAGTTGAAGACAGTGCCAAGGTTCACTCATTCATTCAATAGTATTTATTGAGCGCTTACTATGTGCAGAGCACTGTACAAAGCACTTGGAATGTACAAATCGGCAACAGATAGAGACAATCCCTGCCCACTGACGGGTTTACAGTCTAATCGGGGGAGACAGACAGACAAAAACGTTATGGGTTTGGGAAACAGGGAGGATTAGTGGTGTTATCTACGGTGATGGGAAAGACTGGGGGAGGATTGGGTTTGGGTGGAGAGATGAGTTCTGTTTTGGACATGTTAAATTTGAGGCATCAATGCATAATGATTTAAGACTGCCAACAATGAAGGGATGAACAGCAGCCTGGTTATTCAGCCACTCACATTCACAATCCTAGGCAAGAGGCCACCTTAGCTACTCTCTCCAGTACAAGCAGGAAGCACAGAATCTCAAAAGGTTAAGGAAATGGAATTCTCTAAAAAAATCCACGGAGTAACAGGCCTGACGCCCAGCACAATACCTGAATGTCACTCCTTTATGACAAGAGCCCTAGATTTCTTACGTTATTTCTAGACTGCAAGCCCAGTGTGGACAGGGAATGTCTCTCTCTATTGCTGAACGGCACTTTCCAAGCGCTTAGTGCAGTGCTCTGCACACAGTAAACGCTCAATAAATAGTTGAATGAACATAAATATTTGTGCAGGACAATTTAGCACCCTGCTTGTGCCAACGAGAATTTCCTAACCACTCCCTCCCTCCCACCCTGGAGCAAAACAAAACTCTCCTTGCTTTGAAAATGCTTCAATCCATACACTGAGCTTCTTTTCGGATCCTGAGAGAAGCAAAAGTTTCTTGCCATTCCGCCTCTCCCTCTCTTCTCTGTACAGGCAGACCAACACCCAATTTCACTAGTCCTTCTATTGGAGATACAGAGGTTGAATATGCGCTTGGGAATTTAGCTCATTAACGTATCTTGCAAGCAGCACCACATATACACAAATCCAAGTTAGGGATAGCCATGCTACTGCATTTACAGTTTATAAATTTCTCAAAAGCAACAAGCCCCTAACAATCTTCTTTAATAAGGATCGTTTTACAAATCTGTTTTGGGTGGGGACAATTTTCAACATAAGCTTGAGAATATAATTTGTATTGCTCCTGAGGGATATGGGTTGAAAATGAAGCAAACAGGTTTCTTTCAGTATGAAGTCAAGAGATGGTAAAACGTTTCTGCTTTCCAGTGGAAGGCTCGGATTTGACCTTACCACTGGACAGAGGGTGGTGATATAAATAATACTGAATGCTGAGTACAGATTTAATCACTGACTCAGGCACAAGTCACACACCTGTGGTTCTGGGTTAATCACTAAACTCAAAATGGATTACAAAAAGCTTGGCCTCACAGACGTTCGTGTTTGGAGTGTAATGGGTTTTTAAGAGCCCAACTAGGCAAATATTCAGTAGGAATCTGTTTCATTTAGCTGGAGTGTAAACAGGCTTGAGTTTGAGTTTGATCCAAGCACCTGCCTAATAACTTGAGTTGGCTTTAGTGAGGAATAACTGAATTCCAGAGAGGCCTTCTTTCACAAGCCCTTAATTCAGAAGTAAGGATTTTACAAATATATATACACACACACACATTTATGGTATTTGTTAAGTGCTTTCTATGTGCCAGGCACTGTACGAAATACTGGGGGAAGTACTAGATAATCAGGTTGTCCCACATGGGGCTCACGGTATTCTGAGGCACAGAGAAGTTAAATGAGTTGCCCAAGGTCACAAAGCAGATAGGTGGTAGAGAAAGGATTAAAACCCAGGTCCTTCTGGCTTCCAGGCTCATATCCTTTCCACTCGATCTCACTACTTCTCTTAATGTATTCAGAAACAGTTCATTTCTGACTATCCAGACCCCTCTGACCCACCGACAAATCCCATGAAGGTCAAAAGACTTGCCAAGTGATTCTCCTTTTGGTTCTGTACTGTCTTATTTTGGAGAAAAGGACTAAGGAATGCAATTTTCTCCAGGCAGTTGGGCTGGAACAGCGTGGCTTAGTGGAAAGAGCCCAGGCTTGGGAGTCAGAGGACATGGGTTCTAAACCCGGCTCCTCCACTTGTCTGCTGTGTGACCTTGGGCAAGCCGCCTAACTTCTCTGTGCCTCAGTTAACTCATCTGTAAAATGGGGATTAAAACTGTGAGCCCCACGTGGGACAACGTGATGACCTTGTATCTACCCCACTGCTTAGAAGAACAGTGCTCGGCACATAGTAAGCTCTTAACAAATACCATAATAATAATAATAATAAGATTCCCTGAGTTTAGCTTAACATCGCTGTCCCCCGGTGATTGGAGGCAAGGTCCTATCTGAGTAGGGCACTAGTTCTTACTCCCCTCAAATGCTTCATGGGAAAGTCAGAGAAGCTTGGCTGCTCCTGGGCAAAACAGGAGCCCTTTACATCAGCCGTGCTCTTTCTCTTGTGGCCAGAACCCCCTGTTACAGTCCAAATGAAGAGGGTCTAGCCACTCCCTAAAGCCCCACACCAGACAGCGAGTGGGAGGCTCAAAACCTCATGAAGTGCAGACTCCATTAGAGCCCATCCCTCATCTGTGTTGCGGAAAAGCAAACTGCTCTTTAGGTTAAAACACAAACCGAAAACTGCATTCTTTTCTAGAAATTCTTCTCACCAGATCCCCTTTTACGTAAAAGCCTGCTAGTGCCAATGCTTCACTCCATGATTTATATGCATGGTTTCAGAAAATAAACATTACAAGAGCATTAATTATAATCAATAATTATTAAGCCTTAAGATTCAAAATCAACATTTCCTGTGCCTTTTCTGATTTGATTCTATAAGCCACACAAATACCGGATTACGTAGCTGAGGAAAATACACTAAAAAGTCCTGCTCATTCCTTATTATTAGAAATGAAGTCGGTGAAAATGACAACCTTGCAGTTGTTTTGGAAGAAGAGAAAAAACCCCTCTGCCAAAACCCACTTCTCTGATCACTTATAGCCTATTCCTAAATATACCGCAGGGAAAAATGCAGTTCTGCAAACTAGAACCTCAAAAGCGTATAACTAAGAACTACTGAGCTCAGCCTTTATTTGAGGAAAAAAAAGCACAAAAGTACTCTCGGCAATTATAAAGCTAACCCACTGCAAAAACAAGAATCAAGGAACTTAGATCTATCTTAACTCCAAGGCAACCACTGAGCAGTAGGTAGTGGTTTTTATTAGGCAGATGACTTTTACTCTCCCTCCTTCCTCACACACCATTTAGGGTGGCTTGGGACTGGGATAAGATGGAGAATGAACCAGCCCTGAAATGTCCACACAGACACCCATTGACGACTGGTACTTGGCTTTTCTTTTTCACTATGGTATTTATTTAAGTGCTTACTACGTGCTAGGCACAAGGTCATCAGGTCCATGTCCCCCATGGGGCTCAGTCTTAATCCTCATCTGACAGATGAGGGAACTGAGGCACAGACAAGTCAAGTGACTTGTCCAAGGTCCGACATCTGACAAGCGGGAGAGCCAGGATCAGAACCCAGGTTCTTCTGACTTTTGGGCCGTGCTCTATCCACTAGACCACACTGCTTCTCACCCACCCATCCACGACTGGCACATTCCTTGCAAGAGTCAGGCCAGGGAATAGGGCCGCCTGAGCAAGGTCCAGTTGTTCCAGGCTCTCTTTCCCAACCTCTTCCCAGGGCCCCACCTCTTCTACAACAATAATAATACACAGCCAATGTGTACATGGATGATCGCCATTGCAGCAATTCTGGTTTCTGGACTTTGATACACATAAAGCTCCACTATCTTTGTAAAGGAACACCCAGCAAGAAAGCTACCTTATCTTATTTTTTATTTGAATGTCACATTTCAACATTTCCTTATGACAGCAGTTAAATGCAACACAACCTCACAACTCACTGAGCATCTGCATAAGCACACGAATGTTCGGATCTTGACTCTTTCGGAGAAAACAGGTGAGCAGTCAGTCGAGGGTCGATGCCGGGGGACGCTTATCATGCCTATTTGGCGAGGCGGACCTGTGCCTATACTAGCCGTCCCCAGAGCGGCGACGGTGCCAGGCAGAACAAAAGACATTCTGTTCACCTCCCACGAGTGCTATACTATCACACACCTCAAACAACTATCACTGGAACTCGGGGTCAAGACACTCGGTGCTAGTTTTTTAATTGTTAAAGGGGATTTGGGCAATGTAAAATTCTGACAAGCCTGACAGCAGCTTTGCCAAACACCATAAGAACTTGACCCTACTTCTGTTCTTTGAACGGCAATATTTCCGGCAACCCTCATACCTTTAAGTTCTTAATTACTGGCCCGACAGTTTAGGACCCCGTTTAAAAATTAGTCACTTTGAACTTTCCACCTAGATCAGAAAGAGGACGTGTTTGTTTTCCAAGTCAAACAGATCAAAGTACAGGAGGAACGACCACCACGTATCTTTTTACCTGTAAAATCGCAGACTCGATGAAGGAAGTCTAACAGTTTGCTTCACTAGCAGGTAAATCTGCCTTCGGAGATAGAGATCACAGAAAGGAAAAACAAGTTTTAACACAAACCCACCTGTGCATTTGTACAGCATTCCAGTCATGGTCCCAGCTGCTATCGTGTTGATGTCATCTTCTGCGCCTCGTGTTTTCTCTATAATCACGCCAAATGCACTGTACAGCAGAGCTGGAAGGTGCAAAGGGGAAAGTCAGAGTCGCCAGTCGGTCCACGCCGAGCTGTGAGGATAGATATCCAGTACGATCAATCTATCGATCAGTGGTGGTCACTGAGAGCTGACCTGGTGCAGAGCACCGTCCCGAAAAGTGCTTGGGAGAGTACGATCACTTGGCAGACGTGATCCCTACCCACAAGGAGCTTCCAGCAACATCACAAGGATCCCCTAAGTGTCCTCTAACCACTCTTGTAGACAAAACTCTGGACTGGATGAATAGTGTGGGTGGGGGGAAAGTCTGATCTAGGAGAGCAATGCTTATGGACTTAAACTTTTAACTGAAATGGCCAGTAAAATAAATACAAAAGGACCCAACTGTACCCCAAAACTACACAACTGCATAAAGCAGAGCCCTTCCAATACTTCCAAAGGATTCAAATCGACAAAAAGGGCAGCACTATTTCATTTTCCCAACCACTTCAGATGAAATTGAATGCTTTCACTCGCCCCACCGAATTACTTCACCTGGAGTGAAAGCTGTCCATCTTTTCCAAATCCTTCTGTTAAAGGAGTCCCAGAAACTTTGCATTTCTTACCTCATTACATCACCGATAACGAGCAGAAGACCTCTCTTTTACACATCCATCCAGGCTAATACTAATACTCACTAATGCAAAAAAGAAGCCTGCGTTTTAAATTTTAATAACGTGTGCCAAGTGCTCTGCTAAGCATTGATGAAGATATAATACAATCAGATCAGTCCTACCCAGCGCTCATGGTTTAGGAGCGAGGGAGATCTGGTGGCATTTCCATTTTACAGATGAGGAAACTGAGGCACAGAGCAGTTAAGTGACTTTTCCCAAGGTCACACAGCAGGCAAGTGGCAGAGCCAGGACTCCCTGATCCATGCTCTACTAGGCCATGCTGCGTTTAAGTTTTCGCATAACAAATGTAATGTTAAGCAACTGATCTAATGTTAAAGTGTTTGCACCTGCAGACAAGATGAGTCTGACCTTCACGCCCAGGTTGCCAACACTTTTGCTAATATGCCCACAAAAGGGACAAAATATTTCAACCATTTCCACCAATCATCCCTGATCCCTGCCTTATCTGGGCAATTCTGGGTCAGAAAGGTTGCTCTGGTAGTTGGTGGGAGGGGAAGAAGCAAGGTCAGGACCAGAAAGGGGGTGTCAATTGGGCAGTTAGCATCCCACAAATGAATTGGGAAGGATGAGAAGCAGCATGGCCCAGTGGATAGAGCATAGACCAGGAACTCAGAAGAACGTGGGTTCTAAAGTTAAGTGCAAGATTGCCAGCGTAGAGGGCCCCGGGAGGAAAAAATGAAACAGAGTCCCGCAGGTACCTGGCCAGAGCTGGACCCCACTGTCGAGACCCGCCCAGATCTACAAGAAAGCAACGTGGTGGAGTGAATAGAGCACAGGTCTGGGAGTCGGAAGGACCTGGGTTCTATTCCCGGCTCCACCACTTGACTGCTGCGTGACCTTGGGCAATTCACTCAACTTCTCCGGAACTCAATTCCCTCAACCGTAAAATGGGAATTTAGGCTGCATGCCCCATTTGGGTCATGGACTGTATCCAGCCTAACTGGTATCTACCCTAGTGCTTAGTACAGTGCCTGGCACACAGTAAGTGATAACAAATATATATATATATATATATATATATATATATATATATGTATATATGGGTAAACATGTATATATTTTTTAAAGGGGCAGGGAGAAAGAACAGCTGGTTTATGCCTGTTCCTGGCTCCAGGACGGACTGGGCTTCAATATCCCAGATCTCTCTTGGAGGCTGGAAAGGGAAGGGAGAAAAATTGGCAGCAAAATCTTTGATGGTTTGTGTGTGGTGCAGTTTTCCAGGGAAGTGGACCCTTGGGAATTTTCCAAGCCAGATTAAGGGTGCCCAAGGGTGCAGAAGTTTATTAACTTTTCCACAAGACAAATGAACCATCACTCCCTACCCAACACTGAGCTACATGTTCTTGGACTGATTACACAGGATGTACTTTATAGGGAATTTAGCCTTGGATTTAGTGGAATCGAGCCAGGTAAACAGCAACAGATCGTTCTCCCCGGAGACACCTGGCAGGGGGGCTTGATTAATATGCCACTCCACTGTTCCATGCCAGAACTCTGAATCCTCTAATTCTTAGCCACACAACCTTTTGCTTTGAATGCACTATTTTTTTGCTCCAAAAAGACAAAATGCACCAACTGTGAATAAAGGGACTACAAGGAATAGAATTTAGCCAATAAACTGGAATTCAAACTGGCACTCAAAACAATTTTTTTCATTGTCCTTAATGCATTTTTATTCACAGCTGTTGCACTTCAGTGGCAGGAAGGAGAGGGGCTGTAATGAACAGAACAAGCTCTACAACAAACTTTTGAAAATCCACAATTATATCTTTGGGCAGAAATCCCAGATGTTACGGAGCCTCAAGAGATATGACATTCGCTTACTCTTCATAGCTGACAGACCACAGCTCCACTTACCTAGAGACCCGAGAGTGTTAGCCCATAACGCCCCTTGCCTGGTGACCATATTCAAAATCCTAGTGACAGAAAGAGAGAAACGTGTCATCCAGAGTGGCATCCTCCTGGGCACAGGTCCTTAGTATTTTCTTTTACACCAGTGTGACCGAACTAGAGGCCCAAAGAGTGCAGGCGGCTCACAACCCTCGAAAGTTGGTCTGCCTGTCCTCCGACATTCAAGAACCGCTTCATTCCCTGTCACTGTCTGACGCCCCAGCTTCAAGCCAAAGATGGGAGGTAGAAAAAGCAAGAAAGAAACAGGGATTTATACAATCAACCTTCTAGACTGTGAGCCTGTTGTTATGTAGAGATTGTCTCTATCTGTTCCCGAACTGTACTTTCCAAGTGCTTAGTACAGTGCTCTGCACACAATAAGCGTTCAATAAATAGGATTGAATGAATCAATGGAATTTACTGA
Source organism: Ornithorhynchus anatinus (assembly GCF_004115215.2). NCBI lineage: Eukaryota > Metazoa > Chordata > Mammalia > Monotremata > Ornithorhynchidae > Ornithorhynchus > Ornithorhynchus anatinus. The sequence goes on from NC_041730.1 coordinate 94,956,287, forward strand.
GTGTTTACTATGTGCAGAGCATCGTTCTAAGTGCTTGGGAGAGTACAATCTCCTCTGAGTGGGTAGATACGTTCCCTGCCCATAATGAGCTTTCAGTCTAGAGGGGGAGACAAGCATTAATGTGAATAAACAATTTAAAGATATGTGCATAAGTACTCTGGGGTTGGAGCAAAATCAAATGTCCTAAAGTCACCGATCCAAGTGCATAGACAATGCAGAAGGGAGAGTGAACTGAGGAAAAGTACGTCTTCATCAGGGAAGGCCTCGTGGAGATAATGTGATCTTAACTGTGCTTTGAAGGGGGAGAGAAAGGTGGCCTGGTTTATACAGAAGGGGAGAGATTCCAGGTTAGGGGGAGGATGTGGGGATGGGGTTGGTGGCGAGATAGACAAGATTGGGGCACAGTGAGTAAGCTGCATAGTGTGTGGGCTGGGCTGAAGTAGGTGACAAGTGAGGTCAGGTAGGATAGTGTGAGCTGATCGAGTGCTTTAAAAGCAGGTATAGCCCTCCCCACCACGTCCCAGACTTCCCCTGAAACCGTATGCCGTCTACAAAGGGACCTGGAAACTAGCAAAGCGGCAGGATTTCCTTGTGCCCTTGCCAACCACACCCACACTGAAATGTGCCACCTGTAACGGATCCTCCCCTGCTCCTTTACGGGCAAGATCAGGCCCCTTGTCCGGAACACACCAGGACAAGAATTTGTGGCTGACACCGTGCTGTATTTCACAGCCCTTTTTAAAAGTGGTGCTTGAAGCACAGAGAAAGAACTGGGAGCTTTGGGGACAAGCGGTGTGCCGTTCCTGAACCCTCTGACGGTAAGAGTCCCTCTGCTTCACACCACACTGCAAATGGCTGGGTCCCCCAGGGTTTCTCTCTCCTGGGCTTGACTTTGAACATTATAAAACAGCAAATCACCTACACGTTCACCCTGAACTAGAGAAGCCGTGTGGCCTATTGGTTAGAGGATGGGCCTGGGAATCATAAGGAACTAAATTCTAATCCCGGCTCCGCCGCTTGCCTGCTGTGTGACCTTGGGCAAGTCGCTTCACTTCTCTGGGCCTCCATTCCCTCTTTTGTAAAATGGGGATTGAGACTGTGAGCCCCACATGGGTCAGGACTGTGTCCAGCCCGATTTGCTTCTATCTACCCAGGGCTTAGAACAAAGCAGGCACTTAACAAATACCATCATTATTTAATGACTCTTAACGATGCAGACTTCCCATTGGGATGGGGTGGGGGAGGGAGTAAGAGAAAGCCAGCCAGGCCCTGAGGAGGCAGCACTCTGGCTGCTGGTAACCAAATAGATAGCAGGTGGCCAGGGGTAGGGCCCAGTTGATGACAGATAGGTGGAGCCACAGACAAAACATCCACCGATGCCATGGGACTACTATAACTGAAGCAAAAACATGCTGGAAAAATGAAACCCAGTGTTACAAATTCAAAGAATTATCTTATTTCCTTTTTTCAGTGCCATTTGTTTGGCAGATGCCAAATCCTAAACTCTGAAAGAGCCACAGTCTTCTCTAAAGACAAGTGGCAGAGCCAGAATTAGAACCCAGGACCTTCTGACTCCCAGGCCCATGCTCTATCCACTAGGCCACAGTGCTTCCCATGCTGCATAAAGTATAGCCCTGCCCTTGGGTACAGACAGTATTGACCTTTATTTGCTGGGGGTGGGGTGGGGGTGTGTTCTCTAATCCCTCTCTGACAATTACCAAAGGGCTAATGAATTTCACATTACCCCCTCTGAACCCTTGTGAAGTACGGTACACGGGTTTAATTATCCCCTTTTTACGGTTGAGGAAAATTGAGAGTCAGAGAGGTTAAGGTCGCAGAGCAGGGCAGTAGCAAAGCAGGGACAAGAACTCCTGACTCATGGATCTGTGCTCTTCCCACTAGACCCTGCTACCTTACAGAGAAGACACTTAATTTGGGTCCAACTGCTGCCAGGCATAGAATAATGAAAAGTACAGTTAATAATGAAAACAGTGAAGGAACTATGAGTACATTTTATGTCTGCCCCCAGACTAGCACCAAACAGCAGGGAAGTACATGTTTAGCGCACTCTCAAAAGGCAGAGTTCTGCCCTGCACTGGTACCAGCAGTTACCAGAACGGTGACAGTGGCGACCAGATTGAAATGACAGAACATTAATCTCCCAGCAGCGTAACACTGTCTCAGGCACGGAAACACCCTGGACAGCTGACTACCGCTGGAGTTTGTCGTCACGATGCGACCATTATGGGCTCTCTCTGGAACTTGCTTTTGATCACTTCCTCCAAGTTAATTTATTTCCATTTATTTACTTCCCAACCGTACAATGTACTTTTGCCAGAGATGAGAAACTTGATGGTTGAGGATGTTTTCTGTACTAACCCTGACGGTCTGACACCCTTTTCAAAAATTAAAGCACACTGCAAATGTGTCGTGTTATTTATTTACATTATTAGTCACATTTCCTGGTTGGACCCTCCCCTCCCTCCCACCCTCTGCTCTTTCCCCTTCCCCTCAACTCTGTGCTCATTTGTACATATTTATTACCCTATTTTGTTAATGAGGTGTATATCTCCTTGATTCTATTTATAATAATAATTTTGGTATTTGTTAAGCGCTTACTATGTGCAGAGCACTGTTCTAAGCACTGGGGTAGATACAGGGTAATCAGGTTGTCTCCCGTGAGGCTCACAACCTTTATCCCCATTTTACAGATGAGGTCACTGAGGCACAGAGAAGTTAAGTGACTTGCCCACAGTCACACAGCTGACAAGTGGCAGAGCCAGCATTCAAACCCATGACTTCTGACTCCCAAGCCTGGGCTCTTTTCCACTGAGCCATGCTGCTTCAGGATGTTGTCTTGTTTTGTTTTGTTCTGTTTTGCTTTGCTGTGTCTCCCCCGTTTAGACTGTGAGCCCGTCACTGAGCAGGGATTGTCTCTATCTGTTGCCGAACTGTACGTTCCAAGCACTTAGTACAGTGCTCTGCACATAGTAAGCGCTCAATAAATACTATTGAATTAAATGAAATGAATGACCCTTTGGGTTCTGTTTTAAAAACCATCCTCAGTGGTGATTCCACCAAGAAAGCACTTCAATACTAAACACAGGTAGCCCCCGGGATCAATTCTGGATTTCTGCTATTTTAGGATTGAAAACGAGACGGGGGGAAAAATGGCCGAGATGAAATAAGCCTAATCAGGGTCAAATTCATTTTAAAATACCTATCTGAATTGCGGTGAAACTTTTTTTGTGGTGGACATCTTGAACCGAACAGGGAGGAGGGTAAAACGAGAGGCAAGGGCTCGGCTTGTCAAGGATAATGGACCGAGGTCACTTTGTGGTTGTTATCCACAGGAAAAGAAAGAAAGTGGCAAGAGCCCGGGCTTGGGAGTCAGAGGTCATGGGTTCAAATCCCGGCTCCGCCCCTTTTCATTCATTCAATAGTATTTATTGAGCGCTTACTATGTGCAGAGCATTGTACTAAGCGCTTGGAATGTACAAATCGGTAACAGAGACAGTCCCTGCCCTTTGACGGGCTTACAGTCTAATCGGGGGAGACAGACAGACAAGAACAATGGCAATAACTGCCCAATGACTTTGTGCAAGTCACTTCACTTCTCTGGGCCTCAGTTCCCTCATCTGTAAAATGGGGATTAAGACTGAGCCCCACGTGGGACAAGCTGATTACCTTGTATTTCCCCCAGCGCTTAGAAGAGTGCCTGGCACATAGTAAGCGCTTAACAAATGCCATCATTATTATTATTATTATTAAGAAGTGGAGGGGAATTTCAAGGGAGTGACCTTCAGTAGCCCTTTCCACGCCTTTAACCCGGTGACTTGCATAAGAGGCACAGTTATCGCCACCTACTGGATGAACTGACTCTGAGCAACAAGATGGTTTGCTAAAAACAGAAACAACAAAGCCCCCCACCCCCCAACACCCACTAAAATTAGTTTTCTTTCTAAATTGTCACTAGAGTTTTAGATAAATTCTGTCCTTATGAGTTGGCGTGGCCTTCTACAGCAAAGACAAAAAACAGCACACAGTGCTCTCTAGGTTGTGAGCCCCCGGAGGCCAGGAACCAAGCCTTTCACCTGGGTATTTTTCCCCAGAGCTCCCTTCGGGGCCTAATAAATAACTCTCTGTAAACCACCTAAAAATCTTGCCGTTTAAATCATGTACACGAAACCCTTATGGTCTTCATTCAGGAAACGAGCAACGGAGGAATCCTTACATTGCACCACTACATGATGTGAGTATTGGGACTTTTTACTTACTGTACATTTCTTGGTTTGGACCAGGTCATGCTCTGCGTCTCCTTCAATCCCAACCGTAGGCCATTCACTGCCCCAAATCCAGCCCCTGGAAAACCAGAATTCCCATCTTTACTGAACAAAGAACCCAGACTTTCACTGTAATGCCGGTCTCTACACTTCCAATATTCTCTTTCCTGATTCTATACCCAGGGGGAAACAAAGATGAAAACCTGAGCCCTACTAAATTTAAGAGTCATTGCTAAGAATCCACTTATTTCCCTATTCTAATTTGTAGAAACATGGACTGAAAATTCTGTCCATGTTCTGAAAGGGCAAATGTCAGAAAAATATGCTTCTCTAAATTTTCCTTTCGGGGCTGGGGAGTGTCTTGGTGCATCCTTTATTTTGCAGTCCGAACACCCAGAGATAATTTTGCCTGCCTGTTTCCATGTTCCACCTCCTGCCCCGTTAATGCTCTTTCCTCTTTTTTCTAATTCCTCTTCATGCTCTCCCAGGCAGTGAGAGAGTGGATTGGTACCGCAGGACCCAGATTCTGGGGGCGGGGAGGGACATCTTCTTCGGAAAAAGTACATTTTATAATCCAGTGGTTGATTATAGACGCCTCAGAGTCAAAAATCCAAGATTATTTCATAGTTATACCATTTTCTAGACCCTCCCCCATTACTAAGCCAAGTAGCTGAGAATCCAGAGGTGCCTGCTCCCGTTGAGGTATCAGAGATATTGCGCCTGTTCCCCCTGCCAGCCATCTCACAACACGTGCCACTGGGCACATGGGGCACCAGCATGAGAATGTGAATGGCTCAGGGCAAACCATGAACACCACTGCAAATATAACTCAAGGGTACGTCCAGCTAGTGGTAAGCCCTATCACTTATCTCTTTACCAGGAGCGTCAGAGAAATGTTCACCCCAGTGGCAGGAAGGAAGTCAGAAAAACGGCCTTTAAAAGTCTGCAAGAGACAGACTCTCCAAAATCTAGCCTCACCATGAGGGCACAACCTCTGAACCATACCCTCCACTCCCTTCTCTTCCTCTGTACAAAATTTCCTTTGTACATACAGCATAACCTTGATTGATGAGCTGCATTTCATTCTTGTTTTTAAAATGGTATTTCTTAAGTGCTTATATGTGGCAGGCCTTGTACTAAGCACTGGAGTAGATACGAGTTCCTCAGGTTGGACAGAGTCCCTGTCCCACATGGAGCTCAGAGTCTTACTCCTTTAAGGATGAGGTAACAGGTACAGAAGTTAAATAACATCGCCAAGGTCGCACAGCAGACAAGCGGCGGATCTGGGATTCGAACCCGGGTCCTTCTAACTCCCAGGCCCATGCTCTATCCACTGGGCCACACTGCTGTGACCCGCTGTGAGGGGGTCAGAGGAAAAAGTGGTCCATCAAACCGTTTCTCTCCAACTCCATGACTCTCACATTGAAGGTTGGAGATATTCTGATTCAGAGGTGCCGAAACACACCTCTTTCTCTCCTCCCACATTCTTTACACACTCCCAATTTGTTGGGCTGGTAGTTGGGCAGTGCATGTCAAAATACTAAACGAATACCAACATTATTAAAATGAAAAATTACCCATCTTCACCATGAAGGCCTTAAACCTGTAGGCTCAGGGCCTGCTGCCCGATCCTCAAATCCATCAATGTCGTTGTGAGAGGTATTTGAATTTCAGAGAGTCTGTCTCTTGTAGGCTTTTGATTCTCCAGTTCTCCTGAGCTGGAGCTTTGGCCAGATAATCAATAAAATACTGGAACCAACACATACCTGAGAAACAATCCTGATAATTAAACTCAGTTATTCTCACTCACCTGTCATGCAGCATCCTCCGATGGTAAAGAAGGCTAATTCGAATCTCCCCCGAGTTTTGTTAGCGCCAGTGGGTAAAATAAACTCATCTGTGTCCTAAAATAGTGCAAGTGCAAGCATACAAATTTAGTTCCAACAGAACACACCATTTGAGAAGCTCCTCTGAATTCTCTACATTGAAGCTTATACATTCCTAATTATAATTAGTATCAGTAACAGTATTTATTGCACTTGGATTTGCGCTCTTTATTCACCCTCCCTCAGTCCCGCAGCACTTACGTACATATATGTACTTTATTCATTTATATTAATGCCTGTCTCCCCCGCTAGACCGTAAACTCGTTGTGGGCAGGAAACACGTCTGCCAACTCTGTTATACTGAATTCTCCCAAGTGCTCGGTAGTGCTCTGCACACAGAAAGCGCTCAATAAAAACAACTGATTGATAATTGAGTGCCTAATTTGTGAGGAGTATTATATTCGCTCCTAGGGTGACATACATATAATGTGAAAGAGCTCTGCATTTGAGGCATTTCTCTATGCCTCACTTTCCTAATCTGTAAAATGGGCCTGAAATACATGCTCTCTCCTACTTGCGAGCCCCATGTGGGACAGGAACTGCATCCAACTTCATCACCCTATATCTACCCCAGCGTTTAGCTCAGTGCTTGGCACACAGTAGGCACTTACATACCACAATTCTTATTACTAGAATAAGATTACTAGGTTCTTTTATTTCTACTTAACAGACCTCTTTTAGCTCAACTGCCCTGCACTGATAGAGGTTTTAAGGAATGAGTGAATGTCTCTAATTATTTTCAGAGCACAGAACCCTTGGGACAGCTCATTAGCCATAGCTGACCTCCATACACTGCCTAGAAGGATATTTCAAAAGGACAGAGAACATAAGCAAATTAATCAACAAGGCTCAGGGGTGGATACTCGGTAACATTTTTAAGATTGCATACTAAGACAGAAGTGGAAACTACATATCAATGGTATTTATTTGGTGCTTACTAACAATTCTGTTGCCGAATTGTATGTTCCAAGCGCTTAGTACAGTGCTCTGCACCTAGTAAGTGCTCAATACTGCATTAGTATACTATAAAGTATATTATACTACTATATCTAGAATATATTATATAAACTAATATATATTATTATGCATAATAATATAATATAATAATAATGATGTTGGTATTTGTTAAGCACTTACTATGTGCCGAGCACTGTTCTAAGCGCTGGGGTAGACACAGGGGAATCAGGTTGTCCCATGTGGGGCTCACAGTCTTAGTCCCCATTTTACAGATGAGGGAACTGAGGCACAGAGAAGTTAAGTGACTTGCCCACAGTCACACAGCCAACAAGTGGCAGAGCTGGGATTCAAACTCATGAGCCCTGACTCCAAAGCCCATGCTCTTTCCACTGAGCCATGCTGCTTCTCCGTGTTGGGAGAAGTTATAATATGTTATAACTTATATCCGTGTTATAATATATTATAATATTTAGTATACCATAAATTCTACTGAATGTACTATTGAACGATGTGCAGAGTACTCTACTAAGCACTTGGGAGAGTAAAATACAAACTAGCTCCCGAAAATATGGGAGTGACCATATTTTCATGGTACCATACCATAAAGACTACCAACGTGCTGTTCCAAGCTTTGTTTACCAAAATGGTCTTGCTTAAAATATAAACACATTTAAATCTTTCAGATGATGTTTGAAAGCAGCAAGGCACCTCATGGCTTTGCATTAAGAATAGTGACATTAAAGCACTTGTGATTGCTAGACTATTTAGGGGCTGGAAGGTTTTATTTTAAAAGGTCTGGGTCTAAGAAAACTACGAAATTATTCTGCAAAAATCTTACCTGTACAAGATACCTGGGGTCCACATTTAAATACGGAGAAAGAGGGCTCATACCTGTAACTAGAGAGGAAAAAGACTGTTGGCCACACTCTTTTCTTCCTTGATCGACTAGCAGCCCACCAAATTGATGCTACCATTTCCGCTGCTGGAAATGTTCATTTCACTTATGACGTGAGACAACAGTGACTGGCATAATTTCCAAATTGTTCTTTTTCCTTCCTCGAAGAAGCCACTCGATAAGGCTTAGCAGGAGAGAAAGCTACCGTGGCCTAGAAGGTTTTCAGTAAAAGAGTTCCCAGGACCCCAACATGGTGGGTGGCAGAAAGGAGATCCAGAAGAGGGAGAGGTGGGAACTAGAGGTTCTTCTTGGAAGACGAGGACAGGCAATCCCCCAGTTCCCAAAAGACGACGAGACGAAAAGTCCAGAGATACGTGACCCAGGATCCCAAATCTCCCCTGCATCTTTGGACGTTATGTTCAATCACTGCAGGGAAGTAAACGCCATCCCACCCCAACACGAACTTGAAGTCCAGCTTCTCCACTCTGGCCGGGGTTTTATCTATCCCACCACCACCACCGTCTTGCCTGCGTTCTCCCCTGGGTTCGGAATTCCCCACTCTTCATATCCAACAGTCTGCCAGTCTCCCCACCTTCAAAACCCCCCTAAAAATCACATCTCCAAGGAGCCATCCCAGACTCAGCCCTATCTCCCCACCCCTCCGTGCTGACCGTGAATTTGGTTGGGTACCCCTTAATAATAATTATGGTGCTAAACACTTTGACACTCACCCCAGCCCCACGATACTTATGTAAATATCCCTAAACTCAATATGGACCCCACCTTTTCCACTTCAGCCAAAAGCTGCCCAGAATCAAGGCAAGGTACACAAGGCCGATTGAATTTTGCCCCTTTCTTCCTTGCTCCAGTTCTGTACTATTTTGAGATAAGTGAAGAAACAGAGAAGCAGTGTGGCTCAGTGGAAAGAGCCCGGGCTGGGGCGTCAGAGGTCAGGGGTTCGAATCCCGGCTCCACCACTTGTCAGCTGTGTGACCGTGGGCAAGTCACTTCACTTCTCTGGGCCTCAGTTCCCTCATCTGTAAAATGGGGATTAACTGTGAGCCTCACGTGGGACAACCTGATTACCCTGTATCTCCCCCGGCGCTTAGAACAGTGCTCTGCACATAGTAAGCACTTAACAAATACCAACATTATTATTATTATTTCAACCCCTTCTCTACTCTTCTAGGAACACAATCTGAAAGCCAACTTCTCCATGTCATCTGAAAGGAGGGCAGAATCATGAAGAAGTTGAACGGACTGTATGAATCACTCTAATAATCTCTGCCCCATGGCACCCGAATTTTATACCGCTTTCATGTGAAGTATATATATGGAACCTCCCCCCATTCCCTGCTGGAGGAAGAGAAAGTTGTCGTAACTGCCACTGAATCCTAGAATTTTAGCTCCGCCACCCAGGTAAAATTTGGGGATTAAGAAACTTTACAACAATTTTCAAGAGAGTTGTTAAACTTTTGAAAAATGAATGAAAAGGAGGTTCTTTATGGAGAAGTTGAAAGGTGAGCAGTGATGTTTAGTTCTTAGGTTTCTTCAAGAGGATCCCAGCACTTATCATAATCTGCCTTGACCACTGCCTCCTGGGTGACCTTCCTTTCTCTTGTCTATCCCTACTTCAATCCATACTCAACTCTGCTACCCGGATCACCTTTATTTAAAAAAGGAAAAATTCAGTCCACGTCTTCTCATTCCTCAAGAACCTTCAAGGGCTGCCCATCCACCTCTGCATCAAACTGAAACTCCTTACCATCGGCGACTCCCTGTACCCCGCTCTAGCCTATCTCGCCGCCACTCCCTTGCCCACATCCTCCTTCTGGCCCGGAGCTCCCTCCCCCTGCACATATTCATTCATTCAATAGTATTTAATTGAGCGCTTACTATGTGCAGAGCACTGTACTGAGCGCTTGGAATAGACAATCCGGCAACAGATAGAGACAATCCCTGCCCGTTGACGGGCTTACAGTCTAATCAGGGGAGGCAGACGGACAGAAACAAGACAACATCATCACGATAAATAGAATCAAGGGGATGTACACTTCATTAACAAAATAAATACGGTAATGAAAATATATACAAATCTGACAGCCTCTTTCCACCTTCAATGCCCATCTAAAATCCCATCTCCTCCGGGAGGCCTTCCCTATGTCCCCATTTCTCCTACTCCCTGCACTTGGTACATACCCTTTATTCACCCCACCTTCGGCCTGGCAGCACTTACGTACCTTCCTGCAATTTATTTTCTGCCTCCCACACTTAGGCTGTAAACTCCTGGTGGGCAGGGAACATTTTTACCAACGCTGCTGCTTCGTACTCGTCAAAGTGTTTAGTTCAGTGCTCTACCCTACTATTAGTCTTTAATAAACATCACTGACTTCTTCAACCCTTGAGAAGGAGCCTTTTTCTAAATATAATTTGATCAAGCAAACACCACAGTAAGCAACTTGGGGGCCGGAGTGTGCTCTCTGCTCAGTATCTTCCCTTCTTCGCAGTACTTAATCTTATTTATTGAGCGCTGACTGTGTGCAGAGCACTTTACTAAGCGCTTGGGAAGAGTACACTATATCGGAGTTGGCGGACATGTTCTCTGTTCACCAGGAGCTTTCGGTCTAGGGGGAAAACGGACATTACAAAGAATTAAGGATACGGACTTAAGTACTGTGGGGGTGAGGGTGGGTGAATCAAGGGTACAAATCCAAACGCAGACAGGAAGGGGGTGGGAAAATGCCACATTTTAAATGTAAAATGTCTATCAGCCGCATGGTACAGTGGATAGAGCATGGATCCGAGACTCAGGTCAGGGGTTCTAATCCTGCTTCGGCTACTTGCCTGCTGTGTGACTCTGGGCAAGTCCCTTCACTTCTCTGGGCCTCAATTCCCTCATCCGTAAAATGGGGATCGAGGCTGTGAGCCCCACGTGGGACAGGGATTGTTTCCGACCCGATTTGCTTGTATCTACTGCTTAGTACAGTGCCTGGCACACAGTAATGCTGAACAAATGCCACAGTTATTATTATTACTTCTTATTCATTCATTTAATCGTATTTACTGAGTGCTTACTGTGTGCAGAGCACTGTACTAAACGCTTGGGACAGTACAGTACAGCAATAAAGAGGGACAATCCCTGACACAAGGAGCTCATGATGACCCTCGGTTCTTTTGGGTCAAGTTTCAGCTCAAACCAAAAGCAACAGATAAGACCCGCCCGGGGAGGTGAAGCAAGCAATGAGGCCTAGTGGCAAGAGCCCGGGCTTGGGAGTCCGAGGACCTGGGTTCTAATTCTGGCTCCACCACTTGTCTGCTGTGTGACCCTGAGCAAGTCACTTCACTGTGCCTCAGTTCCCTCATCTGCAAATGGGGATTAAGACTATGAGCTCCCTGTGGGACAACCTGAATAACTTGTATTTACCCCAGCGCTTAGTGGAATGAGCACGGGCTTGGGGACCAGAGGACATGGGTTCAAATCCCGGCTCCACCACTTGTCTGCTGTGAGACCCTGGGCAAGCCACTTGACCTCTCTGTGCCTCAGTCACCTCATCTGTAAAATGGGGCTTAAGACGGTGAGCCCCACGTGGGACAACCTGATGAGCTGGTATCTACCCCAGGGCTCAGAACAGTGCTTGGCATATAGTAAGCACTTAATTACCATTATTATTATTATAACAGCACTTGGTTCATAATAAGTGTTTAACAAATGTTGCAATTATTAACTTTATTATCGGTGCCCCCCCGCACCGTTCCCCTCATAGAGGGAAGAGGCAGCATGGCCTAGTGGCAAGAGCCCGGGCTTGGGAGTCAGAGGATGTTGGTTCTAATCCTGGCTCTCCCACTTGTCTGCTGTGTGACCTTGGGCAAGTCCCTTCACTTCTCTGTGCCTCAGGTCCCTTATCTGTAAAATGGGGATTAAGCCTGTGAGCCCCACGTGGGACGACCTGATGACCTTGTATCTCCCCCAGAACTTAGAAGAGTGCTTCGCACATAGGAAGCGCTTAACAAATGCCAGCATTATTATTAACAACTTCTCTGGGCCTTAGTTCCCTCCTCTGTAAAATGGGGATGAAGACTGTGAGCCTTACAGGGGTCCACTTGATGACTTTATGTCCCCCCCAGCGATTAGAACAGTCCTTGGCACACAGTAAGTGCTTAACAAATACCATTATTATTATTAAAAGGGGATGAAGACTGTGAGCCCCACGTGGGACCACCTGAAGCCCTTGTATGCACCCCAGCGCTCAGAACAGCCCTTGGCACATAGTAAGCACTTAACAAATACTATTCATTCATTCATTCAATAGTATTTACTGAGCGCTTACTATGTGCAGAGCACTGTACTAAGCGCTTGGAATGAATAAGTCGGCAACAGATAGAGACGGTCCCTGCCGTCTGTCGGGCTTACGGTCTAATCGGGGGAGACGGACGGACGAGAACGATGGCAATAAATAGAGTCAAGGGGAAGAACATCTCGTAAAAACAATGGCGACTAAATAGAATCGAGGCGATGTACATTTCATTAACAAAATAAATAGGGCAATGAAAATATATACAGTTGAGCGGACGAGTACAATGCTGAGGGGATGGGAAGGGAGAGGGGGAGGAGCATAGGGAGATGGGGGGAAAAGAGGGTAAAGCTGCGGAGAGGTGAGGGGGGGCGGTAGAGGGAGAAGGATTAGATTATTATTATTATTATTATTAAAAGGGGATTAAGAATGGGCTCCCCACGTGGGACAACGCCATCACCTTGTAACCCCCCAGCGCTTAGAACAGTCCTTGGTACATAGTAAGTGCTTAACAAATACCATCAACGTTATTATTATTAAAAGGAGATTAAGAATGGACGCCCCACGGGGACCACCTGATGACCTTGTACCCTCCCAGCGCTTAGAACAGTGCTTGGCACATAGTAAGCGCTTAAGAAACACCAACATTATTATTACTATTAAAAGGGGATGAAGACTGTGAGCCCCACTTGGGACCACCTGATAACCTTGTACCCTCCCCAGCGCTTAGAACAGTGCTTGGCACATAGTAAGTGCTTAACAAATACCATCATTGTTATTATTATAATTAAAAGGAGATTAAGACTGCGAGCCCCACGTGGGACCACCTGATAACCTGGTATCCTCCCCAGCGCTTAGAACAGTGCTTGACACATAGTAAGTGCTTAACAAATACCAATATTATTATTATTATTATTATTAAAAGGAGATTAAGAATGGGAGCCTCACGTGGGACAACCTGATGACCTGGTATCCTCCCCAGTGCTTAGAACAGTGCTTGGCACATAGTAAGCGCTTAACAAATACCAACTTTACCATTATTATTAAAAGGGGATTAAGAATGGACGCCCCACGTGGGACCACCTGATGACCATGTACCTGCCCAGCGCTTAGAACAGTCCTTAGCACATGATAAGCACTTCACAAACACCAACATTATTATTATTATTATTATTATTATTAAAAGGAAATTAAGACTGTGAGCCCCACGTGGGACCACCTGGTGACCGTGCATCCTCCTCAGAGCTTAGCCCAGTCCTTAGCACCTAGTAAGCGCTTCACAAATACCAACAGTATTATTATTAAAACAATATTATTAATAATAGTATATACACTGTATTATCATAAGTAATAATAATAACATTAAGCCAGTGAGCCCCACGTGGGACCACCTGATGACCTTGCATCTTCCCCAGCGCTTAGAAGAGTGCTTGGCACAGAGTAAGTGCTTAACAAATACCAACATTATAATTATTAAAATATTAGGAATAACAATATTAATAGTATATATTATTATGATTAATAATATTAGGCCAGGGAGCCCCACGTGGGATCACCTGGTGACCTTGCATCCTCCCCAGGGCTTAGCCCAATCCTTAACACCTAGTAAGCGCTTCACAAATACCAACACTATTATTATTAAAATAATATCAATAATACCATGTACACTATTTTATAATAATAATATGAAGCCAGTGAGCCCCATGTGGGACCATGCTTCTTCCCCAGTGCTTAGAACAGTGCTTGGCAAAGTAAGCGCTTCACAAATACCAACATCATCGTTATTAAAATAATGTTATTAATATATTATATTATAAATAATATGAAGCCAGTGAGCCCCACGTGGGACCACCTGGTGACCTTACCTCCTCCCCAGTGCTTAAAACAGTGCTTGGCACAGAGTAAGCCCTTCACAAATACCAACAGCATTATTATTATTAAAATAATATTATTAACATTATGTACACTATATTATTGTAGATAATAATAATATTAAGCCAGTGAGCCCCACGTGGGACCACCTGGTGACCTTGCATCCTCCCGAGTGCTTAGCCCAATCCTTAGCACCTAGTAAGGATTCACAAATACCAACACTATTATTATTAAAATAACATTATTAATAATATCATGTACACTATATTATAATAATGATAATAATAATATTAAGCCAGTGAGCCCCACGTGGGACCACCTGATGACCTTGCATCCTCCCCAGCGCTTAGCACAGTGCTTGGCATAGAGTAAGTGCTCCACAAATAACATCATTATTATCATTTTTAAAAAACGATTATTAATATTATGTGTATTGTATTATAAACAATAATAATATTAAGACTGTGAGCCCCACGTGGGACCACCTGGTGACCTTGCATCGTCCCCAGCCCTTAGCCCAGTCCTTAGCGCCTAGTAAGCGTTTCACAAATATCAACACTATTATTAGTATTAAAAAAATACTATTAACATTATGTGCACTATATTATTGTAGATAATAATAATATTAGGCCAGTGAGCCTCACGTGGGACCACCTGGTGACCTTGCCTCCTCCCCAGCGCTTAGCCCAGTCCTTAGCGCCTAGTAAGCGTTTCACAAAGGCCAACAGTATTATTAGTATTAAAATAATACTATTAACATTATGTGCACTATATTATTGTAGATAATAATAATAATATTAGGCCAGTGAGCCCCACGTGGGACCTCCTGGTGACCTTGCCTCCTCCCCAGCGCTTAGCCCAGTCCTTAGTGCCTAGTAAGCGTTTCACAAAGGCCAACAGTATTGTTATTAAACTAATACTATTAACATTATGTGCACTATATTATTGTAGATAATAATGTTAGGCCAGTGAGCCCCTCGTGGGAGCACCTGGTGACCTTGCCTCCTCCCCAGCGCTTAGCCCAGTGCTTAGCACCTAGTAAGCGCTTCACAAATACCAACACTATAATTATCATTATTATTAAAATAATACTATTAACATCATGTTCCCTATATTATTGTAGATAATAATACTAATATTAGGCCATTGAGCCCCACGTGGGACCACCTGGTGACCCTGCCTCCTCCCCAGCGCTTAGTAGGCCAGTCCTCAGCGCCTAATAAGCGCTTCCCAAATACCAACACTATTATTATTATTATTAAAATAATATTATTAACATTATGTTCCCTATATTATTGTAGATAATAATATCAGGCCAGTGAGCCCCACGTGGGACCCCCTGGTGACCCTGCCTCCTCCCCAGCGCTTAGTAGGCCAGTCCTCAGCGCCTAGTAAGCGCTTCCCAAATACCAACACTATTATTATTATTAAAATAATATTATTAACATTATGTTCCCTATATTATTGTAGATAATAATATCAGGCCAGTGAGCCCCACGTGGGACCCTCTGGAGACCCTGCCTCCTCCCCAGCGCTTAGTAGGCCAGTCCTCAGCGCCTAATAAGCGCTTCCCAAATACCAACACTATTATTATTATTCAAATAACACTATTAACATTATGTTCCCTATATTATTGTAGATAGTAATAATAATAATATCAGGCCAGTGAGCCCCACGTGGGACCCCCTGGAGACCCTGCCTCCTCCCCAGCGTTTAGCAGGCCAGTCCTCAGCGCCCAGTACGCGCTTCCCAAACACCAGCACTGTTATTCTCATCGGAAGGCGGTGGCGGGTGGGGCTCGGAGGTCTCTCTCTCTCTCTCTCTCCCCCCCCCCCCATTTTCCAGAGGAGACGAGCGAGGCGCAGAGCGGGGCCGGGGGTGACCCAAGGGCGCCGGGATGGGAACCCGTGACCGGGGGGGGGAAAGGGGGGAGGGACTCACGCGGGACCCCGGAGAGATCGGCGTGGGAGTATCCGGGCCCGGCCCCGCCGGCGCCGAAGAAGGCGGCCAGGCCTCCGGGGCTCTTGTGGCCGCCGCCTCCGCCTCCGCCGCCCTCCATGGCGCGGCCGCGGCCTCCCCTCCCCTCCCCTCCGCCACCGCTGAGGAGAAGTAGGAGGAGGCGGCCCGTTCCCGCGCGCCGCCCGCCGCCCAGCGTCACTTCCGCTTTACGACACCGCGCGACGGCGGGGGAGGGGCAGGGGCAGGGGAGGGAGGGGGCGCGGCGGCGCTCGACGGCGGGCGGAGAGGGAGGGCGGCGTTGGCGTCCGGGCGCGGGCGGCTGCTGCGCGGAGCCATGAGGCGAGGGGGGCGAGGGGGGCGGCGGCGGCGGCGGCGGGGAGGGGCCCTTCCCCCGGCCCGCCCGGGCCCCGCGCGCTGAGGCGGCCCCGGGCCCCAGCATGAGCGCCGGGCCCCGCTCCGACCCCTGCAGCAAGCGCGCCCGCTGGGGGGACCGCCCCGGCCCCGACCCCGACCCCGACCCCAAACACCGCCCCCGCCCCCGCCCCGCCCGTCTGCACCGCCCCCACAGCGCCCTGGGGAACAAAGGTGCGTCACCGGGGGCCCCCCACACCCCCTCCTGCTCCTGCTCTTCCTCTCCTCCTCCTCCTCCTCCTCCCTCTCCTCCTCCACTAGCCCCTTTCCTCCTTCTCCTCCCCTGCCCCCTCTCCTTCTCCTCTTCCCCTGCTCCCCTCCTCCACTGCCCCTTGTCTTCCTCCTCCACTGCCTCTTCTCCTCTTCCTCCTCCACTGCCCCCTTTCCTCCTCCTCCTCCTCCTCTGCCCCCTTTCCTCCTCCTCCTCCTCTGCCCCCTCTTCTCCTTCTCATCCTCCTCCTCTGCCCCCCTCCTCCTCCTCCTCCACCACTGCCCCCGTCTTCCTTCTCCTCTGCCCCTTCTCCCCCTCCTCCTTTGCCCCCTCTCCTCCTCCTCTGCCCCCCCTCCTCCTCCTCTGCCCCTTCTCCCCCTCCTCCTCTGCCCCCTCTCCTCCTCCTCCCCTGCCCCCCTCTTCCTCCTCCACTGCCTCCTCTCCTCCTCCTCCTCCTCCTCCTCCTCCGCTCCCTCTCCTCCTCCACTGCCCCATCTCTTCCTCTGCCCTCTCTCCCCTCCTCCTCCTCCTCCTCCTCCTCCTCCTCCTCCGACTCCTCTCCTCCACTGCTCCCTCTCCTCCTCCTCTTCCTCCACTCCTCCTCCTCCTCCTCCTCCACTACCCCATCTCCTTCTCCCTCTCTTCCTCCACTAGCCCCTTTCCTCCTCCCCTTCCCCCTCTCCTCCTCCTCTGCCCCCTCTCCTTCTCCACTTCCCCCTGTCTTCCTCCTCCACTGCCTCCTCCTCCTCTTGCTCTTCCACTGCCTCCTCCTCCTCCTCCTCCTCCTCCTCCACTGCCACCTCTCCTCTTCCTCCTCCACTGCCTCCTCTCCTCCTCCGCTGCCTCTTCTCCTCATCCTCCTCCACTGCTTCCTTCTCCTCTTCCTCCTCCACTACCGCCTCCTCCTCCTTCTCCTCCAATACCTTCTTCTCCTCTTCCTCCTCCACTCCCCTCTCTCCTCCTCCACTGCCGCCCTTCTCCTCCACTGACTCCTCTCCTCCACTACCTCCCTCGTCCTCCTCCTCCTCCTCCTCCTCCATTTCCCCCCTCCTCCTCAGCCCCCTCTGTTTTCCTCCACCCCCTCTTATCCTCATCCTTCTCCACTACTCCCTCTCATCCTCCTCCACTCCCCCTCTCTTTCTCTTCCTCTTCTACCCCTCCTCCTCCTCCTCCTCCTCCATCCTTCCTCCATCCTTCCTCGGGGAGCACTTGTGTCCCTTCTGGGACTTAGAATGATGGTATATGGTAAGCACTTGCTATGTGCCAAGCAGTGTTCTCAGCACTGGGAAAGAGAAGCAGGGTGGCTTAGTGGAAAGAGCAGGGACTTGGGAGTCAGAGGTCACGAGTTCTAATTCTGCCTCGGCCGCTTGTCAGCTGTGTGGCTTTGGGCAAGTCACTTCACTTCCCTGGGCCTCAGTTACCTCATCTGTAAAATGGGGATGAAGACTGTGAGTCTCACATGGGACAACCTGATTAGCTTGTATCTACCCCAGCGCTTAGAACAGTGTTTGGCACATAGTAAGCACTTGACAAGTACCAGCATCATCATTACAAGGGAAGAAGGTTGTCCCACATGGGGCTCGCAGGAATTGTCTCTATTGCTGAATTGTACTTTCCGAGCGCTTAGTACAGTGCTCTGCACACAGTAAGCGCTCAGTAAATATGATTGAATGAATGGATCGATCCCCATTTTACAGGTGAGGGAACTGAGGCACAGAGAAGGGAAGTGGCTTGCCCCAGGTCCCACAGCAGACGGGTGGCGGAGGTAGGTCCCGAGTCCGTGCTCTTTCCACGAAGCTGCGCTGCTTCGTGGCTTGGAAGCCGCGTGGGGAAACTGAGGCTTGTCGATGCTTTCTGCCTACCCGTCGGCGGGCTGGTGGAGGGATGGGTGATGCTGCCCTGATGATGATGATGATTATGGTACTTCACTCATTCATTCAGTGGTATTTTCTCAGGGAGAACTTATGCCCGGCTCTGGGACTTGGAAGACGTGTGGGGAAACTGAGCCTTGTCGAGATGCTTCCTGCCCACCTGTCGGTGGGTGGAGGGATGGGTGACGCCACCTTGATACTTCATCCATTCATTCAGTCGTATTTATTGAGTGCTTACTGGGTGCAGAACACTATACTAAGTCCTTGGAAAGTACAATACGGCATATAAAGAGAGGTAATCGCTGCCCAGAGTGGGCTCACAGTCTAGAGGAGGGGAGACAGACATCAGTACAAGTAATCAGACATCAAAATAAATAGAATTATAGACTTATAAACACATATACATATGCAGAGTAGCTAGCATATGGAGTTTTAGGGAGCGGTCATTTTAGTGGCGGATAACGTTGAAGTACCGTTGATGTCGCAGAAGCTTCTGTGGTGATCAGTGACTCTGCCGCATTCGGAACCAGTGAGCAAACCCTGGGAGGCTGTACTTAATAATAATGTTGGTATTTGTTATGCACTTGCTATGTGCCGAGCACTGTTCTAAGCGCCGGGGTAGATACAGGGTAGTCAGGTAATGAGGCTCACAGTCTTAATCCCTATTTTCAGATGAGGTAGCTGAGGCACCGAGAAGTGAAGTGACTTGCCCAAAGTCACATAGCTGACAGGTGACGGGAGTCGGGATTAGAACCCAGGACCTCTGACTCGTAAACACGGGCTCTTTCCACTGAGCCATGCTGCTTCAGGAGAGAAACTAGACTGCAGTAGTCCAAGTTGGAGAATTGCCACCAAAGACTTTTTGACCATTTAAAAAAAATAAAACAAAAAGAAGATTATTGCCCTTCCCTTCCCTCCCTCCCCACAAATAGCCAAATGTATCAATAACAATATCTGACTGAAAGGCTTGTTTCTATTTTATTTGAATGGAATGAAACCGATGGAGAGTTGCATTATCTTTGTTCAGTAGGTGGAGTGGAGGAAATTAGCTCAGATGTTTCCCCTTTTCCTTTTAAGATCCATCAGTCAGTCAATAGTATTGAGCACTTAGTGTGTACAGAGTAATGAACTAAACGTTTTAAAGAGTACCCTACAAAAGAGTTGGTAGGCACGATCCCTGCCCCCGGAAGCTTACAGTCTGATGTCTAGAAATAATGTGTACATATCTATAAATTGCATATTGTAAATTTATATAAATGTTTGTCTCCCTCTCTAGATTGCAAGCGCCATGTGGGCAGGAAACATGTCTACCGAGGCTGATGTATGGTACTCTTAGTGTACTTACCTCAAGGCATAGTGGATAGAGCACGGGCCCGGGAGGCAGAAGGTCATGGGTTCTAATTCCGGCTCCGCCACTTGTCTCCTCTGTGACCCTGGGCAAGTCACTTCACTTCTCTGTGCCTCACTTACCTCATCTGTAAAATGGGGATTGAGACTGTGAGCCCCACCTGGGACGGGGCCTGCGTTCAACCCGTTTTGCTTGCATCCATCATAGTGCTTAGTACAAGGGCTGGCGCATAGTAAGAATTTAACAGGTACCACAGTACTCTCCCAAGCACTTAGCCCAGTAAGCTCCCAGTAAATCTTTTGATTAGAGGGGAGGCAGACATTAAAATAAATCACGGAAAGGGGAAATGACAGGCTATAAAGATAGATACATAAGTTCCCTAGGGATGGGGTGAATATCAAGTGCAGAGGGGTACAGATTGAAGTACATAGGGACAGTAAGGGAAGCTGGAGGAGATTTGAGTTTAGGTGGGTTTTGAAATTAGGGAGAGTGATGGTCTTTTGGACATGAAGGGGGAGGAAAATTCAAGCCAGAAGGAGGAAGCTCGTTGCGGACAGGGACCGTGTCCGTTTATTGTTATACTGTACTCTCCAAAGCGCTTAGTAGAGTGCCCTGAACACAGAAGACGCTCAATAAATACAATTGAATGAATGAATGTGGATGAGGGCTCGCTGACCAGATAGACAAGATCAAGATACAGTGAGTAGATTGGTTAGCGGAATGAATCGTGCGGGCTGAGTTGTAGTAGGAGGTCAGCAAGGATATGTAAGACGGGGAGAGAGCTGATTGACTGCCATAAAACCTGAGGTAAGGAGTTTCTGTTTATGGAAGTGGATGGACAACCATTGGAGGTTTTTGAGGAGTGGGGTGATATAAACTGAACTTTTTTTTTAGAAAAATGCCCTGGACAGCAAAATGAAATATGGGCTGGAATGGGGAGCAGCAGGGAGGTCGGCAGGGAGGCTGATACAATAAGTGCTTAGATCAATATGATAGAAGTTTGGATGGAGAGGCAAGCGTGGATTCTCGAGATGCTAGAACCAACAGGATTTGGTGATTGATTGAATCTGTGGGTTGCATGAAAAAGCTGAGATGAAGATGATGCCCAAGGTTACAGGCTGGTGAGACAGGGAGGATGACCTACAGTTCGGGAGGGAAGATGAGAAGTTCAGTTTTGGACACATTAAGTTTGAGGCGTCTGCAGGATATCCAAGTAGGGATGTCCGGAAGGCAGGAGGAAAAGCTAGACTGCAGAGGAGAGACTGCAAAGAGATGGTAGTTGAAGTTGTGAGTGAATGAATTTTCCAAGGGAGTGGAAGAAGATGGAGAATAGAAGGGGACCCAGAACTGAACCTCGAAGGACTCCCACAGTTAGAAGGTGAGAGGCAGAGAAGGAGCCTGCGAAAGAGACTGAGAATGAGCAGCCAGAGAGATGGGAGGAGACCCAGGAGAGAAGAGTGACAGCGAAGCCAACTTCAGATAATGGGAAAAAGGATATAATGATCAGGAGGTGGGGGGAAGTGGACCATAGTGTTGAAGGCAGCTGATGTAGTTTGTAGTGACATGAGTTCAGATGTGGTAGAGGCCATTGGATTTAGCAAAAAGGTGGTCATTGATGACCTCAGGGAGGGCTGTTTCCATGAACTGAAGGGAGGAGAAACCAGATGGCAGGAGGCCATTGAATTGGAGGCAGCAGAGTAGACAGCTCGGTCAAGGAAGTTTGGAAAGGAATGGTAGGAAGGAGGTGGGGGGTTAACTGGAGAGTGCAGTGAGGTCAAGGGAGGATTTCGAGGTAGAGATTATGAAGTTAAATTCTTCTTTGCAATATATAATCCATTAATCAGTGGTATTTATTGAGTGCCAAGTATGCAAAGCACCGTACTAAGTGTTTGGGAAAGTACAGTAGAATAGGTAAATGTGATCCCGGCTAACAGTGAGCTTACAGACTAGAAGGAGAGATAGATACTAAAATAAATTACAAATGGTTATGTACCTAAGTGCCGTGGGCCTGGGGTGAAGTCTATTCTTCACTCCGCTGCCTGGCTCATCTTCCTGCAGAAATGATCTGGGCATGTCACTCCCCTTCTTAAACACCTCCAGTGGTTGCCTATCGACCTCCGCTCCAAACAATAACTCCTCACTCTAGGCTTCGAGGCTCTCCGTCACCTTGCCCCTTCCTACCTCTCCTCCCTTCTCTCTTTCTACCGCCCACCCCGCACGCTCCGCTCCTCCGCCGCCCACCTCCTCACCGTCCCTCGGTCTCGCCCATCCCGCCGTCGACCCCCGGGCCGCGTCCTCCCGCGGTCCCGGAACGCCCTCCCTCCTCACCTCCGCCAAACTGATTCTCTTCCCCTCTTCAAAACCCTACTTAAAACTCACCTCCTCCAAGAGGCCTTCCCAGACTGAGCTCCCCTT
Organism: Ornithorhynchus anatinus; assembly: GCF_004115215.2. Classification (NCBI taxonomy): domain Eukaryota; kingdom Metazoa; phylum Chordata; class Mammalia; order Monotremata; family Ornithorhynchidae; genus Ornithorhynchus; species Ornithorhynchus anatinus. The sequence continues at coordinate 94,978,687 of NC_041730.1, forward strand.
CTCCCTCTACTCCCTCTACCGCCCCCCCTTCACCTCTCCGCAGCTTAACCCTCTTTTCCGCCCATCTCCCTCTGCTCCTCCACCTCTCCCTTCCCATCCCCTCGGCACTGTACTCGTCCGCTCAACTGTATATATTTTCATTACCCTATTTATTTTGTTAATGAAATGTACATCGCCTCGATTCTATTTAGTTGCCATTGTTTTTACGAGATGTTCTTCCCCTCGACTCTGTTTATTGCCATCGTTCTCGTCTGTCCGTCTACCCCGATTAGACCGTAAGCCCGTCAAACGGCAGGGACCGTCTGTATCTGTTGCCGACTTGTTCACTCTTCAAGCGCTTAGTACAGTGCTCTGCACATAGTAAGCGCTCAATGAATAGTATTGAATGAATGAATGAATGGGATGAAAATCAAAATGCTTAAGGAGGAGCTATCCAGGGACATAGGCAACAAACACAGAAGGGGGGGACAAAGAGAGGAAGCGAGAGCTTAGTTAGGGAAGGTCTCTTGGAGGAGATATGATTTTAGTGGAGCTTTGGAGGTGGGGAGAGTGGTGGTCTGTCGAATGTGAAAGGGAAGGGAGTTCTAGCACATGGACAAGGGATCAGCAACGAGTAAGATGAGATGGAGGTGCCTTAAGTAGGTTGAAGTTAGAGGAGTGAAGCGTGTGGGTTGGACTGTGATAGATCAGCGAGGCAAGATAGGATGAAGCGAGCTAATTAGGGGCTGGGGGTTGTAGAGATGTATAGGTAACCTCTGGGAGTCGTGTACCTGGAAGCCAGTTCTTAGGTTCATCTCTTTATGTTTTTATCGAGTAGGATAATGACTGACTCGGTAATCTGGTACTCTTCTGCTCAGGAAATAGTTACAGTATTGCTACATTGATAATGACCTAATGGGATGTTCGCTTATCCACATTAGAAGGCCATAGTCTTATCAATCGAGGTGGGTGGCTGTCGTGACTTTTTCCCCATTTGAAGTGTGACCAAGTTAAAGGATACGAACTGGAATAGCATGGGAGATTTTACTGTCCAGGGATAGTAAAACCTTTCCACTAAACGATCCATGAATAATTAAAGCAACTCGGTTTAAAGCGCTGCAAAATATGAATCTTGGATCTGCATGAAAATTAATGTTTTTCTTTCCTTTTTTTTTAAGTTTATAAGCAAAAGGCAATTACCACCTGGATGGAGACTAAAGGAGTCAAGTTAGCATCAAAAAGGTATGAACCTTGACCCATTTTCTGACTTTGAGCTAACGGTTACCTCGTGGACAGAGAAGTGAATATTTCAAAAAAAACATACGTACATCACGATCCAAAACATGATTTAAAATGTGGAATGTCTCGGCAGTTTTCTGGATATTGAATTACCAGGGGTATTTAGTTAGCTATTTCAGAGATGTGTGTTTGCTTCAAATAAAAAGGAAAGTTTAGAAGGCAGAAAGTTAGACTTGCAGGTGGCCCAGTTTCCTTTGTGTCCTCTCTCTGAAAGGTTTTGGCTATTTATTATAATAATAATTACACAGATTCTCTCTCCTACAGTTTTCAGGGTAAAGATAACAATAACATGGAATCAGGGTCCAAAATGAGTTCCGCTCCAGAGGATAACTTTTATCAACATAGCAAGGAAAAGTTAGAAAATACTTCCCAGAAGAACCATCCAAGATCATCTCTGGAAACGAGTGCCAAAGACTCCAAACTGCATCAGCCAGCCAGTTCGTGCAAGTGGCAGAACGATGGCAAATCCAGAGAACGAGTTCCGGAGGCCGACCCCGAGAAAGGAACCACGATGGCGGATCAGTTCAGAAACGCCAACGTGGATCGGGTGCCCCGAACGGAGGATCGGGCTCACCTAGACTGGGACGAGAACAGCGACAATAGGAGATTCTCGTTGACACCGGTGAAGATGTCAAACGCAAAGCAGTCGACAAAAGATGCCCGCTCTCAAGCGGCCTCGGGCAACTTGCAACCCAGGAAGGACTGTCAGCGTGACGGTGAAAGCGGCCCAACCAGGCGACAAGAAGAAGAGGAGGAGGAGGAGGAGGAAGAAGAGGCGGATTTGGTACCAGAGAGCCCGATGTCAGATGCCGGTTGTGGGGACGTTGGAGCTGGGAGAGGGGCGGCCGGTCACGGCGGAAGGGAAGGCAGCCCCGCCGACTCTCCCCTCTTCGAGAAGGAAAGTGAACCCGAGTCGCCAATGGACGTGGACAACTCCAAGAACAGCTGTCAGAACTCGGAGGGGGATGAAGAAACTAGCCCCTGCCTTGACGAGCAGGAAAATATCAGTTCAGTCAGAGCAGGAAACAAGGCTTCCGGACTTCGGGTGGGAGAGGCCGAAACCGAATTGAGAGGGCGGCAGCCCAGCAGAGGTTGTGAAGATCTTGGATCGGGCGACCAGTTTGAGGAAGCAAATAGCCCCAGAAGTGCAGACGAGCCGAATGCCAGGTGCTCCGGACCGGCTTCTGGTTTCAGCGCAGACTGCAAGGGTGCAAAACACCACGGAAGGAAGGACTCTAAAATCACAGACCATTTTATGAGAATGCCGAGACCTGAGGAGAAAAGGTAATCTTACCCAGTTAAAGAACTTCTCTGATGAATCTGGACTGCCTTTTGGGAATCCCTTTTTTAGTGAGTTTAGCCAACTTGGTCAGGTTATTGCACTAGAGGAGCATTTGGCTTTTACGGAAGAATGAAAGATATAAATCTCAACTACGGAGGCAGTTCTTTCAAAAAATAAAGTCACAGAATCTTACCCACTAGATTTTTAAAACTTTTGCAGATTCTAAGGGACTTTCCAGAGTAAAATATCTCCGTCCTAAATTATCTGTGAAGGGCACTATTGAGTCAGCATTGGTCCTAGACTCTAGGGAAAGTACATAATAATAATTGTTATGGTATTTGTTAGGTGCTTACTATGTGCCAAGCACTGTTCTAAGCGCTGGGGTAGATACAAGGTCATCAGGTTGTCCCACGTGGGGCTCACAGTTTACAATTTAGAGATGAGGTAACTGAGGCAGAGAGAAGTTAGGCGGCTTGCTCAAGGTCACACAGCAGACAAGTGGAGGAGCCGGGATTAGAACCCACGTCCTCTGACTCCCAAGGCCGTGCTCTGTCCGCTAAGCCACACTGCTTCTCTACACACATGGTCTCTACCCTCAAAGAACTTATGTTTTTGTGGGTGACAAGAATGCTAGGAGTGATAGCACCCATGAAAGAAGTCTGGTTGCGTATTGATAAATTAATCCAGCCCTTGTATATTCTGGAATGTGTTTATTTTCAAATCTGATAAGGTAGTAGTTTCATCTTTTCTGGAGATACTATTATAGGTTTGAAAGTCAGGGTCAGGGGTATTTGCGGCTTCTTGCAGAGAAGTGACCATCGAGTGGTCTGGACTATTGTAAGGTGTATTGTATGGGAAGGTGTTTCCAGAATCTAAACCAGGCACTGGACAGAAATCAGTTATATTTTGTTGACGATCACCTGTTGATTAAACCTCTGAATGTTGTCTTTGGATGTGCTTAGAAGAGAGCCTCAACTCATTGAATACTGTCGATGTGAAGATGATGTTTGGGCCGAGGAATCCAGAGAAAAGATGGCTAAAAGTACCAAATAGTTCAACCAGGCTATGATATTCTAGGTATTTTGTCGGCAGAGTTCTTTTAGGTTAGTGGCTCATGATAGGATTTCATTTTCTTGATCTTAGAAAAGAGCAGTGCGAATTCAAACAACAGAGGCCAGAGAAGAAGACCTCCAAATACATCCCACCTCAGCTTTCTCCAGATAAGAGATGGTTTGGAACGCCTATCGAGGAAATGAGAAGAATGCCTGTGTGCGGGACCCGCCTTCCTCACCTCAGACCCCTGGCCAATCACACCGTCACCGTCCGGGTATGATTACATCTATCGTTTGTGTCCAATCCGATTTGCTTGTATTCACCTAAATGCTTAGTACAGTGCCTGGCTCATAGTAAATGCTTAATGAATTTGTCAACTAAGAAGTCCGTCTGTAATATAGTCCAATGGGAAGTAGCATGGCTTAGTGGAAAGAGCACGGGCCGGGGAGTTGGAGGTCCTGCATTCTAATCCCGGCTCCGCCCCTTCCCCGCTGTGTGATCTTGGGCAAGTCCCTTAACTTTTCTCTGCCTTGTTCCCTCATCTGCAGAATGAGGATTCAGTACCTGTTCTCCCTCCTACTTATTTCGTGAGTCCCGTGTGAATCAAATATATACATATATGCCATCTACTTCAAGAGTGAAGGACAACGGTATGAAGTACATTGTAATCAATCAGTGGTATTTATCGAGCGCGTATTGTGTGCAGAACACTCGACTGAGTTCTTGGGAGAGCACACTCAGTCGTATTTATTGAGCGCTTATTGTGTACAGAGCACTGTACTAAGTTCTTGGGAGAGCACAATCAATCAATAATAAACAATAATAAGCAATAAATCAAATTTATTGAGCACTTATTATGTGCAGAGCACTCTACTGAAGACTTGAGAGAGTATAATATAGCAGAGTCGGTAGACATGTTCCCTGCCCGGAAGGAGTTTGCAGCCTAGAGGAGGAGACAGACATTTATGTAAATAAATTAATTCATGGATATGTACAAGAATGCTGTGGGGCTGAGGGGAGGAGTGAATAAAGAGTAAAAGTGCAAGGATACAGAAGGGAGTGGGAGAAGAGGAAATGAGGGCTTAGTATGACCTGATTGTCCTGTATCTACCCTAGTATTTAGTACAGTGCTTGGCATATAGTAAACACCTAACAAATACTATAGTTATTATTATTAATAATAATAGTTGTTAAAATGGAACTGTGTTGCTTTTTCTATGGGATAACTAGCTAGAGAATGGCAGTTGTAAAATATAAATCAGTAGGGTGTGCAAATGGATTTACAGGATATTGAGACCTTGTAGACTGGTAGAGGGAAGCAGCGTGACGTAGTGGATAGAGCACAGGCCCGGGAGTCAGAAGGTCAAGGGTTCTAATCCCGGTTCTGCCATTGGTCTGCCATTGGTCTGCCATTTGACCTTTGGCAAGTCACTTCACTTTCTGTGCCACAGTTACGTCATCTGTAAAATGGGGATTGAGACTGTGAGCCCCATGTGAGACAGGGTCTTTGTCTAACCCGATTTTCTTGCATCTGCCCCAGCACTTAGTACAGTGCCTGGCAACTGGTACGCGCTTAACAAATACCATCATTATTATAGCAAACATGTACAATTACATAAATATATGCATATATATCGCCTACTTCAAAGATGAAGGATAACTGTTTATAGGCACTCCCGGGATAATAATAATAATAATGTTGGTATTTGTTAAGCGCTTACTATGTGCCGAGCACTGTTCTAAGCGCTGGGGTAGACACAGGGGAATCAGATTGTCCCACGTGGGGCTCACAGTCTTAATCCCCATTTTACAGATGAGGTAACTGAGGCACCGAGAAGTTAAGTGACTTGCCCAAAGTCACACAGCTGACAAGTGGTAGAGCCGGGGTTCGAACCCATGACCTCTGACTCCAAAGCCCGTAATCAATCGATCATTTATAGAGTACTTATTCCATGCAGAAGACTGTGTTAAGTGCGTGGGAGAGCACAATATCACAGAATTGGTAGACGCAATCCCAGCTCACAAGGAGCTTACAGTCTAGAAGGGGAGACAGACATTAAAATAAATTATAGAGGTGTTCCTAAGTGATGTAGGGCTGAGGGTGCGGTGAATAAAGTATACAAATCTAAGTGTGAGGGTGACACAGGGCGAGGGAGTAGAGGAAATGAGGGCTTAATCATTGAAGGCTTTTTGGCAAACATGAGATTTTAATAAGGCAGTGAAGGTGGGGAGGGTGGTGGTCTATCAGATATGAAGGGGGAGGGAGTTCCAGGCCAGAGGCAGGACGTGGGTAAGGAGCTGGCAGTGGGATGTGAACAAGTACAGTGAGTGGGTTGGCATTAGAGGAGTGAATCATGCAGACTGGATTGTAGTAGACAATCAGGGAGGTGAGGGAGGAGGAGCAAGGTGATTAAGTGCTTTAAAACCAGCGGTAAGGACTTCCTGTTGGATGTGTGGTGGATGAGGTTCTCGGGAGTGGGAAAACACGGACTGAATAGTTCTGTAGAAAAAAGATCCACAGTTGGCAGGAGTAGGGGGAGGCAGAGGAGGAGCCCATGAAAGAGATCGAAAATGAGCATCCAGAGAACCGGGAGAGGACCACATCAATGAAGCCAAGGTTAAATAATGTTTCCAGAAGAAGGGGGTGGTCCACAGTGTTGAAGGCAGCTGAGAATCGAGAAGGATTAGGATGGACTAGAGGCGATTATATTTAGCAAGAAGGAGATCATCCCTTTGAGAGGACTGTTTTGATGGAGTGAAGGGGGCAGAAACCAGATTGGAGGGGCTCAAGGGGAGAATTGGAGGAGAAGTGGAAGTGTCACCTGCGTGCAGGTGATTGCACTATCTTTTGAGAATGTATTGAAAGCACGTATGTTGCTTTGGCCCTTAATTCCCCTATTTTTTCAGTTTGGAAGCAAAATGACACCCAACCCTTCCCCAGCTGCTGAAGCTTATTGGCCACAGTGTGGCGTTTGGATTATATGCAGCTTCTGAAAATGATCCACATTTATTGCTGAGAAAAATATTATCTTTCTCACACTCTCTTCCTAAATTTAGTTTTATTTCCAACAGGTCTTGACGAGTGGTATTTCTTAGTAAGTGCTGCATAGATGAAGAATTTGAAGTGGTACTTTTTCACATCTTCTTTCTATGCAAACTATAAAGCACCAGACAGTTTCTTGCTCTATCAGCCTGACTAGAATAAAACATTCCACTCTTTAACTCTGGGGTGCAAATATGGATGAAAACATTTTCCCAAAATCTTTTATGAATATCTAAAAATATGCCCCCAAATCCATAATTTATATCCCCACTGCTAGGCACCCAATGGGAGCTCAGTAGATACTTGACTAATTAACTTTACACGCAAAATTATGATGTAAACAGTGCTTCACCACAAGTGGTGTGTGTGTATATTTATTACGCATGAATTAGTTCATCATCATTAGATCACCTGAGCTCTTTAGAAGTTTTCATTTTGCTCAAGTTTGGTGATCAGAGATCTGTACGTCATACACGTTGCAGTGTGAATATTCTTTTTTTTTAAATTTATCCTCTGCTGCAGGTAGATCTTCTGAGAGAAGCTGAAGTCCCTAAACCCTTTCCATCGTATTACAAAGATTCGTGGGACAATAAACACGTTAAAATGCCTTGTTCAGAACAAAACCTGTACCCTGTAGAGGATGAGGTAAGATGAATAATGAATATTTTTGTATATGTGTATGGAATTTCTGCGTTGTTAATTGGTCCATTTTATGTTCTAGGATGCCAAAGTGTATTTTTGCGTGTATATCTTTAGATGTATTTTCCGGCATGTGGATGATGCTCTTGTCTGAGAACATCTTCTAGGCCAATGTCCCATGGTAATAATAATGTTGGTATTTGTTAAGGGCTTACTACGTGCAGAGCACTGTTCTAAGCACTGGGGGATACAAGGTGATCGGTTGTCCCACATGGGGCTCACGGTCTTCATCCCCATTTTACAGATGAGGTAACTGAGGCCCAGAGAAGTTAAGTAATAATGTTGGTATTTCTTAAGCGCTTACTATGTGCAGAGCACTGTTCTAAGCGCTGGGGTAGACACAGGGGAATCAGGTTGTCCCACGTGGGGCTCACAGTCTTAATCCCCATTTTACAGATGAGGTAACTGAGGCACAGAGAAGTTAAGTGACTTGCCCACAGTCACACAGCTGACAAGTGGCAGAGCTGGGATTCGAACCCATGACCTCTGACTCCCAAGCCCGGGCTCTTTCCACTGAGCCATGCTGCTTCCCCTTTCACAGTGGACATGTACAACCAGTGTCTTTGCAGAAGTGTTGCATTCACAGTTTTCAGTACGTGGTGCTATATTTGTCTCTTGCTCTTAGTATGGCTCTCACTTTTTCCACGGTTTCTGCTTGAACAGAACCATTCCACTCCTGACCGTCGCACAGCACGCCAGCTGATCGCCCCTTTCTCCCACAGTCTGTTGCTGTGGTTCGGCATTTGCTATTGGGCTTGACTGAATCTTCATAATTTTTCTTCTCTCCTTTTGGTCTTATGTTCTCCCTTCAGTTCACCATACTTGAGCACAGAGTGATTGATTACCCAGTTGGGAGGAAGGTGGGCAGATATTCTTCACAGGGCCCCGGAACCAGGGAATGAGAGGAACCTCTCACTGAAGGAGAGAAATTATGGCAGTGATGACAGCGTTTCTGTGAGGGAAAGATCCTTTCCTTTCCTCTCCCCTTTCTTTTCTCCCCTTTTCTTCCATCTCCTCTTTTCATCCTCTGCCCTTTTAAATCCCTCCGCCTCCTCGAAGGTCCATCCAGATCCCCTCTGATGGTCCTCCCCCAACAAACAGATTTGTCCCCAGCACCCAAAATGAAAAGATGAAGCCCTAGAATGGAGTGGAATGGAATGGAAAACTTCTTTAGATTAGAAGTTTTGTGAGGTCACTGCATGTAATATAGACCCAGAACACCAAAGTCTAGGTGATTATGGAGGATGCCAGAGAGTCAGAGTCTTTGGAGGCGAATTGCACTGGAGCAGCGGGGGCAGGGGATGGGGCCTCCAGCCTCTGGCAAAGGTCTCCTAAACCCCAGGACCACGTGTGCCAGCACCAGTTGGCTAATGCAGCCCTGCCTCAGTTTCATTCATCCTTCTGCCATATCCCACCCTGAAAAGTTGGTTGGCTTCAGTGCTGGTGAACAGGTTGGGCTTTAGAGTCTCAGAGTTGGTGATTCCGCCCTGCCTTTTGATAAGAAGTCCGACTCGTAGGCGATGGTGATGAAACTGCTCTAGTGGTACTACTGTCACTTGCCCAAAGCACAAAAGCTCATTTTTTTTTAATTGAATTTTTTACTTGGTGTAGTAGTCATCGTGCTTCCTAGGCAGTCATGTTTAATGACACCTTTCAGCTCTTTATTACCAGTCAACCTCATCCAATTCTTTGATGCATTCAAAGATTTTCAGTTCAGGCTGAAAGGTTAGGTTTCCACACACCTAATGTCACTACATACTCTCTTCTGGACCCGCAAATCGGTTTCTACTTAGCCGTGTGTGTCTTCAGTTGTAAGCATTCGGTGAGCTCCTGTATAATGGATTCCAGGACTCCACCTATTTACCTGTACCGCGATCGCATCTATCTCGCCAATGACCCCTTTGCCCATGGCCTCCCTCTGGCCTGGAAACCTTTCCCTCCCACAAAAGCCTTACTAAAAACACATCTCCTTCAAGAGGCCTTCCTGATTAAGGCATCGTTTCTCCTACTCCCTCTTCCTTCTGAGTCGCCTATGCACTTGGATCTGGACTTTTAAGCACTTTTAAGCACTTGATGTTCACCTTACCTCCATCCTCACAACACTTACGTGCACATCTGTAATTTATTTTAGTGTCTGTCTCCCCCTCTGAGCTTAACTCCTTGCGGGCAGGGAATGTATCTACCCACTCTGTTGTATTTTACTTTCCCACGTGCTTAATAATAATAATAATTATGGTATTCGTTAAGCACTTACTATGTGCAAAGCACTGTTCTAAGCGCTGGGGTTGATACAGGGTAATCAGATCATCCCACTTGGGGCTCACAGTCTTAATCACCATTTTACAGATGAGGTAACTGAGTCACAGAGAAGTGAAGTGACTTGCCCAAAGTCACACTGCTGATAAGTGGCGGAACCGGGATTAGAACCCACGACCTCTGATTTTTAAGCCCATGCTCTTTCCACTAAACCACGCTGCTTCTCATAATAGTGATGATGATGGTATTTGCTAAGCGCTGTTCTAAGCGCTGAGGTTGATACAGGGTAACCAGGTTGTCCCACATGGGGTTCACACTTTTAATCCCCATTTTACAGATGAGGTAACTGAGGCACAGAGAAGCGAAGTGACTTGCCAAGGTCACGCAGCAGACAAGTACCGGATGCGGGATTAGAACCCACGTTCTCTGACTCCCGAGCTCGCACTTTTTCCGCCAAGCCACGCTGCTTCTAGGACTCAGTAAGCACTCATATACCATTGATCGATTGATTCCAGTGGCGCCCATCACCTATTGAGCTGGAAGCGTTTCTCAAAGGACCAGAAGCTCGGGCCTAGTGGAAGTAGCAGAAGACTGGAAATCAGGGGACCTGAGTTCTAATCCCAGCTCTGCCACTTCCCTGCTGTGTGACTTTGAGAAAGTCAGTTAACATCTCTGTGACTCCGTCTCCTCATCCGTTAAATGGGGATTAAATTCTCGTTCTTCCTCTGCCTCCGACCGTGAGCCCCATGTGAGATAGGGATCTTCATAGATTGTATCTATCTCAGCATGAGGCACAGTGCTTGGCACATAAGAGCTTAATTTACAATATTATTATCATCATTATTATTTTTAATATTCTATGTTAAGCACTTATGTGCCAAGCACTTGGCTATGCTGCGCTAATAATAATGATGATGATAAATATTCCAACAGCAACTTTGAGTATCTTTGTTATACATCCTTTTTTACATCTCTTTTCCTTTTCCTTTCAAGAATGGTGAGCGGACAGCAGGAAGCCGCTGGGAGCTCATACAGACAGCCCTACTAAACAAATTCACTCGCCCACAGAACTTGAAGGTACAGCTCGCTTACAATCCTTTTCTCTGTTCGTAACCCTTCAATTGCTTTGATTGTTTTATGTCTCCTTCCTCCCACGGAAGGTTTATTCCGTACTTTAAAGAAGAAAACTACGTTGAGTCATCTCCCAGTGCTGGCAGTTATAGTCCAGGGATAAATTAGTAAATTGAAGAGCATCAACAGGTTATGAACATATTCTTATACTCTGCTGCTTTGTCTGTAATTTATTTTAATGTCTATCTTCCCCACTAATTTGTAAGCTCCTTGAGGGCAGGGATGGGGTCCCAACTCTTGTTGGATCATACTCTCCTCACTTTACAGTGCTCCTCACACAAGAAACATTGAATAATTGAATAAAGAAGCAGCGTGGCCTAGTGGATAAAGCATGGGCCTGGGTGTCAGAAGGACCTGGGTTCTAGCCCCGGCATTTAGTTCAGTGCTCTGCACATAGTAAGTGCTCAAGGAATTGATTGATCGATTGAGAAAAAGGCAGTAGGACTCCAGACTTCCTGGGCTCGCTGCTCCTCCGCGATGGAGCTAGAAGAATGGTCTTGGGTCTGGAACTTGAAATCAAGTTTTTGTCCACTAGAAGAACTAAGGAGGGTTTAATTTTTTTTGTTTGCAAATCAAGAAGGGAATTTCATTTCATCAGACACTCTAGTTGGATTTGTTTTGAGAGGGTAATTTGGACTGGGGATGGAATGCTTTATTATTTTGAGGATTATTACTAATATCTTTTATCTTAGTTTCTCCATCTTAAATTGGAATTGGTGTTGGACAGTATTTTCAAAGCAATATAGGGGAAAATAAAAGATGTCACATCTCTCCCCTCCCCCATCACCTTATCATTTTCCTGTCCTGGAAGCTAAAGCACAACCTAATTTGGACTCCGTTGTTAGTTCTACTCCCTAAACGATTTTTACTCAAAGATGAAATGTTTTGAGTATTGAATTTACCTTAGCTACAAGTTGGCCCTAAACTGCTACATCTCTTATTTATTATGAATAATAGTAATAATAATGATATTTTTATTATTGCTTAATAAGGGTCAAGCACTGTTCTAAGCACTGGAGTAGAGGTCATGGGTTCTAGCCCCGACTCCGCCATTTGTCAGTTGTGTGACTTTGGGCAAGTCACTTAACTTTTCTGGGCCTCAGTTACCTCATCTGTAAAATGGGGATTGAAACTGTGAGTTCCAAGTGAGACAGGAACTGTGTCGAACCCAATCTGTTTGTATCCACCCCAGCGCTTAGTACAGTGCCTGGCACATAGTTAAGAGCTTAACAAATATTATTATTATTATTATTATAGAAACTAAGGTTGGACACATTCCCTATCTCACTTAGGGCTCACAATCTTAATTCCCATTTTACAGATGAAGTAACTGAGGCACAGAGCAGTAAAGTGACTTGCCCAAGATCATACAGCAGACAAGTGGCAGAGCTGAGATTAGAACCCAGATCTTTCTGACTGCCATGCCTGTGCTCTATCCACTAGGCCATACATGTTGTTTCCCCAAGTTATTTTCACGTTCACTGGGCAGAGGCCTAATTTTGAGCTGAAACTTGGAGTGGTTTTTATAATCCCTTTAGTTTTTAAGAGCAGTTGCGACTCTCTCTAGCATCCTCCAAGTTTTTCAATAAGCAACCCTGCAGCCAACTCCAAAGTTATTTACTCTTCCATGCTATTGCCTGGCATGCTTCCACAATAAAAATGGAAATGTATCATAAAATGATCCTATTAAAGCCTGTCTCTCTAAGAATGAGTACAACTCTTTGAGAAAGAAGTATGCCGTGTAACATTTTTAAAGCCCTAACATATTAAAACTAGTAATTTCAACAAAGAAATCTTATGTACACAGAATTTCAGCAAGAAGTCTTATGTCACCAGAGTTTAAGGAAGTGTTGGGGGAGCCTAAAGCTGCTCTCCTTTCTCTCCCTTCTTGTCCTTCCTCATCTGGGGAGAGCCCCAAACCCAAAAGAAGCCAACTTGAAGCAGTCAACACTCAAGCTCCTAGAGCTCTGGAATCAGCAAGGGACACTTAAAGCCACTGTCAAGTGGCAGTGTGGTCTAGCGGAAAGAGCACGGGCCTGGGTGTCAGAAGGCATAGGTTCTAATCCCAGCTCTGCCACTTGCCTGATTTGTGACCTTGGGCAAGTCGCTTCACTTCTCTGGGCTTCAGTTTCCTCATCTACAAAATGAGGATTCAATATCTGTTCTCCCTCCCTCTTAGACTGGGAGCCCCTTTCCAGGAAGGGACTCTCTCCAACCGGATCATCGGTGCCTATCCCAGCCTTCAGTTCAGTGCTTGGCATAGAGTAAGCCCTTAACAAGCACCACACTGATATTATTAAGTATAGCGAAAGCCAGAGAGGGGAGAGGCCAGAAGCAGGGATACCAATAAGGAAGCTTAATCAGTAGTTAAGCCGGGTCATGAAGAGGGCCTGGATTAACATAGTGGCTGTTTGATTGGATAGGAAGGGACAGATCAGAGAAATGGTGTGGAGGAAATACTGACAGGATTTAGCAACAAACTGAATGTGAGAGTTGAAAGAGAATGAGGAATCAGGGTAATGCCATGATTGCAGACTTTGGAAAGCGGGAGGTACGGTAAACCGCGTTGACAACAAATGTAATTCCAGGGACAGTTTCAAGATTTTGAATGCCTTATGCATTCTGACTGGCTTCTGACAAGCATTCTAGCTAACCGAGTTTTTAACTGCGATTGCTTCAAGTAGTATATAGCAGAGGGGTCAACTCCAAGTTCGTAAGGGTTATGACGGCCATTGCTGCCATGAGGTTTAGTAGCAAGCTGAGCAGCCGTAGCCGAACCCATCCTGCCTCTCAGAGCCGGAAAGGGCCTGAGGTGGAGTGAAAATCTTGGCATCTCCTCTCCCTCCCTGCTGGCAGGAGGACATTCCCACCCTCGCTCCCACAGCACTTCCCGACATATCTTTAAAGTTGGTTCCTTCTCCTGCCTGCGATTTATTGTAATGCCTCTCTCGCTAACTATATTGTAAGATGTTTGAGGGTAGAGATCGTGTCTATTTCATTGTACACTCCCACGCGCCTGACTCGGTCCTCTGCCCACAGTAAGTGCTCAATTGTTTTATGCCGTCGAGTAGTTTCCGACCCATAGCGACACCCCGGACCTGTCTCTCCCAGAACTCCCCGCTCTCCGTCTGCAGTCGTTCTGGTAGTGAATCCTTAGAGTTTTCATGGTAAAAGTACAAAGGAGGTTACCATCGCCACCTTCCGCTCAGTAAACTCAAATCTCCGCCCTTGACTCTCCCCATGCCGCTGCTGCCCAGCACGGGTGAGTTTTGACTTGGAGCAGATTGCCTTCCACTTGCTAGCCACTGCCCAAGCTAGGAATGGAATGGGTAGGCCTCTGCTTGACTGTCTCTCCTGTAGCCGAGACTGATAGAGTACTAGAAACTCTCCAGGTATGACCATGAGAGGGGGAAGTGCTCAATAAATATCACTAATTGATTGATAGTAGGTAGCATGACAAGTGAATGACTCTGTCATCTTCTCTTTCTCTGCTTTCCTCCTTGCTCCTGCTTCCCCCTCACTCTCCCTTCACCCCCTTTTTCTCCTCCTTCTTCCCCTCAATAATCTACCGCCCCGATGCCCCATCCCGTCATCCTGCTCAGGTACACCTCTGCCCCGAAAAAAAGGAAGTTGGCCTTCTTATTATATAACTGAAGTCTCTTCTCATGTTTCTGGGAGCAATATATTGCACAGGAGGAGGAGGGAATGATACCCAAGTTATTGCCTCTTCCGGTTTTATATCTGATAAAATACCATAAAAGCCATGGTTAGATGAGGACTTCGATCATCATCTCCAAAAGGGAATTTGCTGAGGGACCCAGTGCGTGCCATGTTTCAGATTTGTATATTTCATGAGCAGGATATGAGGAGCAGCGTGGCTTAGTGGAAAGGTCGCAGGCGTGGGAGTCAGAGGTTAGAGGTTCTAATCCCGCTCCTCCACATGTCAGCTGTGTGACTTTGGGCAAGTCACTTCACTTCTCTGGGCCTCAGTTACCTCATCTGTAAAATGGAGATTAAGATTGGGAGCCCCACGTGGGGCAACCTGATTACCCTGTTATCTACCCCAGCTCTTAGAACATTGCTTGGCGCATAGTGTTTAACAAAATGCCATCATCATCAACCCAAATTTTATCCCCGAATTGTTTTTTTTAAAAGCATTAATCCCCTCAAAAGCCCCCCAAATTTAAAATTTATTTGTATTTTGTTCAGTTTACATTTTCACTACCAAAATGGGTAAATCAAGGTTCAGATCCATTCTAGTTCAGCTACAGTTGACAAAAGTCAATTTAGAACATGTGGGACTTGTCAGTATCTGCCCCATCATCAAGAGAATCAGAATGTATTGTGGAATATTGCACCTGGGAGTTAGGGTCATTTTTGAAGGGCAACCCTAAATATTCTTTTTGGGGATATCCTTACGTTCCCCTCAGTTAGAAGCCTGGAATTAGCCAGGTAATTGGTACCTGTAGCTAGTTTTTATTTAGCTCTAAAGTTGCTAGTTTTCCTCCCTCTAATGAATCAATAAATCATCTCAAAAACCACAACCTGGCCGTGGTCACTTCTCCTAGAATGTATATTTTCACTTCTCCCTTTAGGGAGAGTGTAATGGCAAAATTAAGGGAATGTTCCTCTGACAACATGCGTCAGTCTGGATGCAACACGATGCAGCATTGGAAGAAACAGTGATATTCTGTGTGTGCGTGTGTGTATGGCTTGAGAGTTTGTTTTTTTATTTTTTAATAGTCAGGGGTTTAATCAAGAACATGAACCCCATGTACTAGAAGAATTGACTGCATGGTTAAATTTAGCGTGATGCTGCAAGGCCCCTATATTATACTAGCACTCTTTTTCCAATTGGTAAAAGTCTAATTTGTCCTCCCTTTAGATTGTAAAGGTATATATGGTCGGGGATTTGTCTTCTGCCTTTATTGTACTCACCCAAGTGCTTATGGAGTAGCTGCTCACACTCTGCGGTGAAGTGTGTCACCTTTAAGAGAAAGACGTAGGAAACTGGGGAAATGAAAGAGTTACCTTTCAAAAGAAGCCATGTGTACACGGACTTTCCGGCAAAAATGGCAAGATAGTTGAGGCCAGTAGGTGGAGTTGTTTGCACAGTAACAGGAACTGTTAGAATTTTGTATTTAATTCACTGACTCGATTCTTTTTTCCTTTACCTAGGATGCTATACTGAAATATAACGTGGCTTATGCCAAGAAATGGGACTTCACGGCTTTGATTGACTTCTGGGATAAGGTAAATTTTATGTGGAATATAAACATTGTAACCACTAATAATAATTATGGTTTTTGTTAAGCGCTTACTATGTACCGAGCACTGTTCTAAGCTCTGGGGTAGATACAGGGTAATCGGACTGTCCCACGTGGGGCTCACATTTTTTTAATCCCCATTTTTACAGATGAGGTAACTGTGGCATAGAGAAGTTAAGTGACTTGCCCAAGGTCACACAGCAGACAAGTGGCGGAGCTGGGATTAGAACCCACGACCTCTGACTCCCAAGCCCGTGGTCTTTCCACTAAGCCACGCTGTATAAGCAATATTCAGGATATGCTATTTATTAATAACAATAATAATAACGATCATATTTGTTAAGCTCTTACAATGTGGCAAAGCAGTGTTCTAAGCACTTAGGTGGATAAAAGGTAATCACGTTGGACACAGTCCTTGTCCCACATGGGGCTCACCAGCTTTAGAGAAGCAGCGTGGCTTAGGAGTCAGAGGTCATGGGTTCTAATCCCACCTCCGCTACTTGTCAGCTGTGTGACTTTGGGCAATTCACTTAACTTCTCAGTGCCTCAGTTTCCTCATCTGGAAAATCTGGATGAAGACTGTGAGCTTCACGTGGGACAACCTGATTACCCTGTAACTACCCCAACACTTAGAACAGTGCTTGGCACATAGTAAGCGCTTAACAAATACCAACATTATTATTATTATTATTATTACTAATCCCCATTTTACAGATGAAGTAACTGGGGCACAGAGAAGTTAAGTGACTTGCCAAGGTCACATGGACAGGTGGCGGAGCCGGGATTAGAACCCACGACCTCTGACTCCCAAGTCCATGCTCTTGCCACTAAACCACGCAGCTTCTGTTTCTAACCCAGCTACCGCGATGTAACAATAGCTGATTTCCTTCTCCGCTTGATATGAGCCATTGGTATTTCTAAGTGTGTATGTGACTCTTGCCCCACATTAAAAGTATATTTGCTGGTTATGAGACCAAGTAGCAGTACTGGGAATTCTGATTTATTTGGGAACATGGTCTGGTATAGCAGAGCATTTGTCAGTTGATACTAGGTGTTTCTATGAATGTTCTGCACTCAGTGATTTGAGTTCTTTCTTTTGGATTCTCTGGTGGGAGGGATTCACAGCTGATTTGGTGAGTTTGTACTGCTGGGTCACTCTGTTCCAGGTTTGTTTTCAGACGTGCTGAGGTTCGATGAAGGGCAAAATGAAAAAGTATTTTAAGAAACAGATTAGGTAACGTATAGGAAGGAAAGTGTCCTGCAACAATTAAGGAATGTGAGTTAGTTGCTCAGCCAACTCTGGAATCAGTATATATTTTAAAGTATATATCATTTGGCTTAGGTTTTATAAATACTCTTGCTAATGAAAGGGAATTAAAGGAGTTTTTCCTTCACCTTTATTTGACGGTTGCTTTCTAGAGCTGGAAATATTAGATCTCTTAGGAAGAATATTACAAGAATTTTTATACCTCAAATCAGATTGTTTCTTTTTTTTTTTGAAAGTGCTGCTTTGGAATACAAAAAGTTTTGACAGCCTTTGTAAAACTTCTTGGGAAGAGATCTATAAGGGAAGAAGCAAGTTTTCATCTGTGATAAAGTTCGATTCAGTTTCAAGATTATTCTTAAGATCTACTTAAGAAAGGTCTACATAAGGCGATAGGACATTGATTTAGAGACTTATCTGGTTTCCTATTCTGACTACACCATATTTTTCTATAAATATAAGGCTTTTAAAAGACAAAATTGACTTTTAAAAATCAATTCTCTTGGCCAGTTTTGCACATTACATGCGTCATCTTTGGGTTTATTGTAGAGCTGAGTAAAACATTTTGATGACGTCTTATAATTTAAAATTTTTGAAGCTAATGGATTGCTTTTCTAAGTGCTCTGGTTCCATAACTACCTGCTGCTTCAGCTGGAACCTGGCAGGTGGCAGACTGTCAAGGGTCCAATAACTTGGGCTACCCACTGCTTCTCTTTCACCGGGATGTTGGCAGACTGATGCATTTTAATATCCCTGCTACTTGCTCTGATTATCTTCATTGACCTTTAATTGAGACGAGACCGAGGCCATTTTTTATTCTCTCCTTTAAGCCCAAACTAATCCACCATCTTTCTAGAGATTTCTGAGATTTTTAGGCTTTGGCTTACGTGTAAACTCATTATGGGCAGGGAATGTGACCGTTTATTGTTATATTGTACTCTCCCAAGCACTTACTATGGTGATTTGCACACAGTAAGCACTTAATAAATACGAATGAATGTGTAGAAGGTGCGAATGAATTAGGGACTCTCAATTCGCTTTCTGTTTCTTTTGTGGAGGGGGGCATTTAAGCGCTTACTTTGTGTCAGGCACTGTACTAAGCACTGGGTAGATACAAGGTAATCACGTTGGACACAGTCCATGTCCCACAAGGGCCTCACCGTCCTAATCCCCATTTTACAGATGAGGTACAGCCACAGAAAAGTGAAGTGACTTGCCCTAGGTCACACAGACAAGTGGCAGAGTTGGGATTAGCACCTAGGTCCTTCTGACTCCCAGGCCCGTTTCTTTTCCACTAGGCCACACCGCTTCTCAGTTTTCGGAACTGGGTAAGGAAAAAGAACCTCAGCACGTTCCTGACTACCCCGTGTTTCCCAGATCTAATTTTTGATATTCTGTAGTTTTAATATGATCACTCCAGTCAGAGGCACAAACTTTTCATTTGGAGCGTGGGGGCGAAAAGAGGTCAAGGACTTCAAGATGGCCGAACTGTGCCTGTAGGTAAGCTCCCAAGAGCAAACGGGTCAGTAGACCACCATCGAAAGTGTGTTCAGCCCTCTCTGGAGGCGCTCGTTCAGGTTTGGTCGGAGACCTGGATGAACGAGCCTGGGAGTCAAACTCAGAACGCCGTGTGAGTTATAGTCCCCTGCCGGCGGTGGGTCTGTGGGATTAGTGTCTGGGATGTTCTCCTGTTGATGGTCGCTGAAATAGAACGTGACACAGTGCAGATGGGCCCTTTATATTTTGAAATTTTCTCGGCCTGACTTGGATACGGTGATTTACTTTGCAGAGAATGTCGTATTAAATTTGATGCTTTGAAGTGACAGTGAAATCTGCCAGTGATTAAGATTTCTCAGCCTCCCACTACGGATGGGTAATGGCCAGATGTGGGCCTCTTCCTCCGTAGCAGTATTTGAGAACCTCTTGTGTGAGTCCAGTGACGTTAGCCAGAAAATGCCAATTCATCCCACTAAGGCCAAGGTCTGGAAAACTTCGACAAGCCGCTCGTGGAGGGAAGCACAGCAGCACGTCAGTCAATCACTGGCATTTGTTGGGTTCATACTGTGTGCAGAGCACTGTTCTGAGCACTTGAGAGAGTACACTATAGCAGAGATAGTAGACATGTTCCCTGCCCACAACGAGCTGACCATCTAGAGGGATATTTGAGTGTTGCAAAGTTTTACTGTTCCAGAACTCTAAGAGCTGAGGTTTCCCACATTACGGCCTATGAGATACCGAAGACAATGGTGTCTCCTCTGCAGTCTTGCATTTCTTCCTGCCTTCAGGACATCTCTGCATGGATGCCCTACTGGCACCTCAAGCTCAGTATTTTCCAAACTGAACCTCCTCATCTTCCCTTTGAAATCTTCACCTCCACTTAACTTCCCATTATAGTTTACACCACCAGCGTTGTCGCCTAGTGAACAGAGCACGGGCCTGGGAGTGAGAAGGACCTGGCTTCTAATCCCGGCTCTGCCACTTGTCTGCTGTGTGACCGTGGTCAAGTCCCTTAACTTCTCTGGGCCTCAGTTACCTCATCTGAAAATGGGGATTAAAAGTGTGAGCCCCATGTGGGACATGGATTGTGTCCAGCCTTGTATCTACCCCAGCGCTTAGTTTAGTGCCTGGTACATAGTAAGTGCTTAACAAAAACAATAAATACTACTACTACTAATAATAATTGTAGTATTTACTTACTATGTGTCAGGCACTATACTAAGTGCTGGGGAGATACAAGATAATCAGGTAGGACACAGTCCATGTCCTTCAGGAGGCTTATTGTCCTAATCCCCACTTTACAGAGGGGGTAATTGAGGCACATAGAAGTGAAGTGACTTGCCAGAGGTCACACAGAAGAGAAGTGATGGAGCTGGGATTAGAATTTAGGTCCTTCTGATTCCCAATCCTGTGCCTCTATCCACTAGGGCGGTGTTGCTTCTCACCACCATCCTTTCCGTCTCTCAAGTCTATAGCCTTAGCTTGATTCCTCCCCGTCTTTCACCCCCTGTATTCGGGCTTTCACCAAATCCCTTCAGTGCTTCTTCCTCAACCATCTCAAGATTCCACCCCTTTCTTTCCATCCAAAAGTACACCGTGCTGCTCCAGGCACTTGTCATACTTCCATGGCTACTGCAACAGCTCCCTTGCTGACCTCCCTACCTCCATTCTTTCCCCTCTCCAGGCCGTACTTGACTCTGCTGCTCAAATCATTTTTCTAAAAGAGCATTCTGTACGAGTCTCTCGATTTCTCAGAATCTCTAGTAGTTTTCCATTCCTCTTCACATCTGCTGGCCTTTGGCTTTAAGGCACTCAATCAGCTCACTCCCCTCTTACTTAACCACCCTCTTCTCCTCCTGCACCCCAGCCCACATTCGTCATTCCTCTCCAGGCCACCCACTCCCTTGTGCTTCCTCCTGCCACTGTCCTCTTCTATATGATCTCGCTCCTACTTGGAATGCCCTCTCCCTCAGCATCCCCTCTAGAAGCCCTTCTGAAAACCACATCTCCTGTGGGTGGCCTCCCCGATTAATTTCTTCCATCTCCACCCTTCACCCCTCAACTGCGACTTCAGCCCTTCTGCGCTCTGTAAACCTTCAGATACTCACCCCCTCCCCAAAATGCTTACGTGCATATCTTATTACTCCATCACCTCCTTTTGTAATTTCTTTTAGCATCTGTGGCCCTCACTAGATTTATCAGCTCCTAAGCTCTTAGTAGATAAATACTATCAATAGATGCTATGGATTGTTCGGAAGCTTTGCCATTTTTTTCCCCAGGAAAATAATTCTTACTGAGCTTTACTTTCAGAGAAAAGGGATAAAGTAATAGCCCTAGCTAAATCCCTGTAGTAACCAAAAGCTTTTTGAATCAGACTTGACTAGACAGTCAAGCCTGAGGACTCTGGGACCCTGAGACCAGTCTATCAATCACTTAATCAGTGATATTAACTGTGTGTAGAATGTGTAAACTTAATAATTACAATTTTGGTACTGGTTAAGTGTTTACTATGTGTCAAACACTTCTAAGTTCCCAGGTGGATACAAAATAATCATTTTGGTCACAGTCCATGTCCTACGTGGGACTCACAAGTCTAAGTAGGAGGGAGTAGGATTTAATCCCCATTTTTCAGATGAGGAAACTGAGGCTCACACTTGTCAGCTATGTGACTTTGGGCAAGTCACTTAACTTCTCTGTGCTTCAGTTACCTCATCTGGGAAATGGGAATGTGTCTGTGAGCTCCATGTGGGACAACCTGATTACCTTGTATCCCCCCCCAGCCCTTAGAACGTGTTTGGCACCTGGTAAGCACTTAACAAATGCCATTGTTATTATTATTTTTATTATTTGCTCAGGGTCACAAAGCAGACCAGTGGCGGACCCAGAATTAGAACCCAGGTCCTTTGACACCTAGGCCCTTGTTCTTTCCATTTGACCTCACTGATTCCCTTGGGCTCCCAATGCCAGGAAGGCAGAGATGCTTGAGCCAAGGTGCCTCCCTCAGTGAAAATCCCAGCAAGACCCCTTTCCCCAATCTCCTCCAGGCAGCCCAGAATCGCACTATTTCTTAGGAACATAACGAAGCACTTTACCGTTACGAGCCTTTTTCCTGTTACACCTCATTTCCTGTCTTTGACATAGTTTGACAAAACCTTTGTTTTCATTCTCTATAAAAGGTTCTCGTTAGAGAACATTCTTATTACATCAAGTTTTTACTTCTAGCAGTATTTAGGAATTTCTCATTTTCATCCCGTTGCTTTTCTGTGAGAGCAAGCTACATAAAAAGCCTAAAAAAAGCCATCTCTGACATCAAGTTGCGTGTGTGTGTCTGTGTTTCCCCACTGGGTGCAGTTCACTGTAGTAAGCACTTGGGAAGTTACAACAGAAAGAAGACACACATTTCTTACCCCTAAAGAGCACACATTCTTATGAGGGACACAGATAAAAAGATACATTAATCAGAATAAATAATTGACTGGCAGTTGTATGTATGTGTACCAATTAGTCTGCGGAGTTGAGTGCTTACCGTGTGCAGAGCACTGTACTAAGTGCTTGGGAAAGTGCAGTACAACAGGTTTGACAGATACGATACTGCTTTCGAGGATCTTACAGTTGACGGGGAGACAGATATTAAAATAGATTAGGGATAAGGGAAATCGTAAAGTATAAGAATAGTTACATGAATATTGTGGGGCTAAGTGGAATATCTAAGTGCTTAAGGGCTTCATAGCCAAATGCAGAGTTGATGGGAAATAAAGGTCAAAGTGGGCAGGGATTGTGTCTGCTAACTCTTGTACTCTCCCAAGCGCTTAATCTCTACGCAGAGGACACCCAAATCTACATCTCCCCTGTTCTCTCTCCCTCCTTCCAGCCTTGTATCTCCTCCTGCCTTCAGGACATCTCCACTTGGATGTCTCCCTGCCACCTAAAACTCAGCATGTCCAAGACTGAGCTCCTTATCTTCCCTCCCTGTCTTCTCCCTGATTTTCCCGTCACTATGGATGGCACTACCTTCCTTCCCATCTCACAGGCCCGCAACATCGGTGTCATCCTTGACTCCACCCTCTCTTTCACCTCACACATCCAAAACCTGCTGGTCTCACCTTCACAATATAGCCAACATCTGCCCTTTCCTCTCCATCCAAACGGCTACCTTGCTGGTATAAACTCTCATAATATCCTGACTGGATTATTGCATCAGTCTATTCTCTAATCTCCCATCTTCCTATCTCTCCCCACTTCAGTCTCTACTTCACTATGCTGCCCAGATTATCTTCGTATAGAAACTCTCTGGGCATGTCACTCCCCTCCTCAAAAGCCTCCAGTGGTTGCCTATCAACCTTCTCATGAAACAAAAACTCCTCACTCTTGGCTTCAAAGCTCTCCATCACCTTGCTCCCTCCTACCTCACCTCCCTTCTTTCTTTCTACTGCCCACCCCGTAAACTTCACTCCTCTGCTGCTCACCTCATCCCTGCCCCCCGCTCATGCCTATCCCGCCATCTACCCCTGGCCCACGTCCTACCTCTGTCCTGGAATGCCCTCCCTCCTCACCTCCGCCAAACTCTCTTCCCCTCTTCAAAGCCCCGCTGAGAGCTCACCTCCTCCAGGAGGCCTTCCCAGCCTGAGCCCTCCCTTTCCCTCCCTCTGCTCTACCCTCTTCCCCTTCCCACAGCACTTGTGTATATTTGTATATATTATTTATTACTCTATTTTATTAATGATGTGTATATACCTGTGATTCTGTTTATCTGTTTTGATGGTATTAATGCCTGACTACTTGTTTTGTTGTCTGTCTCCCCCTTTTAGACAGTGAGCCCATTGTTGGGCAGGGATTTCTCTGTCTGCCAAATTATACATTCCAAGCGCTTAGTATAGTGGTCTGCACACAGTAAGTGCTTAATAAATACGATTGAATGAATGAATGCTCTACACACAGTTAGCACTCAGTGAATACCACGGATTGATTGATAGTCTTGAGACGGCCTCTTAAATGAGATGTGATTTTAGGAGGGCTTTGAAAGTCTGTCAGATAGGAAGAGGAAGGGAATTCCAGGCTCAAAGGAAATGTGGACATGGGGTCGGTAGAGAGATGGATGTACAGAGAGTAGGTTGGTAATCCTATGTGGGACAGGGACTCTGTCCTAACCGATTAATGTGTCTCTACCCAGGACTTAGTACAGTGCTTGGCACAAAACACTTAACACCTTAATAGGGTTGTACTAGGAAATCAGCGTGGTTAGGTAGGAGGGAGAGAGCCACGTGAGTGCCTTGAAGCCCATGGTGGAGGGTTTCTGTTTGTGGTGGATGGGCAACCATTGGAGCTTTTTGAGTGGAAAGGCGTGGACCGAATGATTTTCAGAAAAATGACCTGGGCAGCAAAGTGAGGTAAGGACTAGAGAGGAGTGGTAGGAAGCAAGGAGGTCAGCAGGGAGGCTGATGTAGTAATCAAGGCGGAAAATGATGAATACTTGGATCAACATGGTAGTAGTCTGGATGGAAGGAAAAGGGTGTATTCTAGAAATGTTAAGACATTAGAACCAATGGGACAAATTGAATTTACAGGTTGAATGAGAGAGATGAGTTGAGGACAATGCCAAGGTTATGGGTTTGTGGGACAGGGAGGATGGTGATGCTGTCTACGGTGATAGAAAAGTCAGGCTTAGGACAGGGCTTGGGTGAGAAGATGAGGAGTTCTGTTTTGGACATATTACGTTTGAGGCATCGGTATGACATCCAAATAGAGATGTCCTCCACAGGAGAAAATGCAAGGCTGCAGAGGAGAAGCGAGATCAGGGCTCGGGAGGTAAATTTGGGAATCATCTGCGTAAAGATTGTAGATGAAGCCATGGGAGTGCCTGAGTTCTCCAAGGAAATGGGTGTAGATGGGGAATAGAAGGGGATGCAGAACTGAGCCCTAGTGGGCCTCCCCTTCCCCCCACAGTTATTGGTTGGAAGATAGAGAAGGGGTTTGTGAAAGAGATTGAGAAGGAGCAGATAGAACGAGAACCAGGAGAGGGCATTTTTTAAGTGAAGCCAAGATGAGATCATGTTTCCAGGGAGAAGGCGCACACTTCTGACTCCTCCAGAGGGGGGACTGTGGTTCTGCAGGATACTTTTCCATATCTCTAAGTGACACAATGGCGTTCACCATGTTTCTCTGTGATCTCTTGCATTCCCTGCCAGACTGTGATCGGGGGATGAAATCCCAGAGGAATCCATCAGTGGTATTTATTGAGTGCTTAGCATGTGCAGAGCACTGTACTAAGCCTTCGAGAGAGTACATTACCACAGAATTAGCAAACACATTCACTGCCCATAATAAGATAGGCAAGAGTGAAATCGAAGCTTGTGCAAAGTACTTTGAAGGTAAAAGCCGCCCCCATCACGTACTGCTGTTTTTCCTCAGACCCGAGGTGCCCAGCCTGCTGGGCCACAACCCGTGACCACATACGTGTGGCCCCCTCCCTCACCTGCAGCCACCAAACCGGGCACCAGGCTTGGGCCCCCCTCCCGGGGACACATCCTGGAGTTGAGGTTCTTTGGGATCCCGAGGGAATCACGGATGCGTGCTTTCATTTACCATTCACAAAGTAGCCCCATGCAGGACCTCCATAGTAGTTCTAGACTGTAAATTTGTTGTGGGCAAGGAACGTGTCTGCCAACTTTGTCATATTGTACTCTCCCAAGCAGGTAGTACAGTGCTCTGAGCACAGTAAACAGTGTGGACTAGTGGATAGAGCATGGGCCTGGAAGTCAGAAGGACAGCGCTGAGTTAGAGAAGCTGGGTGGCTTAGTGGAAACGGTACGCGCTTGGGAATCAAAGGTTGTGGGTTCTAATTCCGGCTCCGCCGCTTGTCAGCTGTGTGACCTTGGGCAAGTCACTTAACTTCTCTGTGCCTGTTACCTCATCTGTAAAATGGAGATTAAGACTGTGAGCCCCATGTGGGACAACCTGATTACCTTGTAACTACCCCAGCGCTTAGAACAGTGCTTGGTGCATAGTAATTGCTTAACAAGTACCATTATTATTAAAATGGGGATTAAGACTGTGGGACCTATGTGGGACAGGGACTGTGTCCAACCCAACTATCTCATGTCTACCCCAGTGTTTAGTACTGTGCCTGGCACATAGTAAGCACTTAACAAATGTCAGTCAGTCATTAAGCGCTCAGCAGAGAGAGAGAGAGATTGAAATGGTTGAGAAACTCCTCCCCCTTTGCCAGTGAGTTTTGAGGAGTGAGAAAAGATGAGACTCCCTCTGAGTTGCAGAGGAGACAGTATCTTCTGGGGAGAGTCAGGTTTCGATAATGGTGAGGAGGAGAACAACGATTGGGTCAGAAACAGGTCAAGGATGAAGGCAGGCTTTCCCATGATGGAGCAGGGTTTCCACAGGCCACACTGACCTGAGGCTGTGGGGGACTGGGAGGGGACAGCTGATGTCCATGTCTCTATTTTATTTATTTATATTTTAGATTGTAAGCTCATTGTGGGCAGGGAATGGGTGTGTTACATTGTACTCTCCCAAGTGCTGAGTACAGTGCTCTGCACGCAGTTAAGTGTTCAATAAATATGACTGACCCGACTGAATGACCCATTGGAGGAGGAGGACAAGGATGGGCCTGGGGAGGAGGAGAGGATGCCTCGTGGAGTGGTGAAGGTGGGGGTGGGGGGTGGAGAGATTGGGGTGCACCATGGCAGAAGGGGTATAATGGGGGTGCTGGGTAAGAGGGGCCTGGGTCGGCAGACCAGAGGGAGGGGACTGAGGGGCCACAAGGAGAGTAGGGCATTCAAGAAAGGCTTGAGCTGCATCCGCCAACTTGGATCAGGCAGAGATCAACTCACATTCTTCAACTGGGTGAGTGTTAAGACATTAGCAGCCGGCCGGCCGGAGGATGGAAATAAATAAGTAGCCAGGGGCTAGAGGTGACTAAGGCACAGTAATTGAAGATGAAGCCATTTATATAAGGCTTAGTGACTAGGAATATGATCCCAGATTCAGTTATTTCTGCCAGAATCAAACAAAGCTTAACAAGTTAAATTGCAATTTATAATTTTGTGTTTGGAGAGTATAATGTAGAAGTGCTGCTGAGTTGAAGTGGCAGATATTTAGTGCTTTTTGCAACTTAAGTGCTAATGTTAGTCTTCCTCCCTGCCAGCTGTTGGAAACGCCAGAAACTAATATGCTGTGTTTTATGGCCCTCCCGTGTGGCGTTCCACTAAATTAAATCCAAAACACTTGCCTATAATATATATTCTAAATGAATCAATACACTTAATGCTGCAGTTTTTCACAGGAAAATGTGACCAAATCCCCAATATACTAAAGAAGGAAGGTTCATCTCTGCTAATGTTTGGGGCATCTTGAATGCTTATGCTTAAAATTGGACATTTGTTACTTTTATACTGGCTGATGCTTGGTGGGTTTGTTAGTGAAATGTGCATGTTAGCCCATTAAGCCATTAAGTTGAATAATCATGGTAATTATTTATTCAAGTTAATGAGTTATGTACAGTGTCGTAAGGTTGATTCTTTATCCTCTTTTAGCTTCCCAGATACAAATGGAACTTGCTCTAGTCAAATCTTTAAGCCTTAAATAGACCTTTGTGGTTAATTTTTCCCTTCAACAAATTAATGAGAGACTACAAATACTATATCTTAAATTCACATAACATTTTTTTTCTTCTGCTTTTCTGTTCCTTTGCTGAGGGGCTGTATTGATCCTGAAATAAGAAGGGAGGAAATGGGAGGGAATTTCTTTGTCTATGTTGATTTATCCATAAAGAACTTGTGGATTGCTTGCTGCATCTTGTGCCTGTTCAAAGTCCATAATACCCTCTCTGTAGCATAAAAATAATGCTGATACTGATTTCTGGTTATGCTATTTACATATGGTGCATTTGCAACTGAAGCATTGAATACCTATCAGTGGTAGCTGTTGTCAGATCTCCTACCTGGAAAGCTTTCTGTTTAAGCTTTTCTTTTTTTTATAGTTGTCTAATTTTATTAGCGGTAAAACCACCTGCATGTTTATGCTTGTAGTAAGAGTGGGCTTGGAGCTTACAGATGATTTTAAAAGGCACAGGGAATAGTCTAGGTACTTATGATGGGACTGATATGAAATGAAAATTACAAGTTGTAATTTGCAGTAAAAACTGAAAACAAAGCACGAGGCTCCCAGGATTGAAATGACTATATATTTTAATGTTCTAATTGCTGAAGGAAAGATGAAAAAATGCAAAAAAAAGTTGCTGCCTTGTGATGATTGTATTGACACTTTTCTCCTTTCTGAGTCAGTAACCCAATGAGCTGACTTTTCCTGTTACTCTGCAATCTATAACTTAATATTGTTCCCATATGACTCCATCATGACATTTATTGCGACTGCTATTACGCCGTTGTCCATTTCAATTAATATTTATTGACCACCCATTGAGGACTAGCAGGTGCTGAGGCTTGTGTGTGGCAGACGGGTGAAAATGATGGGAAATGCAGTTAAAGCCACCATTGCAGATCATTAAACAGCCAAATCAGTGTGGGTTTCTCTAGTAAATAATTATTGTTACCACCCTTGGTTGGTCTTGGTGCAAAATAATTCAGTTAGCCAAAATCTATAATTAAAGACTAGTAGAGTTTGGAAGTATTATTTGTCAGACTTGTGCGTGCTTTGATTTTTCTCTGCAAAAAGATTTGAATTTAAGTGTGTGGTTTTAAAAGTAATACATCTTAATGTAATTGTCAAACAGTGCTGTATTTCCCTTATTTCTCTCAAGTTCATATTCTCTAGGAGACTTCAGTGGCTTTTTTCTTTTATAATAGCCGAGGCTATGAACAGTTAATTCTCTTAAGACTAAGAAGCGTATAATTTACTCTATCCCTCAAGTTACATAAAGCATTGACTTTATTTCACAGATTATAGCCTTTGTGTTGACATAGACCTAGTGCCTTCTGCACTCTCTGAGTGAAGCAGAAATATATTTCCAAAATGTGTGGTGGTGTTCTTCAGTCTTTAATTTGGAATGCCATACAATTCATTCATTCATATTTGTGGAGCATTTACTCTGTGCAGAGCACTGTACTATACTTGGGAGAGTTCAGTACAACAATAAACAGAGATATTCCCTGCCCACAACAAGTGTACAATCTAGAGGGTGGGGAGAGACAGACAACATAAATAAATAAATTACAGATATGTACCTAAGTGCTGTGGGGCTGGAATGGGGGAAGAACAAAAGGAGCAAGTCAGGGTGACAGAAAGGAGTGAGAGAAGAGGAATGGGGGGCTTAGAGAAGGCCTCTTGGAGTAAATGTGCCTCCAATAGGCTTTGAAAGAGCAATTGTCTTCTCTTGGAATTTTCTTTGTACCCACATGGGAAATGGTTCTTACCTGTTACATTGGGAACAGGTGGTAAACTCCCTCTTTCAAAGCAGGCTGCACAGTAGATAATAATAATGTTGGTATTTGCTAAGTGCTTACTATGTGCAGAGCACTGTTCTAAGTGCTGGAGTCAATACAGGGTAATCAGGTTGTCCCACGTGAGGCTCACAGTTAATCCCCATTTTACAGATGAGGTAACCGAGGCACAGAGAAGTTAAGTGACTTGCCGACAGTCACACAGCTGACAAGTGGCAGAGCCGGGATTCAAACCCATGACCTCTCTCTCCGAAGCCTGGGCTCTTTCCACTGAGCCACGCTGCTTCTCTAATAGATGCTTCTCTAGTAGATGTTGCTATAGGATTGCAGCTAATGTTCCTCATCTCCCTGGCTCTGAGGCCTCTGATTTAGGGTCGAGTGGAATTCTGAACCATCCTGGATTGCTTCCCAGAGTGACTCACAGTTCTCTTGGATCAATAAAGTCAACAGTACTTTACAGCTGAACCTAATGTAATTAAAGAGGAGTGTGTTAGCCAAGGGGTTGCTAATCAGTACTGCGATAAAATATCAGCTGGAACAGATGATCCAACCCTGCTCAAGTGTGTGTTTTTAGGGGTTTCCCCTCCTCCCCGCCCGCGTTTTCAGGGTAGATGGTGAGCTGAGGCATTTTGAGGTGTTTCCTCCCTCTTTTTGAAATAGTCATAAATCTTTTAAATGAACTGTAGCCTGTAAGGATTAATGCATTTGTTCAGGAACAATGCATATTAATTGCTGCACTTAAAAAGTGACGACCTCAAGAGGCCTATCCCCAGCCTTCGATGAATAGTAGCTCCCAGGCACTACGTGGTTCATAGTCCAGGATTTGGGAAGTCTTGCTGAGAAAGTGGCCCAAGGAACCAGGAAGTATCCGTAAGGTGCCTGTAACAGGCCCTTAGGTATCTGGTCCCTTCCCGGGTTAAAACGGATTCTGTTTCAAAGGAGTCTGGCACTCAACATTCTCCTCCAGGCCCATGGATCGGAAGGGAGACAGAGGTCATCCTCCACATTGTTTCAGGATTGATTTTATTAGTGGGAAACTTTACGTGATAGATGAGCAGTGTCAAGTCCACTTCTGAGTCTCTCAAGTGATGCGGGCTCCACCTAGCTCTGGGCATCTTTTCCCATTTTTTGTGTGTGATTTACCGTTTTTACCATGGTGCCATGA
This sequence comes from Ornithorhynchus anatinus, assembly GCF_004115215.2. NCBI lineage: Eukaryota > Metazoa > Chordata > Mammalia > Monotremata > Ornithorhynchidae > Ornithorhynchus > Ornithorhynchus anatinus. Next base: position 95,009,034 of record NC_041730.1, read on the forward strand.
TTTCAAGCACTCCAGTTTCATTAGCCTACATTTGCTCTTGTCATGCTGTTGCTATTGATTAAGCATTTCTTCCTGCCTTACTCTTGTAAAACAGTTCTGCCCGACAATGAATTCTTTATTTTTTTAATAGAAAAAAAGTGTTCCAGTAGGTATTTACCTGCAGACAGAATGTCATTTTAGATTAAAATGAGTCACCTGGATTTTTTTATTTTGAGAAACAATAGGAGCTATGTTTTTATCATTTCTGTACTGTGTCAATGAGTAGTCTCAATAAGCCCAGAAGAAACGGAGACACAATGACTAATAGGTCTATTATCTCGATGAAAGGAAATTTATGTTACAGTTCCTATTTGTGGCTCTGTAAATCCTGAAGACAAAACCATTGATAGGCTCCAAACTTTGAAGAGTTGGTGACTAGTAGTGAGAAATTCAGTCATTCCTTGATATGGTAATGACGGAGAATAATAAACTATTTGAGGCAGAGTTTCAGAGTTGTCTGGCCTGTTACTAATCACGTTAATCTAAAAGTATAGAAATGCCCAGATTCTCTCTTTTCAGGGTTGCTTTTTTGTTTGTTTTAATTTTTGGTAAAATGATTGGAAAAAGTAATGTGTTTTACATTATATTTGCATTACTTGAAAAAAGACATGCTTTATCTTTTTGTACAAGATACCATAAAAATGTACTTTGGCTTTTTCACCTTTGAAGAAGTTCAGCAAGAAGCATTTTCCAAAGTGAAGGAACTTAAAAGAGTGTTTTCAAGCTCCTGTAATGTGAGAATAAGAAGAGAATAAACTAGGAGAGAGCTGTGGAATTAAGCCTGGACTTGCTGCTGGCAATCCCCTCAACTGCCGTCCTTGGTTTTGAGGGTTAAAATATCCTCTTATTGTTGTGTACTTAAAGTTAAAAAGGAATTGCGTTCCATAAGCTCATCATGGGCAGGGAATGTGTCTGTAAAATTGTTGTATCGTACTCTCCCAAGCGCTTAGTACAGTGCTCTGCATGCAAAATGCACTCAAGTAATACCACCGATGATGACGATGATGATGACTTCTTTAAATTGTAATAGCTTGTGAAAGTACCTTCTACTGTTTAAGAACATACCCCAAGAGGGTGCACAGAAGCTATCTGGGGAAACAATTTTTAAGAGTTGGCCCTAAATTTTAATGCAGTCGTGTTAGTGGGGTGTGGCCAGGGGCAGAAATTCCAGCAAGGGGGAGCTGCAGGTGAGTGAGAAGCCATCACTTGGGCTTGACCATTAGAGCACTGTCATTCGATCGTATTTATTGAGCACTTACTGTGAGCACCGTACTAAGCACTTGGTCAGACTTAGTCAGACTTGCTCATTCAGGAGAGCAGAAGTTCAAATTTCAAAATTGAAATTTGTGCAACGAAAGGTAATGCTTGCTTTATCAGTTTATATTTAATAGCTTGATTTCAATATAAAGCACCATTATTCATCTCTGAAAATCTGGCGATAATATATTGCTTTGTGTGTAAAATTATCATTGACTAATTTTGAAATCAAGTATATTGACGAGCGGCCTGTGTTGTAAAATCCATTTTTATTAGTGAGCTTTAAAGTTTAAACTGTAGTTAAAGATGAAGGAGATTGTACTCTGATTTCTGAAAGGTAAAATTTGTAATTGCCAGGTTCAACAAAGTTACATTACAGTTAGCTCGTCTGCAATTTCATCGTGTTGAAAATGTTTGCTTGTCTGTAGATGTCAAGATGCATGATAGTGTCTGAAAGGAATTGATAAGATCTGATGTCTAGTGTGTAATGGAACCGTAGTTTGATCGCGTTCACAATAGTGACTGATGACTTCGTGTTCATAAAATCACACAAGTTAGAGATGGAAAAGACCTTTTAGATCATCTTGTTGGGCCTCTCCTAGTGTGGGATTGTCCCCTATTTTATTATAACTCTGCATGGCAGTTCTCAGAAACAGTCTTAAGACAAAGAGCTATCAGTGGTATTTATTGAGTCCTTACTGTGTGCAGAGCACTGTACTAGGCCTTTCAAGAGTACAATAAAACTCAGGTGGAATATATGCACATTCCCTGCTCACCAAGAGATCATGGTGTTGAGGGGGAGGTAGACATTAAAATAAATTATGGATGTATGCATAGTTTCTCTGGGGTTGAGAGTAGAGTGAATATCAATGCAGAAGGGAGAGGGAGTAGGGGAAAAGAGGGCTTAATTGGGAAAGGCTTATGGAGATGTGATTTTTAATAAGACTTTGACAGTGAGGACAGTGGTGATCTGTCATGTATGAAGAGGGATGGTGCTCCAGGCTTGAGTGAGTAGTAGATAAAGGTGGTGAGATAGATGAGATCAAGTAGAGAGGGTATGTTGGCCTGAAAGGAACCTATGAATGGACTGGGTTGCAGTAGAAAAGCAGCAAGGAAATCTAGGAGGTGAGTGTCTTATTGCCAGTGCTAAGGAGTTTCTGTTTGATACAGAGGTGGAAGGGCAACCAATGGAGGTTCCTGAGGAATAAGGAGACGTGGACTGAACGTTTGTTTAGAAAAATGATCTGGGCAGCAGAGTGAAGTATGGTTTGGCATGGGGAGAGCGGGAAGGCTGATGTAGTAATCAGCGCAGGAAATTAGTGCTTGGATCAGGGTTTTAGCAGTTTAGAGAGGAGAGGGTGGATTTTAGTGCTGTTGTGAAGGTAGAATTGTCAGGATTTGGTGACAGATTGTGTGTTGAATGAAAACGATGAGTCGAGGATAATGCCAAGGTTATGGGCTTATGAAAAAGGGAGGATAGTGGTGTTGTGATGGGAAAGTCAGCGTAAGGACAGGGTTTGGATGGGGAGATGAGTTCTCTTTTGGACAGGTTTAGTTTGAGGTGTCAGGTGGACATCCAGGTAGAGATATCCTGAAGGCAGGAGGAAATGCAAGACTGGAGAGAAGTCATCAGGGCTGGAGAGGTAAATTTGGGAAAAAAATCAGTGTAGAGATGGAAGTTGAAGCCATGAGAGTGAATGAGTTCTCTAAGGGAGTAGGTGTAAATGGAGAATAAAAGGGGACTTAGAACTGAGCCTTGAGGGACTCCCACTGTTATACAAAGGGTGTTGGGCGGGGAGGCAGATGAGGAGCCTAAGAAAGAGACTGAGAAGGTGTGGTCAGAGAAGTAGCAGAGAACAGTGTCAGTGAAGCCAATGTTGGATAATGTTTCTAAGAGAAAGGGGGTGGTCCACAGTGTCAAAGGGAGCTGCGGGTAGAGGAGAATTAGGATGGAGTGTGAAGGCCATTGGATTTGGCAAGAAGTCGTCTTTGGAGACCTTAGAAAGGGCAGTTTCCATGGAGTGAAGAGAGTGGAAGTCAGATTGGAGGGGCTTAAGGAGAGAACTGAAGGATAGGAAATAGAGGCAGTGGGCATAGGCAACTCATTTGAAGAGCTTAGAAAGGAATGGGAAGAGGGAGATGGGGCAATAACTGGAGGGAGTTGGGCTGGGGGGGGGGTGTCAAGGGAGGGTTGTTTTCCTTTAGGATAAAGGGTATTCATGGGCATGTTAGAAAGCAGTGGGGAAGAAGCCATTGGAAAATGAACTTTGAAGGTGATGGTAAGAGAGGGAAGAAGGAAGGGGGCAAATATTTTGATGAAGGTTCACACCTTATCAGGGATTGGGGATTATTAGGGATTGGGTCAGAGGAGCTAGCAGAGCGGGTAGATATTGAGAGGAGGGAGATTTCTTGAGATATTGGTGGGAAAGATTGGAGAGTGGAAGAGGGAGCAGGGGAGATTTTAGGGAGGTCACATCTGATGGCTTCAGTTTTATCAGTAAAGCGTGTGGCCAGGCCACTGGAGAAAGAGATCGGAGGAAGGAAACTAGAGAACGGAGTTTAAACATCTGGAACAGCTGGCATGGGCAATGGGTATGGGAGTCAAGGATGGAGAAGTAATGTTGCTGGGTGGAGAAGGCAGAATTATAGCAGGTGAGGATGAAATTTAGATGGATGAGGTCTGGCTGGTTTCTGAATTTCTGACAGCAGCGCTCCACAGTTTAAACTCAAGAATGGACGAAGTATACTGTGGAGGAGTAGAGTTCAGAGGAGAGGGTATCGATTTGTGCATCTAAAGAAGGTAGTGTGGGGGTGGAGAGCAAATGGGATGTGATGACTTCAGAGAATTGGTAGAGGTCAATAGATGGGAGATCTTCTTGAGGATACAGGATAGATGTGCAGGGAGTTGGTGTGGGAGAAAAGATAGGTGAGGTAGTTAAGGTCAGATAGAGGAATTTCAGATTTGGTGAAGGTAGAATTTGTTCAGTGACTAGAGGAGATGAGATTGAGTGTGTATCCAAGTTAGTGATTGGATGAGATGAGATGGAACATTGGAGCTGAAGAGTGAGAGGAAGCAGATAGCAGTAGGGTCATCAGGAACATCCACATGGATATTGAAGTCCCCAAGGATCAATATGAGGATGGAGAAAGATGAGCAAGGTGAGAAAGGGTCAAAATGGTTCAGAATATTGCAGAAGAGACCTGGGGAGCGATAAATGACCTTGACTAGTAACTGGAATGGGGGGTAGAGGTGGATGATGGCTTCAAAGGACAGGGAGAAGAAGGATAGTGGAGATAGGATGGTGCAAAAGAGGCACTGGGGTACATGCCTCTTTTGTGTGCCTCTTTTGAAAGAAGCCATGTCCCACTTGGGGTTTACAGCCTTGATCCCCATTTTATAGATGAGTTAACTTAGGCACAGAGAAGTTAAGGGACCTGTCCAAGGTCACACAGGAGACAGGTGGCGGAGCTGGGATTAGAACCCAGGTCCTTTTGACTCCCAGGCCCATGCTCTAGCCATTGGGAAGCGGCATGGCTCAGTGGAAAGAGCCCGGGTTTGGGAGTCTGAGGTCATGGGTTCGAATGGCAGCTCTGCTACTTGTCAGCTGTGTGACCTTAACTTCTCTGTGCCTCAGTTCCCTCGTCTGTGAAATGGGGATTAAGACTGTGAGCCTCACATGGGACAACCTGATTACCCTGTATCTACCCCAGCACTTAGAACAGTGCTCTGCACATAGTAAGGGCTTAACAAATACCAACAAATACCAACATTATTAAGCCATGCTGACTTCTCTTTGTGAGGAGGGAATGTGCCTACCAGCTCTGTTATATGGCACCTTCCAAGTGCTTAGTACAGTGCTCAGTAAGTGCTCAAATCCCACTGGTTTACTGATTGATTGCCCTTCTCCACTATCAGGACAGAATTTCCAAGGGGCCGTCCCATACCCAGGAGCCCTACTGGGGAACACCTGCCACCACATTACTCCTGACACCCCCTTCCCTCTCCCACCTCCCCCAGAAATACCACTATTAATAATATTATTAGTGAACATTCAAATATTATTGCAACTCCTGCTACAACCATAAAAGCTGGCTAACATTCGGATTAGGTATTAAAAACCCCTCTGGAAACTCTTGTCATCGGAGGGCATACCATCATTTATCTATTCTGAGATCAGGTTTCTGCAGATGAGTGTTATTTTACCATTTGGAATACTGAATAATGTTAGCTACTGATTTAGGAAGGAGTGTTGTTCCTTTTTAGAAGAAATGGAAATAAATCGGATTTGGTTTTGGGGTTTCTTAGGCCACTAAACTTGATTAATATTTTGATAACGTTTTGTAAATGAAGCTGTGGTTGTCGTGTGTGATAGACCTGGGTTTGATGGACAGACAGTAGAGTGAGCTTTCAAAAAAATTAAACACAAATGAATTATTTTGTGTCTTGTAACTTGTCTTTTTTACTTTAGTGTGTCAGCCTGCCTCTGATAGATGTCAGGAGTGTTCACCTTTTCCAAATTTTTTTTTCTTGAATAATCTGATACTGTATTTTTTTTCCTTCAAGATTATTTTATTCTTGTTTTGGTTTCTAAAGCAGAAAGTATGAGTTAGAGAGATACTATCTTTACTTACATAATTGCTCCACTTTCTGCATACTTTTTACCACCCAAGAAACAGGGGAGGGACTATTACAGGGGGGCATTTAAATTGTGCAATAAAGGGAGGCAGTGAGAAAAGAAAGGAGAAGGAATGGGTAGGTAAGAGGGCGTGTCAGTTTGCTTGGGAGATAGTGGGGCAGGGCCACATATAGTAGGCACTCAGTAAACTCATGACCACCGGAATCAGTTCTGCTAACCAGACTTCACATTTCCTCTGCAATTTCACCTTTTCCCTCTTGCCTACATGGATGCTTTTCTGGCACCTTCAACCCAATAGTCTAAAACTGAGTTTCTCATTCTCCCCCACCCTCTGTCCCCTCCTCCCCCACACATCCTCCCATCAAATCCACTCTTCCACTTAACTTTTCCAGCACCCTCAATACCACCATCCTTCTCCCTCTTCCAAGGTCTGAATCTTGGTATTTTCTTTCATTCTTTACTTAGTTTAATTCTGATGCTAAATATTGCCAGTCATCCTTCCACAGCATTATCCAGATTCGCTCTTCCTTTCCATCTAAACAGTCACCATCCTGGCACAGGCACTCTTCGTGTCCTGGTACTGCATCAACTTCTTTATTGGGGCCCCCCGACCCCCACCCCATCTCCTCCCCTCTCAATCAGTTGAACCAGTGGTATTTATTGAGCACTTACTGCATGGAGAACCTTGTACTAAGCTCTTTGGGAGAGTACAGCACAACAGAGTTGGTAGAGAAGTTTCCTGCCCACAAGGACCTTACAGTTTTTATGGTGTCAGTAGTCAGTTTGTGTCCTCCCTCATTTCCCTAGAGCTTCTGGGTCCTCGCCTCTTGTGGTGCCTTGGTTTTGGCAGAAAAATTGGAGAGAAGGGACCACCTCCATCTTTATTATATTTCAGGTAGAAGAAATTGATGACACTGTCTTCCTACAAGGTTTACCATGACAACACCTTGGAAAAGTGGAAAGATTGCTACTCTCAGACAGGATTTTTTTTTTAAGAGAGAAATCACATACATTGTCTTGTAAACCAAGCAGCCGTAGTGGCAAGAGACAGGATGGGCAACACACTGTTAATATATTACAGTTAGGAACACAAATTGCATCAAGTCAGAAAGTAGCCCTCATTTTTCTGTTGGAAAATATTTGCTGATTCCTGACCTGTCTAGAGAAGCAAAGATGGAAGGAAGGGGAAACTGAAAAGAAAATGATGAATTAAGTCTGCCTTTTTGTCGGATTAGTCTACACCTTCGAGTGATAGATAAACCTAGCCAAAGTCACACATCGTATGTTCGGTCTGATTCACTCTCACAATATAGCTCGAAGTTTCTTGCTTCAGGCTAGCACCTTGTGTTACCTCATCCTCTAATTCAGTCTTTCAGGGCTCTTCATCCATTTCTCGGAGACCCCCAGTTTGTAATGATAGTCATTTTGGAAATGTTTAGCAAAGCTTTGCTGTTTACTTCAGTGGAAGCGATCATTTTGCTCAAGTGAAATCTTCTGGCTGGAGCCTCTTCCCTTTCCTGCTATTCACGCAACCCTTTTCATATGTCTGACCCCCCTTTTTTTTTATTATTACTGGAGTGCGTACCTTGATAGAGTCCCAGAGTGATTTATTTGCACTAGCAGCTAATGTTTTAGGATTAGGTAGGGGTTGAGGAATGCTACTGTTCTACCAGAAGGCTGAAGATTTTGGTTGATATGCTTCAAAGATATTATGCAGTCTGCCTCCCGTTTGAGGAGCATATGCTGGCTTTGGTTTTGCGTTAGGAACAAAGTGTATCATGCAGTCGTTTAATATTTTCCAAGCAGCATTAAACAAAGAGCTGAAGTGTTGACAGTTCTGAAAAAGTCCAGCGCCATAACGTGTCACTAGATAAGTGAAACTATAGTTTGTGGCAGTCAGCAAAGCATGGCAGCCGCTAATGTTCTGTCAGTTTTAAGAGACAGGGAGAGGTACCCGAAGGAGAAAAATGTTGAAGAAGCTGACAGCCTGCTAGACACTTAAGGTCAAATGTCTTTGGGTTAAATATATTTGAATATATTTAATAAATGCATTAGTTTCAGGTGCCTAAAGAATACTCTTAAAGGCCAAAAAGTGCATGCCTCTTAAGTTACAGGAAAGTTGAGTGACAACGAGAATATACCATCTCTCCCCATTCTCCTCAAGAGAGGTGTCCTTCTAAATACTCTTACAGTTCGTGTTGGCTTTGTAGCTTTAAAGCCCCTTGCTGCAATGGAAGGCCACTTAAATGCTTAGGGACCTAATGCTATGGATTTGGCTGGATTGCAAGTTGAGGACACAAACCCCAGAAACATAAGGGTTCTGAATAAGGAGCTGAAGCAGCATCAGACTAAGGTGGGGGTCCTGAGCTAACGCTTGGAGAGCGGTCCAGGCAGAGCTGTAGCAGTCTACTCAAAGGCCATTTTGTTTATTCATTGTTAAACCCCCTCTAAGAGAGTCTCTTTGATCTGCAGGTACTTGAAGAAGCCGAAGCACAGCATTTATACCAATCCATCTTGCCCGATATGGTGAAGCTGGCACTTTGTCTGCCAAATATTTGTACCCAGGTGAGTAACTAGCATAAGGGATTGTGTCTCCTGACTCTGTTGCATTGTAATCGCCCAAGCGAGTAGAACAGTGCTCTTCACACTGTAAGCGCTCCATAAATACCAATGATTGATTGACTGATCAAATCCAGCATCACTCCCAGACAGGATCATTTCTCAAAAAGTATATCTAAAGGCTGAGGTCAAAGTAGCGGCTACAGGAAGTGCTTCTTCCTAGAAAGTGTGGTGCTTCTGTCATACTCATTGACGACTTAGAAAATAGGGAAACTAACACATTCAATAGTATTTATTGAGCGCTTACTATGTGCAGAGCACTGTACTAAGCGCTTGGGATGAACAAGTCGGCAGCACATGCTTCAGCATCAGCATGAAATGGCATATAAAATGTCCAGTTCAATTTCTGACTCTAAGTTTCAGCTATGAAGACTGCTTGTTCTTAGGAACAATGCATTAACTATTTTATTTTTGAAATAGCCTTGATTTGGGTTGGGTTGAATATTTTTAAGGATCTAAGCCATTTTGCCTTCAAAAGAGTTTAAAACTATTTTACAAATCACAGTGGATTGCCTAATATGCTGACTCTACTACTAAAAGAATAAGTAAATACTTAGTTTGAATCCTTACATTGTGCTACTGATTTATCTTAATGTTTTAAATTGTATGCCTCTCAGCGTGGCTCATTGGAAAGAGCCAAGGCTGGGGAGTCAGAGGTCATGGGTTCAAATCCCAGCTCTACCGCTTGTCAGCTGTGTGACTTTGGGCAAGTCACTTAACTTCTCTGGGCCTCAGTTACCTCCTCTGTAAAATGGGCATTAAGACTGTGAGCCCCACGTGGGACAACCTGATCACCTTGTATCCTCCCCAACACTTAAAACAGTGCTTTGCACATAGCGCTTAAATGCCATCATCATCATCTTCATTCTACTTCTTCAGTACACTTTTATAAAATAAGCTTTTAGATTGGATCAGGAGAAATATTTTGTAATTTGCTCTGCTTGATTTCAGGGGAAAGAGTTCTTGTTTCATAAATTCCTCTTCCCTACTCCTCCATCAAGCTATGTTACAACTCACCTTTGTTTAAAAGACTCAATCAGACATATTTGAGTGCTTACTGGGTGCAAAACACTGTACTATGCACTTGGGAGAGTGTGATAAAAGAGTTCATGGACATGTTCCCTGCCCACAAGGAGCTTACTTAAGCAAAGGAGATTTTGGAGATTCCTATGCTCTTGTCATTTTGAGCTCCATGATTGGCCGTTAGTTTGAATTGACCTAGAAATTATCATTTAAAAATGCATCCATCTGATTTCCTATGCTAAGACTTACATAAGAAAACTCCCAAATAATGGGAATATTTTCCCAACTGTTTACATCTCTTAGGAGAAATTGTGTTTTGAAAACCTTTTGGACAGTTATAATGTATTTCCAAGTTGTTAGAATGTGCATAGCCTCCCGAGCGGTTTAATGGAGTGCATCGGTGTCAATTAAGCTGAAGCCCAGTAGAAAGCCGTGGAGGTGCCCCATTTGGAATCAGCATTTTGACATTTCTGGATATCTTTGCTGTACTTAAAGCATTTATCAGGTAGACCCCAGCTGCCCTGGGAGAGAGGAAATTAACAACTGTGTTTTACATATTAGCAAGCTTGACTCCGGGGCAAGTGTTGGTCACCAAGCAAGTCCTAGTAAATAGGCTGGAACCCAGTTCTGCCTCCTGCTCCTGGATTCAGGCAATTAGACTTTGCTACTTCATTCTTTTGCCAAAGGAATTATTAACTTGGAAAATACTCAAGTAAAGTCCTACTGTACATTTATTTTCATCTTAATTTATAGAATCTGGTGTCATAGATTCAAACCTCATATCTAGAAATGATACCAGATTGAAAGCTCTTGTAAATGTTTAATGATTTTTAAAAAGAATTGTAGGGGGGAATCACCACCAGAAATGCTGTGGGCTGAATTCAGATTTCAGAAGATTTACAAATAAATTCCAAATAATGAGAAAGTAGTAGAGCTAGTCCTTTCTAAAGGCTTGAGGTTCGGGTTGACAGCCCTCTTGCTGGAATTTTAATTAATGCTAGCCGTTCCCTGAAAATGTTTAATTTATGTCTGTCAAAGTGACTCACAATTGGAGTAATGACTGTTAGAAAATTTCCAAACAAGCATAGGGAGTTCGGGAACTTCCACATTGAGATAATAAAGGTTTTTGGCCCAATACAAAAACTCACTTGAATATTTACTTTTAAAAACATAATTAGCTACTGGATGCCAAGTAAGTCTTTCTTTCTAAAACCTAATATATTTGTGAATTATCAAGAGGATGAAATAATGGAGAGTGAAGGCCACCTGGGAGCCTAAATGCAAATATCAGTTGCGTATACTCAGATCAGAGAGTTGTAAACACTGAACGAATTCACCTCTCTCCAAAGCCTTGTAGGAAGCTCTCAACCCCAAACTGGTGGCCCTGTTACTTCTAACTAAACTTAGAATTAGTTTGCTAATAGATTAACGAGGGAAAATTGAGTAGCGAAATGAAGATCAATAGGAACATTTCCTTCTGATTAAAAACGATTGGTGATTGTCAGGAGCCTAATGGAGAAGTTATAAATGCCTGATTAAAATGTTGTCTTTAAACCATTGCTTTGCTTCCCTTTGCTTTGCCAGTGGAAATGTAAAGCCCCTTAAATGACCCTTTCTTGTCCTAGCATGCTTTCTAAAAATGTGGTAAATAGCTCTTATTTTGAAAAATGGTGTAAACATTTTATTTGCTACATCATTTCATCCTTCCAATTTTCCTTCTCTTGCCCTTTTCCCCCCAGCATTAGTTTTGGTTCATTGATCTCATACTTTGGACTAAGATCCCTAGAGGAAACTTCACATAGTGGTTGCTAAATCTCTTTCATGGATAAACTCTGCAGTTTGTTCTCATAGCTTATATCCTGGATCTGTATGAAAGGTAGAGTGGTATATATGCAAACAAATATTTATTTACATTGATTACATTTTATTGCAACAACATCCCATGCCGATTAATCTCCCAGATGGACCAGTGTAACCTTAAAAACTGAGCCTGAAACGTCTTTTAAATTAATAAACACTTACAGTAAATTAAAATCGCTTTCAAATCCTGAGACACTTTGCCTGCTTAGACATGCTTAAATTCTGCTAAAATGGTGGATTCCATTGGATGCCCAAACTGCAGAAAAAGAGAATTTTATAATCTTTGGTTCCCAGAAATGAAAAATTGGGACTATTACCGGGAGAGCCGCCACTAATCATAGTTGTCGTAAAGCTGAGAGTCTTGTAGAGTTACTGTAATGGTGGCTATCGTGTCTGCTCTTTGCATGTCTTCACTAAAATAGTACCGGGAAATCTTTCAATGGTCCGAGATACTGACGAGAGGTGAGGATCAGAGGAAGAGCTAAAATGACTTTATGGTTGAGAGACCTTCTCAGGAATCATGACTATCCATCATCATTTCATTTTACAGTTCTTAATAGGAAAATTGCTGTAGTCATCCATTTTCTTTAGCATGAGTGAGGCATGAAAGTATACAGCTGCTAACCTCAAGCTTGCTTTTTTTCTGTGTTGTTTATGGCTTTAATTTTTTTAAGGTTACAACACAGTAGTACCTGAAGAACCTCAGTGTTTTAGAAGATTTGTTTTTCACCATTAGGCAATACCTGGTGTTCTCCTTTCTGTTATTATTATTGATTAGAAATCTGCAATTTATCAAGGACATTTTCCCAATCAACCTGGATGAGCAGCTTTTGACTCTAATGATGCTGCTGATTTAAGAACCCACTAGCAGCCTTAAATTACTGTTGCCCTAATTTAGCAAATGTAATTTGGTGCTCCTGTTTCTGAAATTGCTAAACTAATTAGTGCTTTCCTTTTCTGTGTGTTTTTTGTTTCTTCTGCCAGCCAATACCTCTACTGAAACAGAAGATGAATCACTCCATCACAATGTCACAAGAGCAGATCGCCAGTCTTCTGGCCAATGCTTTCTTCTGCACATTCCCACGACGCAATGCTAAGATGAAGTCCGAGTATTCTAGTTACCCAGATATCAATTTCAACAGGTATGTTACCTGAGTCAGGGGGTCCAGGTTTGGGCTTTAGGGAATTCAGCGACTTAGTGGATAAAAGGGGGAAGTGGGTGAGAACATTGTACTATGTTTGGAGAGCAAAACCAGGATGATTGGGTTAATGTAATTCCAAAAGATTATGAAAGGCAGGGCTGAACTGGCCATCGCTTGGTAGCATTGTAGAAGTTTAGATGAAAATGTAGGCCCTCTAGGTAAATTGAGATGGTGCAATTGCTATGGCTTCTTTCCGGTCAATGAATGGTATTGATTGAGTACCTACTGAAAATCAGCACTGAACTAAGCACTCGGGGGAGTACAGTACAAAAGAGTTGGTAGATGCTATCCTTGCCCCTAAAGGGTTAACCATCTAATAATCTACCATTTAGACAGACAAATAAATTATACTTAGAAGCAATAGGATATGTTTAAGGATACGTACGTAAGCATGCTGGGGGTGGGTAAGTAAGGTGAATGTCAAAGTGTTAGGGGATGTGGACGCAAGACCATAGGGAACACAAAAGGGAGCGATAGGGTGGAGGGATGAGATGTTTGTCAGGGAAGGCTTCCTGGAGGAGAAAGGATTTTAGTCGGGCTTTGAAGATGGGGAGAGTGCTGATTTGTCAAATATGAAGGGGAAAGGAGTTCCAGTCAGGAGGGGGTTTGGGAAGAGAGATGAGATCAAGGCGCAGTAAGTAGGTAGGTGGAGGAGTGAAGCCGGGTGTGGGCTGGGTTGTAATGGGAGAAGGGGGGAAAGTAGGTTTTTTTAGGATTGAGGGGACATGGACCGAATGTTCTTGTTCTATTTTGAAGAATAATCCAGGCAACAGAGTGAAGGATGGAAAGTAGAGTGGAAAGGCTGGAAGCCAAGAGGTCAGCAAGGAGGCTGATGCAGTGGTCCAGGTTGGATATGGCAAGTGTTTGAACCAGTGTGGTGGCTGTTTGGATGGAGAGGAAAGGGGAAGGGGCAGATTCTAGAGATGTTTTGAAGGTAGAACTGACAGGATTTGATAAACTGAATATATGGGTTGATTGGGGGAGCTAATTTGAGGATAATGCCAAGATTGTGGGGTTGTGGGAGGACGGAGGTGTCATCAGCAGTGTTGAGAAAGTCGGGAGGGGTCGGGGTTTGGGTGAGAAGATAAGGAGTTTTGTTTTGGATGTACTGTCTACTGGAAGTTCAGCCATGAGAATTTCAAGATGACCAACGAGAATATTTGAAACGATTAAAGACACAAGATCTTTGGCAAACTGCAATAGGCTCTTCTAAAACTTTAGGCAGCCACCAGTTTCCCAGTATATATTTTAATTTTTCTGCTTTATCCCGGTATCTTTCTTAATAATAATAATACTGATGGTATTTGTTAAACATTTACTATGTGCCAAGCACTGTTCTAAGCACTGGGGGGGGGATACAAGGTTATCAGGTTGTCCCTTGTGGGGCTCACAAATCTTAATCCCCATTTTACAGATGAGGTATCTGAGGCCAAGAGAAGTTAAGTGACTTGCCCAAAGTCACGCAGCTGACCAGTGGCTGAGTAGGCATTAGAACCCACGACCTCTGACTCCCAAGCCCATGCTCTTTCCACTAAGCCGCATTGCTTCTCTGCTTTGCTGCTTTTACTGTTCAGGTACCTCACCGAGAGGCAGAGAGATTTTCCAGGTTGTCACCACAAACACTTCTTAAGAAACCGTCTTTTCCATAGGAGAACTATAATTCTTTGGCTTAAAAATAGGAGTAGACGTTTAAGGTCTCATTTATGTATCAGTTTCCTCATAGTGCCCGAATTAGCTCAGCTTTCTCTTCTGACTAGAAAATGAAAAGACAAACAGTTGTTCTGGTAGAAATCCTTCTGCTTCAGATTGTTCAGTTTGGGGGTTTTCTTATGGTATTTGTTAAGGCCTTACTCTGTGCCAGGCACTGTACTAAGTGCTGGGGTAGATACAAGATGATTGATTATGTATCAAGTTGGACAGTCCTTGTCCTGTATGGGGCTTACAGTCTTACTCTCCATTTTACAGATGAGGTAACTGAGTCACAAAGAAGTACAGTGACTTGCACAGTGTCACACAGCAGACAAGAGGCAGAGTCGGGATGAGAACCCAGGTTCTTTTGACTCCCAGGATCGAGCGCTGTCTAACAGGTCACACTGCTTACTTCCCTGTGGCCAAAACTCCTGGAATTCAAAACACACAGCTTACTTGTTTCCCATTTCATTCTCGTTCCTAGAATCCCAGAAGATGTACATACGTTTGCCTGGCAGTCCTGAGGGTGACTTGTGAGGAAAGTAGTAAATACCCCCACATTCACTTGGAGAAATTTGAGGTGCACGTGTGTAATTAAGCTTCCTGAATCCCCTACAGATGCAGAGGGGACAGAAGTTACTGGGCAAATATGTCTAGAAGTTGATAACTCCATCAGTTTTTGAGAAGGATAATTAGCATGTATCACAAGAATGAATTTTGTTCTGCAGATCACCATTCACTCTAAGTGCTTTCATTCTGCCTGAACTATTAGGTTAGACTTAACTCCTCCTTCTTCCCCTCATTTAAAAACATTTTAAATCTACTGTCAGAAACTACCCAAGAGGAGAAAAAAGAAGGCAGTTGGAAATAAAATTAAATGGCACATTCAGTATGTACATATTTAATAGAAAATAGTCTGTGTTTTTCTACTGTGATTTGACAAGGCTATCAATCTGTTTTATCAAAGCAAAGACTTTGTTCAAAAGGTTGAGAACATATCATTTATTTTATTTCCCTTCTAACCTCCCAAGTGTACTGCTGCTTGGAACTGTGCTTATGACAGCAAGCATCTTGAGTGCTCTAGCAGTTCATGGTCATTGATAGTGTAAAATGGGTAAAATGTCATCTTCTGCTCTCTTCCCTTGCTTACCACTACCAGGGAGCGGCTTCTTCATTTGGGTAATATTTTCATTTTCTAGAACTCTGCAAATCTTCCCAATTTTAGTTAATCTCAATGGCAAACACCTATTATAGCTTAGTGCTTAATAAATTAAACTCTAGCAGCTGTTTGCTTAATGCCTATCATTTCCCAATTCCCTGAGGTCAGTTCTTTGAGGAGCGTCTTGTTGAAGTCATTAATAATGCATTCTTGTAACATATAGAAGTACAAGTCAGGATAAGATCAGCTGCAGTGGAAAGAATCCTCTTTTTTAAGTTTAATCTTTCTGTGCACAGTGCAACAGACAGACCACATCTCTTCTTACATTTAAACCCCTCCTAAAAGCTCCCCTCCTCTCACAAGTTTCCCCCAATTAATTTCCAAGCACCTGAGTCATATCACCCCCACAGCTAACTTTACCTCTTCCTTAGCATTCATGTGTGTGTGTATGTACGTGTTTATGTATATGTTCACTCAATTCATTGCCCACCCTAGTTGTAACTATCTGTATATTTGTCTCTCCTTTTAGAGTGTAGGTTCCACATAGGCAGGAGCATGTCACTTCATTATTCTCCACTTCCCAAGTGCCTAGTGGCCAAATGTCCACTCACTAAATGATCTTACAACTGGTAAGCCACTGCCTGGAATCATATATGTTAAGCCCATGAGTATTAGGAGTATCAAGACAGAGCACTGCTGGTGGGATGACTATTTTTTTTAATAGGAAAGTTTTCGGAGGACTTTTTGTAAAGGACAGTACTATATTCAAGGTTGATTAGGTAGGAAAGAGAGATGAAGAATTCAGCTGCAGGGGTTGAGTGTTCATTTTGATATTAATTGCCCTGAGAGATGGGGTTTCTTGACAGAGGGGACAAACATATCTACCTTTGTTCGTAGAAATAATCGAGTCAAATAAGGAAGATTCCCACTGAATTTATTTAATCACAGAAAACTCCTTAACCATAGTCCCTGCTTATTTTAGTTCGGGCTGTCAAACTAAGATAGAAGTTTCAGAACAAAAGAGTTCTATTTCCTAGCAGAAGCAGTTGTGTAAAATGCCAGCACTGTTGTTAGGAAGATTTATTTGAACAGTAATATTGAACAATTTTTCCTTACCATAGGAATTGGAAACCAGTCTAAGACATATGCTTCTCTCGGAGGATTTTTTTTTTAATAGGAGAGGAAATGGGCATATTCCACATCTAGGTGGAGAAGTGGAAATCTGATTTTGCAGTAATGCAATTGCCTCTTGCCATAAACAACATCAGTTATAGTGATAATGACTGTTCTCCATGCATGATTGCTCTGTGTGTTTAAAGTAATCCATTTAGGACATTAGGGATGAATGTTCGGTTCTGTTCAAGGTGCTGCCATTTACCCCCACAAATGGTCAAATTCAAGCAAAAAAATCTCTGCCTCGGCTAACGGGTGAGGCAGACCAACAAGAAGTCGGTCAAGGATTCCTCGTACGCAGGTAATGGAGATGCAGTTTGACAGCAGAGAACTTCTAGACTTATGTAAACAAGCACAGACAATATAGGGACAGCATTTTAGTCATGGCTCAGATGTTTGTTCCTCATTAACAGATGGAATTTCTTCTCACTCTGGTTCCTTTCTATGCTCACTTTTGCTGGAATGGACACCCCTGAGTCACAGTGTTTCTTTTTAGGGGTCAGGCGATAGTATGATCAATAAATCGTATTTACTGAGCTCTTACTGTACACAGAGTGCTGCACTAAGCACTTGGGAGAGTACAACAGAGTCGGTGGACACATTCTCTAACCACAGTGAGCTTACAGTCCAGATGGGGATACAGATGTTAATATAATTCCATAAATTATAGCTGTGTACATAAGTGCTGTGGGACTGAGCAGGTGGGAATAAAGGATGCAAATCCAAGGACATTAAAGAAGGGAGTTGGAGAAGAAGAAATGAGGACTTAATCAGGAAAGGCCTTTTAGAGGGGGTGTGTTTTTAATAAGGTTTTAAAAGTGGAGAGAGTAATTGTGTCAGATATGAAGAGGGAGGGCATTCCAGGTCAGCTGCAGGGCGTGGGCGAGAGGTTGGCGGCGAGATAGATGAGATCAACGTGGGACTTTGTCTTCGAAGCACACTCTTTGATTAAAGGTTTATTCTATTTTATCCCTAGAATGGTTTAATTATATCTCCTTTGTAAAATGAAAGAATTGCCCATAAGGTTAAGTAGAAGGTTAAGGGGTTCATGTATATACCATTTTAAGAAATGGTGCTTCATGACGGTGCTTTGAGCTTCCCCATTCTCCTTAAATAATTGCATTTCCATTTGCTTTAACTGATTTGCTGATAACCCATTAGAGCTGGCTGACTCAGAGTTGCTGCCTCCAGTGGTTTCTCTAGAGTACTGATGCACTTCGGTGTGTTCCATGAAGCCTGGTGATCCAAATGATAAATCTGATGATGTCATGATCCATTATAGATAATATGAGGAGATTGGGTCTATGGCACAGGCTTCTCCTAGGAAGTCTTTGCCAGCTATTTATTTGATGTATTTCCCTGTTAGATTTCTTGATAGCCTCTTGCTTTCAAAGGGCTCGAAGTACTGCACCTCAAACATAGAACCCCAAGCATGTTGGGGCTTACTCTGAAATGGAAAAGGGTGGGGAGCTCTTGACCTCCCCTCCCTCTTCCCTTTGTCTTCTCCCCAAAGTCAGAAGAGGAGATGGCAGGTACCAGCCAAATTCAGTCCTTAGCACAAGAGGTGTATGTCCAAGACCCTAAAGGATATTGCAACCTCCCGGGATGTCCTCGATTGTTTTGGCAAGTGTGTGGGTCTTCAGTTTTTTAGTCAGAGTTCCCGCCAAATAGCTGAGCCAGTAGGGTTGGCCAGACAAGAGGTGAAGTAACCCTATGGATAGCTTTTTGGCCCTGCTCCTGCTTCAAAACAGTCAGAAGTGGTATTTAGTAGTGGCAGAGTTGACTGGCAGTGTGCCTCCCCCCCTCCCCCCCACACTCCAGTAAGAAGTGGAACCAACACCCTGCTTTTTCCCTGGCGGGGGTTCTTTAGGTGGCCTCACTGCCTGCCTGGAATAGGAGGAGCTTTCACTTAGGCCCCAGTTTCTTCCAGTGGGTAAATCTCCCAGTGAGAGTTAACAAGTAAGTATGCACTCCCTTTTTATCTGTTCACCTCTCTCTGCCCCACCCTCATTTGCGTATCTCCAACTCCATTTTAAATCCTTCCTCTTTAGAAGACATTCAGAGTACCGGGACTGGAAGGATGCAAGGATATTCAGGTGCTGGGAACCAGTATTTGTAGCTGACCATTCGAGACATTTATGGCTTAGGGAGTCCTGGGAAAGGACTCCCTCAACCCTCCTACAGTAACTAGTTACTGGTCTCTTGCCAACTTACTCTCGTACCTCAGTCTCATCTATCTTGCCACTGACCTCTCACCCACGTCTTGTCTCTAGCCTGAAATGCCCTCCCTCTTCATATCTGACAATTACCTTCCCCACCTTCAAAGCCTTATTGAAGGACACATCTCCAAGAGGCCTTCCCTAAGTCCTCATTTCCTCTTCCCCTTCTCCCTTCTGCATGTCCCTGATTTGCTCCCTTTACTCACTTCTCCCTCAATCCCACAGCACTTATGTACATACCTGTAATTTTTTTTTTATATTAATGTCGCTCTCCCCATCTAGACTGTAAGCTCTTTGTGACCAGGGAATGTGTCTACCAACTATCTACCCCATTGCTTAGAACAGTGCTTGGCACTTAGTAAGCGCTTAACAAATACCACAACTATGTTCTTATATTGTACTCTCCCAAGCGCTTAGTACAGTGCTCTTCACACAGCACTCAATAAATATGATGGGTAGGAGGCCACCCCAGTGTGGGTCACTTCCCTTCCTACTCTTATCTGCAGTATGTTTTATTACCGTATTTACATTTCGACTCCAGATTATTAAAGGAAATGGAGGCTACTGTTTATGGTGTAGATTTCATATTTTTAATTGGACATTCCAATTATACCATTGCAATTTGTCCAAGACTGTTAAGTTAAATGACTGTCTTGATGGCAACTGAGCATGTACCATTTTCCTTATTAGTGGGAATGTGAAAGAAAAAACTGCAAGTACTTTCAGTAAATGGATGGTGGTTTTGGCTAGTTTAGTCCATGGTCTGGTTCCAGCAGAAATATATCTGCTAATGAACCTTAACTGTTTCCTTTGCATCTGTATCCCAGTTATGCCTCTTTGGAAAAGAGCGACTTTAAGTATTTAGGAGAAACTAGATTAATACTGTCCATGGGTCACTGTCACCATCTGGGTTGCTGTTGTGAATCTGGAAAGGTTCTTAAAAATTTATAACCATGTGTAAATGTAGATTGTCCTGCTCAAATTTTTGTAAATCTTCAGTAGCAAACAAGATGGGCGAAATGTAGGCTGATTTTGGAAAGGTAGCCTGCCATTAAGATTGCTCTGAGCATAATTACCTGAAAAGGTCAAATAAACACATTAGCTAAGAAAAATTTATTGAGCAAATTCAGGCAATTGTGCTGAACCAGCAGATGTAAACCCAACCATCCTTCCTGAATTAAGAGATGGATTTTTAAAGACTCTATTGATGATTCTTAAATCTGTCCTTTCTGAGTGATGCCACATAAAAACTACTAAACTGCATTTTTCCAAGAGATAAGTAATTCTGGGGTTACGGAAATACTTCCTTAATCACAATCGTTCTTTTTACATAATTATATGGAAATTAATATTTTTCCATGGTCCAGAGTAAGTTTTCTTCCCATAGGATGAGAAGTTTCTGAAAGGAATAAAAGCTCTGAAATGTCTTGTGAAAATAAAAGAGTGAAAGTTCCCATTCATGAGAAGGGAGAAGCAGCGTGGCTCGGTGGAAAGAGCACAGGCTTTGAAGTCAGAGGTCATGGGTTCGAATCCCGGCTCTGCCACTTGTCAGCTGTGTGACTGTGGGCAAGTCACTTCACTTCTCTGGGTCTCAGTTACCTCATCTGTAAAATGGGGATTAAGACTGTGAGTCCCACGTGGGACAACCTGATTCCCCTGTGTCTACCCCAGTGCTTAGAACAGTGCTCTGCACATAGTAAGCGCTTAACAAATACCAACGTTATGAGAAATACGTGGTCTCGATACCCCAGTGCCCAGTGAAGTGTCA
Source organism: Ornithorhynchus anatinus (assembly GCF_004115215.2). NCBI lineage: Eukaryota > Metazoa > Chordata > Mammalia > Monotremata > Ornithorhynchidae > Ornithorhynchus > Ornithorhynchus anatinus. Next base: position 95,029,679 of record NC_041730.1, read on the forward strand.
TTTGCCTAGTGAGACTTTGGTGTGAACGAAGTGTTCATTATTGCTTCATTCAATCATATTTGAGTGCTTACTGTGTGCAAAGCACTGTACTAAGCACTTGGGAGAGTACAATACAACAGTAAACAATGACAATACCTCCCCACAATGAGCTCACATGGGAAAGCCTGAATAATAATTGTGGTATTTGTTACGTGCTTACTTATGTGCCAAGGACTGTACTAAGTTCTGAGTTAGATACAAGATATTCAGTTCCGTCCTGGGGCTCACATTCTAAGTAGGAAGGAGAACAGGTTTTGAATCCCCATTTTACAGGTGAGGGAACTGAGGCATAGAGAAGTTAAGTGACTTGCCCAAGGTCATCAAGCAGCACGTGGCAGAACTGGGATTCGAATCCAGGTCCTCCGGCCCTCAGGCCCGTGCTCTTTACACTAGCCTACTCTGTGGGTGTTAGAGCAGCTGAGTGATCTTGAGTGTTTATTTTTTAAGAAAAAAGTCTACGAAAGTGGATCCTTTTCTTCCTTTGAACTCAGACTTCATCTCAACATCCCCAAGGTCTACTGTTCAGTATGCCCCTCTCACAGGTTGATATTTTCCACTCATTTTTTGGCATAGTTTTAGAATTAAGCAGAAAGTGGCAGTGGAGCTTGCTAATGCTTTTTGTGGGTGTGATTTTAGGGGGCCAGTATGGATTTTTCCTTTAGAATTTATTGGGGAAGGAGGAACTAATTGAGTCAGATCAGAACGGCAAAGAGAATGTGGTTGGAGAATGACGTCAATATGGTGAATGTCTTTTTATTTATTATAGTGCTCTTACAGTCCTGCTTAGTTATGTTAAATAACCCTGACCTTCTCCTCTGCCTGCCTTTCAATGTCTCAGAATGTTTAAACGTCCATATAAAGACCTCTGATTTGATTAGCATCGATGTTACTGCGATTGCTTGGAAACTAGAAGGTCATAGATAAATTGCGGATTGCCTGAGTGGTCAGCCCTGCGGCTCATACATCTGCTTCTGCCTCGATTGAAGTACTGGGGTTCAGCGGGGGAGGGGGTGGCTGCAGGAAAGGAGGAGGAGGAAGAAGGGGAGACAGCTTGACAGGATCATGTCGCCCAAAACAGAGAGTGACTTGCCGGCTGAAAACTTGAATTACAAGTCATTTTGCCAACTGCTTCCATTTAAAAGGGACATAGTCATGCTGTGGATTTGATTTACAGAATACTGTAATGGAATGAATCCTTAAATTTTGAATGTGAATTTTTGGCCTATGTCCTTCTCTCAATAACTCTGTTATCCAAAATTTCTCTCCATATGAGGAAAACAGCCAGTTAATAAGCATCCTGCCCTTACTCAACCTGTTCTTTTAAAAATAGCTGTTGATTAGCTCAAGCTTTTGTTTAGCAGAGTGAAACTAGCCTTTTTCTTCTTGTTCACAACACTAATCTTAGAAATTCTTCAAATCAGTGGTAACATTTTTTCCTCTGATGCCCCAAAATGTGTGCCCACCATATGCTTCATAAAATAGTCCCAGAAATCATCTGCACCACTAAAAAGTACACTATCTTTAGCTGTACACTGAGTTCCCCTTTAGACCTTGAGTTCCTTTTGACCAGGAAACGTATACCAACTCTGATACCTTGCTCTCTCCCAAGCAATTAGTACAGTGCTCTGCACATAGTGAGTGCTCAATAAATACAATTGATTGAATTAGGGAGAGTTATTCAGTATGTCTAGGACAGAACTACTCGTCTTTCACCCTAAACCCGTTTCTTCATCTAACTCTTCCGTCAAAGCGGATAACATCCTCCCTGTTCCAGAAGTCTGCAACCTCGATATCATCCTTAACTCCTTGCTGTATTTTGGCTCCAACATTCAATCTGCTGCCCAGACCTGCCGCCTTTTTCTTCACATCTCCCAGATCCATCCTTCCTGCTCCCCCCAAACAACTGTCACCCTGGCACAAGACCTAGTCATAGTCATCTAGGATAGACCATTGTAACTATCTCCTCGCTTGTCTCTGTCTCCTGCCTCTCCTAACTCCACTCACTTAGACCCACTGCTGCAAGAATCATCTTCTTGAAACATCACTTGGCGTAACTCTGCACTCTCAGAACCTTCTGCTGGTTTCCCATGTTCCTCTACATCAAGTAAAAATTTACAGCTGGCTTTGAGGTTCTTCAGCACTTCTTCCCACTCTCCCTATCTGCTCTTTTCACTTGCCACTCCCCATTTTGCTTTCCAGCCTTTTAACGATACCTCGTTCTCAATTCTCTGGCCTTCATCCTCTTGCACACAAGATTTCCCCTGTCATGGGACTCCTTCCCTCTCCAAATTTCATAAACCACAATGCTCCCCCTATTCAAAGCCCTCCTAAAATCTCAGTTTATTCAATTGTATCCTCAGTTATTTTATTTACTCTTTGTAAATTATGTTTCTGTCTTCCCCACTAGAGTGTAAGCTTCTTGTGGCCAGGAAATATGTTGCTTGTTTTGTACTTCCCAAGCACTTAGTACAGCCTATGGCTGCCAGTGTGTGCTCAGTAAATGCAATTTCAGTGCTACGAAAGCATACTTTAGTAGTCTAGGTTCTTGGCCTAGATTCTTCCCCTGCTCCATTAGGAGAGGGGAAAAGCTATTGCTTATTAGTCATTGCTTTGGTCGTGTTTGGTTTATTTAGATAAACAAAGGGTGCAGTTTTGTGTTTTGTTGGTTTTTTTTTTTGGTTCGTTTTTTTTCCCCCCCTCCAGAAAGACAAGAACTGGTTTGAGGAGTAGATTGGGTTTCTCTGGTAGCAGAGGTTTTTAAAGCAATCTCCTTTTCACTCCTCATGGAATGGGGCATTTCACTGACCCACCAGGGAAAGGAAAACAGATTAGGCTATGTTTGCAATTAGGCTTACGGAAACTAATAAACAAAATAAATTGAGAGACTATCTAATTTGTGCCCATAAGCACTGGGCCTGCATAGTAAACAATGGGCATAATTTGTAAAGGGCGAATATAACTGCCCAATAATCTTCCCGAAGACCTATGGTATTAAGCCTACAGTCTGGGAAGCTCCTGAGGTAATTAATTTGTCAGCCTGGATACAGAAAAGACGTAAGCCGAGCTTCCTCCTGAAATTACTTTGAAATTCATTTTCACAAATAGGTAACTGAGATTAGAGTATGGTAAATAGGGGAACTCTATTTTTTTTCTTCTTTTTTTTTTTTTGATACGCTGGTACCATCAACAGCTGTTTTCTCCTATTTTACTACATCACAATCACATGGAAGAAGGGGAGATTTTTCTCAGGTGGGTTGTCACTCAGACAAGTTTATCATCATGGGAAGTGAGGAGGCTGCCTTTTCAATCTGGACTGATTATCTTACTTCTGAGTGGCAGACCTCAAAAAGGACTCTGGAATAGGTCTCAAGACATTCATTCAGCAAATCCCTGTCTGCTTTGTACCGAGTGTTCAATTAAACTGGCAAGCTGCTGCTACTTTATTTTGCGTATCAGTTTGATTTAAACAAAAACTGGTATTTGTGCTCAATTTTGTGTGACAGATTGAGAGAAAAGCTAGTCTTAACCCCAGGTCTCAACTATCCTCTCCTTTCAGCTGTTGGCCCAATATATTTGCTTTTAGCCAGGCAGCGTTAAACATTTGGTGAGGCATATTCATTCTTTTAGGCTGTTAGATTACCACTTTGACGTGCTGTAAAAATAAAACTTAAATCGTGAAGAATTTTAAAAAGACAACAATCTGAAAATACCTGGTATATGACATCCTCTTTAGAGCCGTGTCTCTTAAGAAACTGCTGGCATTGTACACTAAATCCCGGATCACTGAGACCAGAGCAAGAGAGCCACATTCATTTTGATGGCTGAATAGGATTTCCAAGTGGAATTAGCTTGTTAAGGATGAATTCTTTCTCTTTGTGGAGTTGCGTCAACCTGCTTTTCTAACCATGAAAAATGTAACCCATTTCAACATTAGAAAGCAGACTTCACCTAAAGGCTTTCCGGTTTTATAGCCAGGTCACAAAACAGATGAATAACGCCATGTCATATTCTATTCCCTACCAACCCCTCTATACTTCAGAAATGATTTTCAAAGGGTGATCTTAAACCCTAAGGGCTTTTTCTTTATCAGACATCTTCCAGTGAAACGGTTTCTCGGGCACATTGTTTCTAAAGCTCTTTCCTCCAGACAAATTGCATTATCTGTTACCAATAACAATGCCATGTCATTTCGAAGGAAACCAAATTAAGTGGTACAAATCCAGGTTTCTGGAAGTTAGATGACACAGTATAAGGATTGCTTTGGTTACCATACAAAGACCACGTTCGCTAAATGATCACAAATAATGCACATCAGTTCCGTTGCTAAGTAGCTTTTTATGAGCTCTATTTTAGGGATGACCCTCAGAATTATTTTAAAAGAAATTTTTGTTGTATTTTAAAATCTCCAGGATTGGGCTAGTTGGATCCCAGGCTCTCTCACTTGCCTTGAAGAATCCAGTATTTTTTTACCTAAATAATATAGAGAAGTAAAGAAAAAAGATCATTTGCTTCCAAACAGTAAATTTCAAGAGGCCCATTTTAACGGGAATTAAATATTTTAATTTCATACTATCAGTTGAGAAAATTCTGCTCGGTGTTGTTTGATATTGGTGGATCAATCAATCAGTCATATTTATTGAGCTCCTACTGTGTGCAGAGCGTTTTACTGAGTGCTCGGGAGGGTACGGGATAACAGATCCTTGGTAGAGGCGTGGGGTCAATTGGGTGGAATGAGGATTCAGATATGTGATGGTGGCAAATATTTGACTCTGTTGTCGTTGACCTTATTGAGAGTGATTTGGTCATTTAGGACCCAAACCAGGTTTCCAGTGATAAATGCGGTAAAGAAAATGTCTCAGTTGTCCACCAGATGACAGTAAGATAAGCATATGATTGTGAAAACATTTTGGAATCAGGAAGCACTCTGAGCTGAGAGTTATTTGAAGAAGGCCATGGTTTGGTATCCTCCTGCACTTGGCAAATCCTACAGACAGTGAAGGCTTTCTCTTGGGCAGACTTCATTCAGGCATATTTATTGAGCGCTTACTGTGTGCAGAGTACTGTACTAAGTGCTTGGAAAGTACAATAAATACAGCAATATAGAGACAATGCCAGCCCACATCAGGCTTACAGTCTGATCCAGGCACCTAGTCCAGCACACCACACCAAATGGAAGCTCAGTAATGTTACCGCACCCCCGTCACACTATCCAGTAGTGAATAAGCATGAGAAGCAGCGTATCCTAGTGATTAAAACCTGGGCCTGGTAGTCAGAGGACCCGGTTTCTAATCCCGGCGTGACGTAGTGGATAGAGCAGAAGGTCATGAGTTCTAATCCCGGCTCCACCACTTGTCTGCCGGGTGGCCTTGGACAAGTCACTTCACGTCTCTGGGTCTCAGTTACCCCATCTGTTAAATGAGGATCAAGACAGTGAGCCTCAAGAGGGACAGGGTCTGTGTCGACCCGATTTGCTTGTATCCACCCCAGTGCTTTGTACAGCGCTTGGCACATAGTAAGCGCTTAACAAATACCACAGTTATTCCCTCTAGACTTTGAGTTCACTGTGGACAGGGATTGTCTCCCTTTATTGCTTTATTGGTCTTTCCCAAGCGCTTAGTGCAATGCTCTGTACATAGTAAGCGCTCAGTAAATACAATTGAATGAGACTTGTCTGCTTCAGGAAGTCATCTGAAAATGGGGATTAAAACTCTGAGCCCCATGTGGGTCAGGGACTATGTCCAACCTCATTAACTTAGTACAGCACTTAGTTCAATGCTTGGAATGGAGTAAGTGCTGAACAAATGCTAATTCTGTTGTGTTGTACTCTGCCAAGCACTTAGTCCAGTGCTCTGTACATAGTAAGCGCTCAGTAAATACAGTCGACTGATTTAAATATTAAAAAAAGGTAGATGGGAAGAAAGCCGAATTAAATAGGCTAATATGTCTTTTGGGAGACTAATAGGACAATGTGTCAGCACAACTGGCATCAAGTTGGAATCAAGATCAGACCAAACGGAAGATTTCTCAAGCAGTAATGGTGTGCAACCTTCTAAATGACAGCAGGACCCCGATCAACCTCAGACCCCACATCTGAGTCTTAGGGTGAAGGAATCACAAGCAGTGAGGATCTGGCCACTTTCAACCCACCAGGATCAACTGTGTCTCCCCCTCTAGACTGTAAGCTTATTGTGGGCAAGGAAGATGTCTACCAACTCCGTTATATTGCATTCTCCCCAAGCCCTTAGTGTATTCGTTCATTCAATCAATTATATTTACTGAGCGCTTAGTGTGTGCAGAACACTGTACTGAGCATTTGGAAAGCACAATACAGCAATAAAAAGAGACAATGCCTGCCCACAATGGGCTCACAGATATCAATACAGGTAAACAAACATCAGTATAAAGAAAATTATAGATATATATATATATATATATACACATAAGTTCTGTGGAGTGGGGAGATGGGGGAAGAGAAAAAGGTGTGAGGGTGATGCAGAAGGGAGTGGGAGCTGAGAAAAAGTGGGGCTTAGTCAGGAAAGGCCTCTTGTAGGATGTGCACCTTCAGTAGGACTCTGAAGCAGGGGAGAGTGAATGTCTGGCAGAGTATATAGCTCTGCACACATTCAGTGCTCAGTATTCATTCATTCATTCAATAGTATTTATTGAGCGCTTACTATGTGCAGAGCACTGTACTAAGCGCTTGGGATGAACAAGTCGGCAACAGATAGAGACAGTCCCTGCCGTTTGACGGGCTTACGGTCTAATCGGGGGAGACGGACAGACAAGAACAATGGCACTAAACAGCGTCAAGGGGAAGAACATCTCGTAAAAACAATGGCAACTAAATAGAATCAAGGCGATGTACAATTCATTAACAAAATAAATAGGGTAACGAAAATATATACAGTTGAGCGGACGAGTACAGTGCTGTGGGGATGGGAAGGGAGAGGTGGAGGAGCAGAGGGAAAAGGGGAAAATGAGGCTTTAGCTGCGGAGAGGTAAAGGGGGGATGGCAGAGGGAGTAGAGGGGGAAGAGGAGCTCAGTCTGGGAAGGCCTCTTGGAGGAGGTGATTTTTAAGTAAGGTTTTGAAGAGGGAAAGAGAATCAGTTTGGCGGAGGTGAGGAGGGAGGGCGTTCCAGGACCGCGGGAGGACGTGACCCAGAGGTCGACGGCGGGATAGGCGAGACCGAGGGACGGCGAGGAGGTGGGTGGCAGAGGAGCGGAGCGTGCGGGGTGGGCAGTAGAAAGAGAGAAGGGAGGAGAGGTAGGAAGGGGCAAGGTGATGGAGAGCCTCGAAGCCTAGAGTGAGGAGTTTTTGTTTGGAGCGGAGGTCGATAGGCAACCACTGGAGTTGTTTAAGAAGGGGAGTGACATGCCCAGATCGTTTCTGCAGGAAGATGAGCCGGGCAGCGGAGTGAAGAATAGACCGGAGCGGGGCGAGAGAGGAGGAAGGGAGGTCAGAGAGAAGGCTGACACAGTAGTCTAGCCAGGATATAACGAGAGCCCGTAATAGTAAAGTAGCCGTTTGGGTGGAGAGGAAAGGGCGGATCTTGGCGATATTGTAGAGGTGAAACCGGCAGGTCTCGGTAACGGATAGGATGTGTGGGGTGAACGAGAGGGACGAGTCAAGGATGACACCGAGATTGCGGGCCTGCGGGACGGGAAGGATGGTCGTGCCATCCACGGTGATGGAGAAGTCTGGGAGCGGACCGGGCTTGGGAGGGAAGATGAGGAGCTCAGTCTCGCTCATGTTGAGTTTTAGGTGGCGGGCCGACATCCAGGTGGAGACGTCCCGGAGGCAGGAGGAGATGCGAGCCTGAAGGGAGGGGGAGAGGACAGGGGCGGAGATGTAGATCTGCGTGTCATCTGCGTAGAGATGGTAGTCAAAGCCGTGAGAGCAGATGAGTTCACCGAGGGAGTGAGTGTAAATGGAGAACAGAAGAGGGCCAAGAACTGACCCTTGAGGAACTCCAACGGTTAAAGGATGGGAGGGGGAGGAGGCTCCAGCGTAGGAGACCGAGAATGATCGGCCAGAGAGGTAAGAGGAGAACCGGGAGAGGACAGAGTCCGTGAAGCCAAGGTGAGATAAGGTATGGAGGAGGAGGGGATGGTCGACAGTGTCAAAGGCAGCAGAGAGGTCAAGGAGGATCAGAATGGAGTAGGAGCCATTGGATTTGGCAAGAAGGAGGTCTTGGGTGACCTTAGAGAGAGCAGTCTCGGTAGAGTGGAGGGGACGGAAGCCAGATTGGAGGGGGTCTAGGAGAGAATGGGAGTTAAGGAATTCTAGGCATCGATTGTAGACGACTCGTTCTAAGATTTTGGAAAGGAAGGGTAGTAGGGAGATAGGACGATAACTGGAGGGGGAAGTGGGGTCAAGAGCGGGTTTTTTTAGGATGGGGGAGACGTGGGCATGTTTGAAGGCAGAGGGGAAGGAGCCCTTGGAGATTGAGTGGTTAAAAATAGGAAGCAGTATGGAAGGAAGCAGGAAAGCAGGAAGGAAATAGGAAGCAGTAGGAAGCAGCATGGCTTAGTGGAAAGAGCACTGGCTTGGGTGTCAGAGGGCATGGGTTCTAATCCTGGCTCCACCACTCGTCTGCTGTGTGACCTTGGGCAAGTCACTTAACTCCTGTGCCTCAGTCACCTCATCTGTAAAATGGGGATTAAAACACTGAGCCCCACATGGGACAACCTGATTATCTTGTATCTCTCCCAGAGCTTAGAACAGTGCTCGGTACATAGTAAGCGCTTAACAAATACCATCATTATCATTAATAAATATGTTTGATTTGTTGATTGATGGATTGGCTTTCTTGGTTGAGACACGTGAAGAGAACTGTCAACGGTAGTTTACCCAAGCGGCTGCTTTAAGGTGAGCTGAAATGGGCGAAACAAGACAGTGTAGGGAAGAAACATTTTAACATCGTAAGCAGTAATAGTTATTGAACCCTTATTGTAGTGAGCACTTGCTGTGTGCAGAGCATTGATTCACCTAATGAATCAGAACCTCAAAAGGAATGACATATATGGAATTTGGGGAGGCAGTAGCAGAAAGCAAACCAGTCTAGGTTTTAGCAATCAGAAATGTAGTGATTGATCAGAAGCTTTGAGAAGATTGTGACAGAGAGGGAGAAACGAATGCAGCATTAGCCACCGAGGAGAGGAAATTCAACAGCTCAGCAAGAGATGGCCGTCACATCCAGGTTTTAGCAAGCACAGTTGTACACTCGGATAAAAATCTCAACTGTGGTTAGCGTAAGCTTCAAAATTAAAGGCATATACACATAAAGCTATTAGAAATGTCAGCATTTCAACAATAGTCATGACATGTTTGAATACGAACTACCGCAGAAAATCTATATCTACCTGTGTGAATGTGTTTATATGAAATGTACTCTAGAAGGGTTTACTTCATGACACTGAATAAGTGTGACATTATCTTTCCCTGACATGTTTAACTCAGGCGATTTTTTTTTATTCTTGCAGACTTTTTGAGGGCCGTTCAACAAGGAAACCTGAGAAACTTAAAACTCTCTTCTGCTACTTTCGAAGAGTCACTGAAAAAAGTAAAACCCTTTTATTCATATTGTACCTTTCAGAATTGTGGGGATATGGAACTAGGTATAGAGAGAATTGTGAGGGGACTTTATTAATATTTTTTAAAATGCCCCCACTAGTTATAATATGGCACCAAAGGAATTCAGATCATATATACACTCTGTCAGAAGTAAAGTGAAATTCTTTTCTGTTATCTTCTGAGGTGTGAAGCATAGTGGAAAGACCATAGCCCTTGGAGTCAAAGGACCTGAGTTCTCATCCCGGTCTCACCATGTACCTGTTGGGTGACCGGACAAGTCATTTAACCTCAGTTCCCTCCTCAGCAAAGTGGAGTTCAATACCTGTTCTCCCTCCAGTTAGACTTTGAGTCCCACATAGGACCTGATTATCTTGTATCTACCCCAGCGCTTAATTGAGTGGTTGGCACAATAGTAAGTGCTTAAAAGATTCCACAATCATTGTTAGTATTTTACTGTTTATGCTCTGCCTGAGGTAAGGCCTTGTGTATAAGCAAGCACAGAGGTCATAGGCTTTGGAAAAGTAAGATATTCACAGGATTTATATAGCCAAGCACTGTAATATATATGCTATGTCACTGTGAGTTTTCATGTCTTTTATTTTGTGTGTTTTGTTTTTCTTGAAATCTCAAGTAAGACTACTTTTCTCAGTCTGTTTCTCAGGGAAATTGCACATTAAAAACAAGGCAAATCCAAGTTAGGATTTAAGTACATGCAATAGTAAAGTGTGTGTCTTAACAGCTGGCTTAGTGGCAAGAGCCCGGTCTTGGGAGTCAGAGGTCTTGGGTTCTAATTCCAGCTCGGCCACTTGTCAGCTGTGTGATTTTGGGCAAGTCACTTAACTTCTCTGGGCCTCACTTACCTTATCTTTAAAATGGGGATTAAGACCATGAGCCCCATGTGGGACAACCTGATTACCTTGTATCTATCTCAGAGCTTAGAACAGTGCTTGGCACATAGTAAGCGCTTAACAAATACCATCATCATCACAATGAGAGCAGAATTAATTAAATTTAGATAATCAAGGAATTGAGCTTTTCAGATCCTTCTTGGTTTGAGACAAAGTGGAATTTTTTATGGGTAAAAGTTGTAAGTTTAAAATACTCTGGGAACAAAGCCTCTTTTCCCAAGCTGAAGCTTGAGGGAAGTTTCAGAGTGACTCCCACCCGCTTATGGTTTTTTGGTTTTTCTTGACTAGGTGTTATTAGACAAAAGATTTCATCCTCAGAAACTGGTGGAAATTAGATATGGCCTCGTATCATGAACATTTAACTGCATTTAAAATGTAAACTAAAGATTTCTATGAAAGTATAGATGAAATTTTGAGAATTAAAAAAAATCATGATTTGGAAGGAAAATTTAGAAATCTTAAAGGAAGAATTAAGGTGGAGGAGTAAGAGAAGCAGTTTTGTGTACTGATGAGAACAACTGGATTAAAATTCTTAATCCTATTCCTTGCTCCCTCTTTACCAACTAGCAATATAGTTTCTACACAGGAAAATGAAAACTTTTGATCTTGTTTCTCCCTACATTGAAAGATAAGTACATTTTAGAACAGTAACAATAATAATAATGATGGCATTTGTTAAGCGCTTACTCTGTGCAAAGCACTGTTCTAAGCGCTGAGGAGGATACAGGGTGATCAGGTTGTCCTACGTGGGGCTCACAGTCTTAATATCCATTTAACAGATGGGGTGACTGAGGCACAGAGAAGTTAAGTGACTTGCCCAAAGTCACACAGCTGACGGGGTGGAGCCGGAATTTGAACCCATGACCTCTGACTCCCAAGCCATTGCTCTTTTCACTGAGCCACGCTGCTTTTCTGCAGCGGTTCACAGTAGGTTCACAGAGACAAAGATGTGGGAACCTGAAATGGAGAGAGATGGTTGCTGTATGTTATCTCTGCCTTTGTAATCCCATAGAGCTGCATTTCTATCTCATTAAATGAGAAAATTAAAGAGAATTGAATTCTTTCTTTGCATCCCTGACTCTCCTACTGTGCTTTCCCTTCCACTCTACTTCACATCGTTTTCCTTCTCCCTCTTCTTCAAACTCCCCCCCCCCCCCCCATGCGTATGTGCACACAAACCCCACCCCCATGACGCTTCTACTGTGGTATGTAGGATTGCAGGGTAAATGCCAGTATATTTCTGCCTCTTTTCCCCTGTTTTTGAGTGTGGCACCCAGAGTAAGCTTGGCCGCAGTGGGAAAAATACCTATTTCCGGCACCCTGGCATCTCACCCATTTCACCTTCCACACCAAATCTTTTATGTGAGCAACCCTGTGTGAGTTATCATTAAGGGGCCCTTAGACCTAAATAATTGCCCACTTCTGGTCAGAGTCCTCTGGATTTACTGCCAGAGCTGTGTTTGACTCTGCTAATGTAGAATCGCAAAAAAAAACCCAAAACGTACCTGTTGTATGTTTGCTACTTGTAGCTGTTCAGGAGGAATGAATCAAAGCATCCTTTCCTCTGCAATATATCCAAGGATTCAGTGTAGATTCTTTAAAGTTTTCAGTCTTACGTAAAAGAGAGCTGGCAGTAATGAAATTTCCTAACACATTTTCATGTGTTTAAACATATGACCTCAGTCAGTTGTTAAGGGGCCAAAAAAGGTAATAATCATGATGGTATTTAAGTGCTTACTATGTGCAAAGCACTGTTATAAGAGCTGGGAAGGATACAAGGTGATCAGGTTGTCCCAAGTGAGGCTCACAGTCTTCATCCCCATTTTACAGATGGAGTAACTCAGGCCCAGAGAAGTGAAGTGACTTGCCCAAAGTCACACAACTGACAAGTGGCTGAATCGGGATTTGAACCCATGACCTCTGACACCCAAGCCTGGGCTCTTTCCACGGAGCCACACTGCTTCTCATGTGGGACTCAGTCTTAATCCCCATTTTGCAGTTGAGGTCACTGAGGCACAGAGAAGAGAAGTGACTTGCCCAAGGTCACACAGCAAAGTGGCAGAGCTGGTATTAGAACCCATGTCCTCTGACTCCCAAGCCCATGCTCTTTCCACTTAGATGTCTTATTTTTATTAATAGTATTCATTAAGCACTTACTATGTACTAAATACTGGGATAGATACAAGCTACTCAGATTAGACCCAGTCCATGCCCCCCAAGGGGTTCACAGTCTTAATCCCCATTTTACAGATGAAGTAACTGGCACAAAGAAGTTAAGTGATTTGCCCAAAGCTACACAGCAGACAAGGGGTAGATCCCGGCGCGTGGCTCAGTGGAAAAGAGCCCAGGCCTGGGAGTCAGAGGTCATGGGTTCGAATTCCAGCTCTGTCACTTGCCAGCTGCATGACTGTGGGAAAGTCACTTCACTTCTCTGGGCCTCAGTTACCTCATCTGCAAAATAGGGATGAAGACTGTGAGCCTCACGTGGGACAACCTGATTACCCTGTATCTACCCCAGCGCTTAGAACAGTGCTCTGCACATAGTAAGCGCTTAACAAATACCAACATTATTATTATTTTTATTAACTCAGTTCCTTCCGACTCCCATGCTGCTTCCATGAACACAGTGTTCAAATGTGCAAAAGACTGTCTCCATGACCCATTCATGGATGCACTCACCTCCAGAGCATCATCTTCGAACTAAAGGACAACGCAGGGAATTTAAGTCTTGGATGTTGCTGTTAAACATGCCTTCTTTAAGTTGCTACTCATGCCCCACAGCAGTGTATAGAAAGCTTCCATAAAAATAAACTAGCTTCTCAGCTTTTAGCTAATAGCTCCTGACGTGTCTCCTCGCATAAAAGCTTTTTTAAAAAAAAGAAAAAGAAAAAACCCAAAAGAAATGAGAAATAATCTGCCTGACTCAAAGCAAATTACCTCTACTCCAACTGATTTATTCATTTTGGCCAGTTGATTTCAAAAGCAATTTTCTAAGTCAAGGGTCATCTCCTTTAAAGTGGCATTTATTTAGATAGCACTATTTCAAGGTTTTTCCTCCTCTAGCGTTACTCGATCCTTTGATGCCCCTTTCTTTCTTTTCTCAAAATCCTAGATGTTCAGTGGATTTTCCATTAGCCCTGGCTATAGAAAGCCTATCCACCTTCACTCTTGATATGTCTGTTCACACCGAAAAGGGACAGGATTGGGATGATGAGAACTACATTGAACGTAATGTGAAAATAGAGTCCACTGGTCCAGTGAGTAATCACCCTCACAGGCCGTAGTTTAGGCTCTTAACTTTATCATTTGGGGTCAGTCGGATTTCGTGTTTTAATCAAGGTTGGTTTTGCAGCAGAGGGTTCTGAAAAATCCAACATTTCAACGTCAGTAGTTTTGACATCCTTAACCCTCGCTGAACTATTTTTGAATTGAATCAAACTTGGAACTCATACTTTGTGATTGCTTTTCCTTCTCTTGTTTTTGTAGAACCTACTGGGTTGGTGACTTTCACGAGGCAATGCCTGCAAGACTTCCCAGACTGGGAAAGGTAAGCTATTAGAGGTTATTCCTTTTTCAAATTGTAGAGGCATTGGAGAGAAAAGAGTTTTAGCACATGCTCAGGGTAACAGAACCAAACCTCTTGGTATTTATTGTGCACTTTGTGCAAAGCACTTGTACTAAGCGCAGGAGTACAATACAACAATAGATGTATTCCCTGCCCACAACGAGCTCACAGTCTAGAGAGGGAGACAGACATTAATATTCAGGAATAAGTAAATTACTGATACATACATATGTACTGTGGGGCTGGGAGGGGGGATGATTGAAGGGAACAAGTCAGGGTGATGCAGAAGGGAGCAGGAGGAGAAGAGGGCTTAGTCAGGGAAGACTTCTTGGAGTCTTAATGTTTCTGTTGTCTTGGATTGTGCTTTTATTTTAGTCTCTGCGTGTTGGGAAAGTGTTTTCTAGACTGCAAGAAAGAAAACACTACTGAATCATTTGTCCCTATGGCACAATTCTTTTTGAAAACACAAGGGCCTTCAAGAATCCAACTATCATAATGTGACAGAAATGGCTATATTTACTAAAATTCCTAGAATCATCTCTCTTGTACTTCTTACTGGGTCTTTGTTACAGCGCTGAGCCCTTTGGTTTCAGCTCCGGTGTTATATCAGATGATTGGAGGTAGATGTTATTGAGAGATTTCCATGCACAAAGCTAGTGGCCAAAGCAGGACAGGAGAAAAATCCAAGTCTTCCACATAGCCCAGCACCCAGGACTGTCCTGAATAACTACTCCCAAGCATCTTTACAATCACATCCAGCCAGCAGGACCTTATGGTTACGTACCCTCCCCCAAAGATACCCTGGACAAGTCTTAACTTTCCTTAACTCTCTCCTCACCTCTAGACTGAAAGTTCCCTCTAAACTGTAAGTTCCTGTGGGCAGGGAAAGCATCTCTCAACTCTGTTATAGAGTACTCTCCTAAGCACTTAGGACAGTGCTCTGCGCACAGTCTTGTCTTCTGCTGTCGAGTTGTCTCCGACCCATAGCGGGGCCACGGACACATCTCTCCCTGAATGCCCCACCTCCACCTGCAGTCGTTCTGGTAGTGAATCTGTAGAGTTAAGCACCAATAAATGCGACTGATTGATTTCCTTAGTTTCTTTTGTCATCTAACCCACACCAACCCAAGATTCCTGTGCCTAGCAGCTCCCTTTTTCCCCTTCCTGGGGAATTTATGATGGGCTATCTATCCGTAAACCCTTCATGTTGGGAAGCCAGAGCTAATGAGTCAATCAGTCATATTTATCGGGGGCTTACTGTTTGCAGAGCAGGGTGCTCAGTGCTTGGGCAAGTACATTAGAGCAGAATTAGTAGACATGTTTTCTGCGCTCATTTATGGGAGGAACCGCTCCCAAATTCCCCTTTAGTCCGGCTCTAAGAATACAGGACTGGTCCCTACCTAAATTCCCCATGAGTCCGGCTCTAGAGAATACAGGACTGGTCCCAATTGGATTCGGTTACTTCTGGGGTTGGGCGAACCCCACCTTTCACTTGCCTCTCCCCTCAATCGAGTTCCTGGACCTAGATGTCTCCCTGTCCTGCAGAGTCGGCCTATTCTTGGACATCTGCATGGGGCTACTGGAAAAATGTTGCCTTAGATTGGCTCTCCAAGCCCACTATGGAAAAAGACAACTCCTTTCACTTTCTCCCCCCGACCCCTATGTCCCCCTACTGACTGAAGAGGACTCCTCTCGTCCAAGCAGAAGTCTCTCAGGCCAAGATCCAAATTCCACTATCTGAAAGGGACCCCGGGGCTTCCTTCCTCACTGGGTTTCTTCCCCTGTACTCGGAGACCCTTCGAACAAATAACAAACCGGAAGCAAAGCTCTCGATGGCATGTATTGCGTGATTCATGGATTGTAGAGTGTATCTGTAGACTGCCTTGCCTCTGAGGGACAGAGACCATATCTAATTTCCACCTGTGAATTCTTTCCCAGCATATAGTAAAGTGCTCTGCACACAGTAGGCACTTAATTCATGCTATTCATTCATTCAATTCAATCATATTTATTGAACGCTTACTGTGTGCAGAGCACTGTACTGAGCAATTGGAAAGTACAATTCAGCAATAAAGAGAAACAATCCCTGCCCACAACCACTTACTATTACTACTACTATATAGCTTCAACATGCCTGAGATTCTTTGAAAATCTTATTTTAAGAATAGGTCATGCTATGGCTCTTAAGTATATACAAAACTTATATAAGTATATAAGATTAAGTGTGCATTCCTTAATCTCATCCTGAGATGTCAGTTTTCTCCTGTTGTATACAGAAACTTATCAAGAATGAAGTCCTTAAATTTAAGAATATCAATTGTCCACCTTGCTAATGGAAATTTATCAAGCACGATCCCCTTGAGAATCTATCTCCTGGATGTGCTTCTCTGAAGCTGCAGTTATAAACCAGGGGTCTGCATGCAGTTAAGTGATTAATTATACTTTCTGCTTTCCTTCAATGCTAAAAGTGTACAGAGAGTATTTTGTTCAGAGCATTTTTTTAAGGAAATTCAAGATCTTTGAGATCGGAAATGTGTTACCCATGTCAAAGCGAACGCTGAAGCAAGGGTTAAAGTGATTTTAAGTTTTTGGGGAGATTATTAAGCAGTTTCTTCCAAGTCATATGAAGAATTAGTGACAAGACTGGGACAGAAGCAGCATGGCACAGTGGATAGAGCGCAGACCTGAGAGTTAAAAGGGCATAGGTTCTAATCCCAGCTCTGCCACTTGTCTGCTGTGTGACCTTGGGTGTCACGTCACTTCACTTCCCTGTACCTCAGTTACCTAATCTGTAAAATGGGGATTGAGACTATGAGCCCCACATGGGACAGGAACTGTGTCCAACCCAATTTGCTTGTATCTACCCCAGTGCTTAGTATGGTGCCTGGCACATAATAAGTGCTTTACAAATAACATAATTATTATCATTATCATTATGTGTAATTGCCAGTGATGATCCAAATCTAAAGGTGCTCATAGGCCAAAGCTGGAAGAGTAGAATGAACTCTAAAATGAAAAGTTCTACCGTGAACTCTAGCCTGGGAGCTCATTGTGGGCTCACAATGATATATTGTACTCTCTCAAGCGCTTAGTATGGTCCTTTGCAAGCAGTAAGTGCTCAATAAATAAAATTGATTGATCGATCCACTGCTCTTTCTTCAGGTTCAGTTCATTCCGTTACTTATGTCAGGTTGCAAGATCATTATGTTTGAGCATGAACAAAACAAATGTTATAGTAGATTGTAGACTCTAAACTCGTGGTGGGCAGGGAATGTATCGATTATATTGTCATATCATGCTCTCCCAAGTGCTTAGTACAGTGCTCTGCCCAAAATAAGCGGTCAAAAAATGCAATTAACTAGCAGTAATAATAATGGTAATAGTGGTGATGACAGTATTATTATTATTATACTTAAGTGCTTGCTATGTGCCAAACACTGTTCTAAGTCCTGGGGTAGATACAGGGTAAGGCAGGTTGGACACGGGGCTCTCACTCTTAATACCCATTTTACAGATGAAGTAGCTGGGGCCCTGAGAAGTTAAGTGACTTGCCCAAGTTCACACAGTAGACATGTGGCAGAGCCAGGATTAGAACCTAGGTTCCTCTGACACCTAGGCCCGTGCTACTAGTGGTAATAAAATTATAGTAGTTGTTATTGAATGCCTGCAGAATGCAGTACATTCATTCATTCTGTAGTATTTGAGTGCTTACTCTCTGCAGAGCGCTGTACTAAGTGCTGGGAGAGTACAATCCAACAGAGTTGGCAGACAAATGCCATGCCCACTCTGTAGTAAATACTCAGGATTGGCGAGTGATGCGTTCCCTACCTACAAGGAGTTTACACTGAAGGGAAAAGCAACAATCTGCTATGTTTAATAAAATGGTTTTCATTCCTTAGGATAAATCCCACATTTAACCTGTGGACTATGGTGATAAAGTAGGGTTGCTTAAAGGCAATCTCTTGTTATAGTCATGGAAGTAATGCAGTTAGTCCTTGCTTTTAAAAAAAAAACAACTTTTATTCAAGTTTTTCATGCTGAAATGGTTTGATTTTTCCATATATTTTGTGGAGCTGGTTTAAAAATTGACAACAAAACAATGAATGATATTAATCCGTATTGCAGTGAAATTTCAGTTTCCCTTTGGAGCTCTACGCGGGCTAGACAAGTTTGTGAGCAGCAATCTTTTATAGAAAGTAATGGTGCTTTCCTTGATACTATACAGGCATAAGTCAATTTAACAACTGTATTAACAAAAGAGTACAGTGGATCAGAAATGCCATGGGCTTGATTCATTTTCTTCAGGGATAGAATATTACAGTTATCAAACTGGTGGCAGCGGAACCACTCCGAAGTTTGTGGAGGATTTATTTCAGCATTCCTTTATTTTTTACCTTTGTTTGGGGTCTCCCTGGCCAAACATCGCACCACAACTACACACTGAAAAATATACTAGAATTGTCTAATTTTTAGAGAGTTGGGGTTTTTTTCCCATTTTTCAGGTCTGGGAAAAAGCTGACACGATTGCACGTCACCTATGAAGGTACCATTGAAGGAAATGGACGAGGCATGCTCCAGGTAAGTAAAGAGGAGCAACCTGTGTGTCTTTGAGGATTCAAACCCTGTGGAGGTTCAATGAAGCTATTTAAATTTTCCTTGCGTTGCTGATGGGGGCGGGGCCCAATGCAGGAGAAAACACAGTAAACCAGGTCAATTAGACGGTTTTAGTAATGTCGCAGCTTTCCAGCTCAGTCTGTTTTTCAGCTGTGTGCCTCATTCAGGAAAGCCTCTGACAGAAACCCAAAGACCCAGGCAGTCCTGGCCATTCAATCTAGGCAGCAATTGTAGATTGGGGGTGGAGGAATTTCCGGGGTGTAATCTTGACAAGCTGTCAGCAGAGGCTTTTTTGTCCTTCTCTTTTTCCCATTTTTCACTCAAACATCATTGCCCTGCTCTGTCTGATGACTGGCTCAAGATGTTCCTTCTGCTGCCACTGCTTTGTTCTGGTCTTGGAGCCAGTCAGCTAAAACAGATTGATGCAAGGGATGTATCTCTCATATCTCACGGTACTTTTGCCTAGAAACAGTAGGCTGTTTGACCCTTGCTTTTCAACATTAAACTGCAGCGGTTTTGCCCATTTCTAGGGTGCTGATGTTGTTCTTCCCCCAATCATTGCCTTATTCCTGCCCACCGTCATAATTGCCTTTATTTGCGAACAAGGAGAAACATCAGCCTTTTCTGATTTAAGCATTTCATAACGTCAGTAGTACACCCATTTCTTCTCCCCATTTTAGTGTTTTTCTTTTTAATCTTATTATTTTTTAACACTTCCTCAGAAATTTTCTTAGTTTGCTCTGTCTTCTGGATTCATTATCCAATAGGGCATGAAAGTCATTGCTCTAAAAGCTAGCACAGTGTCCTGTACCTGGGGTTGGTTTTTCTTCAGAGAAAGGAGAGTGACTCTTCTCTTTTTCTTTTGACTTTGTTTATTTGATTTGCCTGCTTAATTTGTGGCAGTCTTCAGTTGGAGGATGATAGTTCAATTTCTATATTTATATAATGTACATGAAAACCCCATTTGTATTTTAGGTCTGATTGTGAAACACTCCAGTTAATTTTTTTTAATGAAAGCTAATTCTGTGCAGGGAGGGATTGATGGTCTTCTTAATTGTCATGCTCTCTTTTTGCAATAGTCTTTTTTCTGCATTCCACTTTTCCCTTAATTTGATTTTTCATTTCCACCTCCTCCACTATTTCCATTTTGCATTGAGATAGACATAGTTACAAATTGTGACTTGTAACCAGGTTTTTATCTGAGCTTTAGGAGCAAAACAAGTGAAGGGAAGTTGGGGTGGGGGGTGCTTAGGCGTTTCTAAAGGAGTTATTGGGTTTTAGTTCTCTGTGTACTAAATAAACAAAATAGCAGCAAGTTAGCTCCCCCAGGACTGCTGACCTTTCATTGCTCTACAGTGAAAGAGGAATGATTTCACTCTTTAGTCGGGATTCCCCCACCCCCCCACCCCATCATAAATTAGAGCAGAAGTGTGAACTTGTGTTTAAAGAAAGGTAAAGGTGAAAGAATGGCATAATGGTTTCCTACCTTATTAATTGTTCTCCCTCCTACCCTGCCTTGAACCCCCAAGCGGGCCTGGGATTATGGTGCTTCAGAGTTCTCCGTGAACTGTATAAATAATTTAAGCTGAATAGGAACCCCAGCAAAACATCTGAGGAACATTTTCACTCCCTCCTTTTCATCTTGGTTGCATTTTGAAGGCTGAACAAATAAAACAAATACCTGAAAAGTCGAGTGACTCAGAAAAATAGCTGGTTACGGAAGGGGACGCATTCACGTCGTTATTTTCATGTACTGGCGCAGGTCTCTGATTCATAATGTCAAGTGCTTTGATAACAGCACTTGAAATTAATTCAGAGTTTCAATTAATTAACACCTCAGATTGGATCAAAAAGGATAGGTGGTAAGAGGGCCGTTGTTTTTGTGCAAAATCAGTCAGGTAAAGAATGTCAGAGAATGTATCCTCTTCTGACAAAAGGAAATCTGAGTGATTTTATCCATTCCCACTCAGTTTTTTTATTGTATAAAACAAATTTAATCAAATTTTAGATTTCAGAGAGAGTTCTTTAATGTTCAATATTTTCCCCGTAAGCATACGACTTTGAGGAAGGAGTGAATGCCAAATTAAATGCCCCGCAACACTTACGTATATTTCCATAATTTATTTATATTAATGTCTTGTCTCCCCCTCTAGACTGTAAGCTCGTGTGGGCAAGGGATGTGTCCGTTATTGTGTTGTACTCTCCCAAGTCCTTAGTACAGTGTTCTGCACCCAGTAAGCACTCAAATATGTTTGATTTAAATATCTGATTCTCAAATGTTCGTCCAGATTTAAAGACTCCCTGGAAGAGTGTATCTCAAAACTCTTCTAAATTTCTTCTCAAGAAGGAGTGTTCCTTTACCCCCAGTTGCTGCTCTGTCAGGCTTCCTTTTTATATGAATCGGAAAATGTGTGAATATTGACAATTAACTGCAATTCGAGGATCCAATCTATACAATCTATTTGTGGGACCCCTCTGTCTGACCACAACCTCCTCACCTGCCTTCTCTCCCACACATCTCCACCCCACAAATCTGTGCAATTCCCCCACAGAGACCTCCGACCTTTTGACCCCATAGAATTGTCTCAGCTCATCATGCCCTATTTAGCCTCCTTATACAAATTCATTCATTCAGTAGTATTTATTGAGCGCTTACTATGTGCAGAGCACTGTACTAAGTGCTTGGAATGTACAAATCGGCAACAGAGAGAGACCATCCCTGCCCATTGACAGGCTTACAGTCTAATCGACTGTAGAATCTACAATTTACCTTCCCTTGATGACCAAATTGACACTCTCAACACTGCTCTCTCTACCCAACTCAACTAATTTGCTCCCCTGTCCCTTTGTTGAACTCGTACCACTATCCACAGCCCTGGGTCACCTCCACAGGCTGCTTCCTTCACCTTCGTGCATGAGCCTCAGAACACTGCTGGAGCAAATCTAGATATCAGGCCGACCTCGTCCACTACAAGTTTATCCTCACATGGTTTAAATGTGCTCTTTCTTTTGCCCGGCAAAATTGTTTCTCCATCTTATTGACACTTATTATCCATTGCCCTCACCAGTTGTTCTAGATGTTTAACTCCTTCCTCAAGCCCCCTATCCCCCCACCTCCCCCATCCCTTACCCTTAATGACCTGGCCACCTCGTCTATGGAGAGAATCGAAACAATCAAGCGTGATCTCCCTAAAATCTCCCTTGCCCCTCCACAGTTCCTCCCTCCTCCAGCTATTCCTTCAACTCTCCCATCTTTCCCAGCAGTATCTAAGAGATGTCCCGCCTTCTGTCAGAATCCTTCCCCTCCACGTGAGCATCCGACCCCATCCTTTCACACCATATCAAAACACTTGTCCCCTTCTCTTCTCCCCTCCCTAAATGCCATCTTCAACTGTTCATTTTCCACTGGCTTTTTTCCCACTGCTTTCAAACATGTCCATGTCTCCCCACCCTAAAAAAACCTCCCTTGACCCCACCGCTACCTCCGTTATGACTTGTGATGTTATGCCATGTTTTCTGGGGATTTGTGATTGAATTTAGAAAAGAAGCAGGAAGAGGCAGTGGGTTCCAGTACTGGCTCCGCTACTTGTCCTCTGTGTGACCTTGGGCAAGTCACTTACCTTCTCTGTGCCTCAGTTACTTCATCTGTAAAATGGGGATTAAGACTGTGAGCCCTAAATAGGACAAGAACTTTGTCCAACCTGATTAGCGTGTTTCTACCCCAGTGCTTAGTATGGTGCCTGTAAGTGTTTTAACAAGTACCGGGTGGTGGTGTTTTTTTTTAAGTAATTACTTTATGTCCTACAAATGGTTAAGTAAGGTAGAGAAAGGAAAGTTTGTGAAAGTAAATGAAGATAAAAATGTGAGCACTTTTTCTTGACTCCTGAAGAAATAAATATTTGCAGTCATATTTTCCTAATTACAATATCTTGGAGCCCAAAGTTTATGCAATGTGACCTTGCTTCATACTGGAGCTTTATCTGGGTTTTTCCGCTCCATTTATACAGTTTCATTCATTCATTCAGTCGTATTTATTGAGCACTTACCGTGTGTGAAGCACTGTACTATGTGCTTGGGAGAACAGTTTCCCAGATAGTTTGAGCGTCCCAAGCACCCAGGCCAATTAAGCTCAGTGAAAGTAAGAGGCAAGAAGAAGGATATGGGGGTCACCTTAACCCGTCGGAGTCGCACCCCACCCCCTGTTAAATGCTGCAACTAATGGACAGAAAACAAATGTGATAATTCTCAGATCAAATAATTCAGGAGTTTGGAAGATGTTTGACCAGGTACATTTTCCCCTCAGGTGGATTTTGCCAACCGTTTTGTTGGAGGTGGTGTAACCAGTGCTGGGCTGGTACAGGAGGAAATCCGATTTTTAATCAATCCCGAACTAATCGTATCACGACTTATCACAGAAGTGTTGGATCACAACGAGTGTCTTATCATTACAGGTTAGTGCTGGTTGCCCCACCCTTTACATAAAATTTTTCAGCGAGGGCTTGGCCCTTTATACTAAGAGCCCTGGGAAAAAGTCTAACTGATGTTCTGAATTGGGGGTTCATTTTGCTCTCTGAATCTGTCTCTCCATCCCTAAAATATAGATAACATTTACCACTTACATCCTTAGATTTGTAAATCTATTTGTGTCTGTAAATCACTTCACAAAACAGGATGATAGACAGGGAAGCACCATGACCTGGTGGCAGGAATATAAGACTGGGAGAGTCGAGAAACCTACGTTGTAATCCTGGCTCTGCCACTTGCGTGCTATGTCCTTGGAAGGTGGAAAGACAGACGGCAGAGAGGTTAGCAAGGAGGCTAATGCCGCAGTAGTCAAGGAGGAATGGATCAGCCTGGTAAGAGTTCGGATGGCGAGAAAGAAGTGGATTCTAAAGATGTTGTAAAGGGAGACCTGACAGGATTTGTTAACAGATTGAATATGTCGATCGAATGAGAGAAATGAGTCGAGGAAGATGCCAAGGTTACAGGCTTGTGCAACAGGGAGGATGGTGGTGTCAACAGTGATTGTAAAGTCAGAGGATGGACAGAGTTTGGGTGGAGAGATCAGGAGTTCTGTATGGCCGTGAGAAATGTTTCAAGAACATGGTAGTACAAAGCCTCAGACAGTGCTGCATCACAACTGAAAAGTGGGAGCCAGTGCTGAGGAGAGACCAAAATGGCATACTGTCATCAAGAAAGGAGTGCCTCTCATTGAACAGAATCTTCATAATGAACAAGAAGTGAGGCAAAAAGCCAAAGTGCCAGGCAGTCGCTCATTGACATTTTCAGCCACACGCATACCTCGTAGGTGAATTTCCCTAACAGTGATGTCCTCTGTGAAAGCAAAAAGCAATTATATAAATATTATGTAATCCTATACAGTAAATGTATTGGAGATGTTTTATATGTATGTGTATATATATGTAAATTTGTAGCACTTTGTGAATGTATTATGGTCTTATCTAGGTAATTTTTGACTAATATGGAGTGATAATGTAAAAGACAACTCTAAAAAGCAATTTTTTCCATTTTTATCATGTTTGGAGAGAGTAACCCAAACTGAGTTCTTCAGTGGAAATAATCTGCACAAGTGAGAGCCTGACAGTATTTTCGGTTTTTTTCATTTCACATCCCAAGCCCAAGACCTCTCTTTCTTCTATCATTAGAAAACTTTGTTTTTAAAAGCACTGTCTGTTGGTCTTGTCTGGTGAGGTTAATTTAAGAAAAAAATTAAACAGATTTATATATCAAGTCAAAGGTTAAAAATGATCTAATGCAGTGATTTAAAAATGATTTTATTGTCCATTTGAAACCTCTTTTCCAAGGAGATGGTCAATATATCATGGTTTGTTTTTGTGAATGAGCTACTAAAAAGTGACTAACAGCCGGCGGACAAGACAAATAAAACTAATTTATTGTTCAAAGCTCTCAAGAGACTCCTAACAGCAACCATAGCTATTTTTAAACCTCTACCAAAGAGTGCTGTAAAGAACACTTAGTATGTAAAAGCCACAGTCACCATTAGCTTATGTTTCTATTTTCTCCAAAAGTAGTTTACCAGTTCCTTCCTGGAATTCATCCCATTTTACTCAATTAGATTAGAAGACTGAAAATTTGCCTTGGCAAAAGATGCTTACTTCATAGAGTAGAAAAAAGCCTCCCTCCTTAAGGACTGCTTGGAGGCATGGACTTTCATCAAGGAAAAGTGTGGAAAGAAGTGACAAAGCCAAGGACTGAAACTATTGGTTTTGGGGTCTGTGTTGTTTGCATATGATATTCAAGCACTCTTGTTTCTGGATTCATTTGAAGGGTTTCCATTTAGGTTGAATTCTGCATGAAAAATGCATCGTTAATTGAAGGAGTCCAACATTCCTAAGGCACCTTGGCAAAGGAATCTTAGGCTCCTACTGGCTGTTATTATTTAGCTGTTTGCTTGGTTCAACATCCTTGGAAAGGCAGCCCCCCCAGTAATCTTCCTTTTTCACGTGAGGTCTGGAGAGGTGAAACTGACTTACTAAGATGCTGAGAAATTCAGGCGCAGGGCATAACAGAAGTCCATGGGGTCAGTGGCTCACAAGCCATCTCAGGTGGACTCCCAGTCCCCTTTATCCCAAGTCCCTGACAGGACCGCAGAGTGTCCAGGCATGGTGAAAAAGACCCCAGCTGATGGTTCATTGGTCAGCTAATCTGTCCCTTTCTAGTCCCTACTCCCTTAACATTCTTGCCCTGTTTACCTCTGAACTCATGGTAAAAAGTTGGCCACCATGAGGCAAAATGCCAGTGACTATGTTTGGTTGAGTTCTTGAACTGTTATGCCCACCTTCCTCTTCGTGGAAATTGGGGAATGGGTGTTTGGTTCTCTTAGGTTCTTAGAGCTGAATGGATCCCAAAGAACCAAATCTGAAAATGGCTAAACTATTAGACAGCTGGTTGGCTGTTATATCAGCTTGTTTAATCTCCAGTTATGGAAGTAGCCAGTATTACAGAGTTCAATCACCAGATTCATCAAGAAGCTTTCTCATGTCTAACCTCTCTTGCTGAGGTTAAGCACTTCTTCTTTCTTCATATTCATTGATCTGTGGAGGTGGAGAAAGGCTGGTTATTAATGGCTTGGTGTCAGTTAAAGGGGCCAAGTTAAACTGTCTAGTGGAATCAGATCCTGGGACAGGTACTACTCAGTAGTCTTATCAATATCCCACATGAGGGAACTGATGACATTAAATTGGGGTGAGCTGATGATACCTCCAACTTCAGAATGAATTAATGAATTTTGATTAATTAGAGACCTGGTTCTTCGGAAACAGGATGAAATTCTGTAGGACCAGACAGTTCACATAGGGCGCCAGACCAAAGAACACATTAAAGACGTAGCAAAGATTGACTCAGTACACGGACGACTGTAAACTCTTAATGGGCAGGGAACATATCTGTCAATTCTGTTGTATTGTTGTGTTGTCACCCGTCCCCGGGGACAGGTTCTTTCGGAATCGGCACGGCAAGAGAGAGAGAGAGAGGCCGGGGATGAAAAACCTGAGTTTTGTATAGGATGTATTCCACGGGGCGAATTGAATTATTTAGACATGACAAATTGGCCTTCCCTTTTGGGAGAAATATGGTGTTAAGCTTCCCTAACGGGAGGAATACACTGGTATGTTACTTGCGTGTGGCCGGACTCCCCAGCCCACTTATGATTTACTCGCAACGTGCTGAGGCGGCTGGCTCCCACCATGTGCTCGCCCCACCCAGAAGGAATCCACCTTTGCGTTAAATACACTTATGCGTTAAACACTGATGAGTTACAAACACTTATGAGTTACATACACTTATGCGTTAAACCCAGTTATGTGTTACCCACTTATGGTTACTCGCGCTTGGTGAGGTGGCTAGCTCCCACCATATTCACGTCCCACTCGGGAGACACCCACTTAGGTATCAAATCCATTGAAACGTTACATACCCATGGTGAAGCATCTGGCTTCCAACCCCACTAGCGCTCAGCAGGACGGGACACTCACCCGTCCCCCGGTCCTCACTCGGTGCAGGCAGAGCGGCCTTCTCACGCTCTGGACAGAGGCGACCTGCAGCCGGCTGCTGCGACTCCCGTTCCTCTGCACAGAAGGTTAGAGGCGGCAGGTATTTATCACCTGTGCCCTTAGGCCATTCCAGCTTCCGGCCTCAGTTTATCCAATCTCTGCCCTCCCCCCTCCTCCATTCCTAATTTGATTGGCATGGGGGCGAGGGGCACCTTCTGTATTCCCAGCTTAGGCTGTCAATCTGGCAGTTTCGAGTGTGGGGGCGGTGTCCCACCCTCACTTCCGAGTTCCACCTGCTGGCTCAGGAGGTCACGAGATAGCATTTGACCTTGAGATGGTCGGTACCCCATGGTCACCTTGGGACAGTTGTAATTCTGTTGAACTCTCCCAAGTGATTAGTACATTGCTCTGCACATAGTAAGCACTCGGTAAATACCATTGATGACAAAAAAGGCATGAGAGCGTAAGTGGTGTACTGGTCACTCTGAAGGTGCATGGCACAGTGGATAGAGTATGGGCCTGGAAACCAGAAGGTCATGGGTTCTAATCCCAGCTCCTCCCCTAGTCTGCTGTGTGGCCTTGGGCAAATCATTTCACTTCTCTGTGCCTGTTACTTCATCTATAAAATGGGGATTGAGACTCTGAGCCCCAGGTGGGCCAGGGACTGTTTCCAACCCAATTCGCTTGTATCCACTCCAGCACTTAGTACTGGGCCTGGCACATAGTAAGCACTTAACAAATACCACAGTTATTTAACACCAGAATCTTAGTGCACACAGTTGATTAAAGCTGGCTGGCAAGATTTGGGGCTCCCAACTAATCACCCCAAGAGAAGCAGCATGGCTTAGTGGATAGAGCATGGGCCTGGGAATCAGAAGGGCCTGGATTCTAATCCTGGCTCTGCCACATGACTGCTGTGTGACCTTGGGCCAGTCACTAAACTTCTCTGGGCCTCAATTCTCTCATCTGTTAAATGAGAATTATGAGTATGCGCCCCTTGTGGGACAGAGACTGTATCCAACCTGATTAACTTGTATCTACCTCTAGTGCTTAGAACAGTGCTTGGCACATACTAAGCACTTAACGATACCATTATTATTATTATAATGTCCCAATACATTTTTGCTGCTATCCTTTGTTTTTTTAGTTGTACTGCCCACTGAAAAGCCTGGGACTCTTTCAGGAAGTCGTGACAAGTCTGACACCCTGCAAGTGGCTTCTGGGTTTTGGAGTGTTTGTCTGGTGACCGTCTCGTTAGCATGATTCACAACATGCAGACTACTCACACACTCTATTTGGTTATGAATGGATAGTTACTCGATATGGAGGTTTCAACAATAAAAGTAATTAAATAACATAATCTTAAACCAGATTTGAGATTGAATGCAATTTCCCCTGTTTTGCAATGTGTTTTGAATCCAAGCCCAAGGTTTCCAACTATTTGAAACACCGCACACTGCTATACTTTTCATAGCGGGTCCTCAAAAGTCACACATCCCCAGTTTGCCCTTGGTGTTAATTTCCTTCCGTTCCAGAAGCAGGCAGGATATCTCTCCTTACTTTCTAGCTAGGGATTTTCTATATTATTCTATATTATTAATTTTTCTATATTATTATTATTATTATTATATATTTTTCTAGCTCCCACCTCTTTGCCCTGTTCCTTTTGTTCAACCAATCAGTTAACATCTTTGCCCTGTTCCTGTTGTTCAACCAATCAATTAATCCATGGAACTTTTATCGAGCACTTACTGTGTGCAGAGTACTGTGCCAAGTATAATACATGGGGAGCAATGTGGCCTGCTGTAAAGAATTCGGGCCTGGGAATCAAAGGCCCTTGGGTCTAATCTCAGCTCCCCCATTTACCTGCTGTGTGACCTGGGGCAAGTCACTTAACTTCTCTGGGCCTCAGTTCCCTCATCTGCAAGACGGGGATTCAGTTCTCCCTCCTGCTTAGACTGTGAGCCCCATATGGGTCCTCTAGACTGTCAGCTCACTGTGGGCAGGGAATGTGTCTGTTTATTGTTATATTGTACTCTCCCAAGCACTTAGTACAGTGTTCTGCACACAGTAAGCACTCAATAAATATGATCGAATGAACGATTGAATGAATATCTTGGATCTACCCCCAGCACTTAGTATGATGTTTGGTATATAGTAAGCACTCAGCAAATACCACAGTGAAAAGAGTCGGTAGACACGATCCCTGTCAACGAGGAGCTTACAGTCTACAGTCGGCGATTAGCCGTGCTTCAGCTGACGTTCTCAAGTAACACAAGATGTTAAGTAAAACCACTTTCCCTCTGGGAGGGGTCCTGAGGAGTGAGCAGTTTACCTGTTCTAGAGGTTTCCGGGAACGTCTGTCTGTAAATGAGGGTCTTAGCCTGACCCGAGGAGCCCATCTCAGCGGAGTTGACCCAAAGTTGGATACGCGACAGGATGTAGTTATTGAAAACATGGTAGTATTAAATTGATGTTTTTAATGTCAGGAAATAATCCTTCCATTATACTCTGCATTAATCAGACCCTCTTTAGATTCCGTGATTTAGCTCAGTTTTAGTCATTGCATCTCAAAGTTAATATGGAGAAACTGGAAAGGATCCAGAGAACAGCAATTGAAATGATTAAAGAGGAAAGTTTAAAGAAACTGAGGGGTTTTAGCCAAGAGAAAAATAGGCTGAGGTGACTTAAAAGTTAGTTTAAAAGTGTGTTTTATGAAGAAATGAACAATACTTAGTCATTTTGTACAACCCTCCAAGCAGCCGGACAGTTATGTACCAGCAGTAGTTATCCTCCATATTTAAAGATGATACTCGTTTCCATGTGAGTGTAGGGTGTGTTGGAAGAGGCCAGTGGGAGATTTCCAAGTCACTATCCCTTCAGGCACATTCATAGGTTCTTTGGTGGGCTGACATGTTTACCATTTATTGGCATCATGTTTTGTTTTTCCTCACTCGATCATCTCAATGCTGCTGACTGGTGTGTCTGTTTCAGTTAATTCCCAACGCTCAGTGGCCATGCTGCCTTTTGTAAAGCTGTACTTCCCGGTGTCCTTGGACTGTTTTCTGTGTGTCCCATCTTAGCTGACCAAGCAGCTAATTTTTGGATATCCTTCTGTCAGTGTAGTGTACGCCGAACAATGAGGTAGATTAGACTCTACCTTTGAGCCTGTTGATGAGACTGGAATGTGAGATGGAATCAAAAGCTTTCCTGGAATCTAGGTGAATAATTACAGTTGTTCCTTCCGTCATGTCTACGTGTCCGGCCAGTTGATTATAGAGGGACAGCTTTAAGTTGGTTTGGCATGTTTAATCCGTCAAAAAGCCATATTGATTCTTCCTCATATCTTGTGCTCTTCTAGGAGTCAACATGAAAAATCTTAGCCAGTTTTGTGGTCAGCAGTGACAGATTTCCAATAGGCCCTGACCTAAAATAGCAAATTTAGGGGGTGAGGGAATGAATAGTCGTTATTTAGAGGGGAGCAAAATATCAAAAACTTAAAAAACTTGTACATTTATAATATGCACCATTTGATTCATAATTTTTCAAATGCATTTTGTGCCCTATAAATATATGAGCACATTGCAACATAGTAATCATTTTAACAGGATTCCTTGTGTGATCACGAGAGCCCCTAAGTGCACTTTCCTCAACAGTGGCAAACTCTTGAAAAATTTTTCTGTTTCAATCATGACTTATGGAACAAAAAGATTGGCAAAGCTCAATATAAAAAATGACCTAAACGAAAAGCAGTATGAGTGTGATGTGATGGAATTATTGTCATCTGTCTCCTATGACATAAGGTCTTTTGCTGAAAGGAAGGCGAGGAAGTTGGTTGTAAATTTTGAAATACGTTTGTAATATAATAAACGAGGCATGTCCAACATGTAGACTGGATGTGGCCCCTTTGACTGTGAGGCCATTGTGGGCAGGGATTGTCTCTATTTGTTGCTGAGTTGTACTTCCCGAGCGCTTAGTAAAGTGCTCTGCATGCAGTAAGCGCTCAATCAATATGAATGAATGAATGGAATGTGGTTCATGTGAGATTTTAAAGCCAGATTTTTTTTACCAAAATTAGTGAACCCACATGAATGCTTGGGCCAGTAGGACCCAGTGAGAATCTAGCTGTTCCCTGACTGACCACACCCTACATCTCTATGGAATAACTCAGTTGGTTAACTACCAAGTATTCTCATCGACTCGATCAAAATCAATCAGTGACTAACACTAGGTTTCCAACTGTCCACCTTTGTACTAAAATGTTGAAAGGTTTTTTTTTAAACTCTTTTACTACTGCTTAAAAAACCCATAGTTTTGAATAGCTAACAGACTAAACTTTATCGTTGTTAGCAATAAAAAAAAAAATATGGCTTTTTGGTCCCGTGGTCCACAATTGGAAAAAAAATCTGGGTGCCCCTGTAATAAACATTTTGATCATTTTAAAAAGTGAATGAATTTAGGGGTGGAAATGAATGGCAGTTCACACTTGGTGAAGCAGTGGGGTGGGGAAAGAAAAGACTATTCCTAGTCCCGTTACTCTTTTTCTGCAGCCAAAACCTAGTACAGTTGGACCCGGGACCTGTGATTTCTGGATAAGTGAGTTGCCCTGTGAGGATAGAGGTAGGACAAGTGGGAATCAGACAAAGAGAAAAAATGGATTTGAACTCTTAAACCCCGGGTGCAGCGTTAGCTCACTCAATCAGTTAAGCATTTGGAAAAGATCGGTACTATCTGATTTTCAGTACCCCTCTTCCATTTGTAAGGTAAATTACCCTTCCTATGCAGTAAAGGGTTTGTTGATGAAATGCCAACTCTTTATCCCCAGAGAAGCAGCTTTGGTCTTTCCGATTAATTTTACTTGTATGAAGAGCCACGGTAATAGTTCAGTGAAGGGGACCGTTTCCCCTAAGAACGATTAGAGAAGAAAATGTTTTCGTTGTGAAGGAGATTCATTTTTCTAAATGAGTATTATGTATATCATTGAGGGCGTCACCTTTAAAGACCTGTCAATTTTCTCCTCCACCTGTGGCATACTAAACAAACAGCAGATCTGTAGGGCCGTGGCTAACACGGTCACCTTCAGAGATGCAAGCGTTCGTTGCTGAGGATGTGCCAGGGTGACTTTTTATTCAGCAAATTTTTTTTTTCAAATCCACTTTACTCTATTATAGTGCCGCCTAATGAATATCTGTGATGTGATGTTCCCTTAATGGAAATGGCCATTTCATCATCCACATTTGATATCTGGCCCTCTGCCATCACCCATTTTAGGCCCCCTCCACAGTATGCCACAATCTCGCTGCCTGATCAATTACATTCCTTCAATGATGCATCTTGACTCAGTGGGCTAATGGCTTGGGACCGTGCTGGCCCGAATTTCGAACAGAGTCTGAAAAACTGGAAATAAATTCAATTTGTTGTCATTGAAGAGCATCTGGTCGGCATCGACCTTGTAATGAATATGAAACTGGTCAGCCAAACAGGCAAGTGCTTTCAGACTGACACACTTATCCTCCTACTGAGATGGGAAGCAGAATCAGAGGTGCTGTTGACCAATTTGTGCCAAGAGGGTTTGATTTTTCTTATCTGCCACTATGGTCTTACTAGCTCATTGTTTCTACTGAGAGTAACCATGAGCCACTTGAATTCAGAATTTGGGGATTTGGAAGAAGGAAAGGAAACCCCCAACTTTTCCTTCAAGGGAAAAAAAACACCTCAGGAGCATCAGATATGTCTTTTGAGCATCCTTTCCTATGGCTGTCCCTGAGGGTCTTTTCATTTTCCATTCCCTGACAACAACCCATAAGAAATTAAATGCGTAAAATAAGACATGTCATTAACAGGGTCAGAATACTCAGCATTGGATTCTGTCTCCAGAAGCTCACTGGCTCTCAGCTCAGCAAGAACTCACTGCTGTGAAGTCTGTGGTTCCTTCCTGGCTAGCGAATTATTGTTATTATCATCATCCTCATTATCATGATTACTGTATTAAGCTTTTACTCTGTAACAAGCACTGTCCTAAGTGCTGGGTTAGATATAGGTTCATACGGTCGGTCCCAGTCCCTTATAGGGTTCACGGCCTAAGAAGGAAGGGGAACAAGCCTTTTTTGTGTGTGGGGTCTGGGGGAGGAGGTTAAGTGCTGACTATGTGCCAGGCACTGTTCTAGTGCTGGGGTAGATACAAGATAATCAGATTGGACACAGTCCATGTTCCACATGGAGCTCATAGTCTTAATCCTCGTTTTACAGATGAGATAACTGAGGCCCAGAAAAGTGAAGTGACTTTTCCAAGGTCATTCAGCAGACAAATGGTGGGGTCAGGATTAGAGCCCAAGTCTTTCTGATCCCCAGGCCCATTCTCTATCCACTAGGCCACGTTTCTACACACTATCATGCTTTGAATCCCCCTTTTACAGCTGAGGAAACCGAGGCACAGAGAAGTTAAATGAGTTGCCAAAGATCACACAGCAGGCAAGTAGCAGCGAGGGGATTAGAACCCAGGCCATCTAGACCCGTGCTCTTTCCACTAGACCACCCTGTAGGTATTCCAAGAGTCTTCGAATAAGGAGAGTACTAACTGATGTACTTGTCATGGCCTGCAGGCAGTCTGTGATTCCGCAGGCAATCCGAGGCGGTAATAAGACAGACGTCATTTTCAAGTTCCAGGAAATCTGAGCATCAGCTCAGTATAAAGATCACTGTTTTTCTGAACTCCACCAAAATGGTTTCATTTTGCACTTGTCCCGGATACTGCCAGCATTCATTCCTTAGCAACTTCAACAGGGTACTAGCAAGGTTAGAGTGAAAGGTGACCTGGTATCTTCTGGTTCATCCTGGAACTTTGAGAGCCATATGCAAGAGAGCTTTGTTTGAGCTGTGCACTGTTTACTAATGAACAAGAGACGCACATGTTCATTCAGAAAAATTGATCACTCTTTTAAGCTGTGCCTTTCGTGGGTAAACCAAGCCTAAGGCCTCTCCATCCTAAGGGTGCTCAGTAAGTAATCAAATTGCTATTAATGGTGTGGGGATATTTTTCTGAATCTCAGTACATTATTCATTCATGCTTTCACCAAACAGCACCCTGCTTCCTGAGCCTTAGAAGAAGAGTGCCTCTTGATCATTAATCTTTTCTAGAGAGTCTATAAAGTTGTAATTTTATGGCCTCTTCTTTCTTAGGAACTCAGTGGCTTCTTTCCATCAGCATATCCTTAATGAGGAAGTTTGTCTTTTCATCAGTGAAGTTTTCTTAGGCTCTCCATAGAGAAAAGTCAGGAAGGCAGCTGGTCACTTGTTTGTTATGGCCACTGGCATTTTCATCCCAAGGTTAGAGCGGTTGCTATTGAAAGTACAAGTCCACTTGGTTCAAAGGGGTTTTATTTGGGAAGTGCAGCCTGTAATTTGTTCAGGTTTCCTCCAGAGCTGTGAGATGTGCACAGTTTCTTGACATGAGATTGGAAAGTAATTACAGAAATGTGGAGAGGTGTGCACTGTTTCTTGACATGAGATTGGGAAGTAATTACAGTTCATTTATAAGGGACCTTTCATTATTCTCAGACTCTGCTTTCTCAGAGAAAAGTGCCTCCTTTTTAAAGGTGAGGAAACTGAGGCACAGTACGAATGGATTATATGTGTTTATAGCCGTAAGCCACAGCATGGCCCAATAGAGTCAATGGGCCTGGGAGTCAGAGGATCTGGGTTCACATCCCAGCTCTCTCGCTTACCTGCTATGTGACCTTGGACAAGTCAATTCACTTCTCTGTGCCTCAGTTACTTCATTTACCTGTTCTTCCTCGTGCTAGATTATGAGCCCCCTGTGGGATCTGATTATTTTGCATCTACCCCAGCATGTAGGATAGTGCTTGGCACATAGTGCTTAACAAATGCTGTCAGTTTTTTTAAAAAATTATTATCATTATTATTACTGTTATTAAGCACCTCGTCCGAGGTTCACGGTAGAAGACAGTACCGCTTGTCTTTATTACCTTAGAATGAAGTTGAAAAGGCTGGCAAATGCAAAATGTGGTTTTTTGTGTGTCAGGCGAGAAAGTCCTTCCCAACTCTGAAAGAATAGTGATTTCCTGCTTGTGCCATCGTAGAGTGTATCTGCATATTGCCCAGAGCTCTGGGCCCATTTACTTGAGCTAACAAAATATCAATTGCCTTCCAAGAAGTGGTATAGCTTAGATTAAAATGCAGCAAATGAGTTCTCGTTTCTCTAGTCCTGCATCCTAATGTGTCCTCTGGCAAGTTCTTCATCCTCAGCAAAGAAGAACCTGTAAACTTGTGGACAGGGAATATGTTTACCAGCTCTGATTCGTCGTTTTCTCCCAAGGACTTAATACAGTGCTCCATAAAAGTCATTGATTGATTAATTGTGTGATCAAGGAAGTAGAGTGACAGGCAAGAGTCACTCGATTAACATTTCACCACACTTCCCATTTCATTTAGTTTCTTCTCGTTGTCTTTTTTATTGTTCATGTGTCCTATCATGGTTTTCAATTCCATTTGGCTTTTTAAAGGTCTTTCTAAAAATCTGAGGTGAAAAAGTGGCTTTTGGGGGCTGATTCTTCTGGTAGGCCAGGAATCAGGTGAATGTCCTTCGGAACTTATAACTCTTTCAACCTCCTTCGGCACACATCAGTTGGGTATCTGGATCGTAGTTTACTAGTGGTTGGGCATACAGTCGGTAATTTACTAGTGATCTACTAGTAAAGCGAAAGATAATCCAATAGAAAAGGTGAGTAATTTAGTCCCTGCACACAATCAATAAATCAATCCATGGTATTTATTGAGCACTTACTGTATGCAGAGCACTGTACTAAGTGCTTGGGTGAGTACAGTACAACAGAGTTGTTAGGCATGTCACAGATCGATGCTCTGATAGGCTTTTGATTCTGTGCTGTCTTTTCATCTTATTCTGTAAAAGTTACTCTTCCTTTTTTCTCAATTATGCATGGTAGAAAAATATATTTCATCAAGCAAGGAGTCTTGCTCACGCTTTGCACAGAATGAGGATTGGAGAGCCTTACTTTCTAATTACATTCTGAATAGTTAAGTGATTATTGACCATCTGAGCTGGAACAGGCAAACCAACCCCCTCATTTAAAGGCAAAGCACCTGTTATGCTCATCAATGATGTCACCCTCCATCTGAGTGATTTATTTGTGTCGTGTCAAGGTGTGGATGCGTGGTCTATTAAAATGGAAGGGTAATTTGTGCCATTATACTAAGAATTTCTTTCCTCCTTCTCCTCTCTCTCCTGATTTTCTGGCTTTTCAAAGTTCCTTGAGGTGCCTATTGGTAGGTGTATCCTAGAATTTAGGATAATTTGACTCTTCTTAGCAGGGAGGGAGTTTGTCTGAAATTTCTTCTCTTCCAAGCCTGCAAATTAAATTTCAGCATCAGATTATTTAAGTAGAAGAAAACCCCTTTCAGTGGAAGAGTATTGTATGTTGCTCAGCAAGGGAGGAATGACAAGACACCAAACCAACAACAAGTTCTAGCATTCTCATTTGGACATAGGAGTAATTTGTATTGTTTATTCCACCCCCTTAATGATCTCTATCTCTTTTAAGGGATTTTAAGAAATCCCTTAAAAGGGAGAAAATAATCCACAGCTATAAAAGCTTATCATTTTCATTTGACATTGGCAGTAGTCACTAAGTACTTAGGAAAGAGGATTAGCTTTATCAGGAAAGGCCCCATAGAGCAATCAGGTGTCGAGATAAAGGAAGTCACCCAGTTCTCCTGTAACACAGAGGTTGTATTCTTGCAGAGCCCTGCTTTAAGGAGAACATAGGCCTGCTCAGCTGTACGGGTATTCAAACTGTTTCTTCCGATGCTATATTCATTCAATAGTATTTATTGAGCGCTTACTATGTGCAGAGCACTGTACTAAGCGCTTGGGATGAACAAGTCGGCAACAGATAGAGACAGTCCCTGCCGTTTGACGGGCTTACAGTCTAATCGGGGAGACGGACAGACAAGAACAATGGCAATAAACAGAGTCAAGGGGAAGAACATCTCGTAAAAACAATGGCAACTAAATAGAATCGAGGCGATGTGCAATTCATTAACAAAATAAATAGGGTAACGAAAATATATACAGTTGAGCGGACGGGTACAGTGCTGTGGGGATGGGAAGGGAGAGGTGGAGGAGCAGAGGGAAAAGGGGAAAATGAGGGTTTAGCTGCGGAGAGGTGAAGGGGGGCTGGCAGAGGGAGTAGAGGGAGAAGAGGAGCTCAGTCTGGGAACGCCTCTTGGAGGAGGTGAGTTTTAAGTAAGGTTTTGAAGAGGGAAAGAGAATCAGTTTGGCGGAGGTGAGGAGGGAGGGTGTTCCGGGACCGCGGGAGGACGTGACCCAGGGGTCGACGGCGGGATAGGCGAGACCGAGGGACGGCGAGGAGGTGGGCGGCAGAGGAGCGGAGCGTGCGGGGTGGGCGGTAGAAAGAGAGAAGGGAGGAGAGGGTAGGAAGGGGCAAGGTGATGGATAGCCTTGAAGCCTAGAGTGAGGAGTTTTTGTTTGGAGCGGAGGTCGATAGGCAACCACTGGAGTTGTTTAAGAAGGGGAGTGACATGCCCAGATCGTTTCTGCAGGAAGATGAGCCGGGCAGCGGAGTGAAGAATAGACCGGAGCGGGGCGAGAGAGGAGGAAGGGAGGTCAGAGAGAAGGCTGACACAGTAGTCTAGCCAGGATATAACGAGAGCCCGTAACAGTAAGGTAGCCGTTTGGGTGGATAGGAAAGGGCGGATCTTGGCGATATTGTAGAGGTGAAACCGGCAGGTCTTGGTAACGGATAGGATGTGTGGGGTGAACGAGAGAGACGAGTCAAGGATGACACCGAGATTGCGGGCCCGAGAGACGGGAAGGATGGTCGTGCCATCCACGGTGATAGAGAAGTCTGGGAGAGGACCGGGTTTGGGAGGGAAGATGAGGAGCTCAGTCTTGCTCATGTTGAGTTTTAGGTGGCGGGCCGACATCCAGGTGGAGATGTCCCGGAGGCGGGAGGAGATGCGAGCCCGAAGGGAGGGGGAGAGGACAGGGGCGGAGATGTAGATCTGCGTGTCATCTGCGTAGAGATGGTAGTCAAAGCCGTGAGAGCGAATGAGTTCACCGAGGGAGTGAGTGTAAATGGAGAACAGAAGAGGGCCAAGAACTGACCCTTGAGGAACTCCAACAGTTAAAGGATGGGCGGGGGAGGAGGCTCCAGCGAAGGAGACCGAGAATGACCGGCCAGAGAGGTAAGAGGAGAACCAGGAGAGGACAGAGTCCGTGAAGCCAAGGTGAGATAAGGTATGGAGGAGGAGGGGATGGTCGACAGTGTCAAAGGCAGCAGAGAGGTCAAGGAGGATCAGAATGGAGTAGGAGCCATTGGATTTGGCAAGAAGGAGGTCACGGGTGACCTTAGAGAGAGCAGTCTCGGTAGAGTGGAGGGGACGGAAGCCAGATTGGAGGGGGTCTAGGAGAGAATGGGAGTTAAGGAATTCTAAGCATCCATTGTAGACGACTCGTTCTAGGATTTTGGAAAGGAAGGGTAGTAGGGAGATAGGACGATAACTGGAGGGGGAAGTGGGGTCAAGAGCGGGTTTTTTTAGGATGGGGGAGACGTGGGCATGTTTGAAGGCAGAGGGGAAGGAGCCCTTGGAGATTGAGTGGTTAAAAATAGAAGTTAAGGAAGGTAGGAGGGCAGGGGCGATGGTTTTAATAAGGTGAGAGGGAATGGGGTCCGAGGCGCAGGTGGAGGGGGTGGCACTTGCGAGGAGGGAGGAGATCTCCTCTGAGGATACTGCAGGGAAGGATGGAAAAGTAGGGGAGGGGGTTGGTGGGAGGGAGGGGAGAGGCGGAGGGGTGACTTTGGGGAGCTCAGACCTGATCGTGTTGATTTTCGTGAGGAAATAGGTGGCCAGATCATTGGGGGTGAGAGATGGGGGAGGGGGAGGAACAGGGGGACTAAGGGCTATAGCATGCTGTATCCAAAGAGGTTTGAGTTACTGGACTAACATTCCCCGACTAACTCCTTAACAACCTCCTGGCCCAAATGTGTAATGGAAGCACATGTTACGGCAGAACTAGCTGTATCTGAAAATGAGTATAACAAATGGTTTATTTCAGGTACTGAGCAGTACAGCGAATACGTAGGATATGCAGAAACATACCGGTGGGCCCGAAGTCATGAAGATGGGAGTGAAAGGTAAGCCACGCTGCACATTTCAGGCTTAAGGATCAGGTGTTGGATGGTTGACAGAGAAGGAAGAAAGGGAATGTGGACCTCGTCCCTTAGTGAACTCTTGTTCCGGGAACTGGCTGGCCGATCCACCCCCCGCTCTCTGTTTTGACCTCCGTTCCACCAGAGATGAAGAGAAATAATTCAATTTATCCAATTAAGGGAGTGGCTGCCCAGAAAGGGAAGGCTCTTAGTATCTTAGGATGGATGTCGTCAAGTATTGTTAATGATCTGAAGGGCTAAAAGTAGGAGCAGTAGGTACAGTATTTATGAAAGGAAGCAGTGTGGCCTAGTGGGAAGGACACGGGCTTGGGGTTCAGCGGACCTGGGCTCTAATGCCGCCTCCACCTCCCACTTGCCATGTGACCTTGGGTAAGTTACTTAACTTCTCTGTGCCCCAGGTTTCTCAGTTGTAAAATGGGGATTCAATACATGTTCTCCCTTCTATGTAAACTGTGAGCCCCATATGGGACAGAGATTGTGTTCAACCTAATTAACTTGTATCTGCCCAAGTGTTTAGAATAGTGCTTGACACATAATAAGTGCATAATAGAAACATACCATTGTTATTATTGTGTTTTTTTCTGTGCAGAGCACTAACTTGAGTAAACTCTGGGAAGGAATACACAGGTGGATATTAGACATTGTTCTTGACCCTTAGGGTACTCATAATCAATCAGTGGCATTTATTGAGCACTTACTGTGTGCAGAGCACTGTCATAAGTGTTTGGGAGGGAAATGTGCAACAGTGTTGGTAGACACAAGGAGCAGCATGGCCTAGTGGATAAAGCATGGGCCTGGGAGCCAGGAGGACCTGGGTTCTAATCCTGACTCATCTCTGCTTGTCTGCTGTTTCACCTTGGGCAAGAACTTCACGTCTCAATGTCTGTTACCTCATCTATAAAATGGGGATTAAAATTGTGAGCCCCATGTGGGACATAATAATAATAGCAATGATGATGGTATTTAAGCACTTACTATGTGCCAAGCACTGTTCTAAGCACTGGGGCAGATAAAAGGTAAGCAGGTTATCCCGAGTGGGGCTTACAGTCTTAATCCCCATTTTACAGAGGAGGTAACTGAGGCACAGAGAAGTTAAGTGACTTGCCCAAAGTCACACAGCTAAGTGGTGGACCCAGGATTAGAACACACGTCCTCTGACTCCCAAGCCCATGCTCTTTCCACTAGACCATGCTGCTTCTCAAATTACATGGACTGTGTCCAACCTGATTACCTTGTATCTACCCCAGCGCTTAAAAATACCATAAAAAAATTGTAAGTGCTCAGTAAATATGATCAATTGGAAGCCCCATGCAGTGGCTGCTTCTGACCTTCCCATCCCAGTGGTGAGGTAAGCAAGCACGGCTGTCCGGTCAGCAGTGCTGTCCTCAGGAGGAGCTGGTTTTGCTGCTACCTCTGACCCTCCCACTGCCCATTTAGAGCATCTCGAAGTGTTGGCCAAGTACTGTTCCTTACTCATCAGAACTCGAGGGAGGCAGGAAACTGTCAGGTATTATTTCAGTGTTTTAATGGCGAGTTGAGGCAGATGTGTATTTGCTCAAGGTCCCGATCAGATAGACAGCGGAGCCAGCAGCCTCCGCATTTCCTGTGTCCTGTCAATAACCATAGTGGGTAGAATTAGGTTATCTCCAGTTCTCTAATCTCCAGGACTAGGGTTTGGAGGAGTGCTGACCTGGCAGGAATAGCTTTCATTTGCATCAAGCAGATTGTTGTGGTAGTATTTAATAATAATAATAATGTTGGTATTGGTTAAAGCACTTACTATGTGCAGAGCTCTGTTCTAAGTGCTGGGGTAGATACAGGGTAATCAGGTTGTCCCAAGTGGGGCTCACAGTCTTAATCCCCATTTTACAGATGAGGTAATTGAGGAACCAAGAAATTAAGTGATTTGCCCACAGTCACTCAGTCACCAAGTGGCAGAGCTGGGATTCGAACGCATGACCTCTGACTCCCAAGCCCGTGCTCTTTCCACTGAGCTACACTATGGTCCTCCAGACTGTAAGCCCCTTGTGGGTAGGGAACTTCTACCAGCTTTTGTTGTATTGTGCTCTCCTGAGTGCTTAGTATAGTGCTCTGCACACAGTAAGAACTCAATAAATATGATTGATTGACTTAGTCATATACATTTTCCATGGAATGGACTCATTCAGTTCTTTCGGTCATATTTATTGAGCGCTTACTGTGTGCAGACCACTATACTAAGCAGTTGGGAGAGTACAGTATAACAATAAACAGTGACATTCCCTGCCCACAATGAGCTTACAATCTAGAAGGTTTAAACTCCGTGCCACAACTTTATCGCCGACCCTGGGGTCAAGCTCCTAGAGTGATGCTTATTATTGCCCTTACGTTTTGAAAATCTAGTTTTTTCCACCCCAGCCATGAAAAAAGGTTTTTCTTGAGGTTAGGGCCTCAGTTTTAAATCAAGCAGTGGTATTTTTTTAAGCTCTCTTTGAGGAGCACTGTACTAAGTAATCAATCGATTATATTTATTGAGGATGTAGAGAGTGCAGTACAGTAGGGTTGGTAGACACAATCCCTGCCCTCAAGGAGTTTACTGTAAACCATGCCAAGAACTCTTAGCCCAAGTGATGTTTTGATAGAAGTTTCCAAAAAAGCCTGTCTGCTTCTTCTTTCTAACCCATTTCCTCCCAACCCTCCCAGCCTCATGTCTAGAACTGGAAGTATGTTGCCGAATTGTCATCATCAGTTTTTACTTTTTAAGTTGTTTTTCACAGCAAGTATGTTCAAATGAGCACATTAGGCAAACTAGTGGACTGATTCAGTGATACACATTTGTGTAACACTTGAGTTCTTGGAACTATTTCCTTGACAATAGATGTGCCATTTCAAACCCATTGACTTCCCTGCAGAGCTGACGAAGTTTAGGGAAAATGAGCTCTTGCTGAAACAAAAATCCAGTTTCAGAAATATGAGAACAGAGAGCACCAAATTGCTTTCTCCCAACTTTATCTTGCCCTTTTGCCTCCGAAAATGATCTGCTAATAATGTACTTGTTTAGGAAAAAGGAGTTTCGTTACATTATTATTTCTCATTCCGTGTTTGAGTCTCTCTAATTTCTCTCCGAAACTGAAGGCAGACTTCCTCTCTTTGCGTCTCTCTTCTCTCGGCCGAGTATCCGTAACAGTGTTACCTTCGCTGATGCCTGTTTGGGTTATTTTAAGGTTAAGAACCGTGTCCTGTGTTTTTGGCCTTCATACCACCGGCAATCAATCAATCATATTTATTGAGCACTCAGTGTACAGAGCTGAATCCATGTGAGTTAATATGTGCGTGTCACCTCGTCTGTCCTGGTCCTTTTTCCTGTCTTAGGGATGCCTGGCAGAGGCGCTGCACTGAGATCGTTGCTATCGACGCCCTCCACTTCAGACGCTACCTCGACCAGTTCGTGCCTGAAAAAATCAGAAGGGAGCTCAACAAGGCCAGTAACCCTATTTCTGAATTCATCCAGGGGCCGCGGTCCCCTCCGTTCCATTTTATTAATGCCGGAGTTAATGCTTTCCGGGAATTCTTGCGGTGTCAACAAGTCTGCCGACAGGCCTCCTGATTTAATGGTAGTGTCAGCCCGTACGAGATGTACCTTCCATTTTGTAATTGTGTGATTAAAGTGGGAGGTTGCCAGATAGAAAATTGGTTGATAAGATTATTTTTTTTTTTGGCAGGGGGCTTTGGACTACCATCCTTTTTAATTATTTTAAATGAAACTGAATATTCCCAGTTCCCTCCAATGACATTTCTCTAAAATGTATGCTGTCAACAAAGAAAGCCAGCATGTTGTCATCTTAAAACAGATTAACTCCATAAAACTAGTACTTTCTAGGTGTTAATCAAGTAGAGATTACCTAATACTTTTATAGATTGATAGATTTAGTAAAACTGACTCTTCAGTTTGTTTTTTTATTTTTTACTCAATTGTTGTATTTGAGGATTTTTTTTCCACCTACAGAGGTGAGTGGCCACAAAAATGATCAGACCAAATTTTTGTTGTATTAAGTTACTAACATTCTAGACCCTAAATAAATTAGGCTTCAGACATAGTTACCTGGCATTTTTCTTCTCTAGGTTACAATGACCTATAATAATAATTATCGTTTTATTTGTTAAGCACTTACTATTTGCCAATCACTGTACTGAGCACTGCGGTAAATATAATATTAACAGATCAGATACAGTCCCTGTCCTGCATGGGGACAGGTCCTCAAGTCCTCTGCCCTGCAGGCCTGCACTCTTTCCATGAAGGCCACGCTGCTTCGTGTATTTTTTTAATTCAGACTGGAATAGTTAGGTTTTAATCCAATTTCCTACACCACCCACATCATTAAAAAAAAAATTTAAATCCTTAAACAAGGAAAAAAAATAGTTTTTTAAGTTGTCTTTTTTTTTTTTTTAACATTTTCTTGCCAGAGTGGATCTATCGAGGCAACAAGGTATTGCAATGGGATACCTGCAAGTTTTGGTCATTTTTAAATGCATCAGCTTATTTTTTTGTTTAGGCGATTTCCCTTGTG
Organism: Ornithorhynchus anatinus; assembly: GCF_004115215.2. Classification (NCBI taxonomy): domain Eukaryota; kingdom Metazoa; phylum Chordata; class Mammalia; order Monotremata; family Ornithorhynchidae; genus Ornithorhynchus; species Ornithorhynchus anatinus. The sequence continues at coordinate 95,073,190 of NC_041730.1, forward strand.
TTCTCTCTACAAAACAATCAGTGGTATTTATTGAGCATTTACTGTGTGCAGAGCACTGTACCAAGCACTTGGGAGAGTACAGAACAACAGAGTTGTGTGTTCCCTGCCCACAGGGAGCTTACAGTTTAGAGGGGGAAAATTTTGAAGTTACCCTTGGGCACTGATACCTACGGTCAGATTTTAATTAGCTCTCCGAGGGCTCTCATCTTCTCACTCCAACCTTGATAGTAATCCTTGGATTTCCTTTTTTTTAATGTTGTTTGTGAAGCCCTTTACTATTGTGCCAGGCACTGTACTAAGCGTTGGAGTAGATGCAAGCTATCAGTTTGGACACATTCTATGTTCCACATGGGGCTCTCAGTATTAATCCCCATTTTACAGATGAGGTATCTGAGAAGTTAAGTGACTTGCCCAGGGTCACACAACAGTAAAGTGGTGGAGCTGGGATTAAAATTTCTTTTGCAATCACAAGCCTTCTAAACCAGAAATTAGAAAAATTTAAGAGAAGATTTTTGGGGGTTCAAACTTCCTAAAACAAATCTTCCCAAACAATGTTCCCTTTTCTTCTCTATAAATAATAAATGTGGGCGTATGGTGGTTCCTAAAGTTAGAAGGTGTATTTGATTGCTGCCTCACAAACTTCTTCCGCTTTATCCATACATCTATCAATCCAGAAATGATATTTATTGAGCGCTTACTATGTTTCAAAACACTCTACTAAACATTTTGAAAAGTACAGTACAACAGAGGTGGTAAACTCTGAAGCAGTTTCTCCTAGTGGATAGAGCACAGACCTGGGAGTCAGGACCTGGGTTCTGATCCGGGCTCCGCCTCTTGTCTGTTGTATGACCTTGGACAAGTCACTTAATTTCTCTGAGCCCCAGTTACCGCATCTGTAAAATAGGTATTAATAATGTGAGCATCATGTGGGACATGGGATCTTGTTCCCCTTCTCTGTCTACACCCACTGCCTTGGAGAACTCATTCGCTCCCATGGCTTCAACTGTCATCTCTGTGTGGATGATTCCCAGATCTACATTTCCAGCCCTAATCTCTCTCCCTCTCTCTAGTCTCGCATCTCCTCCTGCCTTCAAGACATCTCTTCTTGGATGTCCTCCCATCACCTCTAACTTAATGTGTCCAAAACAGAGTTTCCCACCCAAACCCTGTCCTCCCGCTGACTTTCCCATCACTGTAGACAGCACCATAATCCTTCCTGTCTCACAAACCTGTAAATTGGGCATTATCCTTGATTCCTCTTTCTCATTCAACCCGCCTATTCAAACCATCACTAAATCCTGATGGTCCCCCCTTCCCAACATCGCTAAAATCCACTCTTTCCTCTCCATCCAAACTGCTACCACATTAATCCAATCCTGCATCCTATCCCACCTGGATGACCGCATCAGCCTCCTTGCCAACCTCCCGGCCTCCTGTCTCTCTGCACTCCAGTCCATACTTCACTCTGCTGCCCAAATCATCTTTCTATAAAAACGTTAAGAACATGTCACCCCACTCCTCAGAAAATTCTAGTGGTTGCCTATCCACCTCCACATCAAATAAAAACTCCTCACCGTTGGCTTTCAAGCACTACCTTGCCCCCTCCTACCTCTCCTCAGTTCACTTGTTCTACAACCCACCCTGTACAGTTTGCTCCTCTGGTGTCAACCTTTTCACTGTGCCTCAGTCTCGCCTGTCTCGCTGCCAGCCCCTAGTCTTCGTACTGTCTCCCTCTTCAAATCCTACAGTTACTCACCCCCACTTCAAAGCCTTATTGAAGGCACATCTCCTCCCAGAGGCCTTCCCACACTACTCCTACTTTTCTTCATCTCCCCTTCCCTTCTGTCACCCTGACTTGCTCCCTTTCCTCTTCTCCTCTCCCAGCCCCATGGCACTTATGTACATATCTGTAATTTTATTTATTTGTATTGATGTCTGTCTCCCCAACTCTACACTGAAAGCTTTTTGTGGGCAGGGATTGTGACTGTTTGTTGTAGTATTATACTCTTCCAAGTGCTTATTACAATCCCCTGCACACAGTAAGCCCTCAATAAATACAATTGAATGAATGATTAAATGAATGACATGGACTGTGTCCAACCTAATCAGCTTCTATCTACCCGAGTGCTTAGTATGGTACCTGGCACATAGTAAGCACTTAACAAATACCATAAAAAATACATTTACCCTCCCCACAAGGCCTAGAAAAGGAGGACAGTTCAAGTTGAATACTGGGATACTGAGGGGTTTTTTGTTTTGTTTTGTTTTTTCATGTGGCACTGTCTAACTTTAGTTCTCTTAAAGGAGAACAATCTGTGCATGTCAGTAGTGTCTTTTTAGTTCCTGCCCTGATCAACCAAGTAAACCACCCAGCCTTCTGAATCCCCTTCATGGTCCTGTGCCATCAATTTTTGTCTGTATGCCAGTGCCTAGGGGTCTGTAAAACAATTACTCATTTAATATCTCTGGATTCATTTCATTAGCAGAAAGTTTCCAAGGCAGTTTGCTTTTTGTGACTCCCAAATAAGTCTTGAACAAAGTGCATCTCCTCTAGTTGCTTGAATTTTTTTAAAAGTGACTCCACTGGAGAAATCATACGTGTATGGGAGCTATTGCAGATAAAACTGACTCCATTAAATCCAACTTAAGCAATTCATTCTGGTAAGATGCTAAAACTGAGACCAGAGATATATGATAGGAAAAGGTCTACTGAATGTAAAGTCTTTGCCTTAAGAAACGGGAGCATCACCAATTAAAAGTTATGAAAGGATCACAACAAGGGTCGGAGAGGTTTGCATTCAGTCGTCTCCGGGGTAGTTATTCACCACCCAAGAGCGACACTTGTTCATTATGATTCAAATTCATTGGTGGATTTTCGGAAAATTATTTGTGAGGGAAGATAAACCTGAAATTAGTTGACAGTCCTATCATTAAACTTCTTTGTTTAAAGGCAGGACAAGCACTCGCCCTCTCTTTCGTGCAGCTGATAGATCTTCTGGGGCAGTCACCTCCATAAAGCCAGAAATAGGGTTGGCATCTTCCTTTATTTTCAAGTATGTAGAGAAAATAGATATTCTCTGCTATTTCTGCTTGGTCCAAGGAGCATACAGGGCATTCTCTGATTCTTTATTCTTTCATGGGAAAGGTTGAGAAAGCTATGGAATATCAGCTGTTTCAACACTTTTACTTGGATCCACGAGCTTCGGTACTATAAACACCTGCAAAAATGAGTGCTCCATTTGGTACTCTAGCTATTTTCTTGATCTGCAGTGGATCCTGTTCCTCCTAGTGGCTTTAACCTCTTGCAGCTTCATTTTGCTTCTGCAAAATGATTATTCCCTTGATTATTCTCTTGTTTTTAGCACCTGCTTCTGACTGCTCTGCACACAGTAAACACTTAATAAATACTGCTTCTGCTGTCAGCTCCTCCAACTGGAAAACCTAACTTTCCCCAGCACTCTCTCTGCTGATGTCTACTAATTCTGGATTTTGTGGGGGGGTTTAAATGGTATTTAAGTGCTATGTGCCAGGCACTGTTCTAAGTGCTGGGGTAGATAGAAGCTAATCAGGTTCGACGCAGTCCTTGTCCCACAGGGGCTCACAGTCTTTATCCCCATTTTACAGATTCATTCAGTCTTATTTATTGAGCGCTTACTGTGTGCAGTAAGCACTTGATGAGTGAACTGGGGCACAGAGAAGTGAAGTCACTAGCCAAGGTCACAAAACAGACAAGTGACAGAGCCAGGATTAGAACCAAGTTCCTTCTGACTCCCAGTCGTGTGCTCTGTTCACTAGGCAACACCGTTGCATTGTACTCACCCAAGCATTTAGTACAGCGCTGTGCACACAGTTAAGTGCTCAATGAATACTACCGATCGGTAACTACCGTAGATCAATTTAGCTTCCACCCACCCTCCCCAACCCGGTCTCCATCCTGATGCTCTGTGACTACATTGTTTAGTTAGAAGCAGGTCATTGCCACCTCCTTTGTCAGTAAGAACCCAAGGAGATTTTGCCTTCGGGCTCCGAGGCAATTTTTATTTAAGGCTCTGAGGCAATTTTTATTTTACAAGCCCTGTGGTCAGCTAGCACCGATCATAAAGCCTTTGATTTACTGACCTCAGCTGATTGCTAACTTCACATGTAAACCCAGTCAAAAGACCGTCCCATCGCTTGATTAAAACATGGTACAGCTGCTAGATTTGATGCCTATAGTAGATCACCTTTCTATTCATTCAATAGTATTTATTGAGCGCTTACTATGTGCAGAGCACTGTACTAAGTGCTTGGAATGTACAAATTGGTAACAGATAGAGACAGAGACAGTCCCTGCTCTTTGACGGGCTTACAGTCTAATCGGGGGGAGAAGGACAGACAAGAACAACAGCAATAAACAGAATGAAGGGGATTACGGAAGGTACCTTGGGACAGGCACAGAACCAAACTTTAAAGCACTCAAGTATCTTGTCCCCTCCTATCTCACCTTGCTACTCTCCTAGAACATCTCAGCCTTCACACTTTGCTTCTCAAATGCCCACCTTCTCACAGTGCTTCGATCTCACAGCCACTCTCGATCTATGACTGACCTCGCGGGTTTTGTCATCACAGGATCCTGCTCAGGATTCCCTCATTTTATAATAATAATCATGGTATTTATTAAGCACTTACTATGGGCCAAGCACTGTACTAAGCGTTGGGGTGGGTATCAGCAAATCGGGTTTTACCTGCAGGGGAGTCCCAAAGAGATTGGGCTTTAGTCACCTGGAAGATTCTGGGAGAGGAGAGGGCTCAGCGGTGTGAGATGAAGCGGGAGAATGAAGAAAAGCTATACATCCATTCATCCGATCGTATTTATTGAGCGCTTACTGTATGTAAAGCACTGTACTAAATGCTTGGGACAGTAAAATATAACAAGAAACAGAAACATTCCTGTTCACAGTGAGCTCACAGCCTCGAGGGGGAGACAGACATTAATATAAATAAATGAATATTATTTATTAATAAAAGCTATTACTGTTCTCCCAGACCTTCTCCATCTCCCCAAGCACAGCCGCCGAAAACTCTGATTCCCAGGCTAGAAAGCCAACCTTCAACGCCTTCTGGGTCCAGAGAGATTTGGAGTACAGACTTGGAAGGAAAAAAAGCACTTAATTCCAGATAACAACTTCATTCCCTCCTCTCCCCGACTCCAACTCTAAACAAAGTTGCCTTTAACCCAAAATGCCTCTGACCCCAAAATTCTCTGTCTAGTTTCTTGAAATAGCTCCACGGTTCTCCTTGCGCCTGGCAATCCTCAATCCCCAGCTCATGGAAACTGGGCTAGGAATGATCCTGAAACTCAACAGATAATCCAAAAATTGAGTTTTGGCCCTCTAAAGCATTTTCCCCAGAACTTCTCCCCAAAGAGTAAGAAGGGGCGGGATGATGTTGATATGCATGCACCCAGCCTGATTTTTGGTCGGGGTGCTTCAGTCAACCTAAAACAGAGGGGAGGGGCGGGGGAAGGTGCTAACAGCTAGAATAATTCATAATCTAGATCTACTGTCCAGAAAGAGCCTGGGTTTGGGAATCTGAGGTCATGGGTTCAAATTCCCGCTCTGCCACTTGGCAGCTGTGTGATTGTGGGCAAGTCACTTAACTTCTTTGTGCCTCAGTTACCTCATCTGTAAAATGGGGATTAACTGTGAGCCTCACGTGGGACAACCTGATTACTCTGTATCTACCCCAGAGCTTAGAACAGTGCTCTGCACATAGTAAGCACTTAACAAATACCAACATTATTATTATTATTATTGTTATACTCCAACTTTATGAGCCTTCCAGGGCCCATGGAGAAATACCCAAAACAAGAAGCATGGCCTAATGGATAGAGCACAGGCCTGTGAGTCAGAAGGACATGGATTCTAGTCCCGGCTCAAACACTTGTCTACTGTGTGACCATGGGCAGGTCACTTCACTTCTCTAGGCCTCAGTTACTGCACCTATAAAATGGGGATTAAGACAGTGAGCTCCATGTGGGACATGGACTGGGTCCAACCTGATTACTTCCTATCTACCCCAGTGCTTAGAAGGGTGCCTGCACATAGGAAGCACTTAATATCTTGAAAAAAAGAATGAAATTGGGGGACGCGGGAAAGAAAATGTGTCCTCATGTTAACCTCTCTCTCGAGTTTACCCCCATCAGTTGCACTCTGGTTTTAATGAGAAAGATACGTTGCACTGCTGGACTTTTTTTTCTTTTTTTTATTACAATTGATCCTGGCCTTAATAGGCATGCACACCATGGGTGTTTGTTTTCACGATCTGCATGAAGGTAACTAACTGGGTGGTAGGTCTGAATGTTGTATATGGCTAAGAAAATTCAAGACCATCATATCATGGGTTTCACCTCATTGTCCATAAGAAAGGAAATACTGCATTTTGAGGCTATCTTTTACCCAAATGATATCGCCCTATCAAAACTAATTTAGCATAGAAAGCCTGTGTTCCTCTTGTAAAGTCACATTCATTACCCAGTTCTATCACGGAGGGTAAAGAGGGCACTGTGAAAGAATTTCCCAAATTTCAGTGACAGCTTAATTGGAAAACTAAATCAAGTACCTTGGTGCCTTTTAGATCAGACCAAAGTATTCAATCATCAATAGGATTTGCATCTTGAAAATATTAAGATAGATTTATGCATTTTTCTCTGGCTCGGAGTGAGCGCCAGCAGCAGGACGTTTCGCAGAACTGGCTGAGTACGTTTGAGGGGGATGCTGAGCCAAGTGCTCCGTTAAATGGATTTCACATTTCATTACGTTAAGTAAACCTGAGTTTAAAGGCGAAGGCTACTAAATCACTGCAGAGGATGTTTTTTTTTTCTTTTTTTTAATAGTATTAGCTGACTGCTGCTTTTTTCAACTCCAGCTTTTGTAAAGCAGAAAGAAAGCGATATGGCATGATCGGAAGGATCACTTTTGGGATTAAAAGAGACAAAGGGAAAAAAAGGCATTTTTCCGAGTTCAGGTCTCAATATGGACTTTACAGCTCCAGTATATACAGGGCTTCTGAGGCATTACTCAGCAGGAAATAATTGCAGGGAAATTCAGTGAAGTGCTTTATCATTTCCTTAATGAGTCCCCTCTCCATCCGGGCTCCACTTGTCCTGATGGAACTAGATTTTGATTTGCTAGCAGAGTCTGTTGCCAAAAGAAGGAAAATCCATCTCCTTTTGTCTAACCCACACCTTGAAACAATGTTGAATGCTGTCAGAGATCAGCTGTGTGGAATTGTAAAATGTTATCTCACACCGTGATTGGAAAGATTTATGGGATACCCCATGCAAAATGTGTAAACGGCAAGGCAACTCTGCTAATGAAGGCAGCACTAGTTTGTGGGATGGTGTATTTATCCACATTGTGCCCTTGGGGAAATACAAATTGATTATCATCATCCATTGGGGTGCCTGGCAACTTAATTATACTGGCAGGGGTGGAGAGGCAAGGGGGCAGGCAAAATAGCAGTATTATTCCTAGCAGAGCATTACCATTATCTGCTAGTACTTGTAGATCTATATGCCCTCTAGACTGTAAGCTCGTTGTGAGCAGGGAACGTGTCTACCAACTTCGTATTTTATTTGTATTTGTATCCCAAGTGCAGAGTACACTGTTTTCTGCACACAGTAAGCGATCAGTAAATACCTCTGATTTATGAAATGTCAAAGGCAATGGGTATTGAACCAAGTCCTGAAAAAAATAACAATTCAACTGCTGATTCTTTTAAACACTTTTGCCTCTCTCATCATTCATAACCTGATTTGCTTGTACCCACTCCAATGCTTAGTACAGTGCTTGGCACAGAGTAAGCATTTTAATAAATACCACAATTATTATTATTATTATTGCAACTTTTCCCAGGCATTGCAAAAAGCTGATTAATTCTCTTTTGAAGATTGTTTTTCTAAATTTTTTAGGGATTTTTATGGTATTTAAGTGCTTAGTATGAGCCAGACACTGCTCAGAGTGCTGAGGTGTAGATACAAGGTAAAACGGTTGGACACAGTCCATGTCCTACTTGGGGCTCACAGTCTTAATCCCCACTTTACAGATGAGGTAACTGAGGCACTAAGAAGATATGTGACTTGCCCAAGGTCACACACAGGACTAGAAGCCAGGCCCTTCTGACTCCCAGGCCCAGGCTCTGTCCACTAGGCCACAATGCTTCTCAGTTTTGGGTGCCTACAATGGAGCAATTCCTACTGTGTGCAAGTCACTGTACTAGAGGCCTGAGAGTAATTTAGAACGCAAGATGAAATCTCTGTCCTCCAGGAACTTCCATTTAAAGGAGAAGTTAAGGAGACATAAATTGGTGACTACTCAGAAAATCAATCAGTGGTATATAATCAGTCATGTACATATTATTATTATATTTTACATATTACATATTCAGTATGTGTGTATATAATAAATCATAACCAATGATATATATAAGCAGTGGAGAATAAATGGAGATAAGACATAAAAACAAATCAAGGAACCATTACCAAATAAACAGATAATGCTTAAGAGTGAAAAGGTGGTTGAATAATAATAATTATGGTGATATTTCTAAAGTGCTTACTATGTGTCAACCACTGTTCTAAGCCCTGGGGTAGATACAGGCTCATCAGGTTGAACACAGTCCCTGTCCAATATGGGGCTCACAGTGTTAATCCCCATTTTACAGATGAGGCAACTAAGACACAGAGAAAAACGAAGTGATTTGCCCAGGGTCACTCAGCAGACAGGTGGAGGTGTCAGGATTTGAACCCAGGTCCTTCTGACCATGCTGTATCCACTGGGCCATGCTGCTTCCCTTAGGAATGATGGAATGGCAGGTTGAAGGATTGATGTTTCTGGGAAAATGGATTAGTCAGAGAATGCTTTCTGGGGTTGGTGGCACTTCAGGAGGGCTTTGAAGGAAGGGAGGGATATGGTTCTCAAAAGTCTTGAGATGCTTCAACTTAAAGAAATCAATACTAATCAAAATCAGGCATCTGTAGCTCAAAAACTAAAGCACATATTAGCTTTATATGAGGAAATAGACCAAATAAGTCCTCCAAAATAAGACACTCTTAGAGGGTAAATATTTAAACACTACCATCAAAATTGAACACCAAAAATCCTCTTTATATAATTCAGAAATAAAGCATATTGTGAATTTTCCATTGGTACTCACTGTAATAGTAATAATAATATTAAGTGCTTATTGTGTGCACATCACTGTAGTATACTTTAGGGCAGACTACACAGCACTTAGAAATGGTTCCTGTCCTTTGGAGAGCTCACAACCCAAGAGTTCAGGTGAGAAGAAGGGATTGGAGATACACATCAAGAATGATGAAGCGACAGAGCACAAGTCAGGGAGTCAGAAGGACCTGCCACTGTCTACTGTGTGACCTTGGGCAAGTTGCCTAACTTCTCTGTGCCTCAGTTACCTCATTTGTCAAATGGGGATTCATATGTGAGCCCTGTGTGGGACATGGACTGTGTCCAACCTGATTATCTTGTGTCTAAACCCAGAGCTTAGTACAACACCTGGCATGTAGTTAGCACTCAACAAACTCCATTAAAAATACACGCATACACACACAGACACACACACATAAGCCCGAAATCTCAGCAGAAATGAAGGAGTCTGAAGTAATTCCCTCCTTTCCAAAGAATTCCACCAAAATTGGTTCCTTTATTGTCATTAAAAACCGGTTATGATTGTTCCTAGAAAGTGTGGACTGTTTACATTGAGAGATGCATTTTCTTTTGAAAAAAATAGCTGTAATGGCCCATGAAAAACGAAAGCCAGGGACCTGCTGGTTAGAACTCGATTTTCCCAAAGCAAACAGAAATGCCTTCATATGCATTTTCAGGTTTTGGTTTCATGCCAGTTTTTGAATCAAGAAGGCCAGATTCGGCCATCTGTTGACAGAGCGCACATAAAGAGGTTAAACAGCAGCGTGACGTAGTGGAAAGATCACAGGCCAAGGAATCGGACAACTTGGGTTCTAATCCCAGCCCTGCCATTTGCTTGCTGTGTGACCTTGGATAAGTTACTTGACTTCTGTGTTCCTCAATTTCCTCAACTGTCAAATGGGGATTCAGTACCTGTTCTTCCTCCTACGTAGACTGTGAGCCCCATGAAGTAGTGGGACAGTGTGCAACCCGATTAACTCATATATACCTCAGTACTTAGAACAGTGTTTGACACACAATAAGCGCTTAACAAATAGAATAATAAAGGTAATAATAAAACTGGAATTGAAATTGAGAAGGGGAGCAAGCTGGGCTGGGAGTCGCTGCCTCTCTTTTCTTTCCTAAGCCAATCACCCAATCAGATTTGACAGGAAACAGCAGTCTCCTGACAGAGATCCAGATCTATCACCTGGGGAAGTTTGTTTTACAGCCCCTTGGCATAGTAGCAGGAGCTGTAATTTCTCACCATCATGCTCAAGACATTGAGCTCCCCAATATTTGTGACCTGAGAGAAGAGATTTTCAGAAGCTCTCTGCTTCTGATGGAACAGGTAATTTGTGGCCTCTTGTGTAAGCTCTGTGCTGTACACATTGAATAATGGTGTAAACCAAATTATAACTAACACCTGCCAGAATTTACAGCCCAGAAGGGGAAGGAGAAATGGGTTTATTAATCCCTCCCAGACAATGCGTAAAATAAATGTTGATACCTGTGCAAAAACTCCAACTGAGTGATTTACCCATTTTCTATGTGGGGGTTTCATAGCAGCACCTTTCTTAATCCAAGGTTTTTCTCTAGGAACATTTGTCACAGATTTTCCTGCCTTCATTTAGGATTATAACAAAACCATGTTTTTGCTCTGTGTTTAGCTTTGACAGAACCCAGAGAAGGCTTGTTTTGATCTTGTTTCTTTTTTTTTTTAACAGGGGTGTATTAGTGTTGGAAAACGAGAACTTTGTTGGCAGTAATATTTTAACAATAAGCTTTCTTCCAAGGACTGGCAGGCAGATTTTAGCTGTGAAACATCTGTCCTCTCAGAATGTCTGAGAGGAAGAGGATAGATATCGTCATCACAATTTTGACTATCTTTACCAGAGTCCAAAACTCACTTTCCGGGGGAGGAAATCTCTCTGTAACTTCCAGCCTTGTTAACTTCGGGCTTGCTAAGGCTGATGGGCCGTGAAGTGAAGCTGTAGTAACCGCCAGTCCCCTTCCATCCCAATTCCCTCTGCTCCCTCCTCTTTCTCTATGTTTAATGGACGGGCAGAAACAAGTATTTCGGTGAGTTTGCAAAAGCGATGCAACAACAATCACCCTACTTTTGAAAAGGAAAATTGAGAGAACTCCCTCCCTGCCCCCCTCAATTTTTTCTTTCAAAACCTAAGTGCAGGTGATGGTCCATTGGCCTGATCGGTTGAATCAGTTTATGGCTGGAGAGAAACTGAGTCCCTAGAGGTTGACAGTATTACATACAAATTTTAATGCTGAACATAAAGCCCTGGAAAGCGCCAGGAGCGTCCATTTGTTCACAGATCTCGCTTATCTCTCTCTTGTTTTCTTGTAGGCATACTGTGGTTTTTTTCGGTCTGGAGTTTCTCCCGAGAATCTTTCAGCAGTAGCCACGGGAAACTGGGGATGTGGTGCCTTCGGGGGTGATTCTAGATTAAAAGGTGAGTGAAGGGAATGGGGAAATGGAACACTTAGAGGCTGAAGTACCCACAAATTGATTAGTAAAGAATCTGGTTCACGTCCCCTGCTTTCGTTTATGTTTGTGAATGAAGAAATCAAAAGCAAAAACAAGTGATTTTCCAATAAAACATACAGGGTAGAAAGAGTTGCAGCTAGAATTCAGGGTTTAATTTAGCATCGACAGGAGGGGCTAGAAAATGAAAAATCCTGAGTTGTGCCAATCTGGTTTATACACGCCTGCAATTCTCTGGGCAGCTTGATCACTATATCTTAGACAGGGCAGTAAAATTGGAAAAGGTGCAGAGGACAGAGAGGATGAACAGTTTCCATATGAGGACTCTTCGTTTCACAAAGACACAGGCTGAGAGTTGCAAAATGGTTGTTTACAAGTACAAAGAAGGGCAGCCAGAATGGTCAGACAATTGGAGGCATTTCCATAACAGTCTAAATTTTAAAATTAGGACACCTGGGCCTGACAGAGGCTGAGAGTGGTCATGATTGAAGTCTCCAAATTGTGAAGGGTGTGGACAAAAGCTGACAGAATTGTTGTTCTCCAAATTTCCACTCCACACAAGGGGTCACCCACTGAACCTTGAAGGTGATAGTTCAGAACATGCAAAAGAAAGTAAATCATCTCACAGCAGGTGAGAGACAGTATGGAATTGGTATCCCAAGGAGTTGTAGACCAAGAAAATAGCAATTGGCTCAAGATTTGAGGAAACTCATCTGAAAGATGTTACTGAAGGAAATAAGATAGTAGCGAGGGAAAGTTAGGGGTGTTAAATGATCAGTCCAGAAGGGAGGTGTCCAGAGAGTAGTCCTCTCCCAGTTTCCCCAAGCACCGCAGTGCCACTATCAGAGACAGAATACTGGAAGGAATGAAAGACCAGTGGTCCTTACGTTCTTAGGTTCCCTGAACCCTTCCGAGCCCAAGTTTGAAGAAATTATCTGATAAAATATTCCAGGGGACAGAGAAAGAAAACTGCCTAAGCAAGAAGAAGTTTTAGAGAACACCATTACATATGTGTTTTAAGTTTCAGACCTGTTGGATACTGAATGTGCTGTAACTATTTTGATAGCTGATCTACATGATTTTAGCTCTTTCATTATGTTTTGTTTGATTATAGAAAGTTACTCAGGACTTTAAAACAACCCAGTGATAACTTTAGTTCATTTTTTGAAAAATGTAACTTCTGACTTTGTTTACTACGTTCATTATTTGTCTCACAGAATTTGTTTTGAGAATCTATTTTTCACTTTCATGGCGATTGATTTGATGCCAGCAACTTTTCCTGTTTTCCCCTAAGTAAAATGGATGATCAGTTAGGGGTCATCAATATTGGAATCCAAATCTGCCATTAGCTTTGGTTATGTTTGATGGACAGATCCAATGAAGTTTTAGGAGCATGGTCATTTATGTGAGAGCCCATCACTCTGAAACTGCACATTTGTTTTATATATGCAAACTCAAAGCCAGGAGGCTTCCAGTGATGAGATCCCCCAGTCTCCACCGCTACCACACACTGACTCTCCAAAAGCTCATATCTCATTACACTTAGGTTTACCAAATAAGCCTTGTGTAGTTGCTGAAAAACAGATTTCTCTTCAACCCCAGTTGATATTCCAATGGTGCATTTTAATGTTAGAAGAGAAGCAGTGCAGAAACTTCAAATGGTGACCTTACCCATTTTCAGGGCCTCCCTTCTGGGCATTGCCTTCCGCTCCCCAGAAATTTTCCTTGAGGTGTTTGACTGGGGCTTATGAAAGATGTCAAGTCAATCTTCTGCTCCCTCATTGTGGGTTCATTCCTATATTAACCAGAAGCTCAGGAGGGCGAGTTATGCCATTTCAAGGGCATGTTGCTTTACGATTGATAGATGAAGCTTAAAGTCGGCTAGACTTGAGCGTTTGGTCAAATCCGAGTAGTGAAATCTCTGATACGCCTTGCCCTCTCTACCTGTGACTGTTCTGGCCAGAAGAAATCACTTGGTTTCTGTGCTCTCTGATTAGAACCTCAGTACCGACTTTCTATTGCAGCTGAGGAAGGGAAGTGAGCTTTTCAGACTCCCCGGTTTTTGTTTAGCACCGCATGGTGGCAGATTTGTTATTTTGGTGTTAGTGGTACCAGGTACGTGTACATGCCTCAAAGACAAGGAATAGATTTTCAGAAACACTTTATGGTTTTCAGGTATTATTTTATATCTGCTTCCTGATAAAAAATTAATTTGGGAAATTCCATTTTCAGATATGGTTTTGAGTAACCCTTTCATTTTTTTATTTTGGTTATTTTTCGGTAGCTATGAGTTTAAAAAAAATCTCCAGGACTAAAAACTCATCTAAATTGCCCCATCTTGAGCCAGTGTTTTCAGGTGATGGGCGGAGATGTGGGAGAGAGTAGTATGATTATTTTTTGCAAAACGAAGAATCTCGTTCAAGCAGGGCTCTTGCCATTTCCTCCTGATTGTGTAAAGCACATTAAAAAAGTGTGATTCGAATCAAGGCTCCATTGAAAAGCCTCCCAGTGTAGTAAATGACCGATTAAATTGTCAAATAATTCCAGATTGTAAGCAGACACAGTACAAGCCGTGATAGGGGGTGGTCAATAAAATTATTAGGATTTCAAAGCAGCTTTCAGCTGGTTCTGGCCAAATGCATATAAATGTGCCTCTGAAATAGACAGTAATTCAGAGTTTCAGTTACTCCATTCACTGTGATGTGTCACACTAACCACCCCCAAACCAGTGACACCAGCGGATACTCTGATAGAGTCAGGGAGGATTTCTTGGATCACCTTGGTGAGTTCTGTCTCTGGAGAGTTTTCCAGTTTTTTTGAAGAGCGCGAGGTCTCTAGGCCGACCTCCATATGGCACAGCCGGATCTCCAGCCTAGCAAAACACTTGATTTTATTACGTAAATTGAGTCTCAGCATATTTAATGCAAAAGACAGCTAAATGGATCGAAGTTCTCTGACTTTCTGGAAGAGGCTTTCAGGCTGATGGAATAGATAAAAGGAACTTCATTATCATGGCCTCCTGATGGGAGCATACAATCCAGCGGTTGGCATTTAGTATTGGACCACAACTCCACAATGGGTTCCAGGGTAAAGCAGACAATTGTTTCCCCTATTTCTTATTTTTCCTTCCTTGGGTTAATCCTTGCAGGAACAACTGTTTTTAGGCATTGGACATGCTTATTTTTGTTTATCTTTGCAGCCTAAAACTCCTGCCAGAAAATAAAATTAAAACCTAACTCCCTGCAGCTAGTATTATTTAATTCTTTTGGCACTTAGTCATGTTTGAAGTCAGGGCCTGATGCTTTCATATCTCACTTGGACTCAATCCACGCTCTATCAGCACCTTGTTAGATTTACGATTTATTCTCCTCCAGGGTCTGAAGCAGAACAGTTTGTTTAAATGACAAGGCATAATTCTCCAACTCTGCTGGGGCTTGGCTATTTTTTTTGATGATGAAAGTCCTGGGTGGTATTGCTGTCTTAGAAATGATCTTTTAGCACTGATTGAACGGATCTACTGACTCTGTTGTATTGTACCTTCCCAGAAGCTTAGTACAGTGCTCTGCATAGGGTACACACTTGATAACTACAACTGAATGAGTGGAAGCTGTTTTGTACACTTGCGTCAAACGTTAGTTTCTAGAACTCTCATTTATAGGCATACACCCAACGAGTAAAAGAAGCTTGCTATCTTGAAACCTGAGGGGGACTAAGAGAAGGGGAGTTGAGAGTGTGCTTTTTTATAAGGAAAGCGGCACAGCGCAGGGGATAGAGCACAGGCCTAGGAGTCAGAAGGTCATGGGTTCTATTCCCGGCTCTGCCATTTGTCTGCTGTATGACCTCGGGCAACTCACTTCACTTCTCAGGGCCTCAGTTCCCTCATGTGTAAAGTTTGAGACTGTGAGCCCCACATGGGACAAGGAACTGTTCCCAACCTGATTTTCTTGTATCCACCCCAGCGCTTAGTACAATGTCTGGTGCAGAATAAGTGCTTAGCAAATGCCACAGTTTTTATTCTAATAAAAGTGATGTGTGAATAAGACTCTACTGCAGGGAGTTGGAAGTTTTTTGTTGTTGGTTTTTTCTTGTTCTTCCTGTTTTCTTTGGAAACTTAGCTTTTATTTGATAAATTTGCCCCAGCATCTCGCTGTCTGTTGACTTTCAAGGTGGCTATAAAGCAAATCCACATTAGCAACTAAGCTTCCATGCGTTGGAGTGGGCAGACTGGTAAGAGAAGTTCACGTGCCTGCTGTTGTCCTTGGCCTGGACCTCCAATTTTTGTCTGTGTCTTGGTTTACTGAGTGAAAAGTTGACCAGCATTGTGGAAGGTGTGGTTGATTAAAAACAGGAGTCAGTAATAATGACTGTGGTGTTTGGTAAGCTCTTTCTGTGTGCCAGGTACTGTACTAAGTGCTGGGGGTGTAGATACAAGATAAATGGACTGGACACAGTCCCTGTCCCACTTAGGATCCCCAATCTCAACCCCCATTTGACACATGGTAAGCGCTTAACAAATGCCATAATAATAATTAGTAGTAGTGTTAATATTTTACAGATAAGGTAACTGAGGCAAAGAGAAATGAATTGACTTGCCCGAGGTCACTCAGACAAGTGGCGGAACCGGGATTAGAACCGAGGTCCTTCTGACTCCCAGGACCGTCTATCCACTAGACCTTGCCGCTTCTCTAAACGAGTCAAACGACTGATAGTATTTTTTGAGCATCTACTGGGTGCAGAGACTGGCACCCAGTCTTCAAGGGATTTACAGTCTAATAGGAGAAAGATCGCAGAGCCCAGTTTTCTCATTCCCAGTAAAAGGTAATAAATATAACATACCTTGCTTGTTGAAGATGAGGATTCATTAGCTTCAATTTTGGTCTGCAGACTAGCTTAATTAGCCATTGAAATAAATGGATTTGCTGAAGCTCCAATAGATATGTAAGTCAGTTAAGTAGTTTTAATTAAAACATCATCTCTCACTTGAGATTAATCTCACAGTTGTTGAAAGTAATTAATACCCTAGTTACAATACCTAGTACGTTATGGGTGCTCAGAAGTAATAATTGATGATGGAGTCTTCCCGTATGTTGGATCCCGAAACTGAAGAAGAGAAGGGCTCCTTTCCAAATCTGGTGTGTGCAGTCACTTTCCACTTCCATTGCGAAAGGTGCCCAACCCCCAGCTAGATTCTTTTTCCTCTTAGAATTCGAAAGTGATTATTCTGGCTAGGGGGCGATCATAGTACATATAATATAAAAATGAATGTGTTCAGTTAATGGAAGTAAATCTTGGAAAAATGGGATTTCAGAAAAATCTACCCTGAATAAGCTGCCTGGTCCTAATTCCTCTAGGATGTTGAGAGCATCACAACCTGGTGAGCCTGGCTTTCTTAGCCACATAGGCAAATCCAGACAGATTTCCCTGTCACTGAAAGACCAGGACCTGTGTGAAATAAAATAACAAGCCTGTCTTTGTTCCAAGGCAGAGTAAGTGGGAAAACATGACAATGTAGTTCCTGCTTGGCCAGGTTGGCTTTAGCTTACCTCTGATGTTGTCTCATTATGGCTCTTGAAATTCTTTGGAGCCAACCATATGCTTGTCAACATGTACAGGGGTTCATGTAACTGGGTTATCGTCACCCCCTTTAGTCCCCTTTTTTTGTAACCGGGTTCAAGTTAGTACCTCACAAAGCCAGAGCGAATGGTGCAGTGGGCCTCGGAGCGTAATCCAACAGAGGGGAAAAACCCAAGATATTGGTTTTGTGTGTATGCGTTTCACCTATATTTCATTGTATGGACATGTATCTGAGATTGGTCCTTCCTCCTCCTCTTTCTCCACAGCCTTAATACAGATGCTGGCCGCTGCCGCAGCCGAACGAGACGTGGCTTATTTTACCTTCGGGGATGTGGAACTGATGAGAGACATTTTCAGCATGCACACTTTCCTCACCGAAAGGGGTCAGACTGTGGGTAAGTGCAAGACATTCTCTCTCCCTGTATACAGGTAGAGAGTCGGAACTGAACCAGGAGAAGGAGTGCCAGCCCTGACAGAGAAAGGCCGGCTAATCTCATAGGAAGCTGGGAATCTCATCAGAAGGCAGCTGGAGGAGGGCGAGAATGCCGGTCTGGTTGAGAGAGTCTAGCAAGACTCTGTCCAGATCCCCTTCCCAAGAGACCTCCTCTGGCCCCTCCAAGTCAGGTCAACATCAGGGAAGCCATCGCACAAGTCATAAGTATATTGGGGTTTTTTCCCTCTCTTTGGTATTCTTTAAGCGCTTACGATGAGCCAGCACTGGAACAGATACAAGCTGATCAGGTTGGACACAGTCCCTGTCCCACTTTAGGATTCACAGTCTCAGTCCCCATTTTACAGATGAGGAAACAGAGGCATGGAGAAGTAAAGTGACTTGCCCTAAGTCACATAGTGGACTTGGGGTGGAGCTCGGATTAGAATCCGGGTCCTCTGACTCCCGGGCCCAGGCTTTACCACTAGACTGTGCTGCCTGTGGAATTCTAGGTACCTCTGTTCAGATGACCAGTTGCAGAGGCCCAAGCATTTGGTCTCATTCACTTGACCTCTTCTTTATCTCCAAAAATTAGATAGGGAGGTGTACAAACCAGACTCTTCTAACCAGCCAGGATAGACCTCTTAAACCTTGGGCTGTGCAGGCCTCCTTTGGAAAAGATATAGAGAGTCAATCAATCAGTGATATTTATTGAGCAACTGTGTGCAGAATACTGCACTAAGCACTTGGGAGAGTACACTACAACAGAATTGGCAGTCTCATTCCCTGCCCACAACCAGCTCACAGTCTAGAAGTGGAGACAAGTTAGCCTCCTTCATATATAAGCAAAGTCAAGTAGTCTGGGTAAAGGATCAACATCCAGTGTAGAAGGAGGTAATAAGCTCATTGTGGGCAGGAAATGTCAGTGTTTATTGTTGAATCGTACTTTCCTAAGCGCTTAGTTCAGTGATCTACGCACAATAAGCACCCAATAAATACAAATGAATCAATAATAATAATGTCCTATCAGTGAGCACAGAGGAGAAAGAACAAGCTTAAGGATTTGCTTGGAAAATCAAGAGGAGCAGAGAGAAGCCCTACTTCTTGACTGCAGTTAAATTGCCATAACTGGCACGTAGTGGGAAACTGGATTAGTGGAAAACTGGCCAGCATATCAACTATTTGGGCAGGTTAGGAAGGGACAGGACCGGGGAAGGGAGTGGTGGTGAGAGGAGGGAGATTTTTGATACATTTGCTCCCAGATCCACTGTAGACTAGAGCAAACACCATTTACATGGAATGACATCAGAACGGGGTAGAGGGAGGCAGCTGGTGTCCAGAAGATTGATTCCTATTATAGAATATGAACTCAGGAAGGCTATTATCAATATATGCAGAAAGATAACCATAAATTCCGGCCTATAGGCAAATGTTGTTTCCGAATGATAGGACTCCAGTGATTTGGAGGCTGCTAGGGTTATGGAAAAATCTAAGGGAGAAAAAGCAACAACATGTCTACCTTCTTTCTTTTCAGGAGTGTGCCTTCAGATTCCTTGTGCTCTATTAGGGTAAAATTTGATCCATAATAAATTGAATGAACATTGAATTAATGCATGAACATAGCACTGTTCATTCTTTTTGTTCTTGAGGACAAGGGAAGAAACGAGTCGATCGATGGTATTCATTGTGCACTTACTGTGTGCAGAGAGCTGTATGAAGTCCTGGAGGCAATACAGTAAAACAGGTGGTAGGCACGTTCCCTGCCCACAATGAGTTTACAGTGTGAAAGTAAATCAAATTTTTTGGTACTCTCTTTTATCAGAATCTCTGAGCAGGCTCTTTCGCTTCTCTCGGCCAGGCTTGGGCTTTCAGAAAGCATTCAGAAAACTCGAAAGCAGTCCTTCCACGGAAGCAACATCTGTACACAGGGTGTTTTCCTTGCCCCATAAACCTAACAGCCAAATCAGGGGGATCTTTGTCTTCAGAATGTGGGAAAGTGGGTGTGTGACAAGCATTCTGGCTTATTCTAGGAAGGTTGTAGGGTATGTCTGTTAATTACCAAAAGATAAGCTCGTGGGCCAGGAACGTGTCTGCTAATTCTGTTGTATGGTACTCTCCCAAGGGCTTAGTACAGAGCTCGGCCCGTAGTGAGCACTCAATAAATATGATTGGTCGATAAGCTTAAATTTTCGTAAGACACCACGCAGTGTTATGGGGGTTTTGTTTGTTTTTTAACCTATTCTGTGTCATCTTAATTATATAAATTGTTTTTAACTTTCCAGGGGACATTTACAAGCTTCTGCTCCGCTATTACAACGAGGAATGCAGAAACTGTTCAAACCTAGGACCCGACGTGAAGCTTTATCCTTTCATATACAATGCCATCGACTCCTATGCAGATTCCTCCGACCTGGCCAGGAAACGGACGACGTTCTGAGGATTGGAACTTGAGCCTTTTGCCTACTCTTCTCTGAAACATCCTGTGGGAATACAGGGTGGAATATATGGACTGGCTTCATTTAATATAAATGTGTATATAATCCTGTATTTGTAGTTCAGCTTGTTGACCTGCTCGGAGATGGGTTTTCAGTTGGTACATGTGCACCACTCCATCCTGATTAAGAGGGATTATATTAGGTACATTTGAGTTTGGCATGTTTCCATCCACAGACTTCAAGCTGCATACTTTGTTACCCATTAGAGTTTTCTTAATAATCTCCTCCAGGTTCTATTTTGAGCTCTCTCAAACTGCTTGAACTGCCTCTCTCGCTAAATGGTGGCCGGGGATTCCTGGGGTGATACGGGAAAAGCTGGGCAACCATTTTCCAGGACCTGGCAATAGGCCCTTGGCCCTCTCTACCACCAGGACTTTGGTGGCTACATTCCTTCCGTTGGGATTTTCAAAAATGTAAGGGGTTTTTTTTTCTATCTTTTCTCAATGTTAAAACAGTTTTAGAAAATGAAAAAAAGTCTGAAAAAAGGCTAGGAAGGCAGCCATTGCAACCATTTGCCTGTTCTTTGTTTTCCTCCCAATATTTTTTCTTATTTTTTGCCAGTGGAAGGAGATTGCGATTGCGGGAAATGCCTTGGAAATGTGGTATTGAGCTGATACGGTACGGAAGAAAATTAGAGAAGGAACTTGAGGGGTTTTATTTTTAACCGGCATCTGTGGGTGTGTTTTTTCCTAGTGGTGAATGAGGGTGTGAATATTCACATCAAGGAAGAGGTGGGAACTTGGGATTCCAGTTCCTTTATCATTATTGAGATGTTCCTGGAATTGGGAGAATGCTTTAACTTTTCAATGGCATATTGTTTGTCGCACACTATCTCCCATATCTGTGTTTTCCAATGTATTCATATATGTATTGTAAGTGTGTTCAAGTGTATGCACACTGAAATTAAATAAAACTGGAGTACTGAGACCGTGGCTAGACTTAGGTATCAGCAGGGGCTCTGTCTCCATCCTTTAAAGAAATCGGGGTTCCCACAAGAATGCCCCTGGGAGCTCCGGAAGGGCTGGAAGGAAAGGAACTTTTTAGCGATTTGCCACAGTTGGGGTTTATAGGGGATACAGTATATATACCTGACAATCAGTAAACTGTCAGGAGATGTTTTATACAGTTGTTAACTAAAGGCGGCCCTATTCCTTGCCATTTCATTTGTCATCAACCAGGTGGTTTGCTCACCAGCTGAAATTGCTTTTCAGATTCCCTCATAATTGGTGCCTTCCCGTTCCCCATCTCTAGACCTGACGAAGCCCGTCCCAGCCTGTCTCGTCTTCTTTCTTCCCTCCAACGTAGGAGGGGACCATTCTTGAAAACGTCGATGGGGGTCGAGAAGCTTGCCTCAAGGGAGAACGAAAACAAAAAAAATGCACCACAAATGCAGGCAAGGACCCCTGGACTTCTGTTCAGTAGGCTCTTCCACCCCATACTAGAGATCGCAAGCCATCTTGGTGTGAAAGCATTGGCAGCCAGTGGGAAATGAAGTGTCACCTCATCCAAAAATGAGAATCTCCCAGAACTCGGTCACAAGAAGCACGGCGTGGCAGAGCCGGGCAGCCTGACCAATCAATTGGCCTGTATTCTGGGGGAGGGTCAGTAGAGGAGCTGGAAAAGAACCTTGCTTACGTGCATTAACTAAAGACTGGGAGTCGTGACTTCATAGTTCTCTAGTTAAAAAGTATTGGTGCTAAGAGCTGTTCCCTTTGCAGCGATAGATAAAGCAATGCAAAGAGGAAAAATACAGTTTCTACATCATGAACTATTTAACGCAATTCTCTTTCAAATTTTTGAACTTAGTCCAGTAGTTCTTGATATGTCCATCTAGTGAGGCTTAAAGAGTTATGATCATCTGAAAATTCTGAGTGTCTTACCCATCCTTTCACAGTGCAAGGTGGTAGAGAATGAGAGCCTATTGGATGTAGAAATATATCGTCCCATGACAAATTGTTGTAAGCCTATCAATCGGTCATATGACAAATTGTTGTAAGCCTATCAATCGACCATATCTATTGAGCACTTAGTGTATGCAGAGTACTGTTCTAAGCATTTGGGAGAGTAAACCTTCTAAGTATTTGGGAGAGTAAATGGAGTCAGTAGATACGTTCCCTGCCCACAACGAGCTGACAGTCTAGAGGGATCTGGAAGGAACCTCGAGCAATCACATGGCCCAAGTAGGAAAATAACCTATCCATCCAGAGCAGGAGGGGAAGAGGCCAGCTCAAACGGTTACTCGACAAGAGCAAATAATATTATGCAAGGTGTCTAGTGGAGGGGAGGGGAGGTTTTCCTGCCATCAGTGAGAGACCACACCAAATCAAATGGCATTCAGTCCTCTCCTGTTTCCATCTCTGACTCCTCTTCCACCTGCCCCATCTCCTCTGCCTCCACCCTTCTCAGTTCACCCCTAACACTAATCCATGGTCACCTTTCAAGCCTTGTTGAACTCCAATGGTGCTACAGTTTGAGAGACTGGAATTTGAAAACTGTTTGCAGAACTTCCCTGTCCTCGGTAAGGTGCCAGTAGGGCGCTGGAGTCCAGCTGTGACAGAGAGAGAGAGAGAGAGAGGAATGGAATTGGGAGGTGAAGGTGTGTTCTCCATTCTGGGCCAATGGGTCCCAAGCACAGTTCCAGTGTTCCCAGTGGGAGCTCTGGGATTGCCAGCAGTTGTCCCCCAGGAAGAACCCAAGTAGGATCTGTTTATCTGGCTCATGATTTGACCTTTCCTGGTGGTTTGTTTTAAACTGGAGTTTGTGCATCACCATCGCTTTACGTTGGGAGGGTGGGAGACGAGCGGAGATCTCGGTATGCTAATGTTTACATGATTTTTGTAGGAAGAGAATAAAGAAATTCGGAGCATATACTTTGTCACGCCATTAATTTCTGCATCACCACTTAGGGGGCGACAGGGGGATTAATGGCAAACTCAGCATGACCATTTGGTTGGATTCACCAACACACCCCAGAGAGGTTGGGAAGGGATTTTGTACCGGGAGGAAATTTAAAAGGAAAATGGTATCTAGACTGTAAGCTTGTGGGCGGGGAATGTGTCTGCTGTTTTACTCTCCCAAGCTCTTAGTACAGTGCTGTGCACATACTTAGCGCTCAATAAATACAATTGCCTAACTGTTCTGCACGCAGTGAGTGCTCAATAAATACTATTGATTGATTGATTGCTGTGCTGGGGTTTGTTCCCCACCAGGTTCCTGAATCTCCAAGCCCCAGGAAGGAGTGCCTCTCATTGTCCCAGTGTTCTTGAGGGAACACAAGTGAGCAATTAGTGTAAGCTTCTAGAGGAGGAGGAGGACTGGAGTAACAGTCTCAGTCATAGGCCAGTCTGATAGCCAGTTGAAAGTAGCTGGGGGGACCCTCATCAAACAAAAATATTGATTGAGCACCTAGTGTGTGTAGGGAGAGTGCAATAAAGATAAAAAGACACAATCCCTGTCCTCAAAGAGCTGGCAATATGTTGGTCATTGTTTAATTTAGGCTTATTAAAGCTCATCAGAAGAAGTTTCTAATTTTGAATCTGGAAGGACAATCCACCAGCCCAGCATACCAAAATATCTCACTGCAATAAAGTGTCTCAGCCATCAATCAGTTGTATTTATTGAGTGCTTACCATGTGCTCTGTACTAAGAACATGGAAGAGTACAGTAAAACATGGAAGAACCGTTCCCTTCCCACAGTGAGTTTACATTCTAGAAGGGGAGGCAAACATTAATATGAATGCCGGATATGTACGTAAGGAGCTATGGGCCTGAGAGTGGAGTGAATAAGTGTTCAAGGGCAACACAGAAGAGAGGGAGTAGAGGAAATGAAGGCTTAGTCGGGGAAGCCCTCTTAGAGGACATGTGATTTTTAGTAAGGCTTTGAATGTGATGAGTGATGGTCTGTTGGAAATTAATGGGGATGGAGTTCCAGGCCAGAGGTAGGAGGTAGGCAAAAGATCGGTGGCAAGATAGATGAGACTGAGGTACAGTGGGTTGGCATTAGAGAAGCCAAGTAAGTGTGCTGAGTTTAGTAGGAAATCAGCAAGATAGGATAGGAGGGGGCAAGGTAATTGAGTGCTTTGAAGCCAATGGTAAAGGAGTTTTGTTTGATGCAGAGGTAATAATAATGATAATTATGGTATTTAAGTGCTTACTATGTGCCAAACACTGTTCTAAGTGCTAAGGTAGATAGAAGGTAATCGGGTTGTACCACGTGGGGCACACAGTCTTAATCCCCATTTTCCAGATGAGGTAACTGAGGCACAGAGAAGTTAAAGACAAGTGGTGGAGCTGAGATTAGAACCCATGTCCTCTGACTCCCAAGCCTGTGCTCTTTCCACTAAGCCATGCTGCTTCCCCATAGGTAACCAATGAAGGTTCTGGCCTGAACAGTTTTTTTAGAAAAATGATTCCTGCAGAATGGACCGGACTGGAGTGGGGAGAGACAAGAGAAAGGGACATCAGCAAGGAATCTGATGCGGTAATCAGGGTGTAATAGGACGAGTGCTTGGATCAGAGGTAGCACTTTGAATGGAGGGGAAAGGGTGGATTTTAGTGATGTGGTAAAGTTTTAACCGACTGGATTTGGTAACAGATTGAATATGTGGGTTGAATGAGAAATGGGTTGGGGATAATGCCAAGGTTTTGGGCTTGTGAGACAGGAAGGATGATGTTGCTGTCTAAAGTGATGAGAAAGTCAAGGGGAGGAAAGGGTTTGGGTGGGAAGATGAGGATTTATATTTTGGACATGTTAAATTTGAGGTGTCATCGGAACATTCAAGTGAAGATGTTCTGAAGGCAAGAGGAAATAGGCTGCAAAGGAGAAAGATCAGGGCTGAAGATATGGATTTGGGAATCATCCACATGTAGATGGTAGTTGAACCCATGGGAGTGAATGAGTTCTCCATGGGAGTGAGTGTAGATGGAGAATAGATGGGGGACTCGGGCCCGAGCCTTGAGGGGCTCCCACAGTTAGGGGGTGAGAGGCAAAGAAGGAGCCCACATAAAAGACTAAGAATGGAAGCCGTAGAGATGGGAGGAGAACCAGGAGAGGACAGTGGCAGTGAAGCCAAAGTTAGGTAGTTTCCAGGAGAGGAGGGTGGTCCGTGGTGTTGATGGAAGCTGAGAGGTTGAGGAGGACTAGGGTATAGGAGAGGCTGTAGGATTTAGCAAGGAGATCACTAGTCCTAGGAGATTATTCATTCATTCATTCAATCGTATTTATTGAGTGCTTACTGTGTGTAGACCACTGTACTAAGTACGTGGCTCAGTGGAAAGAACACGGGCTGGGGAGTCCGAGGTCATGAGTTCAAATCCCAGCTCCGCTGCTTGTCAGCTGTGTGACTTTGGACAAGTCGCTTAACTTCTCTGAACCTCAGTTACCTCAACTGTAAAATGGGGATTAAGATTGTGAGCCCACCTGGGACAACCTGATCACCTTTGTATCCTCCCCAGCGCTTAGAAGAGTGCTTTGCACATAGTAAGTGCTTAACAAATGTCTTCATTATTATTATTATTATTATTATTATTTGGAAAGTATAATTCAGCAACAGATAGAGACAATCCCTTCCCCCAAATGGGCTCACAGTCTAGAAGGGGGAGGCAGAGAAAAAAGACAAAATAAGTAAACGGGCAGGTTACCTTTGATGGAGTGACTGGGGCAGAAACCAGATTGGAGAAGATCAAGGAGAGAAGAGGAGACAACTCACTCAAGGAGTTTGGAGAGGAATGGCAGGAGGGAGTTGGGGTGATAAGTGGAGGGGGCCATGGGGTCAAGGGAGGATGTTCTTTGGCTAGGGGAACTGTGAGTGTGTTCGAAAGCTCTAGGAGGAAGCCACTGGGGTGAGCAGTTAAGGATGGTGGTCACAGAGGGAAGAAGGGAGAGGACAAATGTTTGGATAAGATGTGAAAGGATGGAGTCGGAGATTTAAGTAGAGGGGGTAGCTTTTGAAAGGCGCCAAGAGATCTTGAGATACCACTGGGGGAGATAGGAGACTGGAAGAAGGGGCAGGAGGAGGGAGGGACCGAGACCTGCGAGTTGTTCAAGACACAGGATCATTTGCAGTTTTCACATAATAATCAGATATTGCAAAACCAAGTTGGTGCATAATACATGAGTTTAGCTTCCTGTTTTGCATATGCAAATGCTCCCGTGGCACTCACTAAACACTTGACTTGTCTTCTGTGGCCTCCCACATCAAAGGGTCTAACAGCTGGGCCTAAGGACAGCTCCAAAGGCAGCCGAAAGAGATCAGTGAGGCCAGGCCGGCCGCTTCCTCGCTTGCGGGTGACCTTTGTGGAAGGATGAAATGTTATGACTCAGAGACCATTGTAACAAATATAACTTCAAAGAGTTCCCCCTTTCATTCATTTTTCATGAAGGGTTCTGCCTCGGATTCTTCATGGGAGACTAAATCTGGGGACCAGACACATGCCAGGCCTGCCCTACCTGTCTCCAGAGAGTGAAAGGAAAAAGGAGCTGACAAGGACAGCTTCCAAGTGTTCAGGAAAGGGAAGAAGAAACAGAATTTTCACAACCTCCACTTTCAAACCGTATGCAGCATCAAATGGCGGAATGAGATTACCAAAGAGGCGGTGGAATGCAGTCCATCAATCAATCAATGGCCTTTATTGAATGCTTACTGTGCAGAGCACTTTAGTAATCCCTTGGAAAAGTTAAGTATCAGAGTTGGTAGACAAGATCCCTGCCCTCAAGAAGTTTACAAACTAGTGGGAGAGATAGACATTAAAATAAATTACAGATAATGGGGAAACAGCAGAGTATAAGGTGAGTTCGTTATGAGCAGGGGAAGTCAGCTAAAACTGTTGTACTTTCCCAAAAACTACAGAGCTGTGCACATGAAGCAGCATGGCTTAGTGGAAAGAGCATGGGCTTTAGAGTCAGAGTATGTGGGTTCTAATGCCGCCTCCACCTCTTGTCTGCTGTGTGACCTTGGGCAAGTCACTTAACTTCTCGGTCCCTCAGTTACCTCATCTGTAAAATGGGGATTAAGACTATGAGCCCCACATGGAACAACCTGATTAACCTGTATCTACCCCACTGCTTAGAACAGTGCTTGGCACATAGTAAGCACTTATCAAATACCATAATTATTATTATTAGAAGTAGTAAGCACTCAATAAATACCACTGGTAAATGCTATGGTGATAAAGGTGGGGTGAGTATCAAAGTGCTTAAATGCCTAGGTGACTGATGGGAGAGCAAAGAGAGATGAGAGATTAGTCAGGGAGGGCTTCTTGGAGGAAACAAGATTTAGTAGGATTTTAAAGATAGGGAGATTAATGTTAGATATGAAGACACGGGGAATTCCAGGCAGGAGGCAAGGGCTTGATGGTAAGAGGGAGATGAGACTGATATACAGTAATTAGGTTGGTGTTAGAGGAACAAAGTGTGCGGGTTGAGTTGTAATGGGAGAAGACTAAGGTTAGATAGGTGGGGGAGAGCTGAGAGAGTGCCTTAAGGCAAGTGGTAAGGAGTTTCTGTTTGATGTGATATTTGATATTTGATTTCTAATCCTGGTCCGTCACTTGTCTGCTGGGTGACCTTGGGCAAATCACTTAACTTCTCTTTGCCTCAGTTATCTCATCTATAAAATGGGGATTAAGACTATGAGCTCTTTTTGGGACAGGGACTCTATCCAACTTAATTATCTAGTATCTATCCCAATGCTTAGTACAGTGTCTGGCAGCAGGGCCAAGTGTGGACTGGAGAGGGGAGAGGTTGGAGGCAGGAAGGTCAACAAGGAGCAGCAAATCCCCATATTTCAGGTGAGAAAACTGAGGCACAGAGAAGTTAAATTATTTTCCCAAGGTACTACAGCAAGCCAATGTCTGAGGTTGATTTAAAGCCCAAGCCCTCTGACTCCTGGGTTTTTCTGCTTGACCATGCTACAGACAGGGTATTCAAAATAAAGAATTAAATGTGCAATAGAAAAAGCAAATCTGCCTAAATGTTGACAATAGGAATAAGTACTAAATACTTTTACCTAACACTTGGTACAGTGTTCTGCACATTGCAGATGCTCAATAAATACAAGTGATTGATTGAAATAAGGACATAAGTGCTAGAGTTGGCTGATGGACTTATTTGAGTTGGGATGCTAGGAATTCATCAGGGAAGACATGTTGGTAAAGGCGAGCTTTCAGGGGGTCTTCAAATATGGGAATGATTAAGGGTCTGTCAGATTTCAGAAGTGAGAGAGTTCCAAGCCAGGGATCATGAGAGAGTTGAGAATGAGGTACAGTTAGAAAGCTGACTTGGGAAGATCAAAGAGAAAGCGGGTTGGGAAGTGGTGGAATGAGTTGGTGAATAACCTTGATTCAATCGTATTTATTGAGCGCTTAGTGTGTGCCGAGCACAATATTAAACGTTTTGAAAGTACAATTCAGCAATAAAGAGAGACAATCCCTTCCCATGTCGGGCCTCAGTCAATTATAAGGAGTTTTTGTTTGATCAAGAGGGACATGGAGAACACGTCCAGGGCTTTGGAATGAGTGCTTGGGACTTAGTTAAAGATATCACAATTATTATAATTATTTGTGGAGAGTTTAAGGAACAGAGATTTGTATGCAGAGCAGTGCTTCAAGAAGATGGCCAGTGCAGCAACAGGTAGTAGAGACTGGAGACAGCAAGGTCAGCAAGGAGACTGATATAGTGGTGGAGATAGGCTACAATCAGTCTTTGAACCAGTGGCCTAGTGGATAGAGCACAGGCCTGAGAGGCAAAACGTCACAGGTTCTAATTCCGCCTCTGCCACTTGCCTACTGTGTGATCTCGGGCAAGTCACTTAACTTCTCTGTGCCTCAGTTCCCTCACCTGTACAACGGGGATTAAGGCAGTGAACCCCGTGTGGGACAAGGAGTGTGTCCAACACAGTTATCTTGTATCCACCCCAGCACTTAGAATGGTGCCTGGCACATAGTAAGTGCTTAACAAATACCATAATAATAATAATATTGTTATTATTTAGGTGGAGAGTAGGGGAAGGATTCCTCAGCCCCAAAGGACGTATGCACAGATCCATAATTTATTTCAGTGTCTGCTCTCCCTCCAGACTGTAAGCTCATGGTGGACAGGGACCGTGCTGAGTTGTATTCTCCCAACTGCTTAGTATAGAACAGTTGCTCTGCACACGGTAAGCACTCAATAAATAGCACTGATTTTATTGATGTGTAAGAACAACTGGGAGAATTTAGCAATAGACTGTGAGAGTTCAAGGAGAGAGAGGGATCAAAGATGCCATTGAAGTTTCAAGCTTCTGAAACAGGGATAATGGAATTTATCGACTGAGATACGAAGGTTTCGGGGAAGAGAAGGTTTAGGAGGGAAAATGAGTAGTTTGGTTGGAAATTCAGTTGGTGAGGTCCGCTAAGCAAGAGGAAATATGGATGGTACCTGCAGGTTAGATGAAAGTTCAAGGCTAGAGTCAATCGAACAATCACATTCACTGAGTGCTTACTGTGTGCAGGGCACTGTACTAAGTACTTGGAAGAGGACAATATAACAAGATAGAGTTGATAGACACATTCCCTGAGCACAGGGAGCTTACAGTCTAGAGGGGGACAGAGACATTAACCTAAATAAATAAATTACAGATATATACATAAGTGCTGTGAGGCTGAAGGAGGGGTAAACAAAGAGAGCAAATTGGGGTGACGCAGAAGGGAGAGGGAGAAGAGGAAAGGAGGGTTTGTTTGGGGAATATTAGAGTTGGATTTGGTACTAACAGGCATAAAGATGGTAGCTGAAGTCAATCAATAAAACAATGGTATCTATTGAGCACTTTTTGGGTGCAGAGCACTGTACTGTTTGGGAGAGTACAGAGGAGCAGCATGGCGTAGTGGATAGAGCATGGACCTGGGAGTCAGAAGGTCATGGGTTCTAATCCCAGCTCTGACACTTGTCTGCTGTGTGACCTTGGGCAAATCACTTCACTTCTCTGGGCCTCAGTTACCTCATCTGTAAAATGGGAATTAAAACTGGGAGCCCCACATGGAACAACCTGATTATCTTGTATCTCCCCCAGTGCTTAGAACAGTGCTTGGCACTAGTAAGCGCTTAACAAATACCATTATTATTATTACAACAGAGTTGGTAGACATGTTCCCTGCCCACAGCGAGTTAATTAATTTTTATTGAGAGAGTGGTTTTCTGGAGCACAAGCCTAGATCAAGTGATGGCGTGATACTTCACTAGTTTTATTTTTCTTCTGAAAGGGAAGTATATTCTGATACCTATACAGAAGTTGTCACATATCTCAGCAAACACAAAGGCTTATTTACAAGTCTATTTACTCTTCAATCTATTTATGATTCTATCTTTCTGAAGGGCACTGTTCTTTACCACGCTTGCCAAAAACATCTGTTATTTCTTTACAACGTTTTCCAGATCAATCCCTGCCTTTCCATCCAAACAGCCACAGCTCTAGCCCCGACAACTGTCATATCCCGGTTTGACTACTGTATCAGCCTCCTCATTCATCTCCCTGCCTCTAATCTCACCCCTCTCCAGTTCATACTTCACTCTGCTCCATTGGATCATTTTTTCTAAAATGGAATTCTCCACATCCCCCTTTCTCCTCAAAAACCTCAAATGGTTACACAGTCCTCTCTGTGTTAAGCAGAAACTCCTGACCTTTGGCTTTAAGATACCCCATCAGCTCACTCTCTTATTCACTCTCTTCCCCCACTAGGCCCCAGCGCACAGTCTTGATTCTTCTCAAGTTAACCTAGTCACTGCATCTCATTCTCTTCTCTCCCACCTCCAACCCCTTGATTACAGTCTTACTCCTGCCTGCAAGCTCTTCAATATTATGTCCTCCCAGAAACCTTCCTCGATTCAATTTTTCTTCTCCCTATGTCATATCCTCGAACTTTCACATCAGTACTTCGGCATTCATATCCACCTGCAACACTTATGTAAATGTCAATTTACCCTACTAGCTAAGCACACTTTCTCGTATAGCTGAAAATTATTTTGTGTCTGTCTCATTCATTCATCCAGTCATATTTACTGAGTGCTTACTGTGTTCAAAGCAATCTACTAAACGCTCCTTTTCTAGACTACAAAATCTAGCCTCCTCCCACCTTCTTCCCCTCACCCACCCTTTCCCCCCAACCTAGAACTCTCTTGCTCTGCAAAACCAGTAGATCACAGCTCTCTCCATATTCAAAGCCCTCATAAAATCCCACCTCCCGCCTCCTCCAACAACAGCAATAATGATAATAACATTGGAGGTATTTGTTAAGCGCTGGCAGTGTGCCCACCCCTGTGGTAGGAACTAAATAATCAGGTCAGACACAATCTCTTCTCCCTTGGGACTCACAGTCTAAGTAGGAAGAAGAACAGGCATTGAATTCCCATTTTACAGATGAGGAAATGGAGGGCCAGAGCGGTAATTGTCGCACAGCAGGCAAAGGCAGAGGGGGATTATTCATTCATTCATTCACTCAATTGTATTTATTGAGCGCTTACTATGTGCAGAGCACTGTACTAAGTGCTTGGAATGTACAAATCAGCAATAGAACCCAGATCCTCTAACTCCTAGGCCCATGATCTTTCCATGAGGCCACACTGCTTCTCTATGCCTCCTCAATTCTTCCCTGCTTAATTCCTTCCCAGCACCCTAGTCCGTGATGTCGCTATAGGCCGGAAACAACTCGACGGCATAAGACAAGACCCCTGGGCATACAAACCCATCAGCCATCTCTAGGACTTTCACATTTATGCATACTTATCCTGAGCACTTTTGTAGGTATTCGTGTGTGTGATTACAGCTACTTCGATTACAGAACTCTTTATTTTCCCATCCCAACCCTTCCTCCCCTTGTTTTTCCCATTACTGTAGACAATGCCACAATCCTCCCTACCTCACAAGGCTGTAACCTTGGCACTGTCCTCGACTCATCTCTCTCATACAACCCTCACCAAATCTCTACCTTCACAACATCACTAACATTCACCCTTTCCTCTCCATCCAAACTGCTGCTGCATTGAGCCAAGTGCTTATCCTATCCCACCTTGATTACTGCATCGGCCTCCTCACTGATGTCCCTGCCTCCTGAACCACTCCAGTCCATACTTCACTCTGCAGCTCAGATCATTTTTCTAAAAAACTGTTTGGTCCATGTCATCCCATTTCTCAAGAACCTCCACTGTTGCCCATCCACCTCTCTGCATCCAACAGGAAGTCCTTAACATAGACTTTAAAGCACTCAGTCAACTCATACCATCCTATGTCACCTCACTGATCACCTACTACACCTCAACCCGCACACTCCACTCCTCTAGCACCAGCTTCCTCACTGTGCTCCGATCTCATCTTTCTCATGGTGGCCTGTGAAGGGACCTGGACTTCCAACAAGATGAGATTAAAATGTCTAGGTGGTCTCTTAACTCTCCCCAAAGTAAGATCTCCAATAAATGTCATAAATGTTGCCACAACTCCCATAAAAATTCCATTTAGAGCTATTGGGTGTATTTAAAAAAAATAAAACCATAAAAATCTCTCAAACCTTGGGAAGTGTCAGCCGTTGCAGCTGGCTTGAGACTCTAATCTCGGATCTATATATTGAGATTCCCATTTAGTAGTCCGTGAAATTCCTGCTCGTTTGTCATTGCTTAAGTGAGCGTGACCTGGAAAGGCTGGGGAGGTGTCTCGTTGATAGCTCTATTACTGAAACTCCATCAATTCCTGGTTAACTGAGCCGCCGTCTGCGGGTTTGATAATGTAAAGTGGTTCTGCTAAGTGACACTTGCTATGTGGATAAAGGAACCTACCTCATGCCACTCACTCTTGTCACCAAGGTCTCTTGCTGTGTACCTTTCCATCACTGTCAGCCTGCACGGCCTGCTCAGCTCAGTTCTTTCTTTCGGGGACAAGGAAGGCCCCCTGGGATCTCGCCCTGTGGCTAATTACTGATTCGGTGCTACTGTTCACCCTTGGCATACTGACTATGACTCAGCTTGTGAATTAACATTCAGTCCCAGTTAAACTAGGGGACACTTGGAATGGAGCAAAGGAAGTAACCATTCAAGGAAGTAACCAAGCCTGCCTGCTTCCATTCCACAGATGGAGACCCTCTAAAAGTAGAAATTAATAGAGCACCTAAAGCGGCATGGCCTAGTGGCTCCCCTTCTCCCTCTGCTCCCTCTACCGCCCCCCTTCACCTCTCCGCAGCTTAACCCTCTTTTCCCCCCATCTCCCTCTGCTCCTCCCCCTCTACCTTCCCCTCTCCTCAGCACTGTACTCGTCCGCTCAACTGTATATATTTTCATTATTCTATTCTATTGATTCTATTCTATTCTATTGATTCTATTCTATTTAGTTGCCATTGTTTTTACGAGATGTTCTTCCCCTCGACTCTATTTATTGCCATTGTTCTCGTCTGTCCGTCTCCCCCGATTACACTGTAAGCCCGCCAAACGGCAGGGACTGTCTCTATCTGTTGCCGACTTGTTCATTCCAAGCACTTAGTACAGTGCTCTGCACATAGTAAGCGCTCAATAAATACTATTGAATGAATGAATGAATGAATAGTGGAAAGAGCCCAGGCCTGGAAGTCAGAGCACCAGGGTTCTAATTCTGGTTCCGCTGCATATCTGCTGTGTGACCTCAGGCAAGTCACTTCACTTTACTTTGCGCTCATTTCCCACATCGGCAAAATGGGCAGTCAATGCCCCTTCACCCTCCTACTTAGACTGTGAGTCCCACGTGGAACTTAATTACGTTGTAGCTACCCCAGGCCTTAGTACAGTGCTTGACACACAGTAAATGCTTAACGAATACCACACATCCTTATTGTTATAGTGCTTTTTTTTTACATATGAGTGTCTGAAATATAAATTACAAATTTATATGTTTATTTTCTCCATTTTCCTCACAAGAAAATGAGGGTTAAGAGGTAAAGTGTCCTAGATCATCCAGTGGATCAGTGTAGATTGTACCCATTCTCCCCTCCTTCGCCCCCCAGCCCCCAGTGGTCAGCTCTGTTGCTGCTTGATTCCCCACCCTTAGACGGGGTGTGGCTGGGGGCAGGTAAGACATCACCCTAGGACTCGGGAGATCTGTTTCCAACCCTGATTCTCCCAAATCAAGGTAATTGTGGAATATGTTAAGCACTGACTGTGTCCCAAACACTGTACTAAGTGCTGGGGTAGACCCAAGATAATCAGATCTGACACACGCTTCAAACTTTTGAATACATCCATTGGGGTGGCTTTATTGTTTCTGAACTAGGTAGGGGCACATGATGTATTCTGTTGAGTTTCCCTGGAGTTTCTGATCAGGGAACCTATTAATCTAACAATCAATTGTATTTATTGAGCACTGTACTAAGTACTTGGGAGGGTACAATGAAACAGAGTTGGTAGGTATGTTCCCCGGTCACAACAAGCTTAAAGTCTAAAGGAAAAAAACAGGCATTAATATAAATAAATCAATTACAGATATGTACATAAGTGTTGTGGGGTTGAGGGAGAGGTGAATGAAGGGTGCCAATCTAAGTGCAAGAGTGATTCAGAAGGGAGCAGGAGAAGAGGAAATGAGGGCTTGGTTGGGGCTTGGCCTCTTGAAGGTGATGTGCTTTTAATAAGGCTTTGAAGTTGGTCAGAGGGGACATATGTCGAATATAATAATAATTGTGATAGCTGTTAAGTGCTCACTAGGTGCCAAGAAGTGTTCTAAGCGCTGGGGTAGATACAAGTTAATCAGGTTGAACACAGTCCCTATTCCACATGGGGCTCATACACTCAACCCCATTTTATAGAGGAGGTAACTGAGGCACAGAGAAGATAAGTGACTTGCCCAAGGTCACACAGCAGACATATGGCAGAGCTGGGATTAGAACAGGCCCAACTGACTCCCAGGCCTATGCTCTATCCACTAAGCCATGCTGCGGGGAGGGCATTTCAGGCCAGAGGCAGGACATGGGTGAGGGGTCAGTGGCCAGACAGATGAGACTGAGGTATGGTGAGTAGGTTGGCATTAGAGGAGTGAAGTGTGAGCACTGAGTTGTAGAAGGAAATCAAGGAGGTAAGGTAGGAAGGGGCAAGGGAAATGAATGCTTTAAAGCTGATGTTAAGGAGTTTCTGCACCCATGGGGATGCAGCCCACTGTTTTACAAATTGTGCTGTCTTTTCAGCTAAACACACACAGACACTCATGGGTGAATTTCGTGGCGTCTTCAAATATGAAGACAATTCTACCGCTCAGTGCAACCCAATGCCACCTCTAAAAAAACATAAGCTTCTTAGGGATAGGAATTATATTTTTATAGAAGCAGCATGAACGAGTGGAAAAAGCATGGGCTGGGGACTCAGAAGACCTCTCTCTCTCCTCTCCTTCTCTTTCTCTCTCCTCTCTTTCTCATTCTCTTTCTCTCTCCTCTCTCTCTCTTTCTCCTTCTTTAACTCTCCCCTTTCTCTCTCTCTCTCCTCTCTCTCTTTCTTTCATGTATGTCCCAAAGAGGACAGAGGGCAAACTTCGACCCCAACACTTAAGGACCGAGAACTTATGGAGAGGAATTGGCCTTGGTGACAGTGTTTTGGCCGGCGCCGACTGCATTCCCGCTGAGGCACAGAGTGCAACGAGCGAGTATACAGGCAGGGATGCAGCCTATTGTGAAGCACACACACAAAAAAATACTAATTGTGGTATTTGTTAAGCGCTTACTATGTGCCAAGCACTGTACTAAGTGCTGGGTCGGATACAAGTAAATTGGGTTGGACACAGTTCCTGTCCCGCCTGAGGCCGACAGTCTTAATCCCCATTTTACAGACAAGCGCTTAGTACAGTGCTCTGCACACAGAAAGCGCTCAGTAAATACGATTGAATGAATGAGGGAACTGAGGCACAGAGAAGTGAAGAGACTTGCCTAAGGCTACACAGCAGACAAGTGGCAGGAACAGGATTAGAACCCGTGACCACGCAAAGGATTGTTTTTCTTTTAATACGCGTGACCCATTAGCTGAAGTGACCACGGCAGACTAAGCCGCAGCCTTCACCATCACCTTAACCAGCTGGTTTTTTTCAGGATTATTGCTGGATTTTTCAGGATTCCACTTTGCCCGTGCAGGCCGGGGATGAAATGGCCCGAGGCTGGGCGAGGAGCTATCCCCTGTCCTGAAGAATAGTCTTGTGCTCACTGTAATGAACTCTCCCTGCCAAACCTTTTAAACCGGTCAGTCAGTCAGCTGTGTTTACTGAGCGCTTACTGTGTGCAGACCGCTCTACTGAGCGCTTGGGAGAGTACAGTATCACAATAAACTGACACCTTCCCTGCCCACAGCAAGCTTACAGTCTAGAGGGGGGAAAAAGACATTAATATAAAGAAATAAATGACAGATACGTACGTAAGTGCTGTGGGGCTGGGACGGAGATGAATAAAGGGAAGAAGTCGGAGAGACGCAGAAATGGGTGGGAGAAGACGAAAGAAGAAGCGTGGCCTAGTGAATGGATACATCCCCGGGAGTCAGAAGGATTTGGGTTCTGTTCCCGGCTCCAGCACTTGGGCAAGCCACTTCACTTCTCTGGACCTCAGTTACCTCATCTATAATATGGGGATTAAGATGTGAGTCCCACGTGGGTCAAATGCTGTGTCTAACCTGATTAGCCTGTATCTACCCCAGAGTTTAGTAGAGTGCCTGGCCTACAGTAAGTGCTTAACAAACACCATTAAAAAAAATCTTGGCTTTCTGGAAAATCAGCGCCCAGTGGTGCTTCAGGGTCTTCCCCTGAATGGGATGTCCGAGTACCTCTAATTTCCTAAAACAATAATGCTAACGATCTGAAACAGTTGGACAGTTACCCACTGTGCTTTCAATCATTCAGATTTCTGGAGGCCCTGAGCCCTCATCCATCTGCACCCACTCTCTGCCTCTCTGTGGTTACCCCAACTTTGGTTGCCCTCCCCCTGGCCACAGGACTCTGATCAATGATCTTTAGTGAAAGAAGAGTTGAGAAGGAGCAGAAGAGAATTCTTTTAATAGCCACCTAAAGTGACAGCGATAATAACATTTTAATTGGAAAACTGCCCAACCTCTTAAATTCCATGCAAATGTGTAGGTAATTACCCGTGTGGTCTTCCTATTCTGCCTCATTGACCATGGCCCTTCGGGAGAGATGGCTACTGTATCCTTCCACATCCTCAGGCAGAGTCACTCCCCTCCCCGGGGACAGCGGGAGAATAAAGGGAGAAAATGACTTTGTAGTTCTCCCAGGGAAAGGTGCCCTGAGAATCCAAGGAAGCATTTGGAGTTGGAGCACTGACGTTTTGTGGAATGAAATGGTTGGGCCGTGTTGTTGTGGGGAGGGTCTGTTCTTTGTCATATTGTACTCTCCCACTCTCCCAAGCGCTTAGAGCAGTGCTCTGCACACAGTAAGCCCTCAGTACATACGATTGAATGAGTGAGTGAATGAATTGCTGGGCACCAAGGAACCTGATTCTGCAGCTGTCTTTCTGGTACTGTTAGCCCTGGGGGTAAACCATAGACCCAGTTGATCAATCAATCCATCAATCAATCAATGAGATTTATTGAACTCTTACTGTGTGCAAAGCTCAAAACCAAGTGCTTGGGGAAGTACAATACAATATAGCCTGTGGACCAGTTCCCTGCCTTCAAGGAGTTTACAGTCTAAGGGGTGTGTGTGTGTGTGTGTGTGGTGGGTGCCTGGGAAGACAGGGCATTAAAATAAATTACAGATAAGACAGGCAGTAGAATACAAGGCTAAATTCATAAGTGCTGGAGGGTAGGGCCAGTAACTCCAAGGCATCCTAGGATTCCTGATGGGACTAAAGAATGCTCTTACCAGGTTGAGAGATGATGTTTATCAGTCTCCTTGGAGGGTTCATGTTCCTGTGACTCTGATCTTATAAAACTTGAATCACTAGCTAGGGTATCATCATCATCATCGTAAAAACAATATTTATTGGGCGCTTACTATGGGCCAAGCACTGTACTAAGCACTGGGGTAGATACACGATAACCAGGTTGGACATAGTCCCTGCCCCATATAAGGTTCCCAATCTGAGTAGGAGGGAGAACAGCCATTGAATCCCCATTTTACAAATGAGGAAAATGAGGCACAGAGATGTTTAAGTGACTCGCCCTTGGTCAAACAGTAGGCATATGTAACTAGGAAGCCGGGATTAGAATCTAATTCCTCTAACTTCCAGTCCAGGGCACTTTTCCCAAGGCCTCATAAGGCTGGATTTTTTACCTGCAGAATTAAGCAAAGCCCCACATGCCCTGCTATGAACCAGAAGCCTATCCCAAAGGGCATTTTTTAATGATGGCAGATGTTTTGCACATTCTATTTCAGGGAGTACATTGGAGGCTTCCTCTTCTAAAAATTGAACAATTACAAAATTGCTTTAAATTTCACAGTGCAGCAAAAGCACAAATTTCCTTTCCAAAGTTGATCAGATGTACACCAGAATAACATTGAAACGCATTAAGGTAATCACCTCTAGCCCCCACGCGGCTTCTATCCAGGATGAGAGCCCTTCCTAATCCCATTAGTAAAGCACAACGAGCTATCTTAGTGCCTCCGCTGGAAAGTAATTATGCTACTGAACCATCCAAGCTTCTGAGGTCGCAGTTGCCTGAGGTGCAGTGAAGAGAGAATGAGGACTAATAAGACACCAGAAGTCCGGGTTTCCTAGCTATATCACTGTCAGAGGTGGGAGGCAGGTGGGCAGACCGTGGAATTTTCATTCATACCGACTGGCTCTGTCTCAGGGTACGCGTCTGGGTAGGCGATGGGTGAGGAGTTCTGAGTCCTCTAGACTGTAAGCTCACTGTTATTATTATTATTTTCAGTATTATTATTTTTACACGTGTTAGGCACTTAGTATGTGTCGAACACTGTTCTAAGAGCTAGTGTAGATACACGTTTATCATAGTCCCTGTCCCATATGGGTTTCACAGTCTAAATTCCCTGCTCCTTGTGGGCAGGGAAAGTGTCTACGAACTGTTATATTGTACTCTCCCAGCCACTTAGTTCAGTGCTCTGCACACAGTAAGTGTTCCATAAATACAATTGGCTGAATGATTGAGAAGACTTGGTCCTGTGTCAGTACACAGGAAGGGAGGCAGCAGTGGGAGGGGAAAGGCCCCAGTGTCCTCCACCCCAACGGTGGGGTGGGGGAGGTCAGGGAAGTGCCCCCAGTTTTCAGATACCCTCCTGTTGCTCCTCCTCCTCCTCCTCCTCCTCCCTCTCTTCTTCCTCCTTTTCCTCCTCCTCTTCTTTCTTCTTCTCGTCCTCCTTCAGTTCCTCCTCCAGGATCTTCCTCCTGCTCTTCTGCCTGGCTCTAGCCCAAACTCTATCCCTAATCCTAACTGTAACTCTGACACTAACCCTCACCCTAACCCTAGCCATAGCCCTAGCCCTAGCCCTAGCCCTAGCCCTAACCCTAACCCTAACCCTCACCCTGACCCTAACCTAACCCCATGCCTCATCCCAACCCTAACCCTAACCCTATCCCTAACACTAAAACTACCCAGACCTCTTGATCAGGGTCTCCCATCACCCCAGCTCCAGAGTTGAGGTCTCTGCTCTGGAAGTAGCACCCCATACCTGGAAGCTTTCTGTTGACTCTTTTGAATCCAGCATGGAGCTCTGAGCTTTGGCTCCAGAGATGAGCCATCCCATCTTGACACTCGTACCTTTCTTCCCTCCAGGTTTCATGCAGGAACCATAGATCTTCTGTGATGACAAGGACCTCAAAAGATCACCTAGTCCAATCTCTGCCTCCAGTGGGATTATTCCCAGTCATCTCTCTAGACTGTAAGCTCACTGTGGGCAGGGGACATGTCTGCAAACTCTGTTATATTGTACTCTCCCAAGCACTTAGTACGGAACTCTGTACACAGTGCTCAAATAAATATGATTGATTAATTGGCTGATTGATCCTGGTTGCTCTTTGCCAGTCCCCTCTGAGAGCTGTCTGAGGATGGAGATTCTGCAGTCTTCCTGGTGAAATGGCTCATCGCCACACTGACCCACCTAGAGTCGGGATTCCAGGTCCCACCCAGGCTGGGAAGAAGGACAGTGACTTAGAAGGGAGAGTACTGTGGAGCACTGTCATGTAGGAGGGAGACCCCCGTGCCTTCCCTTCACAGCTCAGCATTAGATGTGGGCTATAGGTTTTCAGCTTAAATCCAGTCAGAGACAAAGGCAAAGAGGACTGGTGAGGTACTCAGGAAGAACTCACTCCTTCTCCCCTGCTACCTCCTTCAGGGGAAAGTGTGTCGGATGCTCTGATCTGTTCAGACAAGGTATGGGGGATAATAATAATGGTATTTGTTAAGTGCTTACTATATGCCAGACACTGTACTAAGTGCTAAGATGGGTACAAGCAAATCGACCAGGAGAGGGTCGAGTTAAAGAGGGTCAGAGTTAAAGACTGCAAACGTTCTGGTCATGTCGTCCCCCTCCTCAAAAATCTCCTAGTGGTTGCCTATCAATCTCCGTATCAAGCAAAACCTCCTCACTATTGGCTTCAAAGCTCTCCATCACCTTGGCCCCTCCTACCTTACCTCCCTTCTTTCCTTCTACATCCCAGCCCTCATACTCTGCTCCTCTGGTGCCTCTAACCTCCTCACCGGGCCTCATTCTTACCTGTCCCGCCGTCGACTCCAGGCCCACGTCCTACTTCTGGCCTGGAACGCCCTCCCTCCTCACATCCACCAAACTAGCACACTGCCCCTCCTCAAAGCCCTACTGAAAGCCTTCCCAGACTGAGCCCCCCTTTTCCTCTGCTCCTCCTCCCCTCCCTATCACCCCATTCCCTCCCTCTGCCTCACCCCCTTCCCCACTCCACGGCACTTGTGTAAATGTGTGCATATTTATTATTCTATTTATTTTATTAATGATGTGTATGTATCTATAATTCTATTTATTTATATTGACGCTATTGATGCCTGTCTACTTGTTTTGTTTTGTTGTCTGTCTCCCCCCTTCTAGACTGTGAGCCCGTTGTGGGGTAGGGATTGTCTCTGTTGCCGAATTATGCTTTATAAGTGCTTAGTACAGCACTCTGCACGCAGTAAGCGCTCAATAAATACGATTGAATGAATGAATGAACTGGGATTAGAACCCATGACCTTCCGACTCCCAGGCTTGTGCTCTATCCACTATGCCATGTTGCTTCCCTTCTGAACCTCTTCTTCCCTCCTCTTCCTCCCTGTTTCCCTTCTGCCCCCCTCCCCCCCTCCCCATTCTGTTCTGCTGGGGCCTGACTCCAAAGGCCTGATGGCTTCTTCTTACTGATGCACTGATAGATGGTTGGATTTAAAGGATTAAAATCCCCCCCACCCCCTACCCCCAGGCCCTATCTTGCAGAAGAGGTTTTAATAACCTATTTCAAAATGTCCTCAGAGCCCCTCCCCCACCTGCCCACCTTGCCCAGGAACCAAAGAAAGCGGGAAACATTGTTTAGTTCAGCAGTGCTGGGCTGCGCCCGGCAGGGGTGAGGGGGTGGGGGGCGGTTGGGTGGGGAGGAACTTGTGCTCTGAGGCACAACATGATGTTGATTAATACAAAGCACCATGGAAGGGAAGCTTCTTCCCGTGATTACAATCAGATCCGGACACTGGGGCCGCAACGGAGCTTCATCAGAGCCCCCTCCTCTGAAGGGCAGGGAAATGCGGGGGCTGAATGATGGAGGGGGCTGGGGGCTTCCTGCAGAAGGGAGCGGCTGCACCCACCCCCTCCTCCCAAATCATCTTCATAGAGTCCAGGGATATTAGCCGGGCTGCAGGCTCCAACAAAAGTGCAGGAAAGGAATGAGGCCCTGGGGTGGGGGCCAAGTCTACCTGCCAGTGGCCCACCCGACTCCCAGCACCAGCTGCCGCCTGGGCAGGGATGGGGTGCTGGGACAGTCAGCTTTAGGGGCAACTGAGGCCTGGTGGGAGCACGACGGTGCTACGATGGAACGGGCTGAATTTCTGAGGGCAGAAGCTTCCCAAGGGCTGGACTTCCCACAGGGCCAGGTCCGGCCAAGGCTCCTTCCTCATGCGGTGGCCCAAACTGTCAGACTGGAAAGAACTATTGCTTTAATCTTCCCCGACCTTCGGGACACAGGAAACCACCCTATTACGTTTATATACTATGTATATATGTATATAGCGCTTCCATTGTGAATGAATGCTTTTCTTTCCAGTAATAGCTTACTCCACTACTAGAACCAACAAGATAAGGCTCAGACAAGCATCATATTTTACCTATCAGGAAAACAGATTTCAAAATAAAGTGGAACTATATGTATATAGCGCTTGTTAAGCACTTACATGTGCCAGGCACTGTACTGGAGTAGATACAAGACAGTCAGGTTGGACACAACCCCTGACCCACACAGGGCTCACAGTCCTAATCCCCATTTCTCAGAAGAGGGAAGTGAGGCACAGAGAAGAGATGGGACTTGCCCAAGGTCACTCTGCCGACATGTGGAAGATTGGGGATTAGAACACACTGCCTCTGACTTCCAGGCCTGTGCTCTATTCACTAGGCCACGGTGCTTCCACTTTATTTTGAAAATCTTTTTTCCTGATAGGTAAAATATGATGCTTGTCTGAGCCTTATCTTGTTGGTACTTTGTAGTGGAGTAAGCCATTACTGGAAAGAAAAGCATTCATTCACAAGGGAAACAGTTGTACTGTACTTTCCAAAGGACTCAGTACACAACACTCTACACACAGTAATAATGTTGGTATCTGTTAAGCGCTTACTACGTGCAGAGCACTGTTCTAAGCGCTGGGGAAGATACAGGGTCATCAGGTTGTCCCACGTGAGGCTCACAGTTAATCCCCATTTTACAGATGAGGGAACTGAGGCACAGAGAAGTTAAGTGACTTGCCCACAGTCACATAGCTGACAAGTGGCAGAGCTGGAATTCAAACTCATGACCTCTGACTCCCAAGCCCAGGCTCTTTCCACTAAGCCATGCTGCTTCTATAAGCGCTCAATAAACATGACTGAATGAATGAAGCAGCATAGCCTAATGGCAAGAGCACAGTTTTAGGAGTCAGAAGTGATAGGTTCTAATCCCAGCTCTGCCACTTGTCTGTTTTGTGACCTTGGGCAAACCACTTAACTTCTCTG
The DNA here is from genome assembly GCF_004115215.2 of Ornithorhynchus anatinus. NCBI lineage: Eukaryota > Metazoa > Chordata > Mammalia > Monotremata > Ornithorhynchidae > Ornithorhynchus > Ornithorhynchus anatinus. The sequence goes on from NC_041730.1 coordinate 95,116,500, forward strand.
CGCCTCAGTTCCCTCATCTGTGAAAATGAAGATTAAGAGTGTGAGCCCCACGTGGGACAACCTGATTACCTTGTATCTACCCCAGCGCTCCGTATAGTGCTTGGCACAGAGTAAGCGCTTAATAAATACCATCATTATTATTATTAATAAGGATTCTGGGAGTCCCACTGGGCCGGAGAAGCTCTGTCCCTGTGCACTCCTTCACCTGGGCTGTGGTTAATGGGGACAGTCACCCCTTCCTAAAGAGAAGCAGCATGGTTCAGTGGAAAGAGCCTGGACTTGGGAGTCAGAAGTCATTGTTTCCAATTCTGGCTTTGCCACTTGTCAGCTGTGTGACTGTGGGCAAGTCACAACTTCTCTGTGCCTCAGTTACCTCATCTGTAAAAATGGGGATTAAGACTGTGAGCCTCATGTGGGACAACCTGATGACCTTGTATCTCCCCCAGCGCTTATAACAGTGCTCTGCACATAGTAAGCGCTTAAGAAATACCAACATCATTATTATTATTATTATCATTATTATTATTATTACTACTACTATTGTGTCTTTGGGGATTGGATGGCACAGACTCTGAGAGGTGCGTTGGGGATGTGACAAGGAAATAGCTGCCAGGAGCCCCTGGCAAGGTGTTTGCCCTCTACTGACCAACTGAGAGATGCCATCTAGAGGATATGGGCTGGTCCCGAGGCAGGACCATTCTTTACCTCATTCTTGCACAAAGATAATAATTATGTTGGTATTTGTTAAGCGCTTCCTATGTGCAGAGCACTGTTCTAAGCGCTGGGGTAGATACAGGGTAATCAGTTGTCCCACGTGAGACTCACAGTTGATCCCCATTTTACAGATGAGGGAACTGAGACACAGAGAAGTTAAGAGACTTGCCCACAGTCACACAGCTGACAAGTGGCAGAGCCAGGATTCGAACCCATGAACTCTGACTCCCAAGCCCGGGTTCTTTCCATTGAGATGAGGCAGAGCAGGTTTCCGGGTCAGGGTTACTGTGGCCCACGATGGAGAGCCACTCCGGACTTGACAATTGGGAATGGGGAGGGGCCTGAGCCGGCCCAGGATTGGGGGCGTGGGTGGGAGAGAGGGTCTGGAGGTTCCCGGGCAGGAACTGTGGGAGGTTTGGGAGAAGCTGGGCTCACTGAGCTGCATCTGCTGCTTGAGGGCAGGGAGGAGGCAGGAGCTCAAAGACCCCCTCTGGAAGGCTAGAGTGGGGGTTCTGAGGGCTTTGCTGTACAGTGCCCAGAATAGTGCCTAGAACAGTGCCCAGGAAAGTGCCCAGGACACTGTCCAGGACAGTACCCACGACAGTTTCTGGGTCAGTGCCCAGGATAGTGTCCAGTAGAGTGCCCAGGACAGTACCCGTGAAAGTTTCTAGGACAGTGCCTAGGACAGTGCCCAGGATAATGCCCAGGAGAGTTTCCAGGAGAGTGCTCAGGACAGTCCTCAAGACAGTACCTAGGACAGTCCCCGGGACAGTGCCCAAGATAGTGCCCAGAAATAAATAGTCCTTCTGGTTTTGCAGACCTGCCCAGAAGGCCTCCCTGGAATGGCCTCATTCTCCATTTCCCAGGATGTGGAATGCCGGTTTTGGGTAAACTCAGCAGGGAATTCAGAGCTGCACACGTTGCAGGAGGGCGGGCAAGAGGGCGAGAGAAAGCCTTTGCCAAGGCTCTAAAATCAAGAAGAAGAACAGTCCTCCTCCCACTACTGCTCGATAGGCTCCAGCAGCCCCACGCTCCTTCCACCCCAGGCAGAAATGCAGGGGAAGAGGAAGAACCACAGGAAGTCATTCATTCCCGCCCTGCATGGGCTCTCGCTTCCTGGGGACCGCTCTGCTTCCCTGCAGGAGTGGGACTACCATCAGGTTCTCAGGAATAATCACTGTGGCCTCCCCAGTTTACCCGGATGCACAAGTCATGGGGTGTGTATGTGTGTGTGTTTGTATGTGTGTGTGGTGTTGGGGAGGAGGAGGTGGATGGGGGAGGGGATTAGGACCAGGGAAAGGCAGAGCTTGATGCAGACAGGGAGAATAGAGAAGCTGACTGGTCAGGGATGGCACCTGAGTTCCAAAATCATTCATTCAATCGAATTTATTGAGCGCTTACTGTATGCAGAGCACTGAAGTAAGCACTTGGAAAATACAATTCAGCAACAAATAGAAACAATCCCCTCCCACAACGGGCTCACAGTCTAGAAGGGGGGAGACAGACATCAAAACAAGTGAACAGGCATCAGTAGCATCATTATAAATAAATACAATTACAGACGGTTCCCCTCGCCCCGACTCCCAAGCCTACTCTGCCTCTCTCTATCCTGCCCACCCACCCGACAACACCTACCAGTCTTTGTAAGTCCCGGCTAGTAACTGATTTAACTCCCAGGAAATTCAAACACCATCTTCTTGGTCCAGAGTTTCACCCTTTCCCTGTTTCCCTGACCAAACGTTCTGCTTTGTTGAAGACTAGGAAGAATCAGATTGAAACTCCTGTTTCCCTCTGGCCCGTTCTTACTTCTGAGGGAGGCACTAACAGCGTGGCTCAGTGGAAAGAGCCCGGGCTTGGGAGTCAGAGGTCATGGGTTTGAATCCCGACTCTGCCACTTGTCAGCTGTGTGACTACGGGCAAGTCACTTAACTTCTCGGTGCCTCAGTTACCTCATCTGTCAAATGGGGATTAAGCCTCATGTGAGACAACCTGATTACCCTGTATCTCCCCCAGCGCTTAGAACAGTGCCCTGCACATAGTAAGCACTTAACAAACACCAACATTATTATTGTTATTATTATTAACAGTGAAACAGCCTCAAAGTCACAACTAATAGGGTGGAAAGGGAGCAGAGTTGGGAGGGAGAAGGGAGGAGAATTCACATTGTTTACCCAGTGCCTGCTGAGATGACTCACTGTTAGAGGAGAGTCACCACTGACTCTCATATACATGCCTCTTCTTGTAACTCAAAAAACAAGACATTCAGACAATTGAATCTCCTCAAATTCCATTCTCTTTTAATCAGGTTAGTGGTCAGGGCCCTTAATTGGGCTACAGAGTGCAGATCTCTCTGATCTCCTCCCTCCTTTCCAGGCACCTCTGAGTTGACCACTCAGTGTGGCTGCTGATTTTCCCTCTGTGTTCATAGTCAACAGATGATCACTCTCACCCTCTTCAAAACCTTACTGAAGTTACACCTCCAGGAGGCCTTCCCTTACTAACCTCTCCTCTCCTCTTCTCCCACTCCCTTCTGCGTCACCCTGATTTGCTCCCTGTATTCATCCCCCCTCCCAACCCCACAGCACCCATTTATGTATCTGTGATTGATTGATTTATTTATATTAATGTCTGTTTCCCCCTCTAGACTGTAAGCTAGTTGTGGGCAGGGTTCGTGTCAGTTTTACTGTTATATTGTTCTCTCCCTAACGTGGCTCAGTGGAAAAGAGCCCGGGCTTTGGAGTCAGAGGTCATGGGTTTGAATCCCCGCTCCCGGATTTGGGGTGGGGTGAGTATCAAAGTGCTTAAGAATGATGTGGGGCTGGGGTGGGGAGAGAAAGTGCTGAGAGATAAGGACAAAATTGCAGACCTTCTGGATGGCCACCTTCCAGCCCCGGGGGCCTGGTTAAGGGGCTCCGACCGCCACATCAACTAATCTCAGCTGCTGGTGGAGTGAGACCGAAACTTCCGTCTTGGCATCTTGTGCTGGATTTTTGAGGTGTCAAACAATGATGGGTGTTCCTCGGGTTGCATGTATCATAGGGTGTCTGTAACCTTGGCTACTGTAGCAATCTGGGAAGCAGCCTGGCCTAGTGGATAGAGCACGGGCCTGGGAGTCAGAGACCTGGGCTTTAATCCCGGCTCCAGCATTTATCCGCTCTGCGACCTTGCCCACGTCACTTCACTTCTCTGTGCCCAAATTACCTCATCTGTAAAATGGGAATTAAGACTGTGAGCCCCTTATGGGACATAATCTGTGTTCAACACAATTAACTTGTGTTTACCCCAGTGCTTAGTACTGTCCCTCTCACATAGTAAGCGTTTCTCAGATACCATTAAAAAATGACAAACCAAAAAAAAAATGGCTGTATCTCCATGTTGTATATCATGGGGTTGCTGTCTAGACTGTGAGCTCGTTATGGGCAGGGAATGTCACGGTTTATTGTTGCACTATACTTTCCCACATACTTAGTACAGTGCTCTGCACACAGTAAGCACTCAATAAATATGATTAAATGAATGAATTGTGACTGGTTTGGGGGAGAGGATGTTTGTGACCCCTTTCCTTTCTCCGGCATTTTCTCTTCCTCTTTCGCCATCCCCAAACCTTCAAACACAGTTCAGTTGACAACTTTACAGTGCCCTGGGCCCCATCTTTTCCAGGAAGTTATAACCCCTCAACAATAGTCTGGACAGTGGTCCCTTTGTCCACTGCAGTGAGGGTAGGGTGAGGGTAGAGAAGCAGCGTGGCTCAGTGGAAAGAGCACGGGCCCTGGAATCAGGACTCATGAGTTCGAATCCCAGCTCTGCCACTTGTTGGCTGTGTGACTGTGGGCAAGTCACTTAACTTCTCTGTGCCTCAGTTCCCTCATCTGTAAAATGGGGATTAAGACTGTGAGCCCCACGTGGGACAACCTGATTCCCCTATGTCTACCCCAGCGCTTAGAACAGTGCTCGGCACATAGTAAGCGCTTAACAAATACCAACATTATTAGCAAAGACACGGTGTTTCCTTTGGCAATGGAAGAGGTGCAAACACACAACTCCAGCTCAGGAGGATGAGGGTCCAGCACTTCTTTTGCAGGGGGCATGTGGACATACTAGATTCTGGAGCCCGAGACTGCATCTGCTCAAAAACCTCCAGTGGTTGCCTATCAACCTTTGCATGAAACAAAAGCTCCTCACTCTTGGTTTCAAAGCTCTCCATCACCTTATCCCCTCCTACCTCACCTCCCTTTCTCCTTCTACAGCCCAGCCCGCACACTCCGCTCCTCTGCCGCTCACCTCCCCGCCATCCCTCGTTCTCGCCTGCCCTGCCGTCGACCCCTGCCCCGCGTCCTACCGCTGTCCTGGAATACCCTCCCTCCTCACCTCCGCCAAACTGACTCTTTACCCCTCTTCAAAGTCCTACTGAGAGCTCACTTCCTCCAGGAGGCCTTCCCAGACTGAGCTCTCCCTTTCCCTCTGCCACTCCTCCCCTCCATTCCCCCTACTCCCTCCCTCTGCTCTTCCCCCTTTCCCTCCCCACAGCACTTATGCATATTTGTATATATTATTTATTACTCTATTTTATTAATGATATGTATATATCCATGATTCTATTTATCTTGATGGTATTGATGCCTGACTACTTGTTTTGTTTTGTTGTCAGTCTCCCCCGTTTAGAGTGTGAGCCCATTGTTGGGCAGGGATTGTCTCTGTTACTGAATTGCATAATCCAAGCTCTTCGTACAGCGCTCTGCACATAGTAAGTGCTCAGTAAATACGATTGAATGAATGAATAAATCTGCTGCTCCGGATTATCAACGGTTAAAGGACAGAGACTCTGCCTTCTACTTTCACTGTACTTCTCCCAAGTGCCTAGAATAGTGTCTTGCACACAGTTATGCTGCATACAGTGCTCTGCAAGCAGACTGTTTCATTGAGAACAGCAGAGGAGTTTCAGATTTGAGATTTGGGGACTGAGAAACAGTTTCAGACAGCCCTCCCCCATCCCTGCTAGGCAGGGTCCTCTTGGGACATGGAGTGAAAAGAGGGAGAAAACAGGCAGAGGAAGGCACCTACATAATAGGTGTTCAGAAATACTACTGAATGAATGAATGAGTGTACCATATAGTGTTGGTCCCAGGGCCCGCCCATGGAAAGGGAGTGTGGATGGCTCTGTGCAGCCCAATTCAAGTACAGAGACCATTGGGGGTCAGGCACTCTTTGTCCTGCCCTAAACGATAGTCCTCCATAAGAAAGGTACAGATTAATGGTCGTTTTGTCATGGATGAGGCACAAATACCCCTGAGTGACCTTCTGGTTTCTGAGAGAGGGCGTGAAAGTGATGGAGGAAGAGCGGGGATTTCTGCAATCCCCCAAATTATTATTATTATTATTATTATAGTATTTGTTAAGCACTTAGTATGTGCCGGGCACTGTACTAAGCGCTGGGGTAGACACAAGCAAATCGGGTTGGACACAGTCCCTGTCCCAAGTGGGGCTCAGAATCTCAATCCCCATTTTCCAGATGAGGTAACTGAGGCCCAGAGAAGTAAAGTGACTTGCCCAAGATCACAAAGCAAACTCGTGGTGGATCGGGGATTAGAATCCAGGACCTTCTGACTCCCAAGCCCACGCTCTAGAAACGCTTTGGGCATATTGCTCCCCTTCTCAAAAACCTCCAGTGGTTGCCTATCGACCTCCACACAAAACAAAAACTTCTCACTCTAGGCTGCAAGGCTCTCCATCACCTGGCCCCCTCCTACCTCTCCTCCCTTCTCTCTTTCTACCGCCCACCCGGCACGCTCCGCTCCTCTGCCGCCCACCTCCTCGCCGTCCCTCGGTCTCGCCTGTCCCGCCATCGACCCCCGGGTCACGTCCTCCCGCGGTCCCGGAACGCCCTCCCTCCTCACCTCCGCCAAACTGATTCTCTTCCCCTCTTCAAAACCCTACTTAAAGCTCACCTCCTCCAAGAGGCCTTCCCACACTGAGCTCCCCCTTTTCCCTCTGCTCCCTCTGCTCCCCCTCTACCCCCCCTTCACCTCTCCTCAGCTAAACCCTCTCTTCCCCCCTTTCCCTCTGCTCCTCCCCCTCTCCCTTCCCCTCCCCTCAGCACTGTACTCGTCCGCTCAACTGTATATTTTTTCATTACCCTACTTATTTTGTTAATGAGATGTACATCACCTCGATTCTATTTATTTGCTATTGTTTTAATGAGATGTTCATCCCCTCGATTCTATTTATCGCTATTGTTCTTGTCTGTCCGTCTCCCCCGATTAGACCGTGAGCCCGTCCGAGGGCAGGGACTGTCTCTATCTGTTACCGATTTGTACATTCCAAGCGCTTAATACAGTGCTCTGCACAAAGTAAGCGCTCAATAAATACTATTGAATGAATGAATGCTCTATCCACTAGACCAAGCTGCTGAGATTCTTAAGGGCAGGGCATTCTCCCCTTAGCTTCCTGGGTACCCTGCAGAGTAATGACTGCTCCCTGCTGTTTTATCAGGAAAACAAGAGGAAAGCATTCCTGGAACGCAGACAGTGGAGCAGAGCCGGGGAGAAGACTCATCCTCCATCTCCTTCTTCTTCCCCCACCTCCCACACTGCAGCTGAGTGGATCAGGGCACTGCCTGTCACCTGTCCATTGACTGGTCTACCAGGTCAAGGGAAAATTGTCACTGAGCCCAGCCCACAGGTACAGCCCAAGATCCGGAATATGAATTGCCACCTTTGACTTGGGGAGGGTCAGATGCTGCTGTTCTGATGTCCTTGTTCCCTGGGGGGGAAGGGGAGGGGGGCGGCTTCCCTTAATAATTGCGGTATTTGTTAAGTTCTTACTCTGTGCCAAACAATATGCTAAGTGCTGGAGTAAACACATTACAGTCGGATCAGACCAAATCCCTATCCCACATGGGGTTCCCAGTCTAATGAACCAATCAACCAAACAGTCAATCAACTGAATTCACTGAGCACTACATTCATTCATCCATCCATCCATTCAGTTGTATTTATTGAGCCGCTTACTGTGTGCAGAGCACTGTACTACTGTGTGCAGAGCATTGAACTAAGCATCTGGGAGAGTACGATATAACAGAGTTGATAAACACATCCCCTGCCCACAGTGAGCTTGGGGAAAGAGAAGAGGTTTTATGGAGGAGGAAGCTGAAGCATAGAGGAGTTAAATGACTTGTCCAAGGTGACACAGAAGGCAAGTGATGGACTCGGGACTAGAACGCTGCTCTCTGCCAGGCTGCTTCTTGCTCTTTCGCCTAGCAAGGAAAGGGCAGGGGAGAGAGAACCATTAGGGGCAACGGAGGACAGGAGAGAGCAAGCCACCTATCAATGTGGGTGAAAGTGTGGGGGAAAGTGAGTAGAGGAGAAGGAGGAGGATGAGTAGGAAGGATGAGAAGGAGGGAAGAAGATGAGAAGGGGGAAAAGGGAGGAGGATGAAGAAGGAGGAGGAGAGGGGAAGGGAAAGAGGAGAAAGGACATCTCTTCTTGGATGCACTGCCAACACCTCAAACTTAACATGTCTAAACAGTACTCCTCATTTTCCCACCCAAACCCTGTGTCCTCCCCCAGACTTTCCCATCACTCTAGACATCAACCTCCTCCCTGTCACACAAGCCTGTAACCCCTGCTTGTGTGAGGAAGAAATGGAGGAGGAAGAGGAGGAGGAGAAAAAGGAGGAAAAGGAGGAGGAGGAAAAGGAGGAGATGGAGATGGAGATGGAGGAAGAGGAGGAGGAGAAGGAGGAGAGTTCGTTGTGGGCAGGGAATGTGTCTGTTTATTGTTATATTGTCCTCTCCCAACCGCTTAGTACGGTGCTTTACACCTAGTAAACGCTCAGTAAATGCCGAGTGAGTGAGTGAGCGAGCGAGGAGGGCGAGGAGGGCAGGGAGGCTGCTGTCCGGTGGGCGGCCCGGCCCGGGGGGGGGGGCGGGGCCCGGGCCGAGGGGGGCGGGGCCCGGACCCGCCGCCGCCGTGACGTCACCGCGCCGAGAGCAGCCCGGGGAGGCAGCAGTACGCTGCTCGGCCGCCGCGCGCGCCTTGCCCCGTCCTGTCCTGTCCTGTCCTGTCCTGCCCTGCCCATCCATCCATCCATCCATCCATCCTTCCAGCCCGTGGCTCCTGGCCACGTGACCCAGCCAGGTAACCCCCCCCCCAACCCCCCCCCACCCCGCACCCCCAAAACCCAGCCGGGCCTCCCCGCGGCCGCTCCTGCACGGGGACAGCTGCCCCGGCCCAGGCCGGTCCTGCCCACGCTCGGTCCTGCCCAGGGCCGGTCCTGCCCAGGGCCGATTGCCCTGCCCGTGGCCGGTCTGGCCCACGGCCGGTCCTGCCCAGGGCCGGCTGCCCCGTCCAAGGTGGGTCCTGCCCAGGGCCGGCTGCCCCGTCCAAGGTGGGTCCTGCGCAGGACCGGCTGCCCCGTCCCCTCCGCTCCCGGGCTGGACGGGACCCGACCGGGCCTGGGGGGCCGCGGAGCGGGCCTCCCTTCCCGTGGCAGTTGCTGCCCGCGGGAGGCGGGCGGGGGACAGGGCCGGAGGAGAGGGACCCGCCCGGGGGAGCTTGGCGGGAGCAGACGTGCGGCGGGGCCGGGGGCCGGACAGATGGGGTCAGAGGTCCCCGAGCGGCCTGCCCGCCGCCAGGGAGGAAGATGGGCCCGGTGACTTTGTCGCGCCCTTCGCCGGGGAGGCTCCGACGGGGTGCCCCGGGCCCGGTCCTTGGCCGGAGGCCCAGCCGCGTGGGCTCCGGCCCGCGGCCCGAGGGACCGTACGTTAGACCGAGAGCCCGTCCATGGGCAGGGACCGTCTCTCTCTGTTGCCGAATCGTGCATTCCGAGCGCCTAGTACGGTGCTCCGCACAGAGGAAGCGCTCAATAAATACCGTTGAACGAATGAGAGCCGGCTTTGCCGCCCCGGTCGGTGGCCCAGAGCCCCTTTTTGGGGGGGCCGGTGGAGGCCGCCCCCACCCCTCCCTGATACCCGAGGACGCCCACCGCCCAGTCCCCTCCTCCGGTGCCGCTGACCTTCCCACACCGGGCCCCCGTCTCTGTCCATCTCGCCGCCCACCCCTTTCATTCATTCGGTAGTACTTATTGAGCGCTCCCTAGGTGCAGAGCGCTGTACCGAGCGCTTGGAATGGCCAATTCGGCAACAGATAGAGACCGTCCCTGCCCAGTGACGGGCTCACAGTCTAATCTGGGGAGGCAGACGGCAGAGCAGAACGGAACGAAACAAAAGCGAGGTAACATTATCACGATAAATAGAATCAAGGGGATGTGCACCTCATTAACAGAAGAAATAGGGTCCTGTCTCTGGCCTGGAACTACCTCCCTCCTCAAAGCCCCCGGACCGTCACTCTTCCCCCATTCCAAGCCCTACTGAAGGCTCACTTCCTCCAAGAGGCCTTCCCAGACGAAGCGCCCCTTTTCCTCAGCTCCCTCTCCCTTCTGCGTCACCTCCACTCGCTCCCCTTTCTCTTCCCACCTCTCCCCGCCCCACAGCCCTTATGTACATATAATGTTGGTATTTGTTAAGCGCTTACTATGTGCAGAGCACTGTTCTAAGCGCTGGGGTAGATACAGGATAATCAGCTTGTCCCACGTGAGGCTCACAGTCTTAATCCCCATTTTAAAGATGAGGTACCTGAGGCACAGAGAAGTTAAGTGACTTGTCCACGGTCACACAGCTGACAAGTGGCAGAGCCGGGATTCGAACCCAAGACCTCTGACTCCCAAGCCCGTGCTCTTTCCACTGAGCCACGCTGCTTCTGTATACATCTATAATTCCATTTCTATAGATACCTGTTTTACTTGTATTGATGTCCGTCCCCCCTCATCTCTAGACTGAGCACATTGTGGGCAGGGATTGTCTCTGTACTGCTGTATTGTACTTTCCAAGCGCTTACTACAGTGCCCTACCCACAGTAAGCGCTCAATAAATACGATTGAATGAATCGAACAAATGACTCTTTTCCCTCAGATCGGGCCAGTCTCCAGGACGGCCCCTCGGTCAGCCGGCTGCCCCTCTTCCCGGAGCCAAGTTCCACCGACCCCCACCCGCAGAGAGGCCTGCGCCCCGCAGAAATCTGGCCTTGGTTTCAGGGGCGAACCCCACGATGGTCTTAGGCTCCTCTGGGCTCTCGGCTCCCCAGCCTGCTCTTTAATTCTGTTGTATTTACTGAGCACTTACTGGGTGCAGAGCACTGTATTAAGCGCTTGGGAAAGTACAATACAGCAAGAGAGACAATCCCTGCCCACAAGGAGTTCACAGTCTAGAGCCGGGTGGGGAGGGGGGAAGAGAGACTGGTATCAATACAAGTAAACAGGCATCAGTATAAATAATTAAAATGACAGATATATGCATAAGTGCTGTGGGGCAGGGGAAGGGGGGAAGACTAAAGGGAGCAAGTCAGGGTGACGCAGAAGGGAGTGGGAGATGAGGAAAAGTGGGGCTTAGACTGGGAAGGCTCTTGCTTGGGACTGTTAGGGCAGTGCTTCTCCCAGATCCCCCGGGTTGCTCAGCCTCCCGATGTCGGGGTACCACGCTGACCAGGAAAGCACTGGGGGCGAGGTGGCCACCAGCCGGCCTCTCTGGCAGCCCGGGCGAGGTAGGCGGGTGAGTGATTGGCGTTGGATGAGGAGCCCTGTGGCTCCACAGGCCCCGCCAGCTCTCTGGACCACCAAGCCAGCGAGGCAGATGCCCCCGGAAGTGGGGAAGCCAGCTCCCTGGTCCCTGGGGAGTCCAGGCTCCTACCGTGGTGCCCCACGTTCTGACAGAGAGAGGCGCCTTCTGGAAGAGAGGGGTGCACGAAGGCAGATCGGGCTGACTTTTTTATGGTATTTGTTAAGCGCTTACTATATCCCGGGTACCGGTCTAAGAGTAGGGATGGATGCGAGGTAATCAGATTGGACACAGTCCCTGTCCCACATGGGGCTCACAGTTGTAATCTCCATTTTACAGATGAGGGAACTGAGGCACAGAGAAATTAAATGACTTGCTCAAGGTCACATCTTCCCATTTGTTGGTCCCAGAGGGTTATGCCGCCTTTTTACCCGCCCTACTTCCTCTCCCCACAACAGGGCCTGGAGGAGGGTTTCTGTCTGTCAACCCTAGGGAGAGGGAGACACCTACTATCTAAATACATTCCTGGCCCAGCCCGGTTGGGGCCTTTTGTTTTGATCTTGCTCCCCTCCCCCCGGGGTGAGGGTGGAGGGCAGGCAGAGCCTCTGGGCAGCCCCCATTAACTCTCTCCCCAGCTCCCAGCAGACGCTAGCCTCCAATGGCTCCCCTGAACCTTGCACATCTGGGAAATATTTCCAAGCTCATGCAGCCTTCAGAAGTACATGCTCTGGAATGGAAGCCCCTGGAAGGTGGTTGCTTTGTCTAGTTCCCAGCACGGCCCCCAGAGCCAGGGCTGTGGTGTGGAAAGGGGAAAAGGTCCTCTCCTGGGGGCAACTCCCAAGCTGTAGAGCCAGGCACTCCAGGCCAGCCGGAGGAAGCTGCCAGTACACCACCCTCCCCCACCCCCCAGGCACACACCCTGCTTTTTTCTGACCCTGCTCTGAGGCACAGATCAATCACTGTGTTTACTGTGGGCTGGGGCGCTGTACTAGGTGCTTGGGAGAGCACAGTGGAGTTAGTGGACAGGATCTCTGCCCTCAGGGAAGAAAGAAAGGGAACGTTTGGTTCACCGTCCACCTGCGAGTGTTGGCCGATCCTGGCTCTTTTGGGTGCTGCCAGGAAAGCTTCTATGGATCCCCTGCCTTGGGAGGATTTAGCAGGAACCCGACGGAAGTGTTCACGTGGATGGAAACAGTGATTTTCCCACAGCTCAGCCCGGAAGCCAACCACCTGGCAGTGGAGCAAACCACGCATGCTCCCAGTCACCAATGCAAGCTCCTCTCCAGGTGGAGGGCCACCTGTAACGCAACAGGTAGCCGTGACAAAGGCCCAGCCCAAAACAATCCTTCTTTGTGGCAGCCCTGTGGGGTGGAAGGGAAGGGGCTAGAGGACCCCCCCCCCCCCCCACCAGTCTAACCAGTCTATCCCTAGGGAGAGAAGCAGTGGAGACGCAGCATGGTTTAGTGGAAAGAGCACGGACTTGGGAGGCAGAGGTCTTGGGTTCTAATTCCGGCTCCGCCACTAGTCGGCTGTGTGACTTTGGGCAAGTTACTTCTCTGTGCCTCAGTTACCTCATCTGTAAAATGTGGATGAAGACTTTGAGCCCCACGTGGGACAACCTGATTACCGTGTATCTAACCCAGCACTTAAGTTGCTTAAATACCATTAGGGAGGTTTGGTCTTTCTGGGCCTCTTCTGAGGTATAGCTGCTATTCAGGCTGTTACGTGCCTGATCTGGCTCCCATCCCTAAACAAAGGTCCAGGCAGCCTCTGGACGACGGCCAGATATCTGCTCCTGGCCCTGGCCCAGCCCCTTTCCTGGTCGGTCCCATCCGGCAGGCACAAGTCCCGTGGTCAAGTGTGTGGGGCTGAGGCTCAGGATCTCCAGGCCCTCGGGTAAGGGACAAGCCATTCTCCCACCTGCCTAACCCAGGTCCAATTTCCTTGGAAGGGCAGGAGGGATGATGATGATGATGGCATTTGTTAAGTGCTTACCGTGTGCCAAGCACTGTTCTAAGCTCTGGGGTAGAAACAAGGTTATCAAGTTGGGCACAGTCCCTGTCCCACTTGGGGCTCACTCTTAATCCTCATTTTACAGATGAGGGAACTGAGACCCAGAAAAGTGAAGTGACTTGCTCGAGGGCACGCAGCAGAAAAGTGGCGGAGCCGGGATTAGAACCCAGGTCTTCCCGACTCCCAGGCCAGTGCTCTATCCACTGCGCTATGCTGCTTCTCTTGAGGCCAGTGACTGCAGAGGAGCCGGGGGCCAGGAGCTGGGTGAATTGGTCCACGATGGACAGGAGAGAGTGGTAGTCCACAAGGTGATTTCTTGCTTTATGCTGTCTCCCTCCCAAGCTGGCAGAGAAGATTTGAGTGTCTAGCCAGAGGCCTGAAGAAGAGCCTGTTGTTTGCAGAGCTGGCATTTCCTTGCTTGCCTGCCACATTGTCTCGGTGCCCAGCATGGCCTTGGTGAAGGTGAACACCCTCGGGCAGGGGGGAGGGGAGGAGCGAGGGATTTGCAGAAGCGTTTGAAGTCACTTTTCATGCAAACAGGCTTGGTGAGACATAATGTTCTGGATTGGAACCGTTCAGCCACAGCCAGGAGCTGGGGAAGGCTCTGCTTTTGCAAAGCTCCACTGTGCCCGGGATGTAGTTTCCTTTCCTTTTTTTTCTTATTAGTTTCTTTTTAAAAATTTTTTATATATGGTATTTATAAGTACTTACTGTGTGCCAGGCACTGTATTAAGCGCTGGCATAGATATGCGCTAATCAAGTTGGACACGGTCCCTGCCCCACTCGGGGCTCACAGTCTTAATCCCCATTTTAAAGATAAGGCAACTGAGGCACAGAGAAGTGATGTGACTTATTCAAGGTCACAGAGCGGACAAGTGGCGGAGTCGGGATTAGAACCCAGGTCCTTCTGACTCCCAGGCCCGTGCTCTATCCATTAGGCCACACTGCTTTTCCTGACCTGGAGACAGCTGACTGCAGCCCAGGGGCCTGGGAACTGCTGACAGACTCAAGAACCCGGGTGTCCGGACCCACCCTCCCTGTCCTTCCCCACATCAGGGCCCCCCACTCCCCACTCGGACTTTTGAAGTCTTAGACTGTAGACTCAAGACACCTCTAGACCGTAAGCTCCTGGTGGGCAGGGACTATGTCTTCCAACTGTTTGCTTTTGTGTTTATGGTATTTGTTAGGTGCTTACTACGTGCCGGGCACTTTATTAAGCCCTGGGGTAGAAACAAGCTAATCAGGTTGGACACAGTCCGTGTCCCACATGAAGCTCACAGTCTTCATCCCCATTTTACAGATGAGGCAACTGAGGCCCTGAGAAGTGAAGCGATTCGCCCCAGGTCACACAGCAGACCAGCGGTGGAGCCAGAATTAGAACCCAGGTCCTTCTGAGTCCCAGGTCCGTGCTTTATCCAATAGACCACGCCTCTTCCCAATACGACTGTGTTATATTGTTCTCTTTCAAGCGCTTAGTACAGTGGTCTGCACACGGTAAGTGTTCAACAGATACAAATGATGGAGATATTAGGCTCCTGGTCCCACTGCAATGGTCTCTGTCCCTCCCTGCACGTGGCTGGAACCACCAGTGTATCCCGCCATCCCCCCGCCTCCCACCCGTCCTGTGTCTCCTTATGGGAGGGAGAAGCCGCAAGGTCGAGGAGGAGACGGCGAGGTTCTGCTGAGCGCTGAACTGAGTGCCGCACCGCTTGACTGGTGAGCGGCTTTGGGGAATCGGACGATCGGGGAAGTGAAGTGGACCCGACTGCGGGTTGGGAGCTGCTCTCCCCAGAAGGATGGGGATCCTCGCGAGCAGGGGCCCTCCCGGGGCGGATTGAGAGATGGCGTCGCCGGCTCCTGGCACAGGCTGAGGTGCAGCAGCACAAGGGGGGAGCCACCCCAAATTCAATTCAGTTAGTATTTATTGAGCGCATAGTGGGTGCAGAGAACTGGACTAAGCACTTGGGAGAGAGCAGTATAATGATGAATGATGGTATTTGTTAAACGTTTACTGTGTGCCAAGCACTGTTCTAAGCACTGGGATAGACACAAGGTCATCAGGTTGTCCCACATGGGGCTCACCGTCTTAATCCCCATTTTCCAGATGAGGTAACTGAGGCCCAGAGAAGTTAAGGGATTTGCCCAAAGTCACACAGCTAATAATTGGCAGAGCTGGGATTAGAACCCATGACCTCTGACTCCCAAACCCGGGCTCTTTCCACTAAGCCACGCTGCTTCTCTATTCGGTATGAGTAGATACATTCCCTGCCTACAACGAGCATAAAGTCTAAAGGATGAGCTTACAGTCCAGAGGCCTCCGCTCCTACTCCCGACTTCCGCTTGGAGCACCTTCTTGGTGTCCAGATTTGCTGCCCTGCCCACCTGCATGGCTGTGTGAGCTGCTGGGAAATGGTTTATCAATCAACCGATTGTATTTTTTGAACACTTACTGTGTGCTGAGCACTGTGCTAAGCACTTGGGAGAGTACAGTTTAACAGTTGGCAGACACATTCCCTGCCCACAATGAGTTTATGAGTGTAGAGGGGGAAGCAGGCGTTGATATACAGAAATATGGTTGCGTATAAAAGTGCCGTAGGGCTGAGGGGAGGGTGACTAGGGGGTGCGAATTCAGGTGTAAGGGCCGTGCAGAAGGGAGTGGGAGAAGAGAAGATGGGGGCTTAGTCGGGGAAGAAGTTGTGCTTTTAATAAGGCTCTGGAGGGGAGGAGAGCGATCGGCTGTCAGATATGCAGAGGGATGGTGTTCCAGGCTAGAGGCGGGACGTGGGCGAGAGGTCGGTGGCGAGATAGACGGGATCGAGATGCAGTGAGAAGATGAGCGTTAGAGGAGCAAAGTGTGCGGGTCGGTTGTAGTAAGAAGTCAGAGAGGTGAGGTAGGAGGGGGCAAAGTGATGGAGTGCTTCAGAGCCGATGGTGAGGAGTTTCTTAATTGGCTGCACTCACCTCCGAGTGGCTGGTTGGGGTCGGCATGAGGGCACGTTCCAGAGTTGTGCCAAGGACCCTGAGGGGCCAACTCTGACCTGGCAGACAGGGCACTGTTTCCTTGAGCCACGGGGTCTCTCTGTCAGGGCACTGCCGGAGCCCGGTCTGAGGTGGCTTTGGGTCCTGGCTCACCAGGGTGGTGTCATGACCCTTGGGCTGCACTGGGCTGTCCCGGGTGGCTTGTGCTGATTGTATTGGGCTACCGTACCAGCCTGTGGGCAGAGGAGGACTATTAGCGGGACTATTTCTGATCCAGTAGGGCCTCGCTTTTCATTTGTTCCCTAGAGCTGGGGGAGGCGGTGGAAACTAGGTATTTGCAAGACTTCTGGTTTCCCATCACATCACAGCAGGCCCCTGGCCTGGATTTTCAGGGGACCTTTGACCTGGGGTCAGCAGAGTTCCTGCTCCAATTGTTCATCCGTGGAGGCTGGCGGGGGCCGGCGGGGGGTGGTGCCGGTCTGTTATGGGAGGAGGGTTGGTCTGAGGGGAAGTAAGAGGTTCAGTTTGTGGTGGAGGAGGACTGTGGAGAAGGAGGAGGGTCAGTAATAATAATCGTTGTGGTATTTATCAAGTGCTATGTAATAATAATGTTGGTATTTGTTAAAGCGCTTACTATGTGCCAAGCACTGTTCTAAACACTGGGGTAGATACAAGGTAATCAGGTTGTCCCACGTAGGGCTCACCGTCTTCATCCCTATTTTACAGATGAGGTAACTGAGGCCCAGAGAAGTGAAGTGACTTACCCAAGGACACACAGCTGACAAGCGGCAGAGCGGGGATTAGAACCCATGACCTCTGACTCCCAAGCCCGGGCTCTTTCCACTGAGCCACGCTGCTTCTCGTGCCTTTATGTGCCAAGCACTGTACTAAACATTGGGTTAGATAGAAGATAAATGGATCCCACATGGGGCTCACGGTCTAAGTAGGAAGGAGAACAGGTATTGAATTCCCATTTTGCAGATGAGAGAACTGAGGCTCAGAAGAGTGAAGTGACTTGCCCAAGGTCCAACAGCAGGCAAGTGACAGAGCCGGGATTGGAACTCGGGTTCTCTGACTCCCAGGCCTGGGCTCTTTTCACTGTGCTGTGCTGCTTCTTTCGGTCTTGGTTGGCCTGGCGGGCACTTAGATCCCAGCAGATGATGGCCGAGTCCCCACACGGAACGGGGACCGTGTCCAACCCAATTAACTTGTATCTACCCCAGTGCCCAGTACAGAGTAACAGATACTCTACGATTATCAAGGGTCAGGCCAGGACTGCAAAAGTGGGAGATCCTGAGGAACCTTGGGGCTGAGGTCCTGGGCTTGGCCAGGGTGAGGAAGTCAGGAATTAGAGCACGGATCTGGAAGTCAGAGTGTGGATGTGTGAGTAAGAAGGACCTAAATTATAATTCTGACTCTGCCACTTGTCTGCTGTGTGACCTCAGGCAAGTTACTGAATAATAATAATGTTGGTATTTGTGAAGCGCTTACTATGTGCAGAGCACTGTTCTAAGCGCTGGGGTAGATACAGGGTCATCAGGTTGTTCCACGTGAGGCTCAGTCTTAATCCCCATTTTACAGATGAGGTAACTGAGGCACTGAGAAGTGAAGTGACTTGCCTACAGTCACACAGCTGACAAGCGGCAGAGTCGGGCTTCGAACCCTTGACCTCTGACTCCGAAGCCCGGGCTCTTTCCAGTAAGAAGCAGCGTGGCTCAGTGGGAAGAGCCTGGGCTTGGGAGTCAGAGATCATGGGTTCTAATCCCGGCTCTGCCACTTGTCAGCTGTGTGACTTTGGGCAAGTCACTTAACTTCTGGGCCTCAGTTATCTCATCTGTAAAATGGGGATGAAGACTGAGCTCCATGAGGGACAACCTGATCACCTCGCATACCCTCAGCGCTTAGAACAGTGCTTGGCACATAGTAAGCGCTTAACAAATACCAACATTATTATTTCCACTAAGCCGCGCTGCTTCTCTGTGCCTCAGTTCCCTCATTTGTAAAATGGGGCTGAAGACTGTGAGCCCCATATGGGACAGGGACTGTGTCCAACAGGATTAGCTTGTGTCTCCCCCAGCGCTTAGAACAGTGCCTGTCACATAGTAAGCGCTTAACAAATACCATAATTATTATTAGGAATTGGGGGAATTCTGCCTTTTCCTCAACAACTGCATGTTCGGCGAGTGGGGAGGGGCAGACGGGGGAAAAGTAGGAAGGGTTTGAGGAGAAGCAGAGGGCGGAAGGCTCTGAGAAGCAGAGAAGCAGAGACTGTCCTGGTGGATTAAAGTGGTTCTTGGCTCCTAGAGAGAGTTCCCCCTTTATCACCCCCCCCAGCCTCTCCCTCCCCACCCCTCCGGAGGACTCCGCCTCCGCTCCTCTCCTCCCCTGTTTATCTTCCCCTTCCCTGGGCTTCGTAGTCAAACTGGGTCTTTTTGTAGCTCCCTGTCCCAAGGGGAGGGCTCAGAGAGCAGGCCAAGGACCTTTCACCTCCCCCACCCCTCCTGACGACCACAAGCGCACAGGTGGGCGGCGCAGATAATAATAATAATAATAATAATAATGTTGGTATTTGCTAAGCGCTTCCTATGTGCAGAGCACTGTTCTAAGCGCTGGGGTAATCAGGTTGTCCTACGTGAGGCTCACATTTAATCCCCATTTTACAGATGAGGTAACTGAGGCACAGACAAGTGAAGTGACTTGCCCACAGTCACACAGCAGACAAGTGGCAGAGCCGGGAGTCGAACCCGTGACCTCTGACTCCGAAGCCCAGGCTCTTTCCACGGAGCCACGCTGCTTCCCTTGCCATAGTCCATCCTGAGAGGAAGATGCTCCTGCTCTTCCCGTCTCCCTCTTCCGAACCCCTGCTCCCCAGGGATCGTCCCCATCTGCTCGGATACCAATCGGCTTCCGGGCTTTCTTCCGGAGCCCCACTCTTGGTGTGGGTCCTGGACCTGAATCACTACTCTGTGGCCAGACACTCTACCTTTGCTAGGGACTCCTCCACCCTCCCTCCCCTGCCCACCATTTCCTTCCTGCTTTCCTCTCCCTAATCCCCCTCCCCCCACTCTTTCATCAGCATCAGTTTTTAACCAGTTAAACTCCGGTCCATGCTCCTCTTCTCCATTCGGACCCTTCTCTCAGGACCGTAGCTGGCCCTGACCATTTTTCTAAAGCGTTGAACCCCTCCCTCCAACTCCTCCGCTGGCTGGGAACCCCCAGGTGGCTCGGACTTCACCGTGTTGCTCCCTCCGTCCCACTGTGCTCCTGAGCCCAGTCTCTGCTGCAGGGCCCTTCCCACCTGCCTGAGATGTTTCTGAGATGGCCACAGTGTCAGGAAATTCAGTCATTCAGTGGTACTTATTGAATGCTTACTCTGTGCGGAGCACTGTACTAAGTACTTGGGACTACAATACAATAGAATCAGCAGACAGGGTCCCTACTCCTAACGAGCTTACAAAAAAGGACAGTAATTCCTTTTGGGGGGAGTTTGGGGGGAAGCGTCACAAGGTACTATGGATTCTTTTCAGCCATGCCCTATGCGCTGAATACTTATTCTCTTCTGGCATTTTCAGAAAAAACCCAACTGGTTCCCCTATATAGCTCTCCTCCCCTGGCCTCCTGAAGATTTGACTGGGTGGAACTCAAGGCACCCCAATCCCCTGTTCCTCCCCTGCCATCCCCAGCCCTGAGGGGAGGCCTGTTCTATCCCTGGGACAGTTGTTCTGGACCCAGCTTGGTGTCAGAAGATTTTGGTCTTTTCTAGCTCTTCGGGGCGGTGGACTGTCGTCTCCTTATCTCACTGCCGGAGAACAGTGCATTCAAAGCTCCAAACCACTCATCCAAACTCAATCCACGAGAAGCAGCTTAGCCTAGCGAATAGAGCACGAGCTTGGGAGTCAGAAGGACCTGCGTTCTAATCCTTTCTGGACGTGGACTGTATTTAAGATAAAAGTTTGTCTCCACCCCAGTGTACAGTGCGTGACACACAGTAAGCACTTAACGAATACCACAACTATTATTATCATTGTTATGACCCCAGTGCTTAGAACAGTGTCTGGTGCTGTAGTAGGTGCTTAACAAGTGTGATAAAAAAAAAAATCCTGGAATGATTAACCTGGCAGCCTGGGTCCAGAGAGCTTGGCCCCCTGACCGCCCCCCCGCCCCATGTCCCTGGCTGGCATCCAGGTGGACGTTCACCCTGGAACCCCTGCCCTCGGGCCTTGTAGCAGAGCTCACGGGGTGGACCTGACCCTGGAATACTAATTGCAAATAAGGGAAGAGAAGTCCAGAGTTGCCATTTTTCCGGAAGCTTTTTCTCCTCCTCCGCTAGATTGTAAGCTTCTCCGCTAAGGTGCAAGCTATTTGAGGACAGGGATAATGTCCACTACCAATAATAATAGTGATTTTTAAGTGCTTACCTCAAGCCAAGCATTGGGTTAGACACTGGATAATTGCATCGGACACAGTACCTGTCCCAGGAGGGAGGGCAGGTGTTGAATCCCCATTGAATAGATGAGGAAACTGAGGAGAATTTAAGTGATTTGCCCAAGGCCATACAATGGGCACATGGTAGAGTTGGGATCAGTCAGTCATCAATTAATCAATGGTATTGAGTGCTTACTGTGTGCAGAGCACTGTAGTAAGTGGGAGAGTACAATAAAGTTGGTAGACACGTTCCCTGTCCACAGTGAGGGATTACAATCCAGCTGTTTTTTTTTTTTTTTTAAATGGTATTGAGCCCTTACTTTGTGCCAGACAGTGTACTAAGCACTGGCGTAAGTACAAGCGAATCAGGTTTGACGCAGTCCAAGTCCGTCACGGGGCTCACAGTCTTATCCCCATTTTACAGATGAAGTAACTGAGGCACGGAGAAATGAAGTGACTTGCCCAAAATCACACAGCAGACAGGCGGCGGAGCCAGTTTTAGAATCCAGATCCTTCTCGCTCCCAGGCCCATGTTGTATCCATTAGGCCATGCTGCTGCTTTTGCACTCTCTCAGGGGCATGATAATCGCTCAGTAAATACCAGTGATTGATTCAGACAACAAGCAAATCGCCACACTCGGGAGCAAAACTGAGACAGCCTCAGTGAAAGCAGGCAGTGTTGTGGGTCTGTGCTGGAATGTTGATTTATTATCGAAGACACCAGCATTCCGATAGCCACTTCACTGAGGGCAGGGTGAAACTGCAGCAGGAAGGAATCCGGTTGGACTAAGTGCACATTTCTGAATGGACATAAATTCGGGAGGGGATTAAAGGACCTCAGGAGTCTTTAAAAATGGAATTGGTCCTTCTGCCCGGAGGCAAGGCGACAAACTAGATGACCTCTCAGTTGGCCACTTTGGTTCCTGACCGACTTCTCTCTCCTTCCCCCCCCGCCCACCTGCCCGCCCTCTCAGGGACACCCCAGCCTCCCTCATGCTCCTGCGGTTGCTGGCGGCGCGGCTGTACACGCAGTGCGCCGGGCTCTTGGCGAAGCGGGATGTGCCCAGGCAGGGGGGAGGAGGGTGCGGCTCCCGCCGGGCCTCCTCGGGAGCCACCGAATCCTTCCTGAGCGGCACCAGCTCCAACTATGTGGAGGAGATGTACTTCGCCTGGCTGGACAACCCCAGAGCGTCCATCAAGGTGCGGTCTCAGTGTATGTGTGTGTCCCGGCGGGGATGGGAGGGGAAGGGTGTGGAGCAGGGCCGGGGGCCGCTCGGGGCCACCACCACCTCACCTCCTCCGCTACCTCGTGTGACCTGGGGCCGGTTCTGCCCACCAGCCCCGGTCCCTGCTTTCCCCGGGCAGGCTGGGGCGTTCACCCCTTCACCGGTGAGGCCGGCCCCGGACG
This sequence comes from Ornithorhynchus anatinus, assembly GCF_004115215.2. Taxonomy (NCBI): domain Eukaryota; kingdom Metazoa; phylum Chordata; class Mammalia; order Monotremata; family Ornithorhynchidae; genus Ornithorhynchus; species Ornithorhynchus anatinus. Next base: position 95,138,648 of record NC_041730.1, read on the forward strand.
GCAGCGCACTCTGAGCTCTTCATTCATTCATTCAATCATACTTTTGAGCGCTTACTGTGCGCAAAGCACTGCACTGAGCGCTTGAGCACGGTACTAAGTGTTTGGAATAAGCTCTTCACCACAGGGGTCTGAGAAGGTACGAAATCTGCCTTTTGGAGGCTGCCAGGTCACCAGGGGAGCCCCCCTCAGATTCTCCTTGTCCCCCAGTGGGGATCCCCCTAGATCAGGGTGGGGCAGGTCCCACTGGCTTCCCCCCCTCTCCACAGGGACCACTCACCAGACAACGGCCAGGGTGCGTCCCGGTGCCCCTCCACAGGAGGAGGGCGGGTGCTCAGTCACATAATCACCCAGTGTGGAAGCTGTGAGGCTTTGAGATCAATCAATCAATTGATGGTATTTATTGAGTGCTCACTATGTGCAGAGCGCTGTACTAAGCACTTGGGAGAGTAAAGTACAACAGAATGAGCAGGCAGGTTCCCTGCCCATAACAGAGCTTACAGTCTAGAGAGGAAGACAGTCAATCGTATTTATTGGCCGCTTACTGTGTTCAGAGCACTGTATTTGGGAGATTTCATTCATCCATTCAATCATATTTGAGTGCTTACTATGTGCAGAGCACTGTATTAAGCACTCGAGAGAGTATCAAACAACAGTGAACAGGCACATTCTCTGCTAGCTCATTGTGAGGTACAGTATAGCAATATAACAGACACGTTCCCTGCCCGCAACGAGTTTACGGTCCAGAGGGATGACCCTAATCCCTGGCCCAGGTAACTGAGCTAGTCTGGGGTTAGCCGAGACTAGAATTTGGGCCGCCTGGCACCTTAGTGACATCTCTGGGGAGGTCATGGGTTGGAATCCCAGCTTTGCCACTTGTCAGCTGTGTGACTGTGGGCAAGTCACTTAACTTCCCTGTGTCTCAGTTACCTCGTCTGCAAAATGGGGATTAAGTCTGTGAATCCCACTTGGGACAACCTGATTCCCCTATGTTTACCCCAGCGCTTAGAACAGTGCTCTGCACATACTAAGCGCTTAACAAATACCAACATTATTATTATCACAGTCCTATCAGCATCACAGCTATATCAGCAACTTGCATGCCACCTTGATGGATCACGCAATGAATCACCCTCCTGAGCTTGACCATATAGCCGGTTGCCCAGAGGGCAGTGATGTGTGTGCTGCCCTGTTGGTCTTAACCAGGAGCACGTTCTTGATCAATCCCCGACCTGGCAGCCCGAACCTGTGCCTGCTCGTTTATTCACTCATCCATCGTTCACATCGACGTTCACACTCCCAACTGTAGTCTGTCTCATCATTATGTAGGTGAGAGTCCTCCATCAGACTGTAAGCTCCTCAAGGGCAGGGATCGTGCCTCCTGTCTGCGCCCCAAACCCTGGTTCGGTGCTGTGGACATAGTAGGTTGATACTCGGGCAGTCCTGGTGCTTCTGACTGACGGATGTTTCCCGCGCCTTGTCCCTCCCTCCCCATCCCCGGCTGAAGTCGTGGGACGCTTTCTTCCGGAACGCCAGCGCCGGCGCCCCCCCCGGCCACGCCTACCAGAGGCCTCTGTCCGTCAGTCCGGAGCACCGAGCCAAGCTGATTGAGAGCCATGGGCTGGCGAGGAGCCAAGCCAAGACGGACAAGCTGGTGGAGGACCACCTGGCTGTACAGTCGCTGATCCGGGCCTATCAGGTGAGCGGGCTGGGCCGGTCCGGGGAGCAGGCCACCCTTTAAACTGCAGGGGAGTCTTAAATACCTTTTCCTCACTGGATCCTCGTTAGTGGACTTGAGAACCTCCCATTATCTAGAACCCCCGTCCTCCTTGCAGGCCCTGTGCTCCTGAGGGATTCTGGGAGATGTCCCCAATCAGGGCACACAACGCGAGCTCCCCTCAAAGCATTCACGTGACTGCCCACGCTAACTCTTCTCCTCCCTTCTTTGCAGATCCGAGGGCATCATGTGGCCCAGCTGGATCCCCTGGGCATCCTAGATGCCGACCTGGATTCATTTGTGCCCTCAGATCTGATCACGACCATCGACAAACTGGGTGAGAATCTGGGCCCCTTGAGTCACTGCCAGCCCAAGAGGGCAGTCCTGGTAGCGGTGGGGCCCGTTGGGAGGACCTCAGGTCTGGAGGTAGAGAGAGGCGGGAGTTAGACCCATCTCTGCAGTTGATTGGGCAAGTCCCACCCCCTCTCTGGACCTCAGTATACCTGTCTGGGGAATGGGGAGAGCGATCCCACTCCCCCAGCCCCAGTGATGCTGGGAGGGTAGAATGAGAGAGTAGCTGCCCAGCGTGGAGGCAGGAGGACAGACTCGTCGCCCTCTGTCTCCTTCACGCTGTGTCTCCTTCATGCTGCCGCTCACCAGCTTTCTATGACCTGCACGAGTCCGATCTGGACAAGGTTTTCCAGCTGCCCACGACCACCTTCATTGGGGGCTCTGAGAGCACTCTGTCCCTACGTGAGATCATCAGGCGTTTGGAGGTGAGCACTGGAGCCTCCCTGTCCAAGCCACATGGGAAATGTTTGAGCCCAGCAGCCCTGAGCTAGGTGAATGGGTGGGGAAGGGAGCGAGATTCTTCATTGCCCAAATATGGGGGGCAAATGCCCTTTCTTTGACACCTTTAGTGGGTGCTAAAGTGGAAACCAGTGTCTGAACCATTTTGACACAAGCCCAATTTCATCATTCACACTCAGAGGTTAGTCTGGAGTGGTGGGGAGCTCTGAGGGGAAGCCGGATGGTCAGGTGACAGGATGAGGTCACTCTTAAGATTGGCCATTTCTCCTGACAGGCACTGGAGCTTGGGGGCTCAGAAGGGCCACAAGAGCTTGATAAGGCTTCTTTCCACTCCTCCTCAGTTCCTGGGTCTTCCAGATAAAGATTAGGACCCAGAACTCTTCCCTTGATTCAGAGATGGTATATCTACATCCTGACCCCCGACCCCTATTACCTTCCCAGCCCTGACAAGCCTCCCCAACCCCCTGAGCCAGCCACTGCTCTTCCCTGCCCCCTCCCGCTTCTTCCCCACCCCTTCCCTTCACTCTGGCTCTGGCCCGCCCCCCCGCCTCCTGCAGAGCACCTACTGCCAGCACATCGGCTTGGAGTTCATGTTCATCAATGACGTGGAGCAGTGTCAGTGGATCCGGCCAGAATGTTCGAGATGCCCCGGGGTGATGAAGTTCAGCAGCGAGGAGAAGAGGACTCTGCTGGCCCGGCTGGTGCGCTCCATGAGGTGCGAATGTAGCACGGGTCGGTTGGAAATCCTCCCTGGTTTTGTCGGTGGTCCCGGGGAGAGGGTCTTGGAAGGAGGTTCAGCTTGGATTCAGCATCCCCCGTGGACTCCGCTGGACTCGGCTCCTCTGGCTGCTGGGGAAGAGGACCCGTTTCGTCCCGCTTCCCCTCCCAGGAGGCCAAAATGGCTGAGGCAGAGCTTAGTAGGCCTGCTGTGTGGGGAGGCCCGTGGGCCCCATGACAGGTAGACTCACTAGGGAGAGACTGGCATATGTCAAGGAGCTTGGGGAACTGGAGGAAGAAGGGTGAGGTGGTGGGAGGATGGGCTCGGTTACTCCCCCACTCTACTTTTGGCCTCCTGGAATTGAATTGCAAATAAGTCACCCATTTAAACTGATCCAACAATGCACAGTCTTCTTGGACTGGATGACCCACCACCCATTTCCCTTCCTGTCTCCTCCTTCCTTTCTCTGCCTCCCTGCCCCTTCTGGGCCCTGAGGCCCCATCCCAATTCTGCCCTGGTTCTTCATCTGCTCGGCAGGTTTGAAGATTTCCTGGCGCGGAAGTGGTCCTCGGAGAAGAGATTTGGGTTGGAAGGCTGCGAGGTCATGATCCCTGCCCTCAAGACCATCATCGACAAATCCAGCGAGATGGGCATCGAGAATGTGATCCTGGGGATGCCCCACAGGTTGGTATGGGTGGGGACAGGCAGCGAGTAAGATCGGGGGCAGAGGGGAAGGGGATGATAGTGGTCAGAGATCCCATCTGGGAAGGCACTGGGTCCCAGAAATCCTCTAAAAGCCAACAGGTGTTCGTTGGCCTGCCTCGTACAAGTTTCCCAGGCACACATCCCGGGACTGAGGAGAGGCGAAGGTGAGGTAAAAAGAAACCCTTCTCCTCCAAGTAATGGGTAAGCACATGGGTCCGTTCCCATGTTCATTCCTTCAGGCATATTTATAAGTGTTTACTGTGGGCAGAGCACTGTACTACGGCATTTGGGAGAGTACAAAATAGTGATAGACATATTTTCCTGCCACAAATGAGCTTGCGGTCTAGACGGGGAGACAGACATTGGATATAAATAAATTGAACTGCCGATAAGTACATAGGTACTGTGGGGCTGGGGGGTGGGGTGAATAAAGGGAGCAAGTTAAGGCGATGCAGAAGAGAGTGGAGAGGAAGGAAAGGAGGGCTTAGTCCAAGGAAGGCCTCCTTGGTGGAGATGGACCTTCATAAGGGCTTCGAAGGAAGGATAGTAATTGTCGGATTTTAGGAGGGACGGCGTTCCAGGCCAGTGGCGGGATGTGGGCGAGGGGTTTGGCAGCAAGATAGATGAGAATGAGGTATGGTGTGAAGGTTAGCATTAGAGAGTGAAGTGTTCAGGCTTGTGTAATAGTAGGAGAAGTAGCAAGGTGAGGGTAGGAGGGAGCAGGTAATTGAGTGCTTTAAAGCTGATAGCGAGGAGTTTTTTGCAACTGGACAGCCAGAAACGATGGCAGGCCCTCGAGCAGTTTGGATAGATCCGTGGCAGGATGGAGAGGGGAAGGTTCAGGGGGTGGATTGGCCGTCTTAGCCTGGGGCCGCTGGAACAGAGCTATCTTCACAGTCACTGTCACCCATCAAAAGGTGGATCCGGGTGAACTCAGAAAATGCCTGGCGGGTGTGGGGGAATTTACGTGACAGGTCCGAGACACGTCCAGGAACAGGTGACATTCTGCTGGAATGGCTTCCTGATGCTGTGACCCCAGTCCTCCGTTGGGGACGCGGGCCTATTGTGAATGCCAGGTGCCTGCGTCCTTGGAGGCAAGGCTCTTCATAACCCTGGGTTGCTTCTGTCTCCACAGGGGCAGGCTGAATGTGTTGGCCAACGTCATCCGGAAGGAGCTGGAGCAAATCTTCTGCCAGTTTGACCCCAAGCTTGAGGCGGCTGATGAGGTGGGGAGGAGATACTCCCAGCTCCTGGCTGATGAGAAGGGCCGGGACCTTTCCAGGACAGGGAAGGGACCTCTTTCTTGGGATCTCCTGTGCCTGCATGGAATTTTCCAGGGAAATTTCTCAACACCGAGGAGGTTTCCAGGTTGAAGAAACCTGGTGGTTTGGAGGGAGGCCAGTGCAAGCTCAGCTTCAAGGGGTCAGTTTACTCTTAGAAGGAGTCCTCCCTTGGCCCGATGGGGAACAGAAAAGGGAGGGGAAGAGCGGGTGGGCCCAGGTGCCAGTTTGTTCACCATGGCTGCAGGGGGGAGCTGGTAGGCAGCTAGACAGGCTGCATAGAGATTATCAGTCCTCCAGCCTCACTCGGCAGCCGTCATTTCTGGCCAGCAGCCTAGGGTGAGCAAGGCATATGTCGGGGGGAACCGTGACTTCACTCTCACGGCTGGGGGAAGCCAGGGGTACTGGTCCTACCAAGGCCCAGGGTTGCTGGCGATCATCCCCTCATCCCCAAGAAGGGCAGTGTGCTCCAGAGAGGAACGTTGCTTCCATCTGGAGAACGGTGCTCTAAGGAGGCTCTGGGGACTTAGGCCCAAAGGAGCCAAAATGGCGAGCGCTTCTTGCCGCCCTCTGCCTTATCACCTCCGGGGTGGACAAGGCCGGGGTGGGGATGGAGTACCCAGGGGACCCCCAGCCCGGGCCATCAGCCCAACCGGCCTTGGGTCTCCCAGGGCTCTGGGGATGTGAAGTAATCACCTGGGGATGTACCACGAGCGGGTCAACCGGGTCACCAACAAAACATCACCCTGTCCGCTGGTGGCCAATCCTCTCACCTGGAGGCCGTGGATCCAGTGGTGCAGGGCAAGACCAAGGCTGAGCAGTTCTACCGAGGGGACACCTCAGGGAAGAAGGTGAGACGGAGCCCCCACCGATAGGGGAGGAATGGGCCTGAAGCTCCCTGTTCACAAGGGGGATGCCAGAGGGGGCAGCTGGGTGGGGCTCTGGGTTTGCAGGCCAGTCTGAGGGTACGGGTGGCCTTGAGGAAACAATGTTGTTTCAGGTCTGGACTCATTCATTCATCATATTTATTGTGCATTTACCATGTGCAGAACACTGTACTAAGCACTTGGAAGAGTACAACAATAAGCACTCCAGCTGATGTTGGGGCCAGTGGGTAGACTTCCCCCTCTAGATGTAGCCCCGGCGCTCGCTTTGGGCCATGATGGCATGAGCCCCCGGGGGAACCAGGCCCCCACCGAGCCGTGGATAGTGTTGGCTGCCCGCCTCCCCGGCCCAGGAGAGACTTATCTACCTCCCCTTGATTCTTGGCCTCCAGGTCATGTCCATCCTAGTCCATGGGGACGCGGCCTTTGCTGGGCAGGGCGTGGTGTACGAGACTTTCCACCTCAGCGATCTACCGTCCTACACCACTAATGGCACGATCCACGTCGTGGTCAACAACCAGGTGAGGAGGGACAGGGCAGAGCTGAGACAGCCTCCTGCCCCTCGGGGTTAACCTGTCTCTGACCCGTCAGAGCCAGGAGGGCTTTTCACTCAGGAGATGCCAGGAAGCGACATGCTCCTGGGAGGAAACTGGACCCTGGGGAGCTGGTGAGACTGAGGCCCCAGATGGGAAAGGGAAAATGGCTGAAGTCCCTTGAGATTGAAGTTTTCCCAGTGGTTGGGTGGTCGGGGGGTTTTAGACCCTTGAAACGTCCGGTGGAGGAACCATGGCGCTTATGGTATCGTATGTCCCGGAACACGACTGTCTTCCCATCCACCTGCCCACCTCCTTTTCAGATTGGCTTCACCACAGACCCCCGGATGGCTCGCTCCTCCCCCTACCCAACAGACGTGGCCCGCGTGGTCAACGCCCCCATCTTCCACGTGAACGCGGACAACCCCGAGGCCGTCATCTATGTGTGCGGAGTCGCGGCTGAGTGGCGGAACACCTTCAACAAGGACGTCATCGTGGACCTGGTCAGTGAGGGGGCTTTGCCTGGGGCCGGGGACTCGGACCAGACAGCTCTTTCTGACGGGCTCAATCCCTCATCCGGCCGAGCACGGCCACCAGCTTGGGTGGGGACAGTTAATCCTGGGTGGCTCTCAGGAAGAGGGGCCTGGTGACTCTGTAGTGTCCCCCAGCAGCTTGCGGTGGGGAGGGGGCCCCAACTCCACACGGGGTCCAGCCCCGGCCACTCAGTGAGGGCGCCACAGAAGTGCTCAGCGTGGCCAGAGCTGGCCGGGCACTGAGAGTCGAAGGAAAGGAGCGTGGGTGCCCAGAGCGATGTGCAGTGAACCGGGCCCGCTGGGGATGTGGGCGCTAGACGCTCGCCCGATCCGGCCTGGCCAAACCTTGGCTGAACAACCCCTCCCGCGGCTAGGTCTGCTACCGCCGCCGAGGCCACAACGAGATGGACGAGCCCATGTTCACCCAGCCCCTCATGTACAAGCAGATCCACAAGCAGGTGCCGGTGCTCAAGAAGTATGCAGACAAGCTGATCGCAGAAGGGACCGTGACCCTGCAGGAGTTTGAGGTGGGATCGGTGTGAGGCCAGAGATGGAAAGGGGTGGTGAGAGGGGAGTAAGGCCCGGGGACCAAGGCCCGGGGACCATCTAAGCCTTGGGAGCCAGACCTGGCCATCATCTCCAAGCTTCATTCGTTCAACTGTATTTATTGAGCACTTACTGTGTGCAAAACACTGTTTACTAAGCACTTGGGAGAATACAGTATAACAAAAAACAGGCACATTTCCTGCCCGCAACAAGCTTACAGTCAGAGGGGGAGACTGACAGTAATAGAAATAAATAAAGCTTGCAGTCAAAGGGTCTTTTTCTGAATGAGGTGGGGACAGGTGGGTAGACCAGGAGCTTGTTCCCACCGAGGGAGAGGAACGGTCGTAAACAGGGAATGCAAAGCCCCGATGCCCGGCCCGTCTCTCCGGCCCTGTCCAAGGGCCAGGCAGGGTGTGTGGGTGGAGGGGGACGTCCTGGGCTGGCCCTGTGCCCAGAGAGCTCGCTCTTCCCTGGAGACCGTGATGTCTTCTAGGAGGAAATTGCCAAGTATGACCGGATCTGTGAGGAGGCTTACACTAGGTCGAAGGATAAGAAAATTCTGCACATTAAGCACTGGCTGGATTCCCCATGGCCTGGTAAGGAGTGGGAGCAGGAGGGCAATGGGGTGGGTGGGGGCTGGGGGCGGGGAGAGCCTCATGCTTCTGTCCTGGTTGCCTTTGGGCTTTTTCTGGCAAACACCCTCCAGGCTGGTTTGGGGTCTGGGTTCCCGTTCAGGTCCAGGAGGAATCTCACTGTTTGACATCCAGACAGATGGTTTTGGGACCATTCTGCTCCTTCCTGAGGGTGTGGTTGTGGAGTCCAGGGTTCCATGCATCAACTACAGGGAGGCCATGGAAGAGGAGACCATTTTGGGGCTCAGCCTGGAGTCAGGCAGGTCACCGGAAAGTCCTTCCTCTCTCCACCCACCTGAGCTCTTCTGTGCCCCTCAGGTGCCAGTGGGGAACTTTTGTCTTCCAGGGTTCTTCAACCTGGACGGCGAACCCAAGAGCATGGCCTGTCCCCCGACTGGGATCCCGGAAGACATGCTGACGCATATCGGCACCGTGGCCAGCTCCGTGCCCCTGGAGGGTTTCGTGATCCACGGAGGTGAGCCGGGGGCCGCGGAGAGAGGCAGACTTGCTTTCGTTTGGGCAGGCAGCCGTTCCTGGGGTGGCGCAAGGCTCTCTGAGGAGCAAGGCAGTTGGGAGAGCTGTCATGGACTCAGAAATTGGCCTTGCTGGTGGCCACCTATTCCTGGCCCTGCCCATCCTAGGGCACCAGCTCTGAGGCCTAGCCTGCAGTGAGTGACCCAGGGGCCCAGAGCCCCTGCTGTGAACCAACGAAACTGGTGTGCCCTGTTCCTTGCCCGGAGAGGAGGACCCCAGCCCAGCCCCCAAGTCCTCTGTTCCTTTCCAGGGGCCGGTCCCAGCCAGGAGCTCCCGGAAGGCCGCCCTCCGTGCTGAGGGAGCCAGTTGCGCCACTTCAGAGTGGAATTACCCTGCCCAAGGAATGGGATTGCGAAGCTATAGTGGGTTTTCTTTGCTCCGTCTGAGGAGCGTTGCTGAAAGCCAGGGATATGCCAGGATCACTGTGGTAGTGTTTGGCAAACCTGTTGTGATGGACTTCGATACCCAAGTGGTACCCGTTCCAACACCACCCAAATCGTCGTTCATCCCTTCAGTGCCCAGTGGACCATTGCCTTTGTGTCCCGATGTCTTCCTCCCCGAGGCACCTTCCTCCATCTCTGGCTCACTGTTCCTCAGAATGTCCCCATTGACTAAGACCGATGAGGGCAAGCGCCAACCCACGATGAAGTTCTCTTGGCTGGGAATGGACTGGGTACCTAAAAGAGGAGCCTGTGAGAACCGTTGCCCATTCTCCACCCACGACCTGTTTATTAACATTTTCTTCCAGCCCATTAAGGGCTGTAACAAGTCCTGGTAATGGGATCATTAATCGTTGCTGCTGTGGGTTGATTGAATGGATGATCTCCTCGTGTTATTAATTTGAAAGGCCTGGTGTGTGTTGTGCGGGTGGCTTTGGACCGGCTGTGACACTTTGATTACATTTTCAAGTGAAATTCATTTAGAGAATTAATTTGAGGTGCAGATTGGGGATTAAAAGTTCCTAGTGATTCGTTCGGAAACCTGTATCCAGCCCCATGGGGCATCTGGGCTGCCGGGGGAGTGATCCCCGGTTGCGGTTCTTTGTCTCTGCACCCCTGTGGTATGGGTGACTGTTGCATCCGGGAATAGGTGAAAAGCTCTAGGTCTTGGCCAAACCAGTTCTTAACCGGCCAGAGGGGTAAGAGGCGGAGGCTGCTTTAATCCTCGGGTTCCACCCTTCCGTGAGGTGGCTGCTTTGCTTTGGTTGTTTGTTTTCTGCTTCCTGAGTGGTTCTGACTCTCCCGGGCTTCCATGCCCACCTGAGTCTCAACCTTGCTCTCCTGAACCTCCGAGTCAGCCAGCCTCCACAGATTGAGCACCCTTATGCCAGCCAGCCTTCATTATGGGGAAGAGCCTGGTGCCCCTTTCCTGGATTGGGGTGGAGGGGAGTGAGGGTGCCCTTTCCCAGGAGTGGCTAATGTTTACACTAAACACTCTTAGCTGTTTCAGAAAACCTAGCAAGGTGAGTTTTTCCACGGTAACTTCACATCAGTAGGTGAACCCACGCTTCTGCTTTCAGTATTCACAGTCAACTGAACAGATGAGCTCTGGCTGGGCTACCGGGACTGGGCTTCTTGGGCTGGGCTTGTCAACTGGGCTACCGGGGCTGGGCTGCCCAGTGGTGATTCTGGGCTCCCTGGAAAGCTGCCTGGATCCTAGCCCCTGGGGCCAGGCGGAGATTGAGTGAGGAGGCCTAGTGAGACGTCTGTACCTGGTACCTGAGGTCCTGAATCTTGGCTTCTTCCCCTCCTCCCCCACAGGTCTCTCTCGGATCCTGAGGAGCCGTGTGGAGATGATTAAGAATCGGACGGTGGACTGGGCTTTGGCCGAGTACATGGCCTTCGGCTCCCTGCTGAAGGAGGGGATCCATGTCCGACTAAGCGGGCAAGACGTGGAGCGGGGCACTTTCAGGTAAGGAGCCCCTGGGTTGTGCGGGGGCCAGGGAAATGAAGGGAGGGGAGGTATTTCTTGTTGAGCTGCCATCCCCCTGGGTCAGACGTCACGGATTGTAGGGCAGGCTGAGAAAGTTCCCCAGCTCTCATATGGGTCTTCAGTCCCCGGATTATCTTTGTGCAGAAACGTTCTGGGAATGTCACCCCCCTCCTCAAAGATGTCCAGTGGTTGCCTATCAACCTCCAAATCAAGCAAAAACTCCTCACTATTGGCTTCAAAGTTCTCCATCACCTTGCCCCCTCCTACCTCAGGGGAGAGAGAGACATCTGTGCAAATAACTAAATTACAGATCTGTACATAAATTCTGTGGGTCTGGGATGGAGGAGGAACCAATGGAGCAAATCAGGCAGGATGACACAGAAGGGAGTGGGAGAAGAGGGGCTTAGTCTGGGAAGTCCTCTTGGAGGAGGTGTGCCTTCAATAATATTTTGAAGCAGGGGAGACTAATTGTCTGTTGGATTTGAAGGGGGAGGGTGTTCCAGGCCAGTGGCAGGACGTGGGCGAGGGGTCGGTGGCGAGATAGATGAGATCGAGGCACAGTGAGAAGGTTAGCATTAGAGTCAAGTGTGTGGACTGGGTTGTAGAAGGAGAATAATGAGGTAAGGTAGGAGGGGGCAGGTGCTTTAAAGCCAATGTTGAGGCGTTTTTGTTTGATGCAGAGTTGGATGGGCCATCCCTGGAGTTTTTTTGAGGAGCGGGGTGACATGTCCTGAACATTTTTGTAAGAAAAATGATCCAAGGAGCAGAGTGAAATATGGACTGGAGTAGGGAGAGACAGGAAGGTGGGAGGTCAGCCAAGGAGGCTGATACAGTAATTCAGGTGGGATAGGAATGAGTGACTGTATTAACGTGGTAGCAGTTTGGATGAAGAGGAAAGGAACGGATTTTAGTAGTGGTGTGAATATGGGACTGACAGGATTTAGTTGATGAATTGAGATTATGTGGGTTGAGTGACAGAGAAGAGTCAAGGTTATGGATTTGTGAGACAGGAAGGATGGTAGTACTGTCTACAGTACTGTCTACAGTAATGGGAAATTCAGCAGGAGGACAGGGTTCTGGTGGGAAATAAGGAGTTTTGTTTTTGGACATGTTAAGTTTGAAGGTGATAGGACATTCAAGTAGAGATGTCTTGAAGGCAGGAGGAAGTGCAAGACTGCAGAGAGGGAAAGAGATCAGGGTGGGAGAATGTAGATTGGGGTATCATTCTCATAGAGGTGGTAGTGTGGAAACCATAGCAGTGAATGAGTTCTCCAAGGGGAGTAGGTGTAGATGAGAATAGAAGGGGACCCAGAAGCTGAACTTTAAGGATCTCCACGTTAGGGGTGGGAGGTAGAGGGAGCCCACGAAGGAGACTGAGAATGAATGGCAGAGAGATGAGGAGAAACCATGAGGGGACAGATTCAGTGAAGCCAAGGTTGGATAACGTTTCCAGGAGAAAGGGATGTCGTTGGGAGCTGAGGGCTGAGGGATTGAGGAGGATAGGATGGATTTGGAGGCCTGTTCTCCAGGGGGAGTGAGCAGTGCCGGTCCCTTTCCTGCAGCTCCCTGGGCCGTTGGGGGTTTTGTGACGTGACCACTTACCAGCCTGCCCTATGGTCCCACCCTTCCATGGCCAGGTCAATCAGTAGCATGGTTTTAGTGCTTACCTTAGGTCAAGCACTGTCCTGAGTGCTAGGGAGAATCCGTGGTTGTGGTTCAGATGGTGGGTAATCTCTGGTCCCCAGGGGAATCACAGTTTAAAGTTGGGAGGTTGGGTTCAGACTCACAACCGGAAATGACAGGAGGAAACCAATCTCTCCCTGTCTCCTCGGCAGTCACAGCCTTGAAATTCTGCTGGCCTTCCTCCTGAGGCCTGGCCACCGGGACCCTAGTGGGCTGGGACTGCCAGGCGGTTGGTTTCCCGATTTCGAAGATGAAATTCGTAACTACCTATGGCCTGGTTCTTTAATTTACGTGCTGTTTGGGTCATTGATTGTGTGTGGCTAGCTTCCTATGGGGCGCTCCTTGAAGGATGATCAATAATAATAATAATTGTGGTATTTGTTAAGCATTTATTATGTGTCAGGCACTTGTGAGGTACAATATAATTAGACCAGACACAGTCCTGTTCCCACCAAGGGGCTCACTGTAGAAGTGGGGAGGGAGGACAGGTATTAAATTCCCATTTTAATCAATCAATCAATGGTATTTATTGAGCACTTACTGTGGTGCAGATCACTGTGCTAGGCATTTGAAGAGTCCCAATACAGTATAGTAGCTTAAGAGGGGTTCCCCGCCCACAGTGAGCTTTTAGTTTAGAGGGAGGACACTGAGGCACAGAGAAGTGAATTAACTTGCCCACAATCACACAGCAGGCAAGTGGCAGAGCTGGAAATAGAACCCAGGTCTCTGACTCCCAACCCTGTGGTCTTTTCACTAGGCCTCAACTGTTCACTATGAGTGCTCTCTGTAGATACTACCCTGTGGGTGTTTAATAGGAGTGCTCATTACAAGGTGCTCCCTAAAAGCTGGTTGCTTTGGGTGCTCACCTGCTGGAGTCAGTAAAAATGAGTCGATAATAAAATCCAGCATCTAAGTTAACTCCCCTTTTGGCCCAGAGCAACGGTTGGCTCCTTGGCTGCGGGCTGGAGGGCGTCTGGGGTTAATTAGTTTCAGTCCCCTCATCAATAACAGGTTCCTGGAGTGGGTAGACAGTGGGGAGGGCGTGGCTCAGAGACCCTGGCTACCTTGCCGGGGGGACCCCAACCCCAGCCTGGGATGGTCTCTGCTGGGTCTAGGAGGGCCGCAGAGGGGAGAGCCCAGGGAAAAGGCCGGCTCCCACTCTGGTGGCTGGGCTGGGCCGCAATCATTAGGGAAGTGACATTAGGGTGATTCGGCGAGCAGGGTGGTGCCGCATCGGTGGGCCTGAAGGGTGGGGGCGTGGAATATTGGTGGCGCTTCACTCGACGAGTCTGGCTCATTACTCAGCGAGTTAATGGTCAACAGTAATTGGCTCCGCCATCTCTGTTTGGATAATGGGGCTGGATGCCGCTCTAATGCTGATTGATGGGGCTGGGGAGAGAGAGCTAGGAGGGGGGCCAGAGGGGGCCAAGCACAAGTCAGGTCTAGTGGTCCTGAGAGATTTTCAGGTGCTAAATGGGGAAACTTCCAGCAATGGCCTTTGCCCACTTGTGTTGTTGATGCTGCTGCTGCTCTTCTGTTTTCTGAACTTCTGCCCCCTTAACTGCAGGGACCCCTCCCCAAACGGTTTTGGGTTGCCAACGGCTTTGGACCCCCCGCGGGTGAGGACATGGAGTAAGGGGGCTTCCTTGGGGCTATGCCGTAGCTGGTGGTTGCAGGGCAACTCAATCAATCAATCAATGGCATTTATTGAGTACACTCTGTGTGCAGAGCACTGTACCAAGTGCTGGGAAAAGTATAATTCAATAGAGTGGGTTGACAGGATTCCCCGGCCACAAGGACGCCTCCGTCTGTAGTAGTCTTCTCTCCCGCCGCTGTGACCCGGGGTGACCGCTCCCTGGTCTGCCCACCCCACCCGACCCTCTCTATGCCCGGGGCCCAGTGCCCCCCGCCCCGTAGTGAGGCCCTTCTCCAATTACCCATCCGGAGCCCGACGGTGGCCGATCAGCCAGTACCGGTGTGTCTGGCCTCTAGACTGTAAGCTTCATGGACAGGGAATGTTTCTATCAACTCTTTTTTTTTTAAAAATTGTATTTAAGTGCTTACTATGTGCCAGGCACTGTACTAAGTGCTGGGATAGTTGCAAGCTAATCAGGTTGGACACAGTCCAAGTCCCACTTGGGGCTCACAGCCTTAATCCTCATTTTACAGATGAGGCAACAGTCACAGAGAAGTAAAGGGATGTGCCCAAGGTCACACAGCAGACGAGTGGCGGAGCCGGGATTAGAACTAGGTCATTCGGACTCCCAGACCCCTGCTCTATCCACTAGGCGACATTGCTTCTTATGGTGCTATAATGCTGTTATAGAATACTCTCTCAAGCGCCTAGTACAGTGCTCTGCAGACAGTAAGCACTCAATAAATACGATTGATTGATCTGGCCACATGTGCCCCAGAGAAGAAGGGGCAGGGCTAGTCATCCTGAGAGCAACTGCTGGCTCTGTCCGCAGCCACCGGCACCACGTGCTGCACGACCAGGAAGTGGACCGGAGGACCTGCGTGCCCATGAACCACCTCTGGCCGGACCAAGCCCCGTACACGGTCTGCAACAGCTCCCTCTCCGAGTACGGCGTCCTGGGTAGGTCTCGGCTCCCGCGCTCCCAGCGTGGGCAGGCTCTGTGAGGCGGGCTCCGTGCGGCGGAGCTGGGGGGAGCGGGCCATCACAGGCAGGGAGCGGGAGAGTGTGCAGAGGGGCAGGGCGAGCACAGAAGGGCTTCCCGTTGAGCCTGCGGGGGCCTGAAATAGCCCAGATGGAGCTTGTCTCCTGCGGCCCCTCTTTCGAAGCAGGTGGTAGAGGGGAGGGAGGCCCGGGGAGCCTCGGGGTGGGGGATGGAGAGACAGTGGAGCCCGCCACCAGGCTGACGGGTGGAAGGGGTTGGTGGGGAGGGAGTAGACTCGGGGTGCTGCCCCGGGTTCTGGGGAGTAGGGGGGTAGGTGCACAGGCCTTTTTTTTAGAACCCCGGGGTGGCACTGAACCGGGGGCATGATCATCCCTGCACCCAAATACAGCCCCCTCACCTTCAAAAATTGGAATCGACATGCTCTCCCACTCCCTAGGGGCAAGTGAAACTTGCCACGGGAGAGTGGGGATCGATCTAGTAAGCCCAGCGTGGAGCAGTGCAGGAGGGGCCAGAGCAGGGTCACTAGGAGGGTTGCTAGGAGACCCGTGTTTAACCCAGAGCAACCCCCATTAGATCTTCCCCATCACTTTGTTCTTCCAGGCTGAATAGGCTGCCTTTCCTCCACTCAGCAGGGTGGGGACTCTTTGGTTGCGGTGGAGGGGGACTCCTCCCTAGCGGGGGCTTTTCAAACAGTAACACCCTGGTCTGGCATCGTGGACAGAGAGCTAGATGCTCGGTAACCTGAGAGAACCCATGCAGGCTGAGGTTGTGGAGCTGGGAAACACCCAAATGATAACTTTAATCGATCAATCAATCAGCATTTATTGGACACCTGCCATGTGCGGAGCCACGGCCTAAGCAGTAGAAGAGTTCGAAGGAGTTAAAAAACACGATCCCTCTAGACCGTAAGCTCGTTGGAGGAGACAGGGAACGTGTCTACCAACTCTTGTATTGCACTTTTCCAAGCGCTTAGTACAGTGCTCTGGACACAAGAAGTTCTCACTAAATGCCACTGACAATGATGATGGTGGTGATGATGATGATGATCCCTCCCCTCTAATGCTAAAATAAATGATAGGTAGGGGGAGCGCTTGAGGAAATGAGATGAATGTAAGTGCTATGAACCTAAGTGCTGCCGGGGTGGGGTAAGGTGAGAGATGAGAGATTAACCTGGGAAAGCTCCCTGGAGGAGATGTGGTTTCAAAAAGGACTTGAAGACGGGGAGGGCAGCGCCTGGCCGGACGTGAAGGGAGAGTGTCTGAGCAAGAGGTCGGCGGCAGGAGGAGACCAGAGCGAGGCCCAGGGAGTAAGGGATTGATGATTTTAGCGGCCACCTTTCTTCCGCACCTCTGAACCCAAACGACTTTCGTTGTTCTGCTCTCTCTTGACGATCGACCCGTGAAGAGCGTTTTCCCCAGTCACGAAAGTTCTTACTCAGGAATAGGTCAGGGTAGGGGAAAACAGCCTCAGAAATGGCACACCTTCTCTGTTCATCACTCAGGGTGCCCCTTTGTGGCTGTCAGAGCAGTGGGTGATCCTGCAGCCTCCACTGGGCCCACCTGCCCGGGGTTCTTGACAACCCAGCTTGATGCCCTGAGGGCTGCTCTTGAAGCAGAGGGTGTTGCCCACTCAGTATTCCTCAGGTTGGTGTAGAGAGGGGCTGGTGAGAAGCCCAACTGCATGGCTGTTGCCCTCAGAAAGCAGAGGTTGCAGTGAGCCCCATTTCCCCGCAAGGAGTGAGGCCTCCTCAGTGCCTCGACGGAGAGAGCAGCTTTCCTTAGGTCCAGGTGACCTGCACACGATGACATTTCCTCGGGATGTAGGGGGAGCCAGAAAGGCCGGAAGAAACAGACGATTCTGACCACCCTGTGTTCAGGCAGGTACATGTGACCGTGCTGGGTGTGTGCATTTGTGACCACGCTGTGCAGGTACGTGTGATTATGCTGTGTGCGCACGCACACACAAACATATACACACAGTGTCCTCTGCTATGCTTGCTGCCTGCAGTCACCCGGTGCCGTTCCTGGTTTTTCTTCTTTGTGTTACTCCTCTTCGAGCTTCCGCTTGAAAATTGCCACCCCTGCCTGGTCGCAGGGCACCTGGCTATGCGGTGTGTCTGCCGCGGTTGCCTCCCAACTTTCAGCTGAGGTATCGCATCATCTGGGTTGACACTTTACCTTGTCTTCTGTCCTCCTTGCTTTCGGTCTCTCAGACTTAGCTCACCACACAGCAGCTGTTCGGATAGGCTGCTGTCATCCATTTGCCTCCTGTGTCCCACCCAGCGAAGCTGTGTTGTGGTTAGCAGAGCTTCAGCCCTAGGAAACGGTGTGAGAGTGGACTCACCGGCATAAACGGTGGCTGCCTGCCGCTACCCTGAGAGAGATCCAGAGATCCCAAAGGTTGGCAAAACCGTGTCTGCTTAGTGGAAACTCCCGCTCACCCCTTAAACCCACCAAAGAGCAGTCACACACCCCTGTGCACAGACTACATCCTACCACCTGATAATAATAATTGTAGTATTTGTTAAGCACTTATTATATTCAGGCATTGTATTAAGCGCTTGGGTGAATACAAACTAGTAGGGTGGACACAGTCCCTGTCCACAAGGGGCTGGCTCATAGTCTTAATCCCCATTTTACAGGTGAAGTAACTGAGGCCTGGAGAAGTGAAGTGATTTGCCCAAGGTCACATAGACTTGTGGTGAAGCCAGGATTAGAACCGAGGTCCTTCTGCCTCTTGGATTTGCGATCTATCTACTAGGCCATGCTCCTTCTTTCCGGTTGGAGCAGGTGGCAAGAAGTCTTTCTGGGCCTGAGCCTGGGTTGTTAGTCCAGGTGGCTTCTGGGAAGGTAGACATCAGCATTCAGGGCCGGAACTTCCCCCCTCCCCTTCTATCCCCGTCTCCTTTGGCTGGACTGGGTCTCCAGCTGTGCTCTGAGGGACGGGAGGGACGCTCTGGCAGAGAACCAAAAAGCTATTCATTGCTGGCAGGAGTAGCAAACCGTCTCATCAGAGAGCTGGGGAGATCACGGAAGGACTCTGCAGCTGGGCCTTGGCTGCCCGACACTTTAATAATAATGATAACAATAATGAATAATAATAGTATTTGGTAGCACTTATGTACAGGCACTACTAAGTCCTGGAGTGAACAAGCAAATCAGGTTGGACACAGTCCATGTCCCACATGGAGCTCACAGTCTTAAATCCCATTTTACAGATGAAGTAACTGAGGCCCAGAGAAAAGTGAAGTGACTTGTCCAAGGTCACATAGCAGACAAGTGGTGAAGCCAGGATTAGAACCCAGCTCCTTTTGATTCCCAGGTCTATGCTCTATCCACTAGACCACACTGCTGTTCCAAGCTTGCTTAGCCCCAATTTTCCTGGCTGGTGGGGCGAGTGACGGTGAGCCTTGGAACGATGGAGGTGTAGACGTGAGCTGGAGGGAAAGGCCTGGGCTGGCCTCTGGAGAGGACGGGTTCCCCCGTGTTTCTCTGCATCAGCCTCAGTTGGCAGGCGGGGACCTCGGCCTCTTGCCGAGGAGGGTCCAAAGAGGCAAAGTTCTGGCTGGCTGGGAGCCGAGCCCTCCGGTAGGAAGAGTAGGCCCACCCTGAGTCGGCAGGGTCCCAAGGCCATATCGCGTAGAGGCTTAAAAAATAAACTGTGGTATTTGTTAGGCGCTTACTATTGCAAAGCACTGTTCTAAACGCTGGGGGATACAAGGTGATCAGTTGTCCCACGTGGGGCTCCACAGTTTTAGTCCCCATTGAGAGTTGAGGTAACTGAGGCACAGAGAAGTTAAGTGACTTGCCCAAAGTCACACAGCTGACTAGCGGTGGAGCCGGATAGAACCATGACTCTGACTCCCAAGCCCGCGCTCTTTCCACTGAGCCATGCTGCTTCAGGCGCTTCAGTGGCGATTTCAGTGCCTTGGAAGGAGAGTGCCTGAGAAGCGGGCTGATGAGGGGATGAGCTGGACAGGAGACGGCTAGGGTGCCCCAGCCACTTCCCTCCCCAACTTCAATTCCCCACTCACATCTCCCTCTGACTGGATTTTGTTCTTCTCTGCCAGCTGTAAACTCCCAGTGAGCAGGCCCCCTTCTAGGAAAGTGACAAAGCAGGCTGCCCCCACCCCCAGGCTCCATTGACAGGTCTGGGTCAGGCAGAATTAATTTCAATCCTCCTGCTGGGTCCTTGATGCCCCACCAATTGCCAGGCTGGGAACAGGGATCCAACTGGGACCAAGTGATTGATCTCCATTTTCTCCAGCCAGCAGCCACCCTGCTCTCTGCTGTTTGGGTGGTCCCTGGACTCCTGAGTCCCCCCTGCCCTCTGCCAGGGAGAGCTCGACAGGGGACTGGGAAGGGGGAGAGGTGGCTGGACCAGGACAGGTCAGAGCAGAGGTTGGGGGCTGTTGGGGAGGGTGAGAAGGTTCACAGGGTCCCCCTTCGGCTACATGGAGATCATCATCATCAGTGGTATCTATTGAGTGCTTACTGTGTTGCAGAATATTGTACTAGTGCTTGAGAGAGAATATAATATACAACAGAAATTGGTAGACAGTCCGTGCCCACAAGAAGCTTATAGTCTAGAGAAGAGATACCTGGAAGTTCCCCCTTACCCTGCAGGCCCTTAGAGAAGGTCCCAGTGGATTAGTGGGGCTCTTGTCAGGGGAGGGCTCCGGGCCCACATGCTGCTCACCTGCTTGCTCACTGGTCGTGGAACTTGCCGAGGAAAGCTGGCTCTGACTGATGCAGAGCTGCCTATTCTGGGCTGGCTGGGCCGAGAGGAGTCACGTGTTTAGTGCCACCAGCAATCATGTGTTCGGTCATCCGAATGTGCCCTGCTTTTACCCACTCCCAGCACTTGCCCCTCAAAGGAATCTAGGAGGATGGGCTAAGCCTTGGTCCAGAAAGGCTTTCTAGGCTGAAAGTATGCATGGCCTGAAACATCTGGCTAATTCAGATGTGTGTGCCAGCAGGTTATTTGTTAGCGTGTGAGACTGGCTTGAGCAGCCACTGGGACACCGCACTCTATGTGGGTAGGTGGGCCTTCTGGGGTAGGTCAGCCCCCTCCTAACAGGGAATGGAGGTGGGGGATGGCCTCGGGGCCGGCGTTTAGTTGGTGCTTCGGTAAGTGACAGGGCATTTGGGTCTGTGTCTCTGTCCCGGGGGATTTAGGCTTTGAACTTGGCTTTGCCATGGCAAGCCCCAACGCGTTGGTGTGCTGGGAAGCCCAATTTGGTGACTTCCACAACACCGCCAGTGCATCATCGGCATGCATCATCCCAGTTCATCAGCTCGGGCCAGGCCAAGGGTCCGCCACAATGCATCGTCCTGCTCTTGCCTCACGGCATGGAGGGCATGGTAAGGGTCTGGGGCGGGGGGGTAGTGGGCGGGAGCCACGGAGCAGCAGGAAAGGTCTCTTCCACCATGCAAGGGCAGTTCCAGATCTCTGACCTCAAATTATTTTATTCTGATTTTTGGCTTCGAGTCCCCTAAGAAAATAGTAGGACAGTTTCCAACCTTCTGGAACGAGGACTCCGAACACCCCCTCTGCCCAGCCTCACCCCACATCAGGGACTGAACTCGACAAGCCCACCGTCTTCCCGGTTCTTGGCTTCAGGAGCCCGAGTGGTGCCCTCCTGGGTCACCCCACGGCCCAGCCAGCCGAGGGCTCTGCCAGGGCACCATGGCACAGGGAGGAACTGTGTACTGCTTGTCCTCTTGGTCACCAACCTTCATTCATTTCATTCAATCTTATTTATTTAGTTCTTTAACTGTGTGCAAAGCACTGTACAAGCACTTGGGAGAGTAGACTCTAGCAACACCCTCGTCCTGCTGCTCTGCAGCTCTGGCTGGAAGTGGCTCCAGACCTCCAGAGATCCAGAAATCCAGATTCGGTGCAAGGCAGAGTTACTGGATTTTCTGTCTGAGCTGGGAGGTGGGGAGAAGATGCAGGGGTGGCAGGTGGTGCGGGAAGCAAAAGGCTGGGGGCAGAAACCACGTCATTTGCAGGGACCAGAAACACTCATCGGCTCGACCGGAGAGGTTTCTACAGATGAGCAATGACGACTCGGATGCCTACCCGGTAGGTATCGGATCGGGAGGAGGGGGAATGTGTGGGGCTCCCTGACCTTCTTCATCCTTGCCTCTTCAGGCACCCTGCTACAGAGCCTTGGGAGTCTCCAAAGAGGCATAGGGGTCCTGGGAGCGCCATTCCCTATATCTTCAGCGGAGCCTGGTGATTGCTGGGTTTGGGGTTAGGAGAGCTGGAGAGGAGTCAGTGGTCCTGGGCCCCAGAACAGCAGCGGGTACTCCGGGCCCCTGTGGTTTTCTCCTCAGGGGAGAGAGGACCTGGCTGGGAGGGCTAGGGAGCCGGTTCAGCTCAGCCCGGGGGTGCTTGGTTCCAGGAGTTCCGCGATGACTGTTGAGGTGGGCCAGCTGTACGACTGCAACTGGATCGTCGTGAATTGCTCCACCCCGGCCAATTATTTCCATGTGCTCAGGAGGCAGATTCTGCTCCGTTCCGGAAGCCGGTGAGTCACCAGGCACCGCTCACTTCTGGTGGTGGCGAGAGATTGAGCCCCTACCAGCTTGGTCGGGGGGGGGGGGGGGCGGGAGGGGACCCGGAGGTCTCAGAGGGAGCCACTCTGCTGGCTTTGGGGAAGTGAATTGAGCTTATTGGGTCTCGAGTTGCATCTGAAGAGAACTCGCCGAGCTGGATAGGAGGGTCACGTACACACGTTCGCATAATTGTCCTTTACCTTGTCCTAGAGAAAAGGCTTCAGGCTGAGCGTGTTCTGTAGTTTTAGTTCTGGGGCGGTGAGCCTGTTCTAGGCAGCCAGGCCATGGGAGAGACCCTAGGACTGGCAGTCAGGAGAGTTGGGTTCAAGTCTCGGCTTTGCCACTGGCCTGCTGGGGTGATCTGGGGGCAAGTCACCAAATCTCTAAGGGTCTTGTAAAATTGACAAAGGAGACTCGGGTTTGAGTCTCAGCTCTGCGACTGGCCTGCTAACTGAACCTTGGGTAAGTTTCTGGTACTGTGAAATAGGCAAAGGATAGTTTTGGGGGAACTGTGTACTCTTTCCCAGAGCTCAGTACAGTGCTCTGCACACAATAAGTAGCTAATAAATATTGTGACTATTCACTGTGGGATAGTTATGTCCAGTCTCATAATTTCATATCTATCCTAGCACTTGGTACAGAAGTAACGTGCTTAATAAACTTCGTATTTATTAGACATCTATTCAGGTTCTATCTGCAGTAGTCTACTTCACAAAAAAGTCCCCTTTCCTGGCCAACCTGCAACTTTGCTGCCAGTACCTAAGGGCCAGGGCAAGTAAACTGGGCATAGCGGACAGCCACCTGGGTGCTGACAGAAGGTTTACGGAGTCATGCAGCCTGTCCATCCTGCCATCCCCCCCAAAGCAGGGCAGAGTAGGGTGGGCAGGTGGTGGTGATGGCAGGGATGGGAGGCTGGGGAGAAGGAAGAGAATAGGATTGGATAGGGAGGAGGTTGGGGGTGGCTTCAGGCGGAGCTGCAGCTCAGCTATTTGGGCTCCAGATGGTGGGAGAAGTGGAGGGAGGGCGGGGGTGAAGAGAGAGCTGTTCCCGTCATTCATTCATTCATTCATTCACCAGTAGTGCCAGCTGACCTCGGCACCCAGACAGGTCATCTAGTCTGCCCCACAGATTTGCTGGAAGTCCCCCGGGCTGGGTCCAGGATAGAGGGCTGGTCTCTGTCTCCCCTGAAGCTGAGGGTGCGGGCAGAGCCTCTATGCCGACCTGCCTTCTGGGGCAGTGGAGTCCCCCAGCAGCTTCTGAAATTTTTCTTTTCCAGCTGATCATCTTCACTCCAAAGTCCCTGTTGAGACACCCGGAAGCGAAGTCTGGCTTCGATGAGATGGTTTCCGGTAATGGGTGACTCTGCGGTGTGCACACCGACGACAGCCGGGTGTCCAGAACCCCTGCCCTGGAGTGGATGGGATGGGAGGGATTGACAGGGCGGGAGGGGAGTCTGGAGCTGCCTGGGCTTCCTCCCAAGCCCCGAGTCCATACCTGAAAACCAAAGCTTTGGGAGACCCCTATGATGTCGGGCCTCCCAGGCTGCCTCCCTCTCTCTCTGTACTGGCTTTGGTGAAGAGTAGGGAATGTGTCCCTGAGGCCACCAGGAAAAACTGACTCCCACAGGTTTCTCTGGGGGGCCCCAGGCTGTTGGCAAAACAGGGAGCAGGCAAGGCACGACAAGGTTGGGGGCTTGTTTCCTCCTAGTTGGTGCCAGCGGGATCTCTTCTCCCTGCCTCCCCTTATGAGCAGAGGTAAGGGGTCCTCAACCCGAAGTAGCCATGTGGAAGACCTCAGGGAGGGCACCCTTATTGGGACGCAGAGTCCCGAGTGGGATTGGAAGCTCCTGGTGGATCATGGAGGCCTGAGTGGGTCATGGAGCCTCGAGTTGGTGTGGAGGCCTAACCAGGTCACGGACCCCCAAGCCGGTTGTGGAGCTTGAGCTGGTCATGGAGTCCTGGGGTCGCTACCTGAAGCTGCTAATCTGGCTCCTCATCCTGGACAGGCACCAGCTTCCGAGGGTCATCCCGAGTGTGGGCCGCCGCCCAGGCCCCGGCGGAGGTGAAACGGCTGATTCTCTGCACGGGGAAGGTCTACTATGACCTGGTGAAGGAAAGGAAGAACCAAAACCTGAAAAGCAAGTGGCCATCACTAGGCTGGAGCAGGTTAGTGGCCAGAGCGCAGCTGTTTCCCAGAGCAGGATCCCGCGATTCTGTCAGCAGGCTCCGGCAAATCTTTCCCCTGTCTAACAGTCAGTGGGATTACACTCTCCCCGGCACCTTGGGAGAAACCCTGTCGAGACCTGCCCACTGTCCCCCCAGCACTCTGCCTCTGCCTCTTACCAGGGCGGAAACGTCAAGAGATCTAGAATCAGGTCCTCTGAGGCTAGGTGCAGTCTCTCTGTGGGAGCTCATGGTTTGAGGGTCTACACTTTACAGTTACAATTACTATGAGCCTGGGGCCTAGAAGAAATGAGTCTGAGACAAGCTAGACAGGCAGCTTGCTTTCCTCCTTCTATGGCTAACTCCAGCCCAGCTTATAATAGTATTAAAATTTTGTTAAATGCTTATTATGTGCCCAGGAGTGTTCTAAACACTGGGGCAGTTACATATAAGCCTCACTGTCTAAAAGGGAGGGAGAACAGTTAGATTATAGAACAGATAGTTTATCCCCATTTTATAATTACAATAATAAGTATGGAACTTGTTAAGCGTGTACTATGTGCCAAGCACTGTTCTAAATTCTGGGTCAGGTAGAAGTTAATCTGGTTGGACACAGTCCTTGTCCCACATGGGGCTCACACTCTTAACCCCCAATTTACAGATGAGGTAATTGAGGTCCAGAGAAGTTAGATGTGGTGGAGCTGGGATTAGAACCCAGGTTTTTAATGTTCGTATTTAAGTGCTTACTATGTGTCAAGCACTGTTCTAAGTGCTGGGGCAGATACAATCTAATCAGGTTGGACATAGTCCCAGTCCCACATGGTGCTCACAATCTTAATCCCCATTTTACAGATGAGATAACAGGCCCAGCAAAGTTAAGTGACTTGCCCAAGATCACACAGCAGACAAGTGGCAGAGCAGGGATTAAAACCCATGTCCTTCTCACTCCCAGGCCTGTGCTGTATCCAGTAAGCCATGCTGCTTCTCTGTTTTACAGAGGATAGTTGAGTCTAGTGGTGTATAATGGGGGCAGGGTCCAGTTAGGAAAGGGAGGGGTGACCCCTGGCAAATGAGAAAGAGGGGCCAGTGCTGCCTTTTCTGGATTGAAGTCTGTGGGTGACTGGGGGTGGGACTGAGGGAATGTGACCTAGACCATCTGGCTGCCCAGCCTGGACTTGGGGCTCAGGCTGAGACTCAGGCACACCCTGCCACTTCTTTCCCTCAGATCTCGCCTTTCCCCTTCGATCTGGTGAAGCAAGAGGCCGAGAAGTACTCAGGGGCTGAACTCATCTGGTGTCAGGAAGAACACAAGAACATGGGCTACTATGACTACATCAAGCCCCGTTGTCTCACCGTCCTGGGTCAGGCTCGGCCCATATGGTACGGACCCGGGGCCCCCTTTGGTATTGGGGTGGACGAGGGAAGAGGAGGAAGGGATGAGCTGGGCCCTCCTCCCTGTTCCTTCCATCTGGTGTGGAAGGGGAAAATCTCCAGAAGTTTCTCCTCATCCTTTCCCTCCTTCATCTCTTCCTTGTCCTCCTCCTCCCTTTGCCTCTTCCTCCCTTTTTTTAAAAATAGTATTTGTTAAGCATTTACTGTGTGCCAGGTACTGAATTAAGCTCTGGGGTAGAAACAAGCTAATCAAGTTGGACACTGTCCCTGTCCCACATGGGGGTCACAGCCCAAGTCGACTCCTCTTCCCTTTTCCTTTGCCCTCTGACCCCCCCCCCCCAAAATCTACCAGCTGCTTGCCTGAGAGCCTGAGGACACAGGCTTCCCCCCTTGCTCCTACCAGTGGGTCTCCATCTCAAAGGCTTACATTCAAAGATCTTCATTTCCCCCCAAACACCCAGGCAATTGGGGACTGAAAGGGTGGTAGGTGGTCCCATTCAGGCTGTTTTGTCTACTTGAAAAGGCCTCATAACTCAGAGGACTCTGGCCAACCCTCTCCTCAGGATGCCCCAGAGTAGGCCCTAAGGTCTGACTCAGTAGGGCCAGGTATTCTAGGGTAACTGCTTGTTTTGTGTCATCCAGGTATGTTGGTCGGGATCCAGCCGCTGCCCCGGCGACCGGGAACAAGAATGCTCACCTGGTGTCCCTGAAGAGGTTCTTGGACACCGCGTTCAACCTGGAGGCTTTTGAGGGAAAGACTTTCTAGTGGGGCCTGGAAAGGCATCCCCATTTCTCCCACCTGCATCTGGCCGCAGGGTGGGCCATGCAATCACCTTCCAAAGAATGGACAGTTACCAGGAAAGGACAGTGTCCAGGGGAAGGCGGTCCTTGTCAGCCGACTGTCTTTCCTTATTTGTAGCACAAGAGTCTGGAAAAGGATTCCCTTAGGTCATTAGGTGACTCCAAGAAAGAAAGGAAAAGGCACCTAAAATATTAATCAAAGGAAATTTGCTCTGGAGTTTTACTAGAGTGGGAGACCCTCTGTATGGGAGGTCTGGGCGTGTAGGTGATATCTTGGGCGGGGGTGTACTGACTGGGTTACACTGGGAGGAGCCCCTGTTGCTGACTTGCTGGTCTTCTGAAGGGATTTAGGGCTCAGAGCGTTTGTCCAATCTCCTTGGAGTTCCTTCTCACTGGGAGACTGGAGCTGTCGAGGATCCAGAGGATGGACAACTCCGGTTTGTTTCTGACCCTGGGATGAGGTTTCCTCTAAGAAAACCCAGATCACCTCTCAGTGTCCAGTCCCATGTCTGATGGAAGGGGGTGGACTTTCTCACCTGCTTCCAGTAGGCACTCTGGGCCCAATTTTTTTAAGAGACCGCCCCCAGATAATAATTATGGTATTTGTTAAGGGCTTACTGTGTGCCAGGCACTGTACTAAGCGCTGGGGTGGATACAAGCAAATTGGGTTGGACATAATCCCTGTCCCACAGAGGGCTCACAGTCTTAATCCCCATTTTACAGATGAGGTACCTGAGGCACAGAGAAATCAAATGACTTGCCCAAGGCCACACAATCTCACAGATCTCACCTCATGGTCAGGAAATAGGAACCAGACATCCTTTCTGGTTGGAAGGCCCAGGCCCAGACTCTTGGGCAGGAGATGAGCAAGAACAGAAGCCTTGGGATGACAACCCACTCTGAGCACTGTGCATGCGTGTATGCCCGTATACAACGGAGAGCGTGTACACACCCCGCAAAAGTGGTGAGAATCGTGGGAATTCGGTGGGAGGCTGAAGGTCCGAATAGCTGAATCGAATCTGCTGCCCGGGAGCATCTGGGCTGAGACTCCCAGGGCCTTACTTGCTGTTTGTGGATCACCAGCGTTGTAGTAACTGCACTTGTCCTTGCAGCCTGACGAGATCTCTGCAGATGCAGATGAGAAGTGATGTGGATTATTAAGTTCTTGATCTGTCGTGATCCTGGTTTTCAACTTGGTGTGACAAGACATTAAATTGGACAAAAGTGAGAGCCCAAACTAATGGATCTGATGCTGCTATAATTCTGAGCCCTTCCTTAAGTTTCAGAGCTAGTTTCGTTGGCCGTGTCTTCTGCCTTTAAAAAACCTTTGTTGCTTCCATTTTTGAAGCCAGTGCTTTGGGATACAGTCTGGTCCAGCCTAAGGGACCTGTCTGCCTCTTGCTTTTTCCTTACTGGACCAAGTGATCTCATGAATGCAGTAGACTTAAAGCCACATGCGATTCCATGCTGTTATAAATGAGAATTTCAGCAACAACTAGGGGCTGAAGCTACATAATGGCCGGAGCTTTTTTTATTGTGCCCTGTTTTACTGGGCAGCATAATGAGTCTGTCGTCCTTTCTGTGATCGGTGTGTTCATTTGTTCTGGGTGGCGCGGGTATGTACCAAAATCAGAAACAAACAAAAAAATGAAATAAAAAGTGGTAAATAGAAAATTGCCCATTGTAATGTTTGTCTTACAGAGATTAGAGGAAAGGAAAAAGATCACCTTTTTCCTTCATCAACTTGGACCCAAGCTTGATATCGTCTCTAGTCACTGGTTCTCAAGCTGTGAAATCCCACTCTCTGACCACAACCTCCTCACCTGCCCTCTCTCCCACACACCCCTCTCCTCAAAACTCATCTAGCTCCCCAGACCAGCAGAAGCCCCCGGTCTCGACCCGCTGTCCTCCCCCTCCTCCAGCTATGCCAAGCTTTCATGTTCCATTTGGTCTCCCTTCCTGACCTACCCTCTATTGAGGCACAAATCCACATCCTCACCACCAAACTCAACTCCCTCACTCCCATCCCTCCATCGATTTTGCACCACCCACAGCTCTGGATAACTTCCACCGTCTACTTCTGCTCTCGTGCTCACGCTACTGAAGGAAGTCCAGATGTTAGGCTGACCTCGTCCATCTGAAATTCATCCTCACTTGCTTTGCCTCTGCCCAGCAACAATACTTCTCCATCTTTACTTACTCCCGTAACCATTGCTTGTGCCAGCTGTTGATGACAACTCCTTCCTCAAGCCCCCTGTCCCCTACCTCTTGTCCCGATGACCTAGCTATTTTTGCTGACAGCATCAGAACTATCAGGTGTGAACTCTGAAAATCTCTCCTATACCTCTCATCTCACTCTTTCTGACCCCCTCATCAACTCTCATCATTCCCCGCCATCTCTCAAGAGATCTCTAGCATCCTTTCAAAAATTACCCCCTCACCTGGGCCTCTGACCCCATCCCTCTGCACCTTATTAAAACATTTGCCCCTTCCCTGACTGCCATCTTCAACCATTCGCTCCAGTGGCTCCTTCCCCACTGCTTTCAAATACACCCATGTACCTATCCCCTCTTCTAAAAAAAAGTCCCTTGGCCTCACTGTATCCTCCAGTTATCACCCCATATCCCCATACCACTCCTCATCAGTGGTATTTACTGAGCCCTTACTGTGTGTAGAGCACGGCACTAAGTGCTTGGGAGAGTACTATAGAGAAGCAGCTACAATAGAGAAGCAGTGTGGCCTAGTGGATAGAGCATGGGCCTGGAAGTCAGAAGGACCTGGGTTCTAATCACAACTGCCTCTTGTCTGCGGTGTGCCCCTGGGCAAGTCACTTAACTTCTTTGCACCTCAGTTTCCTCATCTATGAAATGGGGATTAAGACTGTGAATAGGGACTCTGTCCCACCTGACCAGCTCATATCTACCCTAGTGTTTAGTACAGTGCCTGCCACATAGTAAGTGCTTAATATACCATTAATAATAATAATAATAATAATAATGATACTACAACAGTTAGACATATTCCCTGCCTATGACAAGCTTAGAGTCAAGTTTCCTACCATTCCTTTCCAAGCTTGTCAAGTTGTTCATACCCTCTCCACCGAGGCTGGGCAAAACATCTGTGGGGACTGCCGAACTTCACTGCCACATTTCCTCCCATCACCTAGAGTCCCTGCTCCCAACAAGCTCTGTACACACCGGGCCTGGGCTAAAAGTTGTTGCCGCTTGCACTCAGTGTGTCCCACCAGACAGCCAGCCATGCTACTCCCTGGGGACTGGCACCAGCTTACCCCTGCCCCATGAGGAGCCCCCATCCTATCCTTCCTTCCACCACCCTGGCAGGAAAGAGAAAAGCACCTACAGCAATGGCTCCTCCACAAAACCTTGAGCAGATGAATGGCTGCTCTAGCAGTCACTGTGGCTTCAGGCGTGCCTAGGACTCTGTTTTTGAGAGTCTGAAATTCATTCCTAGCCACAACACCCTACTGCTTTTGTTTTTTATCTCGTGTAGTCGGCTTCAGTTTTATTCCATTTAGTGTTTCGACGTTTCATTATTCCTGGTGTCTGACTCCAGACCCTTCTCCCTATTTATACTCCTAGATTTGGAGCTCCTTGAGAGACAGGGAGCTCTAATTCCCACCCATGAGGTCTCTCCCAGTGCTTAATATAGTGCTCTGTACAGAGTAAGCACTTAAATAGCAATACTACTACTATACCCTCTGCCAGCTCTTAATAATAATTATTATTACTAATAATAGCACTTAAGTGCTTACTATGTGTCAGGCACTGTTCTATGCTCTGGGTTAGATATAAGTTAATGAGGTTGGTTGCAGTCCTTGTCCCACATGGGGCTCACAGTCTAAGCATTCATTCATTCAATCAATCAATCGTATTTATTGAGCTCTTACTGTGTGCAGAGCACTGTACTAAGCTCTTGGAAAGTACAATTCTCTTGTATGTGGAAGTACATCAAAACAAGTAAACAGGCATCAATGTAATTAAGTAGAATTACAGATACATAATTGCTGTAGGTCGGGGAAAAGCGGGGAAAAGCAAAGGGAGCGAGTCAAGGTGATGCATAAGGGAGGGGGAGCTAGTAGAATTGAATCCCCTTTTACGGATGAGGTAACTGAGGCACAGAGAAATGAAGTGACTTGCCCAAGGTCACACAGCTGACATGTGGCAGAGGTAGGATTAGAAGCCAGGTCCTCTGACAACCAGGCCTGTGCTCTTTCAACTAGGCCACGCTGCTTCTCTAACTCTGTTTCTCTTCCTCTTCTTCAACTTTCTCCTTGACTTCCTGCAATCTGTCTTCTGCCCTCTCCACTCTACTGAAACTGACCTCTCCAAGGTCACCAATGACCTCTTTGTTAAGTCCAATGGACTGTACTGCACCCTAATCCTCCTCTACCTCTAAGTTGCCTTTGAGTCTGTGGACCAGTCCTTTCTCCTGGAAACATTATCTAACCTCGGTGTCACTGACATTTTCCTCTCCTGGTTCTCCGCCTACCTCTGTGGCCACTCAGTTTCTTTTGCTGGTTCCTCCTCTACTGCCTATCCCTAACTCTAAGAGTCCCTTAAGTCTCAGTTCTGGGTTCCCTTCTATTCTCCACTTACCTACTCTTGAATAATTTATTTGCTTCTACAATATTAACTACCATCCCTAAGCAGATGTCATCTACCGCCTCAGCCCTGACCTCTCTCCTTCTCTGCACTGCCTTCAGGACATCTCTACTTGGATGCCCCATCCATACCTCAAACTTAATATGTCCAAAATAGAACTCCTCAACTTCCCACCCAAACCATTTTCTATCCCTGACTTCCCCATCACTATGGGCAACCCCACCATCCTCCCTTTTTCATGAGCCCATAACCTTGGCATCATTTCTACACATCTCCCTCATTCAACCTGCTTAATCAGTCATTCAACAAAATCCTGTTGGTTCTACCTTCACAACATCTTCAGAATCCACTCCTTCCTTTAAGCACTTGTCATATCCCTTTCCAACTTCTCCCTCACCAGAAGCTGGGGGCACCCGGAGAGACTGGCAGAAGGCCAAGCCCAAGCCCCTCCCTAAGCCAGAGCCTACCCCATCACATGAAAGACCACCACCCTGGTCGCAAGCTGCCCAGAGTCCAGGTTCTGCTCTGACATACCCACCCTCGGGTGGACATCATCCCTTTGAGGGATTTTACAGCTCATCTTTTTGAGTGATTCTGTCTGAGCAGCAAAAACATCTTTGAAATCACTTAGAACATTCACGACTTTGCAAGCATTTTCATAACAAGAAAACGGACGCGGCACAACAAGAGAGTGATTGGAAAAGGCGCTCTTGAAAGGCAAACTATTTAAATCGCATTGTGTTGGTGTCCATTAGTACCACTTGACTGCAAGCTACCGAGGGCAGTGCCCTAATCAACGAGGATCTTTATCCAGTGTGCGTTTTCCACCATGAATCATAGCGTGGATGAAGGGAGAGAGGTACTTACCTCTTCAATTTCTCTAACGATAAGAACCCTCGACATCAATTTCAGCGTTTCAAAATATGCCCTTAAGAAGAGAATTAGTCAAGTCTTAAAGGCTGGATCACAGGCTGCTCTGACCCTCTTGGGTTTTTTAGTGTTCTGGGGGATTTGGGGGATTTTGAAGCATACTGTTCAGCGGCCAGGTTACAAGTATAATTTCCTTACATGGACATTCCAGTGGAGAGTGTTGTAATTCACTACTTTCTAAATTCACTCAAAAGTTTAAAGTGCAGGGTTAATTCTAAGAATAATAACTTGCATTTATCCAGAAACCTCAGATTTTTAAAAATGTGAAAGCCATGACCTGCCAGAGGAGAAATAAGAGTTTGTGTGTCATACCCAGAAGGCTAGCCCGCTCAGGTTATATTGGACTTCCTTGGGAAAGGAATGAAAAAAATCACAAATCTCCAATGAGAAGGTCTTTACCCGCAGATTTATGAGGTCTTCCAGCAAAAGGGTATGGACATTCAGATACATACCTTTCAGATGCTTAATTGACTCTAAGTTTAATTTCATTCTACTAAGATAGCTGGATTGTCTCACAAGCCTTTGCTATAAATGCCTCCAGAGTCACTGTAAAAATAAAATTTAATTTTGGCATGATAATTTCCTTCACAAAATAAGTCATCCTTGCTTTGTCTTTGCAAGACATGCTCAAACCGTTTTTCTGCAAAGAGAGGGGAAAACCGTACCATTCATTCATGCTTCTGGAAAAGATCACAGGCCTGGGAGTGAGAGGGCCTGGGTTCTAATTCTCATTCCTCTACTTGTCTGCTGAGTGACCGTGGGAAAGTCACTTAACTTCTCTGGGCCTCTGCTCTTTCCTCTGCAAGGGGATTCAATACCTGTTCTCCCCCCTACTTTGACTGTTAGCCACATTGGTGACCCGATTATCTTGTACCTACCCCGGTTCTTAGTTCAGTGTTGACATATATGATAATTATTTATAAAGTCTTTAAATTTTCTCTTTCAGAGTCTTATTTTTATTAAAGGGAATGAGGAAATACAGGCTATCTTTCAGGTTGGATGCTTGAATTGAGGTTTTTAAAAATAAAATTTCACATTTTGTATTTCATGGTCTGCCCCATCTTTAGCAAGAAAGAAGCCTATTAAAAAAAACCCAAACTTTGGTACGCAAGTTTTTTTTCCAGTTTTTTCCCAGGATTAAGTTTCAGGTTCACTCATCTAATTTAACACAGGTCTGGTTCTTCCATTTATTAAAGAATGGATTCTTAAATGCTCCTGGCAAACAAACCTTATTAGTAAGGGCTGGAGTGAGGGTGGTGACTGTGTTATTTGATAGGGTTTCATTATTTTCTTTCAGATCAATACTGCAGACATTGTGGTTTGGTTGTTTGTAATTGTAGCCCTCTCTCTGTAGGTCAGGGTGGAGAGCTGTTATGAGCTGTTTGGTTTGATTATTTCATTAGTGTGAAGGGAGAGTCTTCATTTCCCTATGGACAGACTAGAAACCGTTTTAGGATGGGTCCTGGCTTTTTCTCGTTGGAACGACTTTCAGCTTGCGTACCGTCTCCGGCCGATGCTAGCCCACGTAACGCAATCTCACCATCTTAGCGACCAGCAGGCTGGCTTTACATGGGACCACATACTACATGGAAAGTCCTGGCATTCCTCCTAACACTGACAACTCCATAGGTCTTCATTGCAGCCCAGTAGATGAGAAGCAGATCAGTAGGCATTTAGCACTGCTTGTCTGGCTTCCTCACACAGTGGATCTAATTTTCCATCACCGCCTAAGGAAACATAAATAACTTCATGTTAGTTAATTTGTCATAGTTATACTAAACAAACTCCACTCAAAATGGGAGTCCTAAAAACGACTTTCCCCAGAACAGAAACCGAATAGCAAAAGCAGCACAACGACATCAACCCGTGTGGCTCAATAGACAAGCAGGATCAGACTCGGGTAGTTCTTGGAGGAAGCGTCTCCAGAGGAAAACCAGATGCTACCGTAATGCCTTGAACACTGATTATAACAGAAATGTTTGCAGAATGTTGACTCCAAATTCACCAACACAATCTTGTTATAATTTTAAAATAAAATCCTGCTTTTTGCAGGATAAATATGTTAATACAATTCTGAAGAGACCAAAAAAAATTAAATTTCACACACAATCTAAAGCTTAAACCCAAAAATCTTGGGCTGTTTCCTTTCCCTTTACTTAGCTTTTATGTTTCTAGTGCCCCGGGAATTAAATAAACTGTAAGCGCCTTGCAAACAGAGACCGTGTCTACCAACTCTGTTGCATTGTACTCTCTCAAGCACTTAGTACAGTGCTCTGCACATAGTAAGTGCTTAGTAAATAGCATTGATCCATCACTTTATCACTGAAGTTATGTATGTCTAGGGCGTGATATAAGAACAAATGCAAACATTTAGCATTCATGTTAAGATCATGTGAAGAACTAAATAGGTCCATTTCATTGTCGCAAAAAGACAGAAAGACTTAGTTTTAAACCTTATGATGTAAAACTTACCAAAGTCCAAGTCATTAATGTTACACTGGAAAATGGTTTCCCCATGTACTATGAGTTCTACAATGTTCCAGTCTGGTATCTTTTCCAAAACCAGGGAGTGTCCATCTCTACTCAGTGTGGCTGCAAGAAAAGAAAAACTGGGTAGGTGAAATAATAGGCATAATAATAATAATAACAATAACGTTGGTATTTGTTAAGCGCTTACTATGTGCAGAGCACTGTTCTAAGCACTGGGGGAGATACAGGGTCATCAGGTCGTTCCACATGAGGCTCACAGTTAATCCCCATTTACAGATGAGGTAACTGAGGCACAGAGAAGTGAAGTGACTTGCCCACAGTCACACAGCTGACAAGTGGCAGAGCTGGAATTCGAACCCATGACCTCTGACTCCCAAGCCCAGGGTCTTTCCACTGAGCCACACTGCTTCTCTAGAAGCAGAGCCCAAACGACATACGACAGAGCCCATAATACCAGAGCCCATATGACAATTATGATATTTGTTAAGCACTTACCATGTGCCAAGCATTCTGTTAAGTGCTGTGATAATTATCATTATTATGCTGACGAGTCAGGTCCACCCCAAAGCGACTTCATGGACACATCTATTCCAGAATGCCCCTCCTCCATCTGCAGTCATTCTGTAGTGTATCCATAGAGTTTTCTTGGTGAAAATACAGAAGCAGTCTACCATTGCCTCCTTCCGTGCAGTAAATTTGAGTCACGGCCCTTGACTCTCTCCCGTGCCGCTGCTGCCCAGCACAGGTGAGATTTGACTTGTTGCAGATTGTCTTCCACTTACTAGCCACTGCCCAAGCTAGGAATGGATTGGGTAAACTTCTGCTTGACTCTCCCTCCCATAGCTAAGACTGGTAGAGTACTGGAAACTCTCAAAGTGCGATCTTGAGGGGAGAGGGGAAGTGCTGGGTTAGGCACAAGACAATCAGGTTGGACACAGTCCCTGTCTCACATGGGCCTCAGAGTAAACGGGGGAGGGAGAACAGGTATTTTATCTCCATTGAACAGATGGAGAACAGAGAAATTAAGTGACTTGACTGAAATCTCACAGTAGGCATGTGGGTGATCCAGGATTAGAACTCAGATTCCCTGACTCTTAGGCCCATGCTCTTTCCTCTAGGCCACACTGTTTCTCAATGGGCAACGAAAATGGAACAACAGTGGTGCAGAAAAACACAGGGAAGGAGATCCAACACAAAGAGTGACTTCCGCCCTGAGTTAAGATTGGATTTAGTGCTTAACAAATACCATAATCATCATTATTATTTCAGGACACCTAGCGGTTTCACCAAAAAAAAAATAAAATTCCAAAATGAACTTCCTCTAAGGCTTTGACACCCAAGACACTATTGGGGATTGTGCTTAGAGACATAAGGAGCAGCGTGGCCTAGTGAAAAGTGCACGGGACTGGGAGTCAGGAGATCTGGGTTCTAATCTCAGCTCCATCATTTGACTGCTGTGTGACATTGGGCTAGTCACTTGACTTCCCTGGGTCTCACTTTCCTCATCTGTAAAATGGAGGTTCAATATCTGTCTCTCTGCCCTTTAGACTGTGAGCTCCATGTGGGCCAGGAACTGTGTCAGATCTGATTACATTATATCTACCCAAGTCTTCAGTAGAGTGCTTTGCATAGGGAAAGCACTTGACAAATACCACAATTAGTGTATTTTCTAAATGATGTGTATATATCTATAATTCTATTTATTTATTTTGATGCTATTGATGCCTGTCTACTTGTTTTGTTTTGTTGTCTGTCTCCCCCTTCTAGACTGTGAGCCCATTGTTGGGTAGAGATTGCCTCTATCTGTTGCCAAATTGTACTTTCCAAGCACTTAGTACAGTGCTCTGCACACAGGACGTGCTCAATAAATACGATTGAATGAATGAATTATTACTGACCTATTTTTCAGCCGTTATAATGCCTATACAAGATTTCCTCCTCCTCAGAGTTTCATGTGGAGAAAACTTGCCAGAAGACAATCTACCAGGGAGTAGAAGGGCATATATAATCAAATAAAAGTGAGTGCTTTGGACTGGCAGGTTCACTGATGGTGAAACATACTTTTTTTTCCCTTTTCATCTTGAAAAATGACAAATCAATTTTAGCAGGGGATGAGCTATAGCTCCAACAGACATTCAGGAATGTAACTAATGATCATGTTGGAAAGAGCCAATTCTCTAAATATTAAATGTCTTTATAGCTGGCACCTCTTTTACAGGCCCAAACCTAACTCTTCCAGGAATATCTTCAGGTTTTATATATGAGACATATTTTAAAGTATTCTTTTAAAAATGACTGAGGATTGTCAGCTTCCTTTCACACACCGTCACATTTGCATATAGATGATTTATCACTGACATAGATGACGTGGAATATGAATTGCTTTGCAATGCACTTATGGACTGATAAGCTTGAAAAAAAACTAAATACACCAGCTTACACCTGGAAAACTTTATATACATCCAAAGGCCCTCATTGGTCATTTAGAGCTTGGAATTTATCTTTGAATTCTGCTATCTAGAAAGCCCACTGTCCAGTGATGCACTGAGAAGCAAAATATCAATCTGCAACAAGAAGGTCAATAATAATAATAATAATAATAAATTGTTAGGTGCTTGTCACGTGCCAGGCACTTGGTGTATAAACAAGTTATGCTCTTTGAAAAACTGACAATAGTTTGATAAAGCAACTAACTTCTACCAGAGTCAAAGGTGGTCGGAGCTACATGTTCTGTTCACCTTCTCTATGTTGTGATATCTGGATTTTAATAATTGTGGCATTTGTTAAGTTCTTACTATGTAGCAGGCACTGTTCTAAGTCCTGGGAGAGGGGCAATCCGACATAGTCCCTGGCCCACATGGGTCTTACAGTTTAAGTGGGAGAGGGAGAAGCAGCGTGGCTCAGTGGAAAGAGCCTGGGCTTGGGAGTCAGAGGTCATGAGTTTGAATCCCAGCTCTGCCACTTGGCAGCTGTGTGACTTTGGGCAAGTCACTTCACTTCTCTGTGCCTCAGTTCCCTCATCTGTAAAATGGGGCTGAAGACTGTGAGCCCCACGTGGGACAACCTGATTCCCTTGTATCCCCCAGCGCTTAGAACAGTGCTCTGCACACAGTAAGCGCTTAACAAATACCAGCATTATTATTATTATTATATTTAATACCCATTTAACAGATGAGGAAGCAGAGACATAGAGTAGTGAACTAACGTGGCCAAGATCACATAGTAGCCAAGTGGCAGAGCCAGGATTAGAACCCAGGTCCTCTGACTCTACGATCCATGCTCTTTCCACTGGACACGTAGCTTCTCAGACATCACATCCAGCTTCTGGAGCAGTCCCATCTCAGATCTCCTCTGCTTCTGAAGATGACACAACTGACACAACTCACATCCTTATCCCCGGGCATGTGAGTGCTAATGAAAAGCTATGCAATTGAGAGCTCACCTCCTCCAGGAGGCCCTCCCAGACTCAGCCCTCCCTTTCCCTCTGCCCCTTCTCCCCTTCCTATTGCCCCTACTCCCTCCCTCTGCTCTACCCCTTCCCCTCCCCTCAATACTTGTGTATATTTGTATATATTATTTATTACTCTATTTTATTAATGATATATATATATATATATCTCTGATTCTATTTATCTATTTTGATGGTACTGATGCCTGACTACTTTTTTTGTTTTCCTGTTATCTCCCCGCTTTTAGATTGTGAGCCCGTTGTTTGGGCAGGGATTGTCTCTGTTGCGAATTGTACATTCCAAGTGCTTAGTACAGTGCTCTGCACACAGTTAGCGCTCAGTAAATACGATTGAATGAATGAATGAATTCCACACTGTGTCATGTAACATCTGTTCTGGGATGCATTAATATGTCTTGCCACTCACAGCAGCTCCTGTTGCTGTTTTCAAATCTGGCCTCTCGTACTCTTAATTCTTTCTGAAATCTCTGCTCAAGGTAGCATGGCCTAGTGGAAAGAGCACGGCCTGGGAGTTAGAGGACATGGGTTCTAATCCTGGCTCGGCCACGTGTCTGCCGCGTATCTTGGACAAGTCACTTAACTTCTCTGTGCCTCATTAGGTCATCTGTAAAATGGGGATTAGGACTGAGCCCAATGAGGACAGGGACTGTGTCCAACCTGATTAGCTTGTCTCTACCCCAGTGCTTGAACAATGCTTAGCACATAGTAAGTCCTTACAAATACCATTATTTTTATTCTCCTCTCACCAGACTGGCTTCTATGAGCCAACAGTCAGTCTGTTTCCCAGTAGCCTGTTGCAATCCCACAGTGTTGATGCTTTCTAAGTCTTTAAAAAAATTTGGCTTGCCCCCCCTTGATTGCTTAAGTCTCATTCAGCAGCTGCCTACGTATCCTGCTAGAATCCCATTCTCTTCATGTGACCCCCTCATGCCCATACTCAACACTGAGACAAAATCACAAGCACAGGTCCTGGTATCAAGGTGAGTCTATCAGCATTAATAATAGTCAATAGCCGGTGATATTTGTTAAACACTTACTATGTGCAAGTATTGTACTAAGCAGTGGGGTAGACAGAAGATCATCAGTCACAACATTGAAGTTATGCTCAACTCAACAAACTCTGCAGGGTGGAGTCTCTGAAAAATAAAGGACGACATAGGATTCCCACCCAGAGAGCTCAAATGGGGCAGCCAAATGCGAGTGGGGCAGAGGAAGGGCTTTAAGGAGGCAGTGGAGCGAGACCTCGGACAATATGATGTGACAGCTGAAAGCTGGACACCAATTCCCTCAGACTGACAGCTCGGTGCCCTGAAATCAACAAAAGGGTGACTCTCTTTGCAGAAGGTTCCGGAGGCTCATGAGATTTAGAGGCAAAAACAAAAAAAGACTCAGGTGCGCCAAGCAGCAAACAAGGTAGCATAGCACTGAATAGTATTTGTGAGCAGAGAAGGTGGTGGGTTTGATCAGGCATTTTTAACCACACCTGCTCCCTTCCATAAAATTCACCATCGAATGTAAAGGATTATGTGTGTATACTGTATATATATGTCAATGGTGTACATATGAATGGAAACATTTACTTTGAAGAGAAAACAAAGGAGCCGGAGTCAAGACCCTTGTGCGCTGATAGCTTGGGCTCCACTATTCATGTTCATGACCCTCCTCGACAGATCATTTCATTGCTCTCCACTTTATATTTCCTTTTATAAAATGGGGATAAAAATCACCAATTGATGTCTGAGCATGAATGCTTAGTACCCAGGGATATGATACTTAGCCCTCTACCTGAAATACTGTAAGCTTTCTGTGGCCAGGGAATACATCTACCAATTTTATTATACTTTCCCACTGTTCTTTGTAAAGTGTTCAATAAATACTAATGACTGATCAATAATAATAATAATAACGATGATGGCATTTGTTAAGCGCTTACTATGTGCCGAACACTGTTTTAAGCCCTGGGGTAGATACAAGGCAATCAGGTTGTCCCACGTGGGGCTCACAGTCAATCCCCACTTTCCAGATGAAGTAACTGAGGCACTGAGAAGTTAAGTGACTTGCCCAAAGTCACACAGCTGATAAGTGGCAGAGCGGAGATTAGAACCTATGACCCTTGACTCCCAAGCCTGTGCTCTTTCCACTAAGCCACACTGCTTCTCATTGATCACTGATCATTGATTGATCATTGTCCCGAGGACTATTAGATTCCTCTAGAATCTGAAGGGGAAAAACCTGAGAAGAAGGATTTCTTCCATTGGGAAACTGTGGGAATGTCTTTCATTCCATCTTGTTTTCAAAAAACTAGACAAAGAGCCAATTATTTGTATCTAATTACTGTGACAATTGCCATGTGGAAGTGTTGGCATGTGTCCACTTCTTCATCTTCTAAGCAGTTAACACAACTAGCCCCAACTGGGAAAAATGTAATTGGAGAATTTTAATTTCACTTTTGGAGAGAAACTTCAGAGACGGCCTCAGCAAGGATTCCAATTAATGAGTTTTCCTTGAGCATCTGAAGGCTGCTTGACAGCAGAGAATAGATTTTTGTTAAATACTTTTAATCTGGAGTGTTTTGCATGACTCCTTGTAAGTTAATTCTGAAAAGTGTATATTAAAAACTTCAAGGGGGTCTTTGCCATGCATGGCTCAAAAATACTGAAAAGTGTTTACTATTTAAAAATATTTTTCTATAAAGGGATTGTCAGACTTAGTTTCAGAAAATAAACAGTACCACTAAGGCAGTTCTGAATAACCAGGTTCAATATTTTTATGATCCACAGTCCTGTTCTTGGTCCAGTGGAGAGGGTAGGGCTCTGGGTAATAGGAGACCTATATTCTAGTCCCGGTTCTAGCAGCTGGGGGCTTTGCTGGTGAAGGTCTTCCAACCGAAAGAACTACCTATAACATTCTGTTAGGTGGATAGGTCCTCCTAATCCCTCATTCAATTCTCTCATCCTTCTCAGTCATTCCTCAAGAGGAGATCTCCTGGTAATTTCAAAATCTACCCCCATTCATCGAACCTCTGACTCCTCCCCTTCACACTTTTTAAGCATCCTTATGTCCAATAATGGTGGGAATCCTGGCTCTGCCAATTGTCTGGTGTGTGTGTGACCTTGAGCAAGTCACTTCATTTCCCTGGACTTCGGGGAACTCGACTGTAAAATGGAGATTAAGATTGTGAGCCCCGTGTGGGACAGGGACTGTGTCCAACCTGGTTAGCTTGTATCTACCCCAGTGCTTAGAAGAGTGCCTGGCATATAGTAAATCAAGCAGCATGGCCTTGTGGCAAGAGCACGGGCTTGGAAGTCAGAAGTCATGGGTGCTAATCCTGGCTCTGCCACTTGTCTCCTATGTGACCTTGGGCAAGTCACTTAACTTCTCTGGGCCTCAGTTACCTCATCTGTAAAATGTGGATTGAGAGAGTGAGATTTTACCATGTGGGACAGGGATTGTCTTCAAACTTGATTGCCTTGTATCTAACCCAGCGCTTAGAACAGTACTTGGTACATAGTAAGCATTTAACAGATACCACAATAATACTAAGCATTTAACAAATACCATAAACAAACATCTTCCCTTCCAAATCCTCTCCTCTAACTTTCGAATCATAATTGACAACATCACCCATCTCCTCGTGTCTCAAGTCTGAGACCCTTGCTTTATCCTTGACTCCTCCCTCTTTCTCAACTTCCATATTCATTCTGTTGTCAAATCATGTTTGTTCTCTCACTACATTTCCACAAACATTTCCACGGTGGTTCAGGCACTTGCTATATGCCATCTTGATCTGTGCATCAGTCTCCTGGCTGACTTTCTTGTTTCCAGTCTTGGCCCTCTCTAATCCAAACTTCTCTCAGCAACTCAGATCATTTTTCTCTAACGTTGTGCATGTCTTCCCACTCCTCGAAAACCTTTAATGGTTGCTCCCTTCTTCTTTGC
The DNA here is from genome assembly GCF_004115215.2 of Ornithorhynchus anatinus. NCBI lineage: Eukaryota > Metazoa > Chordata > Mammalia > Monotremata > Ornithorhynchidae > Ornithorhynchus > Ornithorhynchus anatinus. Next base: position 95,180,159 of record NC_041730.1, read on the forward strand.
GTCAAGCAGAAACTCCTGACCATGAGCTTTAAGGCAACTGCCACTTCATCATTTCCATATCATTCAAGCACTTAGATACTTAGACGACCTGATTACCTTGTAGCAACCCCAGTGCTTAGAACAGTGCTTTGCATATAGTAAGCGCTTAAGAAATACCATAATTATTATTATTTGTAGAGCATATTTTTTTAAAGGCCCTAGCTTTGACAATCAAACAAGATTCAATACTTTAGAAGGGACACTGACTTCACTGGATTTGGAGAAAGAGTTGGTTCTGAGTTTTTCTGTATATTTGCTTCCTACTGACCCTGTCATTTGGTTATGGGGATGGGGTGCGAGGAAAGTGCGAGAGATGGCAATCCATTTTGCTTCTGGTTTTCAATTATTGAAATTTGGCACAGATTGGACAAACATGGTTTCACATGTTATCCGACCTTTAACCTGCCCACTATCAGTCCACTGAAACTCAGACTAGGGGATCTCAAAACCCTGTGAGTTAGAGCAGTCGAGTAGCTGCTGAAGCATATTTGGAAGATGAAGGAGTCTCCCTTCGTAGACAGTGGATGAACCCCGATCTCAAAGATTTCAGGACCTTGCAGGTGCATGAAGGAACTGATTTGAGAGCTAGTGGTTTGCACGGTGCCACTCTCCCTCCCTCATTCCTGCAGGAGGTGTTCCCCTGGGGCTGTGGGGGCCATAAATGAGTTTATAATAATAGTAATGATGGTATTTATTAAGTGCTTACTATGTGCCAAGCACTGTTGTAAGCAATGGGGTAAGTGTAAGATCAGGTTGTTCCACGTGGGGCTCATAGTCTTAATCTCCATTTTACAGATGAGGTAACTGAGGCACAGAGAAGTTAAGTGACTTGCCCAAAATCACACAGCTGACAAGTGGCAGTGCCGGGATTAGAACCAATGACCTCTGACTCCCAAGTCTGTGCATTTTCCACTAAGCCACACTCCAAACTTCATCCAACTACAACAGAGCCAGAAGGACAGACTAGCCATACTGCACCTGGCTTTCATCTTTTACCCTTTTGAGGCACTGAGTAGGTGAGCCTAGCACATTCCAAAGAGTTGAAAAGCTTAATCTGGAGCCAGGGGGTGTCTACTTGAAATATCAATCTATGAGCTAGCTAGAATTCCGTGGACATTGAAATGTCACAGCTATCCCCAGGGATAAGTTTTTCAAAATGGGTATGCCATTCTATGGGTTATCTCTTAAAAGGAAAGAGAAATACATTTGCCTTCTGAAATAAAATACCTGGAAAAGCACAGCTAAATTCTAGTATAAATCAATTTAAAGCTAACAAGCCACCTAGAGAAGGCAGCTTCTTTGAGGCTCAGCACCTCATTGTTTAAGGAGGATTTGTGTAAACTGAATTTGTGCAAAAGAAAATCCCTTTTGCTCTTTGTCAACACCCCTTTAAACTACCTAGCGACACTATAAAGAATTAGATATGGGGTTTACCCTTTGTATAGATTGTGAGCCTCTCAAGGGACTGTGTCCAACTCCCACCTGTGCACTCTTACTCACGGTACAGTACAGTGCTCTGCACACAGTAAGCGGTTAATAAATACTATCACTACTATTTCCCTACTGGGGGCATAACTCCAGTTGACATAGTGTACATAGACAATAATTATGGTATTTGTTAAGCGCTTACTACGTGCCAAACACTGTTCTAAGTGCTGACTCTCATGGATCAATTTATGTCCTTACTTGCACATCTTAAGAGATAAGTGCACTATTTAAAAAAAAGTTGTGGGCAGGTAAATGCCTAAGTGTTTCTTGTCAAATACCCTTCATTAGTGACACTCTTGCACGGGAGATTTGTGCAGGCATATCAGAGTTTACCCAGCGCTCCCTCCTGTTTAAACTAGGAGCCCCGCTTAGGATAGAGACTGTGCCCATCCTGATTATCTTGTATCTTCGCCGGTGCTTTAGGACAGTGCTTGGCACATAGTAAGTGCTTGACGAGTGTGACTCTGGGCAAGTCACTTAGCTTCTCTGTACTTCAGTTACCTCATTTGTAAAATGGGGATTAAAACTGTGAGCCTCTCGTGGGACGATCTGATTACCCTGTATCTACCCCAGCGCTTAGAACAGTGCTCGGCACATAGTAAGCGCTTAACAAATACCAACATTATTATTATTATTAAGAAAAATGTTCTCAAACAGGCAAAGCAATGATTGGAAGCTCCCTGGGATCGGAGATCATGTCTCCCCAGCTCTATTGTACTGCACTCTCTCAAATGCTTAGTTCAGTGCACTGCAGAAAGTAGTGCTCAATCAGGCATCAATCAATTAATGATAATGATAAACAAAACAAAAGAACATTGAAGCAATGATAAAAGAAACAGATTGAAGCATTGATAAAAAAAACTCTGCCAAGCTATTCCAAGGTTAAAGAAATATAGAACAAAGTAATAAGCAAAAGAGAAAGATTTGCTTTTTTTCTCCAAGACTTACAAGCTGGGCCTGGAAAATGAATGAATAAAAGAATAAATGAATGAATGAATCAATCAAATCGATCACATTTGAGTGCCGCCTCATCATTAACAATGGTATTTATTGAGCACTTACTGTGTGCAGAGCAAGGGGGGGCCGGATCATCTGGGTAACGGCCTCTCTCGGCCCAGTTTCCCCCCATTTCATAATGATAATAATAATAATAATAATTATGGTATTTATTAAACACTTACTATGCCAGGCACTGTACTAGCAATACTGTACAAGAAGCAGGGTGGCTTAGTGGAAATAGCGTGGGCTTGGGAGTCAGAGGACGTGGGTTCTAATCCCCCCAGGCCCCTCGTCTGCTGTGTGAGCTTGGGTAAGGCACTTACTGCGTGACTGTGGGCAAGTCACTTAACTTCTCTGTGCCTCAGTTACCTCATCTGTAAAATGGGGATTAAGACTGCGAGCCCCACGTGGGACAACCTGATTCCCCTGTCTACCCCAGCGCTTAGAACAGTGCTCGGCACATAGTAAGCGCTTAACAAATACCAACATTATTACTTACCTTCTCTGGGTCTCAGTTACCTGAGTGAAATGGGGATGTAGACTTCGAGCCCCACGGGGGGCCACCCTGATTACCTTGTGTCTACCCTAGTGCTAAGAACGGTGTTTGGCCCATAGTAAGCACTTAAATACCATTATTACTATTACTACTAATAATAGGTGAGGGCCGGGTTGCCCGGAGATCCCCCTCTCCACCCTTGCCAGGTTTCCCCAGTTGGCTTGGAGACTCCAGCCGGCTCCCATGCCCTTCCTTTGGGTCTTCCTCGACCCCGCTCCGGGTAGAGAGAGGCCTGAGCCCCCCATAACACGGTCGGAGGGGCCGGTGGCCGGGGTCCCCACCTTGCAAGCCCTGCAGGCGGCTGGTCCTGTGCCGCACGGGCAGGCCGGCGGCTCGGTAGGGGCCATAGCGGACGGTGACCAGAGCCGCTGTGGGCATCGCGCTGTAAGCAACCGGGCCGGAGCCCGACAAACACCGGTTGCCAAGGCAACGAGCTCTGCCGGACAAAGCCTGGGGAGGCCGGGGGAGACCAAAGGGGGTGAGACGGGCCTCTCCTGCCCCCCTCCCCGACCCCATCATCTATTCATTCATTCATTCCATAGTTTATTGAGCGCTTACTATGTGCAGAGCACTGGACTTGTGGCTCAGTGCAAAGAGCCCGGGCTTGGGAGTCAGAGGTCATGGGTGCTAATCCCAGCTCCGCCGCTTGTCAGCTGTGTGACCCTGGGCAAGTCACTTCTCGGGGCCTCAGTTCCCTCATCTGGAAAATGGGGATGAAGACTGAGCCCCATGTGGGACAACCTGATTACTTTGTATCTCCCCCAGCGCTTAGAACAGTGCTTGGCACATAGTAAGCGCTTAACAAATGCCAACATTATTATTATTATTATTATTATTACGAAGCGCTTGGAATGGACAATTCGGCAACAGATAGAGACAATCCCTGCCCACTGACGGGCTCACAGTCCAATTCATTCACTCAGTTCACGCTGCCCCCAGGGAAGCAGCGTGGCTCAGTGGAAAGAGTATGGGAGTCAGAGATCATGGGTTCAAATCCCACTCTGCCCCTTGTCAGCTGTGTGACCGTGGGCAAGTCACTTCACTTCTCTATGCCTCAGTTACCTCATCTGTAAAATGGGGATTAGGACTGTGAGCTTCATGTGGGACAATCTGATTACCCTGTATCTTTCCCCGCATTTAGAACAGTGTTCTGCACCTAGTAAGAGCTTAACAAATACCAACATTATTATTATGATTACCAATTGTAATCATAATAATAATAATGGGTCTTGTACCATGGCTCAGTGGCAAGAGCCCGGGCTCTGACTCCCAAACCCGTGCTTTTTCCACTGAACCGCGCTGATTCCCTGTAATGCTATAAATAATTGTATTTTTTTGACGGGTTACTGAGTGCAAAGCACTGTACTAAGCGTTCCGGATAGCACAGTATAACAATTAAGATTCACGTTCCCCGCCCCGGATCCGAAGGTCCCGCCCAAGGCGGGGGGCTGGATCGTCTCGGTAATGGCCCCTCCCGGCCCAGTTTCCCCCCATTTATTATTATTAATAATAATAATTATGGTATTTGTTAAGTGTTTTCTATGCCAGGCACTGTAATAATAATGTTGGTATTTGTTAAGCGCTTACTATGTGCAGAGCACTGTTCTAAGCGCTGGGGTAGACACAGGGGAATCAGGTTGTCCCACGTGGGGCTCACAGTCTTAATCCCCATTTTACAGATGAGGTAACTGAGGCCCAGAGAAGTGAAGTGGCTTGCCCACAGTCACACAGCAGACAAGTGGCAGAGGTGGGATTCGAACCCATGACCTCTGACTCCAAAGCCCGGGCTCTTTCCACTGAGCCATGCTACTATCAGTACTGTACTAGAAGCAGCGTGGTTTAGTGGAAAGAGTGCGGGTTTGGGTGTCAGAGGTCGTGGGTTTTAATCCTGCCTCAGCCCCTTGTCTGCTGTGTGAGCTTGGGTAAAGCACTTAATGTCTCTGGGCCCCAGATACCTCATCTGTAAAATGGGGATTTAGGCTGTGAGCCACACGTAGGACAAGCTGATTACCTTGTATGTATCCCAACGCTTAGAACAGTGCTTGGCACATAGTAAGCGCTTAACAGATACCATTATTATTATTATTTTTACTAAGTGCTGGGGTGGATACAAGCAAATTGGGTTGAACACAGGCCCTGTCCCTTGAGGGGCTCACAGTCTCAATCCCCATTTTACAGAAGAGGTATCTGAGGCCCAGAGAAGTAAAGTTACTTGCCCAAGATCACACAGCAGACAAGTGGTGGAGTCAGGATTAGAACTCATGACCTTCTGACTCCCAGGCCTGGGCTTTATCCACTAGGCCATGCTGCTTCTTTATTTCTCAGTGGGAGTCCCTTAGAAGTAGAAGGCACGGGAGAGGGCATATTAGTAGGAGCCTTAGCACTTACTGAGCGTCCCCTGGGGCAAGGGGTGGACCAGGTGTGGGGGAAGGAAGAACTACAGGCTCACCTGTTCTCACCTGTCCACCAAGGGCTTCCCTGATCCTAGGGCAGCAAGCCCGCACTCTCACTGGTCCGGGCCCAGCTAGTTTGATTAAAGAAGGTAAGGGGGTTAAAGGAGGGGTTTTCTTTTATGTATGCATTCCTTGGGGATTAAGATAGTGAGCCCTATATCGGACAGGGACTGTGTCCAACCTGGGGTAACAAATATCCCAATTATTATTATTCTGATGATGATTTTCCCTTCACCTGACTCTTCCCATGTGATTTTTTCAAGCCTTTAGGAACCCTGCTTATAGGCATCAGAGGAATGCAGAGACAGTGTTAATCTGACCGAAAGTAGATCACACCGAAACAAGTTCAAATGAAAACGTAAGAAGCCTTGTTTTTTGTTTGTTTTATTGATTTTTTATTGATTCAATCTATTGTTTAAATACTTTGGATTTGTTACCAATATACAGCTCTTTCATCATACAGGTACATATATTTCTTTAAAGCACAAAACTGTAACTTAAAAGTGATGGACTATATAAATACACATTTACATATTGCCATAAATCTATACTATTTTATAAAAATAGGACTAAAATATCAACTCTATATTTTAGCAACTTATACACACCATAATTAATCAACGTGCATGTAAATATGCTTCACTGTTTCAAAACAAGCTTTTCCAGGATTTAATTGCCCGTGATATTTGAAGGTTTTCACAAGAGCTTTCTTTTCAAGTGCCACTTACAGATCCGCCTGTTGGCATGGCTCAGTTTTGCCTTTGCATAAATATTCGATATTCTTCCTATCCCTGCTTTGGGTTGAGCAGACTCATTTCCATCTCCTTGAATAAGTTTGTCCTGGAGAAAAGCTGTTGTCCCACTAGTCAGAAATCTGCTAGTCAGAATTCTCAAAGCACTTAAATATGGGTGCCTGGCTTTCTATTTGAATATTTTTTAGTGAACAATCAGCTAATATCTTTGCATAGATGCATATGGTCATCGTATATCTCAGAGGGTTGCAGAAATGGATTTGGGTAAACTGGACTAATGTAAATAATGTGAAATGAAATCACTCAAAATCAACCACTTCCAAAAAGCCCACAAAACATTTCACTGGATCACAGAATGGGCAACGCCTAGACAAACCATTAGTTAATAGAGCAATATCTCAGGGAAAATTTGGCTTTTCATTCTGGCCCTCGTGATTATTTTACCTGACTTGTTCTTAGTAAATTAAACCACCCCATCTGTCCAGACCTGCGAAAAAGGGGATTAAGCCATTTAACTGCATTTTCTCCTAGAGAGGAGCTTTCTTGGTTTTCAAAAACAAATGTGCAACTTTGAATTCAGTTGCTTTTCAGTTGCCCCTGTAACTTTGAACGGTCCCCTGGGTTAGTAATAATATCTATAAAATCATTTAATGAATTTTTTTTTTCCAGACTCACCTTTAAATCTCCCGAGAAAGATACTCTGACATTATTATCGTGTTTTTAGAAAACTCAGCCAGAGCCATATGCTGACCAATCAAGGAGTGATTATATCCAGACTGCTTTCTCCTGCTAAAAGCCCCCATAGTACATTCACCATCCTTTGGGCCCATTTTGAGTTGCTTCTAAAGGCAGCAGTGAATGTGGAAGATTTTGAATGGCACTAGTGAAAGTAGGAGATTTTGGATGGCCCATTTAAGATAAAACATCTAATTAGGATTCTTATCTGTTTTGTAAAAACTGAACAATGAAAGAAGTTATCTCACCAGTAAAGAGTAGTTTTTGGCTTTGAGAGATGTTTGCTTTTGCTTCTGTTTCCTTAAATTCTTTTAACTTACACTGCCACTCACTGGCGTCAATTTAAAACCCAACAGGAAGCAAATGACAACAAACTTACTTTGCAGGTGCTAAGCTTTGCTCCTTCACTGAACTGCCCCAGAGAAAAGAGTATCCTCCCTGTCCTGTCATCTATATACTCCTTCCCTACCAATCTGCTACTTGGCTCCATGACAAAAGTATATTTTGGGTCTCTAGAATGCCACTTTTAACTTCTTAAAGCTCCTTTAAAGTTATTTTTTCAAGGGTCAAAACAGAGGACTCCAGTAAAATAAATTTGTACCTCTGTTCTATAAGCAAGCTCTTCTTTTTACTATTTCATTTTGTTCATTTTCTCTAGTCATTAACGTTTAACTTCAACCATTGCTTTACAGACACCCAAAGCCTAACAGACAAGTCACAAAGCAACAGGTTTTCCTGTTTTCTTAAGGGATAAAAAGACCAAAATAAACCCCAAACCACTAGAAACCACACAAAGTGATGGGGGAGGAGGAAAGGGAAGAAAAAGACGAAGAGGAAGGGGAAAGAATGAAATCTGGGGGAGATGGGAAGGAAATGAGCCTTTAAGAAACTTCAAAAGACATGGCCATAATTCCATTACTGTATGGAGCGCATCTTGCTTTGCTTCTCTATTCCATTACTTCACAACTGCCTCTAGTCTCTCTAGTCCTTCAGCGCTTAGAACAGTGCTTGGCTCATAGTAAGTGCTTAACAAATACCAGTATTATTCTTATTATGATTATTTAGTGTCTCTCTCACCATTGCCAATCACAGTGGGGGTGGGCGGGGGAGCAGTGAAGCAGGATCATATTCTTTTCTTTCCAAGCAGAGGATCTAGATCTCAGAAGTCAAGCCCAACAGGACCAGGTGCCCTGGAGAGATGGCAGGAGACACTGACTCACATGCCTGCTTTGTTATATTTTAGTAATAATAACTGTGGTGTTTGTTAAAACACTATATGCCAGCCACTGTTCTAAGCACTGGGGTAGATATAAAATAATCTGGTTGGACACAGTCCTTGTCCCACATAGGGCTCACATTCTTAATCCCCATTTTAAAGATGAGGGACCTGAGGCACAGAGAAGTGAAGTGACTTGCCCAAGGTCACCCAGCAGTCAAGTAGCAGAGCCAGGATTAGAACCCATGTCCTTCTGACTCCCAACCAGGCCTGTGCTCTTTCCATGAGGTCATAGTGCTTCTCCCCATTTTAAAGTGGTGTGGACCTTCACTGCCTTTATGCAATATTATAATAGAGTGAACTCAAAATATACAATTCGAAAACTATAGAGTATAACTTACAAAATGTAGTAAGTAAGGACCATGACATCTGCACTGGTGATTTATTTATAGTTTACTACCCATGAAATACTGCATTATCTAGACTGTAAGATCACTGTGGACAGGGGAAGTGTCTACCAACTCTGTTGTAATGTACTCTTCCAAGTGCTTTACTACGGTATTCTGTACAGAGTAAGAACTGTTGTATTGTACTCTCCCAAGTGCTTACTATAGTGCCCAGTACACAGTAAACACTTAATAAATACAGTTGAATGAATGAATGCTCAATAAATATGATGAATTGATTGATACAGGATATGATGAATTGATTGATACAGGACAGATTGTTCAGAAAATATCTGTGAAAGACACAGTTCCATTGAAATGAACAGAAAATGAGGCTGGGCAAAATCCTGTAGCTTTTTGCAGCAAATCATGCAAAGAGTCAGGTCAGTTTCCATTATGAATTTGATTACTTCTGCTCCTGCTTCTGAACTGTTTTCCATGCAGATTGCTAGGTTTGGAAAATATTCTGCCTTTGTCTTATTGAAATCACTCTTGAAAACCTGTGAAACATATGACAATGGTCCTTAGACACTACCATAGGTTACCAAAACAGATTAGAAAAGTAGTGTGGCCTAATGGAAAGAGTAAGGGCCTGGGAGCCAGAGGATTTAGGTTCCAATCCTGGCTCTACCACCTGTCAGCTAAGTGACCTTGGGCAAGTCTTTTAATTTTTCTGTGCCTCAGTTACCTCATCTGTAAAATGGGGTTTAAGACTTTGAGCCCCATGTGGGACCTGAACTGTGTCCAACCTGATGACCTTTTATCCACCCCAGTGCTTAGAACAGTGTCTAGCACATAGTTGGCACTTAACAAATATCATTAACAGCAATTGTATTTATTGAGTGCTTACTGTGTGCAGACCACTGCTAAGCACTTGGGAGAGTCCAATATAACACTATAAAAGATTTTGGTAGACCTTTTCCCTTCCAGCAATGAGCTAGAGCTACAGTCTAGAGGACGAGCTTACAATCTAGGGGCTGTACGCTCTAGAAGGCTAGCTTTCATCACGAGATATTGGTGACTTTCTTTGCAAAACCACACGGCATTTCCTTCTGCAATCATTTCTCAGACTGGGTTGTCTTAGGGTAGTTTCGGCAATGGAAACGGTAGAGAATCGTGCTAGGGACGGGGATGGGAGCCAAGCAGGGCTATGGCCTGCAGCCATTCTGTGGCTTTGCTCCTCTCTCCTGTTTCACCGACTGGTTGGTCACGGCGGTGTCGCATCTGCCGCAGAGGTCTCCCATTTCCACGAGGCTCTCTTCCACGGCCTTAGCAAATCTACCGGAGGAAGTCTCTTTGCAATCGTGGAAGCTGGAGATGCAGAATAGGATGTGCTCAGGTTGGGGGTTGTAGCAAGCTCCGTATCCATCGGGAACCACTGGGCCATAGCAGCAGAACATGTCCATGGTGGTTGGAACCTGTTGGGAAAGCCATTCATAGCTTGGAAAGGGATGAAATAGACTTTATTACTAAGGACAAGCCTCTTAAGCCATTTATATCCAGGGAAAGGGCAGTAACCAACGTGGACTAATGGAAAGGGCACGGGTCTGGGAGTTAGAGGACCAGGGTTCTAACCCCGACTCTGCTGTTTGTCTGCTGTGGGGCCTTGGGCAAGTCCCTTGACTTTTCTGTGCCTCAGGAACCTCATTGGTAAAATAGGGGATTAAGACTGACTATGTCCAAGGACTATGTCCAACATGATTATCTTGTATTTACCCCAGTGTTTAGTACATGCTTGTCACATAGTAAGCACTTAACAAATACCACAAAAAACAACCACATACATCCGGCTGAATTCTATTTTACTTGTCCAGCCAAAAGCTTCCCTTGTATAAACTGAGAAGTGGAATGCAGAGTCCTGAAAGATTCCCAAGGAGTCACATATTCAATGCCACCCCGGGGTCCTCGAAGAGTTAATGCACCTTCCAAAAGAGTCTCACTGATTCAAATAATTTACGAACCCAGAAAATATGGCTCATTGACTCCTGTCTGTTTTCACTAGATTCTTAATCACTGTTAGCATTGCAGCCTGGCTTAGTTTCTAGCTTGGGCATGAACCATGACTCAGTTTAGAAAATCCCGAAGATTTCATTTAACTGGCGTTTTAGTAGAGAGAGAGAGAGAGTTCTGTTGTTTTCAAACAAAACCTAAGACGTGGTTGCCATTCATCTCATAGTAATAATAATTGATAATTATGGTACTTGTTAAGCACTTTACTATGTGCCCAGCACTGTTCTAAGTGCTGAGGTAGATACAAGTTAATCAAGTTGGGCATAGTCCCTGTCCCACATGAGACTCACAGTCTTAATCTCCATTTTCCAGATGAGGTAACTGAGGCCAGAGAAGTGAAGAGGTTTGCCCAGGGTCACATAGCAGACATGTGATGAAGCTGGTATTAGAACCCAGGTCCTTCCGACTCCCAAACCCGTGCTATATTCATTAAACCACTCTACTTCTCATAATCTCATAATCCAGATATCACCACCTAAAGCAGTGTTTTGCTTAAGGCATTCAAACTCCACAGCCATTTGATCGTTGAAAGAAAGAGAAAACCCCCCACCAAAATTCAATTAACTTTCTGGTCCTAGAATAAAGCACTCCTGTTGCCAGATGGAGTTTGGGGGTGTGTTTTAAATCTGTGTTTCAGACATTGTATAGTTTAGGGCCTCCAGAAGTGACATTTGGCTTTTTAATGGATTAGAACAAGCCATTAGTCTTGCTAATAGAGTCATAGAATTGTCAGATAAATTTGCTGGGCAACAGCCGAAGGCCATAAAACCATTCAAAAACACTTTCTGCTCATGGATGGTTTCTTGGAGAATTTATGTAGTGGTATTTTGGTTGCATTCACTCATGTCTGCAAGCCCACAGACATCATGACAGATCAAATTACTTAGTAGGTTTTTATGTTCCAACACAACATTATCAGTCCTTTTTATTGCACATACCTCACTCTACGAAGGTGAGTTTAGGATTTCGGTCAACTGGTTATAGGGGGGCATTCTCTCTTTTTGTAGAGCTACTTCCTACTGAAATATTCCATTTTCAGCTGTAACTCAGCTTGCCAAAGAGAAAATGTTTAAATTCAGGGAAATTAATCTGCGTATTACTGAACTGACGGCTTTACCTTGTCCCTGCTCAATCAATCAGTGTGGTATTTGAGTGCTTATTTTGTACAGAGCATTGTACTAATAGCTTGAGAGAGTACAGTATGGTCAGTAGACACAATCCCCACCCTCAAGGAAGACAGACATTAAAATAAATTACAGCCCTTCTTGAGTTACGGTAAATTCCTTGTGGGTAGGGAACAGGTCTACCAACTCTGTTGTACTGTACTCTCCCAAGCACTAAGTTCATTGTTCTGTACACATTAAGCGGTCAATAAATATAATTGATTGATTTATCTTTCTACCTCATGACTCTGCCAAACTGTCTGTAGAAATAGGAGCAGAAACAGGTTTCCATTAGTAACCTTATTCTCCTTTAGCATAGTTGGACCTGGCCTAAGCCCCAGAGGCACCGGGCCATTCATTCAATTCAGTCATATTTATTGAGCATTTACTATGTGCGGAGCACTGTTACAAGGTTACATCTCCTCCAAGAGGCCTTCTCTGACGAAATCCCCCTTGCCTCTTCTCCCACTCCCTTCTGTGTCACCCTGACTTGCTCCCTTTGTTCATCCCCCCTCCCAGCACCACAGCACTTATGTACATATTTGTAATTTATTTATTTATATCAGTGTCTGTCTCCCCACCTCTAGACTGTAAGATCGTTGTGAGCAGGGAATGTGTCTGTTTATTGTAGTATTGTACTCTCCCAAGCGCTTGAGTGCTCTGCACACAGTAAGCACTCAGTAAATATGATTGAATGAATGACCCCACGATTGATTCCCTAGTAATTGTGGTATCGATTAAGTACTTACTAAGTGCCAAACACTATAATCAAGTCAGACACAGTTCCTGTCCCACATGGGGCTCACAGTCTAAGGAGAAGAGAGAACGGGTATTGAATCGCCATTTAATCAATGAGGAAACCGAGGCCCAGAGAAGATCAGTGACTTACCCAAGGTCACCCAACAGGCAAGTGATGGAGTCAGAATTAGAACTCAGGTTCTCTGACTCCCAGGCCCATGCTCTGTCCACTAGTCTACTCTGTTTCTCTGAAACCCGGCCAGCCCCCAGGAGTACCTGAACTTGGAAAGACCCCACAGGTCCTAGGACCACTCAGAGCTGAGAGCAGCCCTACTCCCTAAGGCCACCTTCAACCTGTAGCGAGTGTTGCTGAGAGAGGGCATAAGCTCCAAGACAGAGTGCATTATCACTTAGCCTGGCCATGCCTCGCCTATAGAAGGTGTGAGCCCTCTGGACGAGCATCATCATCAGTGGTATTTATTGAGCACTTACTATGTGCATAGCACTGTACTAATTGCTTGGAAGCATGGCTTAGTAGAGAAAGCAGGGTTAGTAGAGAAAGAAGGAATTGGGTCCTAATCCCTGCTCTGCCACTTGTCTGCTGTGTAACCTTGGGCAAGTCACTAAACTTCTCTGTGCCTCAGTTGCCTCATCTGGAAAATGGGGATTAAAACTGTGAGCCCCTTGTGGGACAAAGACGGGGTACAGTCTGATGAGCTAGTACCTCTAGACTGTAACCCCATTATGGGCAAGGATTATCTCTGTTGCTGTACTGTACTTTCCAAGCACTTAGGACAGTGCTCTGCACACAGTAAGCACTCAATAAATACAACTGAATGAATGAATGAATGTATCCACCCCAGTGCTTAGTACAGTGCCTAGCACATAATAAGTGCTTAAAAAATACCATAAAAAACTGAGGGAGTACAAAGAGTTGCTCCCCACTGTGGAGTCCCAGGGCTGATGGGGTGCTGGCTGCCCTCCCTGGAACCTCAGAGTACAGCATCGTAATTAATTATGGTATTTTTTACTATGTGCCAAGTACTGTTCTAAGCACTGGGGTTAGATACAAGGTTACCAGTTTAGACAAAGCAGTAATCGTCAAAGCACAAGGGCTAAGGCAGTTCCATGTTCTCTAGAACATGTTAAGCATGGAAAGGAACTGGGATATTCCTTCCTCTGCCCTCAGTTTGCTAGGTGGGGGCTAGTAATAATAACTGTGATATTTGTTAAGCACTTACTCCATGCCAAGTGCTTTATTAGGCATGGGGTAGGTACAAGATAATCAGATCCCACCTGGCGCTCACAGTCTAAATAGGAGGAAGAACAGGTATTGAATCCCCATTTTGCAGATGAGGGAAATGAGGCATAGGGAAGTTAACTGATTTGTCCAAAGTCATACAGCAGGCAAGTGGTGGAGTTGGGATTAGAACCCAAGTCACCTGACTTCTAGACCTCTGCTCTTTTCACTAATAATAATAATAACGATGGTATTTGTTAGGTGCTTACTAGGCACCAGGCACTGTTTTAAGTGCTGGGTTGAATACAAGCAAATAGAGTTGAACCCAGTCCCTGTCCCTCGTGGGGCTCACAGTCTCCATCCCATTTTACAGATGAGGTAACTGAGATGCAGAGAAGTGAAGTGACTTGCCCAAGATCACACAGACAAAAAGTGGCGGAGCCAGAATTAGAACCCAGGTCCATCTAATTCCCAGGCCCGTGCTCTATCCACTATGATGATGTTGGTATTTGTTAAGCGCTTACTATGTGCCGAGCACTGTTCTAAGCGCTGGGGTAGACACAGGGGAATCAGGTTGTCCCACGTGGGGCTCACAGTCTTAATCCCCATTTTACAGATGAGGGAACTGAGGCACAGAGAAGTTAAGTGACTTGCCCACAGTCACTACACCATGCTGTTTCACTAGATCATGCTGCTTCTTGGTGTTCTGGATGTCTGCCTTAGCCAGGTTTTTATCTCAACGATAGATAACTATAATGTGCTTGGCTAATGTCCCGCTTGTACTCCTGTGTACAGCTGAGATTAATCAGAGTAATAAATTAGTAACAACCATCAAAGAATGAATTAGAATGGCACAATTTAGTCTCAGTGAATTGATGACAAACAGGAATCCAAAGGGTATTACATTGTCCTCCGGGTGCTGTTGAAAATAGAACAGAGAAGCGGCATAGTCTAGTGGAAAGAGCAGGGGCTCTGGCAAATGCTAGTTGAGTGACCTTGGGCAAGTCATTTAACCTCTCTATGCCTCAGTTCTCCTGTTTTCCCTCCTACTTAGACTGTGAGCCCTATGTGGGATAGGGACTGTGTTCAACCTAATTCATTTATATCTATCCCAGCACCTAGAACAGTGTTTGATTCATAGTAAGCGCTAAACAAACACCATAAAAACAAAACTGCAGGGAGGAAGGGCTCCTGAGGGGAACAACTTCCCAATCATGCAGTCATGCATCCCATTCATGCATCCTTCCACAGCCAGCATATTTGCAATCTCGAGAGCCCATGTTAGGGACATTTTAGAGTTGGAGATGGCGTGCTGATGGCAGCAAAACAGGTCATGTAAAACACTGGGAATATCCCATTTTCCCCAGGGCAATAATGCTGGTTAGAACTACTATTAGAATTCATTCATTCATTCATTCAATCATGTATTGAGCGCTTACTGTGTGCAGAGCACTGTACTAAGCACATGAAAAGTAAAATTCTCCAACAAAATGAGACTATCCCTGCCCACAATGGGCTCACAGTCTAGGAGACAGACAGACAGACATCAAAACAAGTAAACAGACATCAATAGCATCAATATAAATCAATATAAATACATAGAATTATAGATATATACACATAATCAAATAAATGGAATTATACATATATACACAGGTGCTGTGGGGCAGGGAGGGGGGAAGAGCAGAGGGAGCAAGTGGGGCCGATGGGGAGGGAAGGGAGAGCAGAGGAAAAGGGAGCTTAGTCTGGGAAGGCCTACTGGAGGAGGTGAGCTTTCAGTAGGCCTTTGAAGGGGGGAAGTGTGCTAATTTGGCAGATGTGAGGAGGGAGGGCATTCCAGGCCAGAGGTAGGACGTGGGTTAGGGAAGTTAGCTGATTTGTCCAAAGTCATACAGCAGGCAAGTGGTGGAGTTAGGATTAGAAGCCAAGTCACCTGACTTCTAGACCTCTGCTCTTTTCACTAATAATAGGTAGGACGTGGGTCAGGGGGTGACAGTGGGACAGGGGAGAATGAGGCACAGTGAGAAGGTTAGTACCAGAGGAGTGGAGTGTGAGGGCTGGGCTGTAGAAGGCAAGAAGGAGGTGAGGTAGGAGGGTGCAAAGTGATAGAGAGCTTTGAAGTCAATAGTGCGGAGTTTTTGTTTGATATAAAGCTCAATACTAAACATGGGAAGTATTAGAAAAAATCTTCAAAAATTTGAGTTGCCTCATTCTCCTGGGAACTATGCCCTCTGTCATAGAAATGTGTTAGGTGATCAGAAGTTTCTTCATAAACCATTAAGTCTCCTCACTTTCAATAGACTCTGGGCAGATGGTATTTCAAATGGACCTCTGGATCAGTCAGTCAATCGTTTTTATTGAGTGTTTTCTGTAGGCAGAGCACTATACTAAGCACTTGGGAGAGTAAAATATAACAATATAAAAGACACATTCCCTGTCCACAACGAGCTTACAGGTTAGAGTGGTAGGCAGGCATTAATATAAATAAATAAAATTACAGATATGTACATAAGTGATGTGGGGCTGGGAGGAGGAATGGATAAAGGGAGCAAGTCAAGGTGGCGCAGAAGGGATTAAGAGAAGGGGAAGGGAAGGTTTAGTCAGAGAAGGCCGCTTGGAGGAGATGTGAAGGTGGGGAGACTAATTGTCTGTGAGATATAAGGAGTCTGATATGATTGTTATTCTTATCGTGCCCCAGGGTAATTCCTTGATTTATTTCTGTCTGATTCAATGTGACATTAGATCCTAAGGAAAAATCAAGTGAGAAATATAATGGACAAAGCCATTCAGAGTAAGCTCGCCACGGTCAGGGATTATGCCTGTTTATTGCTGTATTGTACTCTCCCAAGTGCTCAGTACAGTGCTCTGCATACAGAAAGTTCTCAATAATATGATTGAATGGATGAATGAATACACTCAAAGCCTCCTGATGACAGGAGAGCTTGGGAGAAACACCTTGATGGCTCTTGGAAAAGGGAGTAAAATTCCTTGTAGGGTATGCTAAGGGGTCAGGAGGTCAGGGCAAGAGGAGAAACTCCTCCCCAGTTTCTGCTTCCGCTTGGAAAAATCGGAAATGTGAGAAAAAGAGAAAGAAAAAGGAGAGCTAGTGAGAGAGAAAGAGAGAGCGAGAGAGAGCGTGCTGATCTCTCAGGTGTCCAGGTGACTCAACCCCCTACCTGGCTGGTGGAAAGGATGAATCGATTGCTTGTAAGGTACATTTCATCTGTAAACATCTCTGGCAGCTCTTTGCAGAATTCCCGGGCTGCCTCCCGTAGTCCCAGTAAGTGATTATCAATTGCCATGCCAGTGATGGCCTAGGAAGGACAGAACAGAGAAGAGGGATTACATAAAAATACATACATAAAAGGGCAGAAGGGATAGTTTCTTCTCAACCATGGTGACCACTGCTGCACCCTACTAGTACTACTAATAATTGTGGTTATTTGTTAAGCACTTACTACGTGCCAGGCACTATACCGAGCACTGGGGTGGATACAAGCAAATAGGGTTGGACACAGTCCCTGTACCCCATGAGGCTCACAGTCTCAATCCCCATTTTACAGATGAGATGACTGAGGCACAGAGAAATTAAGTGACTTGCCCAAGGTCACAGAGCAGACAAGTGTTAGAGCCGGGATTAGACGCCATGACCTTCTGACTTCCAAGCCCACGCTCTATCCACTCCACCATGCTGCTTCTACTATTTAGGGGGCCCTCTAGGAGCCAGCCCAGCCAGTTCCAGCTCCTCTCCAGCCCAGACCTAACTCCAACCCTCCGGTGACCCCCCAACCCAGCCCACCCTTCAGTAGCTATGAAGTCCACCACCAGCTGCCGGTATTAGGGTCAGCATGGCTGAGTGGAAAGAGCATGAGTCTGGGAGTCAGAGGTCCTGGGTCCTAATCCAAGCTCTGCCACTTCTCTGCTGTGTGACTTTGGGCAAGTCACAACCTCTCTGTGCCTCAATTTCCTCATCTGTAAAATAGGGATTAAATCATACTCCATCCTACTTAAACTGTGAGCCACATGGACAAGGACTGTGTGCAACCTGATTACCTTGCATCTTTCCCCATGCCTAGTACAGTGCTTACTTAACAAACACCATTATCATCATCATCATCATCATTATTTTTATTCAGCTCTACCGAGGCTGAAATAGTCACTCTCCAGAGGAATCTGACCAGGACAATATTCAAGCTCTGATCTCAACCACAGGAAACCAGTCTGTCCATCTAGCAGTACACACAGGAGTGAGATACGTGCACTCTAGCAGCAGTTTGTTTTTGTTTTTTTTCCTAGAGGGAGAAATTGGCTTGATGATGAAGTGGAGTCGTCGTGGGCAAGATTTATAAAGCCTCCCGACTCTGATAGTTTGGCCCACTGTAACAAAGTCCTGTCTGGAGGGATATGTCAGACTAATGGTAATAGCCTATGAGTCAGCATGCAGGATAATATTGTGCAAAATTGTCTTAGGGGTCGCCGGGTTAGGTAAGGTGGCAAATGCCACATCACTATTAAACCGAATGAGAAAAACAGCTCAGAACTCCAATAAGCTACACTCAGCTTTCTAACATGGAGTTTGTTTTTTCACCGGTGTCTATAAAACCAACCTGAATCATAGGACGTGCCCATTCCAAGTGTACTGTAATTATCTGCTCAAGAGCACCTGTTGGAGAATTGAAACACTAGGGGTATAAGTGACCTGCTATTTTAAAAATAAAAACCAAACCAAACCTCAACAAATCCAGCAGCCTGAAAAATTTTAGCAGCGATTGTTTGGGTATGATATGCAGTTAAAGGAATATAGATCCCTAAGATGTGGATGGGTTTTCAGTTTTTATTTAAACTCTTATTTGCCCATGGCCTGATTTCTTTCAGGCCTCCAGTAAGGGAAATGTGCACAAGCATAGGGTTTTAATAACGTATGTTTAGTGAGTTGGGCAGAATTAAAATGTGCTCCTCATTGGGGTATGTGTGCATTCACTTTGCTATAGTAATCAATCATATTTATTGAGTTCTTTACTCAGGCCTCTGTAAAGACCTGTGCCCCAGTGAACTAGAGAGCTGGAGTGTGGACTTGGCTTAGAAGGGATGTTAAGCGAGCACCCAGTCTACCATTGGCTGAGAAGACTTTTCGGTGTCTCTGGGTGACTGGGAGGTCAGAGATGGAAACTATAACTTTCTGCTTTTGGTTTTCTCAAGGATTTTCCTGCCTTCTGGGGAAAATTCCCTAGAGCAAATTGTATGATTAGGCACAAGGCATGAGAAATCACAATCTCCTCTCCCCACAAGATGGCCATTCCCTTGGGATATCTGTCATAGGAATCTCAGATTCACGCTTCGTGTGTGAGCTTTGACAACTCGGAGGAGCCCCTTGTGGGCAGGGATCGTCTCTCTTTATTGCTGAATTGTGCTTTCCAAGAGCTTAGTACAGTGCTCTGCACACAGTAAGTGCTCAATAAATAGGTTTAAATAATAATAATGTTGGTATTTGTTAAGCACTTACTATGTGCCGAGCACTGTTCTAAGCACTGGGGTAGACACAGGGGAATCAGGTTGTCCCACGTGAGGCTCACAGTCTTAATCCCCATTTTACAGATGAGGGAACTGAGGCACAGAGAAGTGAAGTGACTTGCCCACAGTCACACAGCTGACAAGCGGCCGAGCCGGGATTCGAACCCATGACTTCTGACGCCAAAGCCCATGCTCTTTCCACTGAGCCACGCTGCTTCTCTGTTTAAATGAAATGAAAGAACAACATGGGTTCAGTACCAAAGAAGGTTTCCCTCACCAGAATCGTATATTCGGTCTGAGCCCTGATGGCCTCCCTTA
Organism: Ornithorhynchus anatinus; assembly: GCF_004115215.2. Lineage (NCBI taxonomy): Eukaryota > Metazoa > Chordata > Mammalia > Monotremata > Ornithorhynchidae > Ornithorhynchus > Ornithorhynchus anatinus. Next base: position 95,199,823 of record NC_041730.1, read on the forward strand.
AACGCTGCATCTTCTCAGAGTCCTGTCAAAAGACAATAATAGGAGTAATGATAATTGTAATTATGGCATATAACAGTAATAATAATTATTGCTATTGTTATTAGCTGCAGGGCCTAGTGGATAGATAGAGCAGAGGCCTGGGAGTCAGAAGGCCTGGGTTCTAATTCCGGCTCAACCAATAGTATTTTTTGAGTGCTCTGTGTGCAGAACAATGTACTAAGCACTTGGAAGAATGCAGTACAACAGAGTTGGTAGAAACATTCACAATCTAGAGGGGGGAGACAGACATTAATATAAATAAATTAATTACGGTTATGGACATAAATGCTGTGGGTCTGAGGGAGGGGTGAATAAAAGAAGCAAATCAGGGTGAAACAGAAGGGAATGGGAGCACAGCTATTTATTAGTGCTGAACATAGTAAGCGCTTAAATACCATCACCGTCATTATTATTATTATTATTAATAAGGCTCACTATGTGCCAAGCACTATACTAAGAACTGGGGTACATACAAGATGATGAGGTTGGACACAGTCCCTGTCCTACATGAGGCTCACACTCTAAGTAGGAGGAAGTAGGATTTAATATCCATTTTATAGATGAGGAAATTGAGGCACAGAGAATGTAAGTGATCTTCCCAAGATTCCATAGCAGGGAAGGGGCAGAGCTGGGATTAGAATCCAGGTTCTCTGACTCCCAGGCTCATGTTCTTTCTTCTAGGCCATGCTTCTTCTCATGTATTTCTATGTGCTAAGCTTTAGGATCACTATAATGGCTGAAGAACCGGTCTATAATATTAATATAATAATTATTAATTAATTATTATAATATAGACTTAATACATTAATAACAGTGGTATGTATTGAGTATTTTCTGTGTGCTGAGCACTGGGGTAGAAACAAAAGAAACAGATCAGACACAGCTACTGTCTCATGTGGGGTTCCCAGTTTCAGAATGAAGGAAAGCAAGTGTTTTAATCCCATTTAACAGATGAGGAAACTGAGGCACTGAAAGATTAAGTGACTTGCCCATTGTCACACAGCAGGGCCAGTGAAAGAGCTGGGACTAAAACCTGGGCCCCTGACTTCCAGTCCTACGCTTTTCACCTGGAGAGTTTCTAGTACTCTTCCAGTCTCAGGTATGGGAGGCAGAGTCAAGCAGAGGCCTACCTATTCCATTCCTAGCTTGGCCAGTGGCTAGGGAGTGGAAGGCAATCCGCTACAGGTCAAATCTCACCTGTGCTGGGCAGCAGCGGCATAGAAGAGAGTCAAAAGCGGAGACTCAAGTTTATGGCAAGGGAGGCGCCAGTGGTAAACCATTTCTGTATTTTTACCAAGAAAACTCTATGGATCCACTACCAGAACGATTGCAGATGGAGGCGGGGCATTCTGGGAGAGATGTGTCCATGGCATCGCCATGGGTCGGAGATGACTCGACAGCATAAGACAAAACAAAATTACAGTATTCAGGAACTAAGAATTGCCATCCAGAAAGGACATCCTGTGAAAAAGACAAGTGGGTAATAATAATGTTGGTATTTGTTAAGCGCTTACTATGTGCAGAGCACTGTTCTAAGCGCTGGGGTATATAACAAGGTAATCAGCTTGCTCCACATGGAGCTCACAGTCTTAATCCCCATTTTACAGATGGGGTAACTGAGGCACCGAGAAGTGAAGTGACTTGCCCACAGTCACACAGCTGACAAGTGGCAGAGCTGGGATTCGAACCCATGACCTGTGACTTCCAAGCCCGTGCTCTTTCCACTGAACCACGCTGCTTCCTAGAGATGGGTCTAACTAGCTGACCACCCTAGGTGTGCCCAAAGGTCTGAAGGTGGAGGGGAGGTACAGCTGATGAATTGGGCTACTGAGTCTTGCTACGACAAGCAACAATTCTGAGAAATGCCAAGGTGGCAGCCTAGTTGATCCAGGTCTCCAGAGGTTTGTGGACGGTTTCTGTTTCAGGGGCGTGAGGAAGGAGCAACCCGGAACCCTGGAATCAGGAGGAGGAGTGGGGAGAGGTGGGGAAAGCTGGGACCTGAGGAGGGGTGCAAGTCTTGCCTTCGTCTGCCCTAGAAAAGCCAAATCCCACCCTGGGGTAGGGGCAGGACTTTCTGGCATGATGTCTCCATACGAGGGCACCAATTGCCTAGTGAAGCAACAAGGACTAGTGTAAAAAACACAGGCCTGGAAGTCAGAGGTCTCGTCTTGTCTTATGCTGTCGAGTCATCTCCGATCCATAGCGGCGCCATGGACACATCTCTTCCAGAACGCCCCATCTCCATCTGCAATCGTTCTGGTAGTGGATCCATAGAGTTTTCTTGGTAAAAAATATGGAAGTGGTTTACCATTACCTCCTACCGCACAGGAAACTTAAGTCTCCACCCTCATCTCTCTCCCATACCGCTGCTGCCCAGCCCAGATGAGTTTTGACTTGTAGTAGCTTGTCTTCCACTTCCCTAGCCACTGCCCAATCTAGGAATGGAACGGGTATGGCTCTGCTTGACCTTCCCTCCCATAGTTGAGACTGAGGGAGTACTGGAAACTCTTCAAGTGAGACATTGAGAGGAGGGAGTAAGAGGACCTGGGTTCTCATCCCAGTTCTGTCACTTGTCTGCTGTGTGACCTTGGGCAAGTCACTTCTGTGTGCTTCGGTTTCCACATCTGCAGAATGGAGATTCGATCCCTGTTCTCCCTTCTACTTAGACTGCGAACCCCATGTGAGACCTGTTGATCTTGTATCTACACCAGTGCTTAGTACATTGGTTGGCACATAGTAAATGTTTAACAAATACTGTTATTATTATTATTATTGTTAATTGTCCAAGGAGAGTAAAGAGTTGGCATTGGATTGCTCAGTCACCCAGAGTGGCTGTGCATATAATAATAATAGTAGTGGTATTTTTTAAGCACTTATTAAGTGCCAAGCCCTGGTCTAAGCGCTGGGGTAGATACAAGGTAATCCAGTTGTCCCACATGGGACTCATGGTATTAATCTCCATTTTAATAATAATAATAATAATAATAATAATGTTGGTATTTGTTAAGCACTTACTATGTGCAGAGCACTGTTCTAAGCGCTGGGGTAGACACAGGGGAATCAGGTTGTCCCACGTGGGGCTCACAGTCTTAATCCCCATTTTGCAGATGAGGTAACTGAGGCCCACAGAAGTTAAGTGACTCGCCCACAGACACACAGCTGACAAGTGGCAGAGCCGGGATTCGAACCCATGACCTCTGACTCCAAAGCCCACGCTCTTTCCACTGAGCCACGCTGCTTCATTTTACAGATGAAGTAACTGAAGCACAGAGAAGTTTAGTGGCTTGCCCAAGATCATACAGCAGACAAGTGGCGGAGCCTGGATTAGAACCCACATCCTCTGACTCCCAAGCCTGTGCTCTTTCCACTAAGCTACGATGTTTCCCTAACTCCTGCTTCAGGTGTGCATCATTGCGGTGGAGGGTTTGAGGTTTTGGCTTTCCCTGAGAGAAAGGAAGATGGGGGCTTTAGCCAATCAATCAAAGCCTGAGTAGAGTACGGGCCCCGAATTTCTAGTTTTGGGTGCAAGTGAGACGCTTCAAATGGTCCTGGCTCAGCATGGCAACTGAGCTTCGTTCTCAGAGATGCCTAATTCTCCCATTCATCTTTACTTTCTCGTTCGAATATTCAGTCGGTAGTCACGCCGTGTCATCTACAAAGCAGTTTATCAAAATTCTGGCATGAATCTGCTCAGCCATCCTTTCACCTGCCCCTGTATCGATCTATTTGGCAATATGATTTGGCTTTCACGTAATATCATTCCACAGAAGTTCCCACTCACCCAGAATTAGGTCTCAGGAGTTGTGGCTCCCGACTCTGTTTTAGCTGAGTTTACTTTTGTGTTTTTAAAGGACAACGGCTGGAATCTGTTGCCCCCATTTTCTGAATTAATAGATTGTATTTTTAAGGTCTGTCTGCAGAGCACTGTATTAAGCGCTTGGGAGGGTACAGTACAATAGAGTTGGTAGAGACAATCCCTGCCCGCAAGGAGTTTACAATCTAGCAGCTATGAGGAACCTGTAATTAAGTTATGGACAAGGAGAAAAGCAGAATGTCCCTAGAGATATTACCATTTCTAAATTAGGCCTGGGGGTGGAGGACACACCTAGACACCCCCTTGCAATGCTTTCCCCAACCCCACTGTGAAGTAATCTGCATGTTGTTTTTTTTTCTGAACTCCCACAACAACAGCTAAGCATACCGTTACTGAAGATTTCTCATCAATCATCACTTTCACAAAAGCCATCGCTTCCGGAGTTGCCGATCTAATATTGTCAACTCTTCCCTCTTCAAATCGGCGGATGGAAGCGCTTTCATAGGTAGGAACGAGTCTTCGGTGACGTCTGCGCAGAATGAAGTATGAATGATTAAGAATAATTCTTTTTCAAGGAATCATAAATGTAGCAAGAAAAACAGCCACGGTGGGTTTTATTTTCACAGTCCTGACTTTATTTGGTATAGTATTTCATTTTAACGTTAATTGAATTCTATAAGAAATTTCCAAAAGATTAATGCTGAGGCTTTTTTAACATGAAGGGTTGGGTATGGTTACATAGATTTTGTTATGCGGAGACTGTAAAAAAATAGGTGGTGTCTATAAAAATGAAATCTAGTGGAAAAACCCAGAATTGACTGAAAGACCCTGACAGATGTTTTATTAGTGGTACAGAATGAAATAATTGTGTAATTAATCATTCATTCACTGGCTCTTAGGAAACATGTTTTATTTAAAGCCTACCCCAGTCCCACTTATTCTAGAACAGAAGTGGCTCAGAGCAGTTGAAAAGGAAAAACATTAAAGTTCTTTCAGGAGGGCAGTGAGGGTCTCCCCTTGATGGGCTGGGTCTCCCCTAATCTCCACTGCTTCTACTGGGCTAGAGCAGCCAGAGACCCAGCATGACATAGTAGATAGAGCACAGGTCTGGGAGTCAGAAGGTTATGGGTTCTAATCCTGACTCTTAACTTCTCTGAGCCTCAGTTATCATCTCTAAAATGGGGCTCGAGACTGCAAGCTCCACATGAGATAGGGACTATGTCCAATCTGATTTTCTTGTATCCACTCCAGCGCTTCAGTACAGTGTCTGGCACGTAGTAAGCGTTTAACAAATACCGTGATTATAATTATTATTCGCCTCCCAGCCCTTTTCTCCTCTCTTCTCCCCCCATACCTGGCAGCAGCAGTAGTAGTATTACTGCTTATTTACTGTCCACTTTGTATGGTTCACTGGACTAGGAGCTTGGGAAATACAGAACAAAAAAAGTGGCATTTTTCTCTACCCACAGGGAGCTTACACTCTACCACCGTATTGTCATTTTTAAAAAAATGACATTTGGGCTAACACCTTTCTCTAATATATCCTATCCTTTATAAGGCTGAGTTGAAAGCTTTTTGTAGACAGGGAATGTGCCATATGCTTGTTTTGAACTTCCCAGCTACTTTGCAAGAGCACATTGCACTTAGTGGGTGCTCAATAAATACCACTACTACTATGATGATTACTACTAATAGGGCAAGTCAGTCATGAAAGGTTTTCCCGTGTCAGTTATTCAAGCTTCCGATGTAGAAATGGGCCATCAAAAAACCATCAGCAGCTTTCCATAAGGTCTTGGGACCTTATTTCTAGTTTGATTGTACCCCTCAAATGCTTAGTGCGGTATTCTGCCCGTGAGCATGTGAACGAAGTGCTTAGTGTTCAGCATTTAATAGATGCTCAATCAATCATTCCATCAGTGGTATATATTGAGTGGTTACGGTGCGCAGAGCACTATCCTAAGCACTTGGAAGAATACAGCGCCGTTTGTTTTTAATGGTCTTTGCTAAGCACTTACGATGTGCCAGGCACTGTATTATGTACTGGGATAGATAGAAGCTAATCAGGTTGGACACAGTCCAACAGACAGAGTTGGTAGACAGGTTCTCTGCTCTCAGGGAAATAGTCTAGGGGGGAGACAGACATTAAAATAAATTATGAGTCTGGACCTAAGTGCTATGGGGCTTAACAAATACCACCAACCCCCCCCCCCAAAACCAAATATCCTCAAAGGATGCCTGGCCTTGGAGAGCAGGATTACCCTGTTCAGGAAATGAAGAAATCTCCAGTGGGCTAGAAGGGGACACTCATTCTGGACAGACAATATCAGGAGCCCCTGAAGTCCCAAACAACAAAATCCACTGCTGATTGTCCATGCTTTGGCCTTGAACCACAAGAGGGGACCTGGATCTGCGACCCTCACAAGACCCAGGGCTTCAATCAATCAATCAATTATATTTATTGAGCACTTACTGTGTGCAGGGGACTGTACTAAGCATTTGGGAGAGTTTCTGCAGTGACAGAGTCCCTGTTCTACTAGAACTTGGCCTTCTTGGGAAGGGCAAGCCTGTAGTTGGGGCCCATCACCCAGGCAATGTGGGAAGCCTTTCCCCGTTGTGGGGGCTGCTGGTGGAGAAGAGCAGGACCGACAGACAGGAAGGAAGCAAGAATGTAAACCCACTTAAGGGTGTTGGTTAACACTGAAGAAAGCTCTGCACACAGCTCAACTGCACAGTTCAACTTATGAAAATAGTTTTAGTTTCCCCCTAGGAAGCAACAGAGATTATTTTCTTTGTCAGAAGGTTCACAGTGACAACAGATTCAGGAATCCTGCAGTGTGTCCACTTAGTGTGAATCAATCAATCCTATTTATTGACTGTTTACTGTGTGCAGAGCACTGGACTAAAAACTTGGGAGATTATGATATAACAATGATGACAGACTCATTTCCTGCCCACAGCGAGTTTACAGTCTAGCGGGGCAGACAGACATGAATATACACAAATAATTACTGGATATATATATGCCACTCCCACTCATGGCTTAGTGGCTAAGAACATAAGCTTGGGAGTCAGCAGGACCAGGGTTCTAATTCTGGTTCTGCCACCATGCCTGCTGTTTGAACTTGGGCAAGTCACTTAAGTTTTCTGGGCCTGTTACCTCATTGGTAAAATGGGAATAAGAGTGTGAGTTCCACGTGGGACAGGGACTGCGATTGACCTGATTAACTTGTACTTACTCCAGTGCTTGGAACAGTACTTGGCACATAGTAAACACTTAACAAGTACCATAATTATTATTATTATTATTATAAATGCCATGGGGCTCCAGAAAGGGCGAATAAAGAGAGCCTAACCAAGGGCAAGGGAAAGCTTATAGTCAGGAAATCCCCTCGGTGTTTTTGAGTACCCCATTTTCTCCTCTTTTTTTTTTTTTTCCTCTCTGCTCTTACTTCCTCTTCTTCTTTTCCCCTTACCTCCCACCTCCCACCTGGGAGTCACCGTCCTGACAAATCCCAGCCGTTGCTCCTGCTGCTTCCTTTGCACATGGCCTTTGTCCCCAGGACTCCTGGCCACCTTCACGTCTCCTTCCGCCCAAGACGAACCAAGCCTCAGGGAGCAGCCGCATACACAGCGCTGCCTGTGATGGGTGGCCGACCCGCTGGGGTCTCCCCAGAGATAATCCCAGATAATTCTCTAAAAATGGCAAAACAATCCATGGAAGCTGTCATTCCTCTCAAAGAGTTCCAGCTCAGGGGCAATGGAAAGAGGATTTGTCAAGGGGCCCTTCCACCATCTTGCTTTTGACTCTGACCCCAACCTTCTCCCACCCACTCCCAGCCCCCAGCCCTGGGGCCTGCCACAGCCTCAGGCTGACCAGGACTCAGCTCCGTCTCATCTTCCTCCCCACAGTCTTCTGGGGGTTTTTTTGTGGGTTTTTTTGGGGGATTTGTTAAGCACAGACTATGTGCCGGGCACTATATTAAGTGCTGGGATAGATGCAAGCTAATCATGTAATCAAGCTAGTCCATGTCCCAGGTTGGGTTCACAGACTTGATCCCCATTTTACAGGTAAGGTAACTGAGGCACAGAGAAGTGAAGTGATTTTGCCCAGGGTCACAAAGCAGACAAGTGGTGGAGCAGAGATTAGAACCTAGGTCCTTCTGACCCTCTGGCCCGTGGTCTGTCCACTAGACCTCACTGCTTCTTCCCCACTTTCTTTGTTCAGCCTCCCGCTCCCAGGGCTTTCAGCATTTAACCATACTGAGCCACTCAGTGCCCCCAGGGACCCAGCTAATCCTACTGGTGATCTAGAAAGCTAAATGTAGAGCCAATTTGGGGTAAAGTCTGACATCCCAGGCCAATGCATGTGGTCAAGGGTAAGGCCCAGAGGCACAATGCATTCACTTCCTGCTATTTAAAGTACAAGAAGAAGCAGGGCAGCCTAGTGGGAAGATCCCGGGCCTGAGAGTCAGAGGACCTGGGTTCTAATTATGGCTTTGCCATTTGCCTACTGTGTGACCCTGGGTAAGTTAAGATCTCTGTGAAATCACCTTCTCTGTGTCTCAGTTTCTTCAACTGCAAAATGGGGATTCAATACTTGCTCTCCTTCCTATTTAAACTGTGAGCTTCAGGTGGGACAGGGACTGTATCTGGCTTGACTGACTTGTGTCCACCCCAGCGCTTAGAATGGTGCTTGACACATAGTAATTGCTTAACCTAGACCATAAAAGAATTAAAAAAACAGATTGTAAGCTCATTATGGACAGGGAACATGTCTGCTAATTCTGTTACACTGTACTCTCCCAAGTGCTTAGTACAGTGTTCTGCACATAGTAAGCACTCAATAAATATGATTGACTTATTGATTCACTTCCAACCTCATGTTAATGGCAACTGACTGATCACAGTTTCCACTATAAAGGAGCTGTTCATTAGAACTCCCTTGCCTCTGTTCTTTGTTACTATACCTACCATTTATGTTCACAATGGACCTCTGCTTTCTTTCTAAGTTTTGTGTCTGCTTTTCCCACGAGCCTAGTGGGAAGAGCATGGTCCTGGGAGTCAGAGGACCTGGGTTCTAATCCCAGCTCTGCCACTTGCCAGCTGTGACCTTGAGCAAGTCACTTAACTTCTCTGGGCCTCAGTTTCCTCATCTGTAACATGGGGATACCTGTTCTCCCTGCTACTTAGACCGTGAGCCCCAGGACTGTTTCTGACTTAATTATGCTGTACCTACCCCAGTGCTTTATCTTATATCTTAGTACAGTGCTTGGCCCATAGGAAGCACTTAACAAATACAATTATTACTATTATTATTATTATTTTAAAGCAATACATACTTTCAAGACATTGCTTTATTGATTACCAGGCAAAATTATTTTTCTACCATAGCCCAGCACTAGCTGTAAAAGGCCAATTCCACAGTTCCATGTCACTCACCTGTAAAAGGCCAGCTGGAGCGCCACTTGAATGTAGGCATCTGGGCTGGTCTTCTGTTTTTTAATGAACTCTTTTCCATAGTTCTCAAACTTATAAACCACAAAATCAAGATTCTTCACTATCCTAATACAAGAGCAGATAATATTTGTGGAAGGTAAAAATGTAAGATTTATGTTACATTTGCAAATTAAACTCAAAGATATACTTTCCTGTGTCAGTCCCTCTGTTTAAATACCAGCAGGCTTTCATTTAGTAGTACTGTAGATGAATGTGTTACTGTTGTTATTTAACATATGCTGTTGATTTTTTTTTAATCCCCTGAATATCATTTTCTGGTGAAAATATTTTCAAAAGTGGTAACTGCTTAATCAAAAGTTCTTCAGAAGTGTCATTAAATGAGCACTTTGTCTTTGTGCAAGATTTAGCATTTTATGAAAACAAGAGAAAAGCAAACCGGTCAGTTTCAGCAGGTATGTTGCTGTAAATTAAAGTCCATCCTTATCTCTGAGCTGGAAGTCTAGAGAAGGGGGTCTAGGAGGGTTCAGGTTGTGTATGGTGTGATGGCCTAAGGGCGGTGACTTCTTGGAACCTCACAGAACTGAATGTCAAGTCCTTCCCTCTTTAGGAGTAGCAAAATGGAAAGAGCACGGGACACTCAGGAGACTTAGGTTTTAGTCTTGGCTCCACCACTTGCCCGCTCTGGAGATCAGTTTCCTTATCTATGAAATGGAGATAAAATAGATTGTGCGGCAGCAGCAGCACGGGAGAGAGTCGAGGGCAGAGACTCGTTTACTATGCAGAAGGAGGCGATGGTAAACCACTTCTATATTTTTATCAAGAAAACTCTATGGATCCACTACCAGAACGAATGCAGATGGAAGTGGGGCATTCTGGGAGAGATGTATCCATGGCATCGCTTTAGGTCGGACACAACTCGACAGCATAAGACAACAACAACAACAACCCGTGTAGGACAGGGACTGTTTCCCATCTGATTTACCATATGTCGGCCCTTGCACGGGATTAAGCAGTCAGTCAATCAATGGCACTTACTGACCTCTTACTGGGTGCAGAGCTCTGTACTAAGTGCTTGGGAGAGTACAATACAACAGAGTTGGTAGACACACTACCTGCCCTTAAGGAGCTTGCAGTCTTCAGGGGGATATAGACATTAAAATAAATTACAGGTAGGGGAAATAGTAGAATAAAAGGATATGTTCATAAGTGTTTTGGGAGTGGGACAAATAGTATATAGTAAACACTAAATAAATATTATTATTTTATTAGACTTCGCAAAGCCTCTACTTGTGAACTTTGTGGCCTGACTGCGCTCACCCAGATATTTCCCATGCTCACATCACTGTTAAGATGAAATGGAAAAAAAAACCCACAAAAACTCGTGAGTCCATCTTTCTCCTTCTACCAGCTCTTAGAACAGTGCTTGGCACATAATAAGTGCTTAACAAATGCCATCATAATTATTATTATTATTATTAGTACCACCAGTTTATTGTTTGCCTCCATTTTAATGAATGATTGACCCCTGGAGGATACAGCTCACTAGGGCTCATTTAAGGCAAAGTCTGCACTATCCACCAGAATTTGGATTAATCAATCAATGGTATTTATTGAGCACTCACTATTTGCAGAGCACTGTACTAAGCACTGGGGAGAGTACAGTACAATAGAGTTGATAGACATTTTTGCTGCCCACAAGGAGATCACAGTTTAGAGGGGGAGGCAGAAGTTAAAATAAATAAACTATGGATAGATACCTAAATGCATCTACCCCAGCACTCAGCACATTGCTTGACACATAGCAAACACTTAGAGAATCCCACAATTATTATTCATTCAATAGTATTTATTGTGTGCCTACTATGTGCAGAGCACTGTACTAAGCGCTTGGAATGTACAATTCGGCAACAGATAGAGACAATCCCTGCCCTTATTATTGTTGTTATTTTTATTATCAGTCATGGGCAGTCCCTCCCTGGCTCTGTTTAGGCCTGTACTGGACTTTCTTCGCTGGCTCCGTGTCCAGCCTTGGGGTGCTCTGAGGTGCTGTCAGAGCACTCAGGGGAGTGGACAGGCAGGAGGAGAGCAATGCTCCTTCAGACAACCCAAACAAGTTGGCCACCCCTTGAAGCCTGTGTTCACCCCAACCTAAGAGATTGGCCCCCTGTGACGCTCCAGTGTAGATTCAAGCAAATAGTAACAGCTTGGATTCAAATCCCTTATTCAAACTAGTTGTTTATGATGCCCTCAAATCAAGTCAATCATTTTTTCCCCTGGCTGTACTCTGCTTGGTCAGAGGAGACTGTCTTTGCATTTTATGGAAATGACAGGTTCCTCGGTCAGCTTAGTCCTCTGGGAACCCCAACTCAACTGTACTTTGCCTTTGTTTTACACGGAGTACAGACCAGACCGGGAGGGGCCGGAGCTTAGCGGGAGCAACTGGAGTTTACAAACTGCCTCTGAGGAAGTGGGCTGGAAGACCCGATCTTAAAGCACTTTTGACCGGGAAGCCCTCTGGCCTTTGGTACCTTTGAAGTTTCTCCGCAGAAGATGCCAAGTGTCCCTGGATTTCGGGGGAGCATTTCCAGCGCAGTCTGCGAGGAGCAGGAAGCTCGCTGACCGAATCTGCCCTGACCAACTTCTTTGAGCTTTCCTTCCTGTAAGTGAGAGACAGTGACAAAGGCCGCAAGGGATCAATCAGTGAATGGTGTTTATTGAGTGCTTGCTCTGTGCGAAGCCCTGTACTTCAGCACTTGGGGGCATGCAGTAGAATAAGCAGACATGGGCCCTACCCTCAACAAGCAGGTTGCCTATAATAATAATGTTGGTATTTGTGAAGCGCTTACTATGTGCCGAGCACTGTTCTAAGCGCTGGGGTAGACACAGGGGAATCAGGTTGTCCCACGTGGGGCTCACAGTCTTAATCCCCATTGTACAGTTGAGATAACTGAGGCACCGAGAAGTGAAGTGACTTGCCCACAGTCACACAGCTGACGAGTGGCAAGTGGACAGAGGTCAGTCCTGGGAGTCAGAAGGACCTCGTTCTAATCCCAGATCTCCCACTTGTCTGCTGTGTGACTTTGGGCAAGTCATTTCACTTCTAAGTGACTCAGTTCCCTCACCTGTAAATGAGGATTAAGACGGTAAGTCCCATGGGACTTGGACTATGTCTGATTTGTTTATCTTGTATCTACTCCATCGCTTAGAGCAGTGAACAAATACCATAAAATCAAAAGGAGTTTAGGGTCTAGTGGGTTACTTATAACGTTTTTGACTTGACTTTCAGATCCATTTTAATTTTTCCTTCAGAGAGCTCTAGAGATGTATTGTATGGAGGAAAAAGCTCAGCCTGGATTTGCCACTCTCTGAAATACGCAGATAACACAAATGGGACAATCTGTGAATGTCTCATGAGAGAGGTTGAAGTGCATCGAGCTTAATGTTTTTATTTTCCCAGCGAAACCTCTGCAGACCCTGTACTCTTTCCAGAAAGCCACACTATTTTTCAGGGGCGAGGACCCTACAGGAAGTAACCTGGGGAAGGGAAATTAGTGGGTAGCTGGAAAGGGGTCAGATGATCTGAAGGAAACCAAATACTCACATGTGCTTGAGCAGATGTTCAGTGCACTGCACCAAGACGATCCCATCGAAAGGGGAATGTTCGCACACGGTGCCACAGACCCCATCTCTCCCCACCACAAACTAGAATGAGAAACAAAGAGATGACCAACTGCTCCAATGCAAATCAGGAGGCAATGGTAATTGAGTGGAAGGATCCTTAGTAATTCTTGGGCATTTGAGAGATTGTTTTTTCCCCAAATATCTCAGAGGAATTTACCAAGAAGACATGTTTCTTACAGGAACAGCGAAACCTTGATGTTCACTTTTTGATTACCGCTTTTATGTTCCCTGGAGAATGCAGGAATTCATGAACCCAGGAATTCTCAAACAGCTCCTGGTTCCCCTATGATCTGATCCTGGTGGGAGATAGATTCCCTTTACTCCGCCTACTACAGGGGAGCCAGGGCTGCCTGGGTCCTGGCACTGCAGGGGAGGTGAAATGCCAACTTTGTTTAATGCTGATATCTTGAGACACTCTTCTGGAACACTCTTCTGGCAAAGGGAGGGGCATAGGTGGGTTCCTGAGATCATCAGAATCACGGGACAACCTCCCCTCCTGGATCAGTTTCTCCCAATTGATTCTACTTGGGGGGAGGTGATGATGCTACTCTTTCTGGGATGAAGTGGTTAATCGATCAATCAGTCATATTTATTGAGCGCTTACTACACGCAGAGCACTGTACTAAGGGCTGGGGAGAGTACAGTAGAACAGAGTTGATAGACACGTTCCCTGCCCACAAGAAGCTTACAGTAAGGAGGGTTTACTGAAGATTTGTCTTAAGGACTTTATTTAAGATCCTTGTCTACCACTCTGTAAAGCTACAGACACCAGTTTGCTATCAGAGTGGGAGGTGTATGGGATGCGTGGAAGGCCAGGTAGAAAGGGACTCTAAGAATCATGCAGCTAATTTTCCTGGGATCAATCCCCACAACTCCTGAGAACTGAATGTGCAATGTTTATGGGCATCCAGGGTAAAATCTCATCACCTCTCCAGGAGCACATCTCCCTACTGGGCCCGGGGGGGGTGAGCTTGAGGTGTGGGTCTGGGGCACTGCTGAGGGGAATGTTTTAGCAGCCCACTTGGCTCACTGAGCTGCACTCATTGCTTAATAATTAATAATAATAATGATAACAGTTGTGGTATTTGTTAAGCGTTTACTATGTGCCAGGCACTGTACTAAGCGGTGGGGTAGATACAAGATAATCGGGTTGGACACAGTCCCTGCCCCATATAGGACTCACAGTCTTAATCCTCTTTTAAATATGAGGTAACTGAGGCCCAGAGAAGTTGTGACTTGCCCAAGGTCATGCAGCAGACAAGTGGGGGGGTCAGGATTAGAATCCAGGTCCTCCAACTCCCAAGCCTCTGCTCTTTCCACTAGGCCCCCCTACTTCTCTTCTGCTTCTTCTGCTTACTTCTTCTGCCTACTTCTGCTTCACAGAGAAGCAGCGTGGCTCAGTGGAAAGAGCCCGGGCTTTGGAGTCAGAGGTCATGAGTTTGAATCCCAGCTCTGCCACTTGTCAGCTGTGTGACTGTGGGCAAGTCACTTCACTTCTCTGTGCCTCAGTTACCTCATCTGTAAAATGGGGATTAAGCCTGTGAGCCCCACGTGGGACAACCTGATTCCCCTGTGTCTACCCCAGCGCTTAGAACAGTGCTCTGCACATAGTAAGCGCTTAACAAATACCAACATTATTATTATTATTCTCTGCTTAACTTGGGAGTTCACAGCTGGAAATGATTTTGACGGTTCTGTTACACAACTCCTACCTGCTCCAATGAATTAAAACAACAGCCCATCATCAGGCCTTGGCAAATGATACAAAAAAAGGTTCCGTTCCCTCAGTTCCCCTGGCCACAAGCAGCAAGCAAAATAGATTTGAAGGGGTATGAGCTGAGCCAGAGAAGCCCCTGGAGATCTTACCTGCATTGGCTTATCATACCACCGGTTCGCCCCATTCTTGCCATAGCCACCGCCATGTAGAAGCTGCATTGCCATGTTGGCATCGGTGAGCTCCTCTCCCGCTGGGGTATCCAGGCACACCAAGCAGATGCACCGTTCGATCATGTCCAGCGAATCGCGGTTGGTGGAATCTAAGGATGGACAGGAACAGTCTGATACTTACCCGCCAGTCAGTCACCCAGCTGTCCCTTGGGTTCCTCCCTCTCTCTCCCCCTTCTCCGGCACCTTGACAAAGTTATCTCTAAATAGATCAGTTTTTCCAATTCTAACCAAACCAGGGTGGCCCTTTTCATGGTTGCCTTTTCTTTGAGCAGCACAGGTCAGGTGAGCAGAATGCACGGACCGAGTGCAGGTTCCTGTTCTCTTCAGGCTCACATCCTTTGGTCAGAGAATTCTGGGGCTGGAAGATTTCATGGAGTTCATCCCCCTGCCTCCCAGCCCTTTTGTACCAAATCCATCCCGGGACAGAGTGTTTCTCCTGCTCTTCCTCGTGTCCACAGAGGGAGCCTTTCCAACCTCCCCACCCTGAAGGTGTCTTTGGACCCTGAAGTGAAAAAATCCTTTGGCTTTTCCAATCTGGCTTCCCTGGCCTAGGGGTTGGCGATTCTTTCATGTTTCAGTCTGAGCGGCAGCTCTGAGCAGGGTCACAACTCTCCCTGGGTGGCTCTCCCTGGCAGTGGGCAGGCCCTGGTACCACCAAGAGGCCGGAAGGGAGGAACGAAGCCCAACTGCTGGGTGCTTGCTGGTCCCGGTGGATGTAAGGCCCACTCCATCATCCCCAGTTTCCCATCGAAAGCACTGACTGAGCAGAGGGCACGTGCTTTTAACCTCCTTCCCCACCGGGCCTCAGTGCCTTCCCCCTTCCCTCTCTCCAACTCCAGTACCCTCTCCCCTCTGGCCGCGGATGTATGGCATAAGGCACATTGGCCACCATTTCTGGCCTGTGCCTGTGGCTCTGGCAGTAGCGGCCAATTAACCCAGAGCTGCTCTATCAGAAGCAGATGGTACGGGGGAGTCGAAGAGGGAGAGGGCCGCCCCCTGACTCCTAGAGAAACCAAACCAGAAAAAGGGATTTCCTTTCAAGATGCCTGGCCCCTGGTGACTCAAGGCAAGCCTAGGCCCTTGGGGCTCCCAGCATCTGGGGCCCGGAAGCAGGTGCAGACAATGATAATAACGATAATAATGATAATAATAATACTTGTTAAGCACTTACTATGTGCCGAACACTGTTCTAAGTGCCGGGGTAGATTCAAGTTAATCAGGTTGGATACAGTCCCTGACCCACATAGAGCTCACATTCTTAATCCCCATTTTACAGATGAGGTAACTGAGGCCCAGAGAAGTGACGTGACTTGCCCAAGGTCACACAGCAGAAGTGTGGCAGAGCCAGGATTAGAACCCAGGTCCTCTGACTCCCAGGCCCGTGCTCTATCCAATTGGCTCCTTCTTATAGATGCCAGGCTCACGGCTGTGATGAGGAGGAGGAGGAGGAGGCTGGCGGAGCCCTAGATTTTCAGGAGGAATGAGAGCAGGGACCTGGCTAGAAACAGAAAAGCCAAATGGCCTCGCCGATGAACCGGAACCCATCCAGGGAACGGATCAGTCAAACTCTGACAAGGTTATCATGTTAAGCAGAAACGAACAACACCGAAACTCATCTACCATGACTTGGGATGGAGGCAGAGACCAGTGAGAAGTGATGAAAACAAGGAGCTGATGGGGGGAAGTGCAGCAGGAACAATTTGTCTTGTGACATCCTCATCTAGCATATTGAATCTCATTTAATGTGGTCAATCAATCTTCTGAAAAGAGCCATTACTTAATGGGAAAAGGTGGGGGTTGGAGAATATTAGGTTGTTAAGCTTGGCCATATAAACCTGTAAAAAGTAACGGGGGGACAAAAATGATTGTTTTCAATACACCAATCCTAGCTACCATCAGGCTTTCCAGTCTGACATTGGGCTAATAGACCCAGAGCAGACATGAGGCACTTAGTACAGTTCTCTGCACACATAAGACGCTCAGTAAATACTTTTGATTGATCGAGTGATTGGTTAATTGGTTCAGGCATGGTTGTGAGAGGTAGAAAGCTCAATTAGTATAATGATTATAACTTGATTATTCAGCCTTATGTTGAGAGTCTCTCCTGGATAGGTGTAATATAACATGATCTTTCATGTGAAATTGAACAAATTCATGACTCTTACTCATCTAGACATCCTTCCTAAAGGATTAGGAGAAAGTGGTTATGAAGATGCTGGTTAAGAAATTAAAAGAGGATAACAGAGAGTATAAACCCTTTGACACTTTTGAATATCTGGGCCAGAAGGGCAGAGAACCAGAAGTTTCGAAGTTGATTTTAGAGTCTCCATTTGCTATGCTGAGACACTGATGTTTTGCTGTCATGCCTTCAAAAAGAACATGTGTGCTGAAGAAGAGCTGAAACTGGGAACGGTTTTTCCCAAATTTTGGTGGGGGTGGGGGAGAGTGCATTGAAAACTGGGGATATCTCTTGTAGTTCATCAACTAGTTTCTCCATATATATTCTGAGGAGCAGCATGGCCTAGTGAAAAGAGCACAGGGCTGGGAATCAGAGGCCTGTTCTAATCCCAGCCCTGCCAGTTTCCTGCGGTGTGATCTAGGGCAAGACACTTAATTTCTCTATGCCTCAGTTTCCTCAACTGTAAAATGAGGTTCAGTGCCTGTTCTCCCTTGTACTTAGACTGTGAGCCCCATGTGGGACAGGAACTGTGTCTGACCTGATTATCTTATATCTACCACAGTGCTTAAAACAGTGCTTGTTGCATAGTAAGAGCTTAACAAATATAATAATAATAATAATGATAATGATAGAGAAGCAGTGTGGCTCAGTGGAAAGACCACGGGTTTAGGAGTCAGAGATCATGGGTTCTAATCCTGGCTCCGCCACCAGTCAGCTGTGTGACTTTGGGCAAGTCACTTAACGTCTCAGTGCCTCAATTACCTCATCTGTAAAATGGGGATTAAGACTCTGAGCCTCACGTGAGACAACCTGATTACTCCATATCTACCCCAGTGCTTAGAACATTGCTCAGCACATAGTAAGCACTTAACAGATACCAACATTATTATTATTATTATTAATAACAATAATAATGTCATTGGTTGTGGCATCTACCAGAGAACTTGTCATGCTAGAAATGTGGACCAACAGATGAAAAAAAGAAAATAAAAAAACATATTCCATTGAAGATGGTGTCAATGTGTTTCCAAACAGTGTGGTCCAGTGGATAAAGCACAGGCTCGGGAGTCAGATGGACCTGGATTCTAATCCCGGCTCCACCACTTGTCAGTTGAGTGACCCTGGGCAAGTCACTTCACTTCTCTGTGCCTTCGTTACTTTTACTGTAAAATAGGGACTAAGACTGTGAGCCCCAAGTGGGACAGGGACTCAATCCAACCCAATTTGCTTGTATCCACCCTAGGGCTTAATACAGTGCCTACCACATAGTAAGTGCTTAACAAATACCATTATTAGTATTATTTTATTTGTGATTTTCTTTTCTTTCCAAGCCAGTAGGCCTTGCTACCCTGCATTATGTTTCAGGAAAGAAAAATGTTCTCCTTGGTCAAGGAGAGCTCTAGTGCCAGGCTGGTCTGTCTGGATTGCCAAGGACGGGCTCCTGCCAGCTCTCTGTTAGCTATTTACCAAGCCTAGAAGCAGCCCCAGGCTCTAATTTGCTCCTGATGATATAAATATTTACAGGAGTGCATGTAACCCAGTGGGCATGACTTGAAAATATGTGTGTTATTGGGATCTCCATGGCAGGTATCCAGGAAATACTCATTTATTCAGGAAGGGTTTTCTTTCCCTTTCATCCATTTCCTGTAAGTGGACCCCGCTCTTCCAGACACAGCACAATTATTTTATTAAATAGCCACACCAGGGGAACCTCAGTCAATTCTCTCTGGACCTGGGAACAGCTCAGCTTCCAGGGATAGGTGGCCGGAGCTTTGCTAGCTGGGCCAAAGTGGGTCAGGCCCTAAGAGGGAGTCATTGGAAATATGGTCTCGATTCCTTTTCTGGGAAATCTCCCAATTGCCTGTTGGTAGCAAAGGGTGGGGTGGGGGTAGATGGAGCTCCCAACTTGGACCATATGCTTATATGATGGTGGGAATTCCTGGGCTGCTCTTCGAAGGAAAATTGAAGACCTTGCAGGGAGAAGATTGTGAGCCCCTTTTTTAATTCCCACTTTTATTTATTCATTTGTTACAGTATTTGTTAAATAATAATAATAATGGCATTTGTTAAGCACTTACTATGTGCCAAGCATTGTTCTAAGCGCTGGAGTAGATACAAGGTAATGAGATTGTCCCATGTGGAGCTCACAGTCTACATCCCCATTTGACAGGTGAGGTAACTGAGGCACAGAGAAAAGGACTTGCCCAAAGTCACACAGCAGACAAGTGGTGGAGTGGGGATTAGAACCCACAACATCTGACTCCCAAGCCCGGGCTCTTGCCACTAAACCACACTGCTTTGCAATTGTTAAGTGCTTACTATATGCCAAGCACTATTCTAAGTGCTGGGGGGGCAATACAAGGTAATCAAGTTGTCCCACATGGGGTTCACAGTCTTAATCCCCATTTTACAGATGAGGGAACTGAGGCACAGAGAAGTGAAGTGACTTTCCCAAAGTCACACAGCTGACAAGTGGCAGACTGGGATTAGAATTTATGACCTCTGATTCCCAAATCCATGCTCTTTCCACTGAGCCACGCTGCTTCTCAGCGTGCTGCTATGTGCCAGGCATTGTACTAAGCATTGAATACCGTATACCCTTACTCTTAAAATACTGAATCTGTGTACTCTTTTCCAGTTCTCAGTTGAGTGCTCTGCGCACAGTAAGAGCTCAATAAAGACTACTATTACTAGAAGAGATCTACCTTTCCATAGTTCCTAACTCTACCAGCCCCACTCCAGGTTCACCAGCCCCAGTCCTTCCCACACCCACCAGTAGTCTGCCCAATTTGGCAGTGAATATTGGAGCCCAAGGAGCTCCAGCTTGGCCTAATACCCCTCCACCTCTCTGACAACATCGACCACTCCTTTCTCGAGCTCCAGCTTGGCCTAATACCCCTCCACCTTTCTAACATCATCGACCACTCCTTTCTCCTAGATATTCTCTCCAACCTGGCTTTCATCAACAAGGCTCCCTCCTGGTTCTCTTTCTATCTCTCTGACTCCTCTTTCTCAGTCTCCTTTGCTGGCTCATAGTCTGCCCCTGGGTTTTGGGGTTGGGCAGCTGGAGACTTGACCACTTTAGGTGGACAAAATCCACTATATCCAGTAGTATCTGTTTCCCCAGGCTCACTTCTGCAGAAAACACCTTAACCAAGAGAGAAAGGGTGGAAGTTGATGGACTCATCAACGTCAGGTGAGATGCTCTTTGCTTACTTTCCTCCGCCCTACCCTCTCTCTGCTTACCCTGAAGGTGCAGCTGTAGGGCCAGGGGTCAGGTTGTGTGTTGTGATGGGGAGGAGTTGGGAGAGAAACTCTGATAGAGCAAAAGAGATTGAGGTTCTGAGGGGAAGGAACTCACCCGCTGTGCAAGGTGAGCTCATTGTGGGGAGGGAATGTCACTGTTTATTGTTGTATTGTACTTTCCCATGCACTTAGTTGAAACTTCTCACCTAGAACTTAGTAAATGAAACATTCCAGAAGCTCTGGTTTACTCCACCCCCTCACAATGACAAAGAAGCAATGACCAGGAAGATATTAGGCATCACTGATGTGGTAAGAAGCATTATGAAGTTGAACTTGATCAATTCATATTTACCAACTGAAAACTTAACATTTTTGCTCAAGCACTTTTTCAGCGATGGGCTTTTAAAATAACTTCATTTGCGATTCGGCAAATCTTTGTAATGTTTCCAGGTATTTAAAATTGTGCATGACCATTTATGTTTTTCTCTGCATATTTGACTACACCCGTTGATATCTGAGGAAGATACTAGTGAGGGGTCTAGAGTACTGTGTATTTGTCTTTGTCTCTTGGGCCTTTTTAATGTCTTTTTCTTTCATTACTGTCTCCAGTCCTCTCCCCTGCTTATAGTTTAAACTGTGAGCCCCTGAGGGACAGGGTCCATATCTAATTCCCATCTGTGAATTCTTTCCCACTGCTTAGTACAGTGCTCTGCACACAGTAAGTGCTTGGACTGTGAGCCCGTCATTGGGCAGGGATTGTCTCTATCTGTTGCCGAATTGTACATTCCAAGCACTTAGTACAGTGCTCTGCACATAGTAAGTGCTCAATAAATACTACAGAATGAATGAATGCTCTGAACACAGTAAATGCTCAATAAATAAGGTTGAATGAATGGCCTCTATCAGGGGCTGGGTGGAAAGGGTGGATAGAGCTTCCTAAAAGTCTCCCCTGGTTCAGGATCCCCTAGTGCATCCCAGACTCCCAGAGTGTTGAGTTCATCCATTTTGTTCTTGTAGGTGAATTCTGAATCTGGTCCAGCTTGGCAACTCCCCTCTATGTGCTGGAACGGACCAATATGGAACTTGGGAACAATTCTGATTAATGAATGCGTTTCAGTGGTGCCATCCAAGAACTTATCCTGGTACGGAGACCTGGACAGCTAAGGGAAGGAACAGGTAAAACTAGGCTCCTAATATATGAGGCAAAATAGAAGCTATTGTTCTGATGACTCCAGGAGTCTCATGAAAAGAAAAAGAATGGGAATGAATAAGGTACCAAAAGAGCCCATTCACTTTTAAAAGGAGAACAGCTAACTTCTAGGAAGGTTTTAAGCATTTTGGGACCACCTCCTTTTACAACAAGCCAGTCATCTCTAGCAAGATGGAACCCAGGGCTAGCGTGAGCTGAGGATGTCTCACCCTCCCTCACCATAGTACCTGATTAAGTGCCAGGATCCTGGTGCTGGGAATAATGACACTAGCCCCCTCAAAAAAGGCTGTGGATGATTTCAAATTGAGAATTTGTGTCCCCACATTGTGAGTCTTGGATGGAACAGCATCCCTGTCTCATCCGTTATACTTGTATCTACCCCAGTGCTCGGTGCACAGCGAGCACTTAACAGCTACCACAACTGATTAATCAGTGTCTTCTGATGGCCCAGTGGGCTGTCAGAGGAAGAAGGCATTTTTAAAGAACAGGTGCCTATGCTATTTCTAACATTCTTTCCTCATTTGTAAAAACCTCAAAGCAAGCAGGCAACAGACACCACTCAGAAGGAGGGCAAGGGAATGATCAGGTACCTGGGGGGAAATGGGGTAGGGCCAGACTCTCAGACCAGTCATGTTCCTGAGCAGTGGGAATGATGCTCTGAGAAAACATCTTGTCTCCGTCTGGACTCTCCTGGCTCCCCTTAGCTTGTTTGTTTCCCAAAATGAATCACATTTCGTGAACTCAGACCCAGTGCAATGCAGAGAGTCTCTGAGCAGCTGAATTTCAAAAGCTCCAGTAGATTCCCCTCTCCCGTCACTCAGGGATTGTGAGATTTATAGCAGTCTGCACTAACAAAGAAGCCGAAGTCCCCAGTTAATGTAGCACAACGGCTCTGCCGGAGTTAATGCAGGCCCCGGAGAGCAGGTGAGAGTGTGCCTCTCCCCGCTGCCCCAGTGTGATGATGGGATCCCACCTGGACAAATGAGCACCGATCCGTAGGATGGCTTGGGGATGGGGCGAGGGCCTGGTGGTCACTCATGCTCCCGATGGTTCTGTCATCAGCACGGCCACTCACCCAGCCACCGGCCCCTCACCCCTCCTCTGACTGACACCTCAGAAATCTCCTTGAAAAAGACAACAGAGCAGGTTTGCCCCACGGCACACAGGGAGTCAGACCCAAGAGCATTGTGGAGTAGCAACTCTTCATCGTGAAGCTGACTGGCCTGTTCTGATCCTGGCATGGCTTCTCTCCTGAACCCCTCCACCCACAGCAGTGGTCTCTGGACCATTTTGGGAGCGTGGCCCACATCAGAGGCAAGAGGCAAGAGCGAAGGCACTTTTTTAGTGCTATGGTTGAAGTGCAATAGTTTATGGGTAACGGCACATATGTCTTATGAGGTATTTGCCGGGATCAAACTGTGGGTGATGTAGAGAAGCAGCGTGGCTCAGTGGAAAGAGCACGGGCTTTGGAGTCAGAGCTCATGAGTTCGAATCCCAGCTCTGCCACTTGTCGGCTGTGTGACTGTGGGCAAGTCACTTAACTTCTCTGTGCCTCAGTTCCCTCATCTGTAAAATGGGGATTAAGACTGTGAGCCCCACGTGGGACAACCTGATTCCCCTATGTCTACCCCAGCGCTTAGAACAGTGCTCGGCACATAGTAAGCGCTTAACAAATACCAACATTATTATCCTAACCGAGTCGTCACCTGACGCAAGGATGTTATAGCCAAGTCGAACCGTGTCTGGTGTTTTCCAAAGGGCTGAACTAGCTCACTAGGGGAAAGATAAAAGTGAACCTTGGTATCTCCCAATGGCTCTTGACATTCAAAGGAGACGGGTGGCCGGCTTTATTTCCTGCTTAAATTATGGAGGTGGAGGTGCACCCTTGCTCTCCATGGGGCCTGCTGGCCCCCCATCACCGAAGAAGGAAAGGAAATGAAGATGGAGGTGGAGGTGGAGGCGGAAGCGTCTGGGGGTGGCAGCTAACCTTTCACGAGGGCGGTCCGGGCCCGGGCCCACTCGGCACGTCCGTCGGATGTCAGCAGGCCGATCGGGGGCAACTGCTCATCTTCGTCCGCTGCCAGTTTGACTATCTTTCGTAACTGAGTGAACAGATCCCCCTCACTGAGACGGCGGAAATTAATGACAACGTCCAAAACAAAGAACTGCGGGGGAAATAGGTCAAATGCATCACTCGTGGTTCAGCGGCTTAGACACGGCACTCAGAGGCCAGGCCTCAGGACGGGAGCAGGGAATCATAATGATAATAGTAACAATGATAATAATAATGGCATTTAGTAAGTGCCAAGCACTGAGGTAGATGCAAGATAATCACATTGGACACAGTCCCTGTCCCACATGGGGCTCCCAGTCTAGGAGAGAGGGGGAGAACAGGGTTTTTATCCCCATTTTACAGAGAAGGAAACTGAGGTCCAGAGAAGTTATGTGACTTGCCCAAGGTCACATAGCAGGCAACTGGTGGAGTTGGGACTAGCACTCAGACCTCCTGATTGCTAATCCAGGTGCTTGGCACTAGGCCAGGGTACTTCAACCAACCATACAGAAGTGACCAGTCTTTGCAGACTGGAAACTGGGCCCCTGACCATACACAGAGGCTTTGGGAAGGGCAGAAAGGACTGGCCCAACTCCAACACACCTCCGGGGCAAGGGGAGGGAAGGCCATCAGATTTGCCACTGAGAAAAACTATTTTCCCCAGCTTCAGGCTCAATCTCAGACTTCCACCAACAGGGACTTCTATAATAATAATAATAATAATAATATTTGTTAAGCACTTACTATGTGCCAAACACTGTTCTAAGTGCTGGGGTAGCTACAAGTTTATCAGGTTGGACACAGTCCCTGTCCCACATGCGGCTCATAGTCTAAATAGGAGAGAATAGGATTTCTAGGATACACATGAGGAAACTGATGTCCAGAGAAGTTATCTGACTTGCCCAAGGTCCCACAGCAGACAAGTGGTGAAGCAAGGATTAGAACCCAAATCCTCTTACTCCCAGGCCCATGATCTTTCTACTAGGCCGCGCTGCTTCTCTTTAGTGCATCTAAGGGGCCTGCTGAGCTGGCTGTTCCCCTCTGCTCCAGGCACCGATAGCCACATACAGGGTGAGAGGAAGTGGTGGCTGTGGCTCCCTCCAATCAGATAAAGATGGGACCATGGCTTACGTAAAACCACTGGCCCTGGAAAGCAAAGGAGGGAAAGCCCTCTCTGGGTTTTGATTGGTCGCTTAGGTAGGTGTGTCTCTTTGGGAGAGCCCACTGAGCATCACTTCCTTCTCCATTGCCCGGGGCCTGCTCCAGGCAGCCTCCTGGGCTCCTGAATACTGGTCTCTGCTGCCAGTGCCTCAGCTGGCCCAGCCCGATCCACGGGGCCAGGAGATGGCATCTCAGGAGGGATCCGCTCCTGCCATAATAATAATGCTGGTATTTGTTAAGCGCTTACTATGTGCAGAGCACTGTTCTAAGCGCTGAGGTAGATACAGGGTAATCAAGTTGTCCCACGTGAGGCTCACAGTGAATCCCCATTTTACAGATGAGGGAACTTAGGCCCAGAGAAGTTAATTGACTTGCCCACAGTCACACAGCTTACATGTGGCGGAGCTGGGATTCGAACCCCTGACCTCAGACTCCCAAGCTCGGGCTCTTTCCACTGAGCCACGCTGCCATGCATGGGGACGAGTGAGCTTCCGGAACAGACAGGGATTCCCCACAGTTTAAAGGATCCCGATAATCTCGATGTGGCCAGAGAACATGTCTTCCAACTCTGTTGTAGTGTACTCTCCCAAGCACTTAGTACAGCGTTCCATCTGCAGTAAGCGCTCAATAAATACCACTGATTGACCGAATCCAGTTCTGGCCCAGAAAGCCGAACCTCTGGATCTCCCAATCACCAGGTAGACATGAGCCATCTGCCTATGACCCAGCTTCCAGCCCAGACTTTTTCCAACTGCACTGATCAGGGCAGAGGCAGTGGGTGAAACTGCCCCATCTGTAATGTATTTTAATGTCTATCTCCCGAGCTAGACGGTGACTCCCCAGCTAGAGCAGGGATCATATCTGCCAACTTTACCGTATTCTCTGAAGAACTACCGCAGTGCCCTGCACAGTCAGTGCTCAGTTAATGCCACTGGTTGACTGACTGAGTGGAGCAAGGAGCAAGGAAGAGAAGGTTCAAGTAGGGAAGAGGGAAGAACGGCTTCCTGAAATCCTGGAGCACAGTTACTGCTGTAATAATAATAATAGTAATTCTTGAGGTTATTTGTTAAGCACTTACTATTTGTCAGGCTCTGTACTAAGCCCTGGGGTGGGAACAAAACAATTGGGTTGGACACAGTCCCTGTCATTCATTCATTCATTCATTAAATCATGTTTATTGAGTGCTTACTGTGTGCAGAGCACTATACTAAGCGTTGTCCCACGTGGGGCTCACAGTCTTAATCCGCATTTTACAGAGGAGGCTGCTGAGGCACAGACAACTAAAATGACTTGCCCAAGGTCACACAGCAGACAGGTGGAGGAGCAGGGATTAGAACCCATGTTCTTCTGACTCCCAGGCCCGTGCTCTATCCATTAGGCCATGCTGCTTCTCTGGAACCTTGGGTTGTGGGGGGCAGAAGGGTTGTGGGACTGATCTTGGGTGCCACCTGGAACAGGGAGGATGGGATCTGGCTTGCTGGCTTCTGCCCAGTTTAAGACCCTCCGTTCCCTGGGAAGCCATCACTTGCTAAACCTCACCCTTCTCTTCTCTGGGCTGGGATACTGGCTCCTTCTCTGAACCTCTTGACAGCATCTCAAAGTCAAGAGGCTGACCCACCTGATTGCGGCAGGCCACGATGACGTGCTCTGGTTCAGGCATGACACTGCTTTTCTGGGCCACCAGGGTGTCTCTGGGGTGTCCTGGAAGGCGATAGGAAGAAAAGAGTCCATAGTATTGTTTCATACAGAGGGGCTGACCGGACAGCTGTCCTCGGGCAAAATCAACAGGGAGAGCCCGGCTGGAAGAAGACAAGGGAGACAAAGAGAGAGACAGAAAAGGGGAGAGAGCTTATCTGTAATTGGTTTCATCCTGTTTAGACTGGGCAAAGCCCAGGTGTCCTCCTCCCTGGTCTGATGGTGGGAAGTTTCTCTGCGGATTTCATGTAGCTTGGCCACCGTAGGGCTGCTTGCCCTGGGGTCAGTGGCTGGAGTCTTGAGGGCCCCGTTCCCCCAACCCAACCCAGGGACAGAAACCCCAGGGAGCCGAGGAGCCCGTCCACCCCTCTGTCCTCCTGCCACTGCCAGCGGAGGGCACCGGATATCTGCTCCAGGCCGGGCCTTCTCCCCGAACCTCTCCTTCCACATCCCGTGCTACTTACGTGTCCAGCAAAGCTTTGTAATCCAGAACTCCGGAAATGAGGTGGGCGGCAAACCTAGAAACCAGAGACGCAAGTTGTGTAGGAACCTTCCTCAGAGAGGGGTTCAGCTCCCATTTCCTGACAGATACCAAATGTTGAAAAGCATTCAAACTTTCCTTCTCTCCACATCTCATAAGATAGACTGGAAGATGCCAAAAGGCAGAGGGAGACAGAGGCAGAGAAGAAGACAGTCGCTCTCCTTCGATGTGAATAGTGGGGGATGAGTTTCAGGGCAGGAGACACACTCCCAAACAGGTGGGGTCGAAGGGATCGAAGGTCAGGATTGGGTATGGACCAGTTTCCCTTCAACTCTTTTTCCTCTGTCTTCAAGCACTTAGCACAGTGCTCTGCACATAGTAATTGCTAAATACTATGGATTCAAGGGAGAGGAGGAAGAAGTCTCCTCCCTGCGAGAAGGATCGTTCCTCAGATCAATTCTCCAAACATCTCTGAAGTAGCTGGACAGAAGGGAACATTGTTCCCATTCCACAGAAGGAGAAACTGAGGGTCTTGAAACTCAAGCAACCAGGGCAGAATGCAGAACAGTCAGTGTTTGCTTTTGCAGAGCTTTTCCCATGGAAATTCCCACCTGCGTTTCAGAGGAAAGAATAATGTAGCAATAGTCTGGCCTGATTTGGGAGTCTCTGGAAAGCAGCATTTCAGAGGATAGATGAGGTGAGCAATGCAGATCTCCCAGACCGAGCTCCCCTTCTCCCTCTACTCCCTCTACCGCCCCCCTTCACCTCTCCGCAGCTAAACCCTCTTTTCCCCCCAATTTCCCTCTGCTCCTCCCCCTCTCCCTTCCCATCCCCTCAGCACTGTACTCGTCCGCTCAACTGTATATATTTTCATTACCCTATTTATTTTGTTAATGAAACGTACATCACCTTGATTCTATTTATTTGCTATTGTTTTAATGAGATGTTCATCCCCTTGATTCTATTTATCACTATTCTTCTAGTCTGTCCGTCTCCCCCGATTAGACTGTAAGCCCGTCAGAGGGCAGGGACTGTCTCTATCTGTTACCGATTTGTACATTCCAAGCGCTTAGTACAGTGCTCTGCACATAGTAAGCGCTCAATAAATATTATTGAATGAATGAATGAATAAATCTCTGGAGCCGAGAGTAGACTCCCTTCCCCCAGGGACTGGATGGCAGCTCTGTCACTGGGGCTAAGGGCTTGCCTCACCTCTGCCTTGACAAGCAGCAGAGGAATTGGTTGCCCTAGACTTCCTGAATTCTCTTCCAGTCCTGGATTCCAGGAAAAAACAACAACAAAACCTTTGATCCTTCCAGGAGCCACACACTATTCGGAAGCCTCCACTGCCTCTACCAAGTTGTAAGCCTCTAACTCGGGCAAGTTGGACACCGTGACACCAAGACCCCTAGTACATTTTCTGTTGTGACTTCCCACCCATTTTAAATCCTTAAAGCCCACCAGAACGTGGCCTCTGTCATCCTAAGCTTAGGTCATCCTAAGCTTGGGGGTGATGCAAGGGGGAGTCGCTTGTGTGGAAATTCAGTACCTGGGATGCCCTTTCAAATTTCTATTGGAGGAGGCAACCTGAAATGGAGCAGAGAGGTTCTGGGGACTACTATAACCTCCATGTCTATGCAAATGAAAGGGCAGGGCTACGGTCACCCTATCTGCGGCTTAGGCTTCCAGGTAGGCTCAACCACTCTAAGCGATACTGGTTTCCGAGGTTGCAATCACAGGAATGCAAAAGAGTACTTCGGAGGAAGCAGTAGGGGACAGTGTGCTATTCAGGGAACAGAGGAGGAAGCACTTAGTGCAAGTAAGTGAAAAAAATGGCTCAGACTGCAGGGGTTGCAAACTAGTGAGGCCATGACTGTAAGCCCGTCAGAGGGCAGGGACTGTATCTGTTGCCGATTTGTACATTCCAAGAGCTTAGTACAGTGCTCTGCACATAGTAAGCGCTCAATAAATACTATTGAATGAATGAATGTCTATTTGAGGAACTCTGGTTTCGCCCTTCCAGGGAAGAAGGAATGACCATAATCCAGGAAACCTCAAGAAATGGGGGATACCAAGAGCAGAGAAAAGCAATTCCAGGTAAGTAGGCAACATGCTTATTGAAAACAGCAACGAATGAAAAATTAGGGGTAGAGGGAGGGATCTTTTCTGTCTCATCGCTGACTTCTCGCCTGCATCCTGCTTCTCTTCCAAGAGACCTTCCAAGGCGCATCTCTTCCAAGAGACTTTCTTAGGCCCTCATTTCTTTTTCCCCTTCTCCCTTCTGCCCCTTGCACTTGGATTTGCACCCTTATTCACCCCTTATTCAGCCCCACAGCACGTACGTGCATAACTATAATTTATCCATTTATATTAATGTCTATGTCCCCCTCTAGACTGTAAGCTTGTTGTAGACAGGAAATGTGTCTACCCACTATATTATGTTGTACTCTCCCAAGTGCTTAGTACAGTGCTCTGCACACAGTGAACACTCAATAAATACCATAAATTGAATGATTGATTGATTGGAGAGAGAATCAGGGTTGGAATTGCCAAACTTAAGATGATGAACCCGGCCTTCAGTGTACTCTAGAGAAGTGGTAGGTTTCCTGTCATTTGTCCTCCAACCTCTAGTTAACCCACACACCTGTCCCTCTCCCACTGCCATCTCCTCTCCCCGTCTGCCAGAGTTCCCCAGCAACTCAGTCGTCAGGGAAACTCAGATCAAAAAGAGTCAGAAAGTTGGATGAAAACACATTGCTTTTGTGTCTGTTATATTGTTATATTGTACTCTCCCAAGCATTTAATGCAGTGCTCTACACATGGTAAGCACCTAATAAATACATTCGACGTCCTTGTTCTCACCATGTTACCTTACCTTAGCCGCCGCCTACGGCCGCCACCCACCCCGGACAACCTCAGGGCCCCCCCGCCGCCACAGGGTTATTTGGTCATGAGCTCTGGGACTCTCTCGGCCGCTGGCCGCTTGACTTGGAGTCTGATCGGGTAGGGTCGGCTCGTCCCCCAACCCTGGTCATCGCCTGCTTATTAACACTATTGTAGTGTGCCTTACTGTAGCATGTTGCTATATTTGCGATCTCGCTCTTTATTGTTTATTGTCGTCAGATTTTGAATTTGATCAGGTCGCCCCTTAATCGAGTCTACCCCCGACCCTGGTCATCACCCCTTTTATTAACACGACTATATTGTATCATACTGTATCATGTTGCTATATTAGCACCACTGTATTGTATCATATTGTATCATGTTGCTATATTACCGATTTCGTTTATTACTGTTTATTGTTGTCAGTGCTGCCACCCACCTCTCTGGCCTCGCCATGTCCCTCCTCCCTCCCTCCCCCCTCCCGCCCCTTCCTATCCTCCCCTTCCCCTTCCCCTCTCTCGCTCAGCTCTTTCCCGCTCTCTCCTCTGTCTCCTCCCCCCCTCCTCTCTCCCGCCCTAGAACCCCACTTTACCAGCGCTACCCCTCTTCCCCCTCCCCCTACTCTTCCCCCCACCAAACCCCCTCATCACCCCCTCCCCCCTTCTCTCTTCCCCACCCATGCCCCATCCCAGTCCTCTTGTCCCACCGCCACCCCTCATCCCCCTCTCCTCGTCCAGGGCCCCGCCACCTCCTTCCCATCCAAACCCTCCCCTCCCCCCGCCCTTCCCCCCCCTCCTCCCCTTGCACCCACAGCTACTTTCAAGTGTGGCCTCTGGAACCCCCGCTCTATTACAGGCAAGCTACCTTTCATCCATGACCTTTTCCTCTCCCGCTCTCTCCTCCTCCTCGCCCTTTCGTAAACGTGGCTCTCTCCCGAAGACACGGTCTCCGCCGCCGCTCTCTCCGGCGGAGGCCTCTCCTTCTCCCACTCCCCCAGACTCACCGGTAAGGGAGGAGGCGTCGGCTTCCTCCTCTCGCCCCGATGCCGCTTCCGCACTATCCTTCCTCCCCCCTCCCTCTCCTTCCCCTCCTTCGAAGCCCATATCATTCGCCTCTACCACCCACTCCAGTTACTTGTCGCCGTCATCTACCGCCCTCCCGGTCCCACCTCCGACTTCTTCAACCACCTTGACCCCTTTCTCACCTTCCTCCTCTCCTTCTCTCTGCCCACTCTGATCCTCGGAGACTTCAACATCCATACGGATGTACCCGACGACTCCTCTGCCGCCCGCCTGCTATCCCTCCTCGACTCTGCCGACCTCCTCCTCCACCATACCGCGCCCGCTCACCGACTCGGTCACACCCTCGATCTCGTCATCTCCTACCGCTGCACTATCTCCTCACTCACCAACTCTGAAATCCCTCTCTCTGACCATAACCTTCTCACCTGCCTCATCTCTCACACTCCCTCCCCCTGCAAATCTTCGCTACTGCCCCACAGAGACCTCCGCTCTCTCGATCCCATCCGTCTTTCCAATAGCATCTCTCCTCACCTTGCCGCCCTGTCCTCTCTTCCCACTCTCGACGATCGGGTCTCCGCTCTCAACTCCACCCTCTCTACTCATCTCGACTCTCTCGCCCCCCTTTCCCTCCGCCGCTCTCGCTCCACTAACCCACAGCCCTGGATCACCTCCTCCGTCCGCCTCCTACGCTCCTATGCTCCAGCTGCTGAGCGCTGCTGGCGAAAGTCCAAGCACCGAGCCGACCTCACACACTTCAAATTTATCCTTTCCTGCCTTAACTCTGCCCTCTCCTCCGCCAGGCAAAGCTTCTTCTCCTCCCTCATCGACACCCATGCCCGTCACCCCCGCCGATTGTTCCGGACCTTTAACTCTCTCCTTAGGCCCCCTGTTCCTCCCCCTCCCCCATCTCTCACCCCTAATGATCTGGCCACCTATTTCCTCACGAAAATCAACACGATCAGGTCTGAGCTCCCCAAAGTCACCCCTCCGCCTCTCCCCTCCCCCCCAACGACCCCCTCCCCTACTTTCCAATCCTTCCCTGCAGTATCCTCAGAGGAGATCTCCTCCCTCCTCGCAAGTGCCACCCCCTCCACCTGCGCCTCGGACCCCATTCCCTCTCACCTTCTTAAAACCATCGCCCCTGCCCTCCTCCCTTCCTTAACTTCTATTTTTAACCACTCAATCTCCAAGGGCTCCTTCCCCTCTGCCTTCAAACACGCCCACGTCTCCCCCATCCTAAAAAAACCCGCTCTTGACCCCACTTCCCCCTCCAGTTATCGTCCTATCTCCCTACTACCCTTCCTTTCCAAAATCTTAGAACGAGTCGTCTACAATCGATGCCTAGAATTCCTTAACTCCCATTCTCTCCTAGACCCCCTCCGATCTGGCTTCCGTCCCCTCCACTCTACCGAGACTGCTCTCTCTAAGGTCACCCGTGACCTCCTTCTTGCCAAATCCAATGGCTCCTACTCCATTCTGATCCTCCTTGACCTCTCTGCTGCCTTTGACACTGTCGACCATCCCCTCCTCCTCCATAACTTATCTCACCTTGGCTTCACGGACTCTGTCCTCTCCTGGTTCTCCTCTTACCTCTCTGGCCGATCATTCTCGGTCTCCTACGCCGGAGCCTCCTCCCCCTCCCATCCTTTAACTGTTGGAGTTCCTCGAGGGTCAGTTCTTGGCCCTCTTCTGTTCTCCATTTACACTCACTCCCTCGGTGAACTCATCCGCTCTCACGGCTTTGACTACCATCTCTACGCAGATGACACGCAGATCTACATCTCCGCCCCTGTCCTCTCCCCCTCCCTTCAGGCTCGCATCTCCTCCTGCCTCCGGGACGTCTCCACCTGGATGTCGGCCCGCCACCTAAAACTCAACATGAGCAAGACTGAGCTCCTCATCTTCCCTCCCAAGCCCGGTCCGCTCCCAGACTTCTCCATCACCGTGGATGGCACGACCATCCTTCCCGTCCCGCAGGCCCGCAATCTCGGTGTCATCCTTGACTCGTCCCTCTCGTTCACCCCACACATCCTATCCGTTACCAAGACCTGCCGGTTTCACCTCTACAATATCGCCAAGATCCGCCCTTTCCTCTCCACCCAAACGGCTACCTTACTATTACGGGCTCTCGTTATATCCCGGCTAGACTACTGTGTCAGCCTTCTCTCTGACCTCCCTTCCTCCTCTCTCACCCCGCTCCGGTCTATTCTTCACTCCGCTGCCCGGCTCATCTTCCTGCAGAAACGATCTGGGCATGTCACTCCCCTTCTTAAACAACTCCAGTGGTTGCCTATCGACCTCCGCTCCAAACAGAAACTCCTCACTCTAGGCTTCAAGGCTCTCCATCACCTTGCCCCTTCCTACCTCTCCTCCCTTCTCTCTTTCTACCGCCCACCCCGCACGCTCCGCTCCTCTGCCGCCCACCTCCTCGCCGTCCCTCGGTCTCGCCTATCCCGCCGTCGACCCCTGGGTCACGTCCTCCCGCGGTCCTGGAACGCCCTCCCTCCTCACCTCCGCCAAACTGATTCTCTTTCCCTCTTCAAAACCTTACTTAAAAATCACCTCCTCCAGGAGGCCTTCCCAGACTGAGCTCCCCTTCCCCCTCTACTCCCTCTGCCATCCCCCCTTTACCTCTCCGCAGCTAAAGCCTCATTTTCCCCTTTTCCCTCTGCTCCTCCACCTCTCCCTTCCCATCCCCACAGCACTGTACTCGTCCGCTCAACTGTATATATTTTCATTACCCTATTTATTTTGTTAATGAATTGTACATCGCCTTGATTCTATTTAGTTGCCATTGTTTTTACGAGATGTTCTTCCCCTTGACGCTGTTTAGTGCCATTGTTCTTGTCTGTCCGTCTCCCCCGATTAGACTGTAAGCCCGTCAAACGGCAGGGACTGTCTCTATCTGTTGCCGACTTGTTCATCCCAAGCGCTTAGTACAGTGCTCTGCACATAGTAAGCGCTCAATAAATACTATTGAATGAATAAATACAGTTGACTCTCTGGCTGATTGCTCTCTGTGGGACACCACAGTTTGAAGTAGATATTTGATATCTGACATTTGATATTTGCCCTATCCACAATCCTACAGCACTTATGTATGCATCATTAAATTATATATTTCAAATTACTCATTCATTCATATTAGTGACTATTTCTCCCTCTAGACTGTAAGCTTGTTATGAGCAGGAAATGTGTCCGCTAATTCTGTTACACTGTACTCTCCCAAACACTTAATGTAGTGCTGTGCACATAGTAAGGGCTCAATAAACATGATTGATTGACTGCTTGTATTTCTTTCAGGCCCAGTGCCTGATTTCTATCGATCCCTAGGCTCATGACCCGAAGCTATTTTCCTGGATCCTTTAATGCAAGGATGGCAGGTTCCATAACCGGCTCGTCGGTTGGGTTCCGAAGGTTAAAGAGCAGTGGAGAAGCAGTGGAAATGGAATCTGACCAGGCTCTCCCTGTTGGCTCCTTGGCCACCATGAGCCCCACAGAGCAATGCGGTCTTTCCAGTCGAAAGGAGTTTTTGCCTGAGTAAGTCATCTCACAGACACCGAGCTTCCGAGCCCAGATAAAGTCTTTATTGTTGAACTCCCTCTAAGGAGATTAAGGCGAGACAGTGGTAATGAGGCTAGTTCGCCAGGAGACACACACAATAGCTTTTCTCCTGGTCTATGTGATAAATAACCTAATTGCACCCCAACATCCTTCCCCTGGGAGCAAGGCGACCCCTTGCCACTTCCTCTGACCTGGCACTGTGCTTTATGGCCCTTAGTAGAAAATTTCAGAACTGGCACGATCAAGCTTGGGTTGGGAGTGGGGCCCGGGATATAGGCCAGTGATTGCTGGCTCCCCACGGTCAAGCCACCGCTCAAAGTTAGCGAGTCTTAGAGAGTTGTGCTCGTGGTGCAGTCACGTTCCCTGGGTTCTTCCAGGGTTCTGGAAGGACTGTCCAGACCGTGTGGGATTCTACCAAGAGGGACTGACTAAGTTATCCTTCTCCGTTCATCTCAGAGTGGCTCAGCGAAGCCCAGCTGCCTCCTCCGTCTCATGCAAAGCAGCCCTCAGACGAGGGCAATTAGCACAGAGGTCTTAACTGCAGCTCACTGAGCTCGAAAACTGTGGCAGATGGTAGCCTAGTCTACTGGGAAGGAGAGAGCTTTGTGCCCCCCTCCCGATGCCAGGGTTGGGGGCCTGCACATATGGAGCAGCTCACAGCATTCCCAGATCCCAATTCTGGACCTATCACTTTCCATTCCAAAGTGAAGCAATTGGGCCTTGGGCCCAGGGTAAACCAGACAAACTCAGGGCTAATAAATAGTAGTTCAAGCGCTTTGATTTTTGGAAAGGCACGGCTTGGTCAGAGGTTCTGGGGGGAGATGGGAGCTGCCCTTACCTCAGCTGGTCATTCACGTCCTGGAAGGGTTGACGGGCAAAGATCACTGCTGGGCTGGAGTTGACTGGAAGAGCCAAGCGGTTGTGGAGGTACATGTCATCCAACCAGTATTCAGACACCTGAGAGGGAGACATACACATACCATGTTATGATCAGGGAAGGAAGGAATGAAGGAGGGCTAAAGGAAGGAGGCTCTCACTGTTGTCCTGTGCCACCGATAATAATAGTAACAATAATGTGTCCTGTGCCACCAATAATAATAATAATAACAATGTTATTTGTTAAGCACTTACTATGCAAAGAGCACTGTTCTGAATGCTAGGGTAGATACAAGCTAGTCAGGTTGGACACGCTCTCAGTCCCACATAGGCTTCACAGTCTTAATCCCCATTTTCCAGATGAGGGAATGGAGGCCCAGAGAAATGTAATGACTTGCTGAAGATCACACACCAGACAGGTGGCAGAGATGGGGTTAGAATCCAGGTCCATCTGACTCACACCTGTGCTCTATCCACTAAGGCATGCTGCTTCCCACGCTGATCATCAATCAAGGTATTGGTAGAGTCCCTATTGGATGCAGAGAGAACTGCCCCAAGCCCTAGGGAACGGGCAATAGAGGTGAAAGACATCATCCCCGCCCTCGAGGCTTAAAACAAGCAGCAAAGACAATGCCCCTTTGCCAACCTAGCACACCACAGCCCAAGAGCGGTGGTACGTGGGTAGTCTGGTTGGGACCAAGGGGGCTTGGACCCAGGGAAAAACCATGGTAGGTGAAAATGGCAGCACTTCTAGGGATTCAGCAATGACAAGGATCCCTCCCTCTGAGGGCCAGATGACTTGGAATGGTGGATAGATGGAATCCAGCCCATCCATTCCAAGAAGTTTTCATTACACGCTTTATTTCTGTCTGCAGAAATGATCAAAGGTGGGCACTGATCCAAGGAGTGCCTCTTGGGATGGGCAGTTGGAAACCAAGTCCAACAAGGGAAGAGTCAGTTACAAAAAAACCCAATGGCCCTTAAAGTCTTTAATCAGCAAGAG
Organism: Ornithorhynchus anatinus; assembly: GCF_004115215.2. NCBI lineage: Eukaryota > Metazoa > Chordata > Mammalia > Monotremata > Ornithorhynchidae > Ornithorhynchus > Ornithorhynchus anatinus. Next base: position 95,236,134 of record NC_041730.1, read on the forward strand.
AAGAATGACAAAAGTGAGACTAATGAAACGGATGGAAGGCAGGTCCTGGGAGAAGAGGGCCGAAGGAACTGGGGTTCTTCAGCTGAAGAAAATGTCGGACCTGTTCTTCTCTGCGCTCACAGAAAAGTAGCTTACACCAAAGTAAATGAGATTTTGATTGGGCATCAGGTGATAAAGCCGTGAGGAGGACTGCCCACCAAGGGAGATATGGAATCTTCAACCCTCAAGACCTTCCAGGAAAGGCCAGACAGCCGATTCTCCCACTTAGAGGCTGGAGGACCAAACCTGATGATTGCAGAGCCCAATCTATTCCAACCCCAAGATTTTAAAACTTTCTGATCCCATGACATGGCAGCTTTGACTCTGACGGATAGAGTAAGGCAGGGTTTGGGGAGAATCTACTTCTTCAATCCGGGAAGCAGCTCTCAGTCAGCCCTCGACTGACAATTTGAGCCTCTCAGCCCTCGATCACAAAGCAATTCCACCATCCAATCTTACTTCCCCGCCTCTCCAGGATGCAAGTCAAGCTGCCGTTCTCTCAACCCAAGGAGTCACCTTGGTGGAATGGCTTTCTCAAGGTTAAGCTGCCACTAGGGCAGCAGGATTGCTGCTTTGGAGAGCTCATCTTAGATCCCTCTCACCTGCCAACTGGTGGCTAGAGTTTGCCCTAACTTCCTGCTGGTCGGTGGCAGGGGCCCTAAAGTACAGCCCTATCACACTAGCTCTTTCTTGACTCAATCAATCAAAGTGGCCTAGTGAATAAAGCACAAGTCTGGGAGCCAGAGGACCTGGGTTCTATTCCCAGGTCCACCACGTGCCTGCTGTGTGACCTTGGGCAAGATGATTTCTCTCCTCACCTTCAAAGTCTTATTGAAGGAACATCTCCTCCAAGAGGCCTTCACTGTTTGAACCCTCATTTTCTCTTCTCCTTCTGCGTCACCCTCATACTTGGATTTGCTCCCTTTTTTCACCCCTCCTCAACCCCACGACACTTACGTGCAGCTGTATGACTGTGGGCAAGTCACAACTTTTCTGTGCCTCAGTTACCTCATCTGTAAAATGAGGATTAACTGTGAGCCTCACGTGGGACAACCTGATTACCCTGAGTCTGCCCCAGCGCTTAGAACAGTGCTCTGCACATAGTAAGCGCTTAAATAACCAACATTATTATTATATCTCTAATTATTTATATTAACATCTGTCTCCCTCTCTAGAATGTAAGCTCATTGTAGGCAGGGAACATGTCTACCAACTCTGTTATAGGGTAAGTTCCCAAGCACTTAATACAGTGCTCTGCACACAGTAAGTGCTCAATAAATATGACTGATTGATTGATTTAACTTCTCTGTACTTCAGTTTCCTCAACTGCAAAATGGCAATTCAGTACCTGTTCTCCTTCCTACTTAGACTGAGGGACATTCCATGTGGGACAGGGATTGTGTCCGGCCTGATTAATTTGTATCTACCCCAATGCTTAGAACAGTGCTTGACACAAATTAATCGCTAAAGAAATACCATTAAAAATTGGTAATTTCTGAGCACTTGCTGCAAGCAGAGCACTATTCAAAATGCTTGGGGGAGTACAATATAACCGAGTTAGTAGACATGTTCCCTGTCCACAAGGAGCTTATAGTCTAGAGGGGATTTAGTAGGGTACAAGCCCTTGAAAGCAGGAAACTTACTTGATAGCAGGGCAGCAGGCAGTGCTGCCTGGTCTGAAATATTTCAGGTTGGAGATGGAGTTCTTGGGAAAATCCAATGGCTGTGCAGATTCCAAGAGAACATCTCTAGATGGTAAGTTCATTCATTCATTCAATTGTATTTTACTGAGCACTTCCTGTGTGCAGAGCACTGTACTACTACTACTAATAATATTAATAATGTTGGTATTTGTTAAGCGCTTACGATGTGCAGAGCACTGTTCTAAGAGCTGGGGTAGATACAGGGTCATCAGGTTGTCCTATGTGGGGCTCACAGTCTTCATGCCCATTTTACAGATGAGGTCACTGAGGCACAGAGAAATGAAATGACTTGCCCACAGTCGACCAGTGGCAGAGCCGGGATCCGAACCCATGATCTCTGACTGCCAAGCCTGTGCTCTTTCCACTGAGCCACGCTGCTTCCACTTAATGTACTAAGCATGTAATGTAGTAAGTTCACTGTGGGCAGGAAACATGCCTACCACTTCAGTTGTATTGTACTCTCCCAATTACTTAGTATAGTGCTCTACCCAGAATAAGTGCGCCAATAAATACCATTAATTGGTTTCACCTGTCCCTGGAAGTAACTGAGAAGGGTTTTCTTGAAATTTTAAGAGAGACTCATGGTCTCTTCCTGATCCCATAGAACAAAGATTCATTCATTCAATTGTATTTACTGAGCGCTCACTGTATGCAAAGCACTGTATTAAGCATATGGAAGAGTACAATATACGAAGCAGCGTAGCTCAGTGGAAAGAGCACAGGCTTGGGAGTAAAAGGTCATGGGTTTGAATTCCAGCTCTGCCACTTGTCAGCTGTGTGACTGTGGGCAAGTCACTTCACTTCTCGGTGCCTCAGTTACCTCATCTGTAAAATGGGGATTAAGACTGTGAGCCTCAAGAGAGACAACCTGATTACCCTGTATCTACCCCAGCGCTTAGAACAGTGCTCTGCACATAGTAAGCACTTAACAAATACCAACATTATTATTACAATATAACAATAGAGACATTCCCTGCCTACAACAAGCTTACATTCTAGAGGATAATTTAAGTTACATGAAGATTATATTTTGAAGAAGTCCAGTTCCAGAAGTAAATGTTTTTCATTTCATTTCCAAATGTCAGCCCGATGTAGAGCTTACAGTCTAGAGGATAAATTGGGTTATATCAAGTTTATGTCTTGAAGGAGGCCAGTTCCAGAAGTAAATGTCTTTCCTTTCATTTCCAAATGTCAGCCTGATCTCCCTCTGCGGTACCCCCCTCCCCGCCTCAGAGCATTTGTTTATATATGTACGTATGTATTATTCTATTTATTTTATTTATAATGTATATATATCTATACATATCTATAATTCTATTTATTTATATTGATGCTATTGATGCCTGCCTACTTCTTTTGTTTTGTTGTCTGTAACCCCCCTTCTAGACTGTGAGCCCGTTGTAGGGTAGGGATTGTCTCTATCTGTTGCCGAATTGTACTTTCCAAGCGCATAGTATAGTGTTTTGCACTCAGTAAGTACCCAATAAATATGAATGACTGGCTGACTGACTGAATCCCTCTAGACATTCGTGAAGGTGGGGCATGGCAGCGGAATCTGGGAAGAGAGCTCTTTGGGTAGAAGAGTGAGGTTCAGATCGGAAAGTGGAGCCCAACACTCTGGACTGTCCCTTACCCACATCCTCCCTCTGTCCTGGAATGCCCTCCCCCTTCATATCTGACAGATCAACACTCTCCCCACCTCCAAAGCCTTATTGAAAACACAAAGTCTTATTAAAATGAGAAGCAGTGTAGCCTAGTGGACAGAGCACAGTTCTGGGAGTCAGAAGGACCTGGGTTCTAATCCCAGCTCTGCCACTTGTCAGCTGTGAGACCTTGGGCAAGTCACTTCACTTTCTGTGCTTCAGTTCCCTCATCTGTAAAAAGGGAATTACTACTGTGAGTCCCATGTAGGACACAAGGGCTGATTAGCTTGTATCTACCCCAACATTGGTTCAGTGCCTAGCATATAGTAAACACTTAACAAATACTATAAAAAAAACTCCCCCAAGAGACCTTCCCTGACTAAGCCCTCATTTCCCCTACTCTCTCTCCTTTCTGTGTTACTTTCGCACTTGGATCTGTCCTCTATTCATCCCACTCTCAGCCCCACAACTCTTATGTGCATATCTGTAATTTATTTTAATGTCTGTCTCCTCCTCTAGATTGTAAATTCTTTTGGGGCAGAAAACAAGTCTACCAGCTCTGTAGTATTGTACTTTCCCAAACACTTAGTGCAGTGCTTTGCACACAATAAGCATTCAATAAATACCAATAAATACTATTGAGTGATTGATTATTGATTGATTGATGGAACTTGGCTTTCCTGGCCAGACCTGACTCCAGCAGCGAGCCAGAGGAAAACTGAGTCCTGGGTTGAGCAGCCCTGTACTGCTGCCCTTGGGGAAATAGAAAATAATAATAATAATTGTGATTTTGATTGAGCACTTACTATGTGCCAAACACTGTATTAAATGTTGGGGTAGGTGCAAGACAATCAGTTCCCACATTGGGCTCACAGTCTAAGTAGGAGGAAGAACAGATATTGGATCCCCATTATGCAGATGAGGGAACTGAAGCCCAGAGAAGTGAAAAGACTTGCCCAAGGTCACACAACAGACGGCGAACAGACCTGGGATTAGAAACCAGGTCTTGTAACGCCCAGGCTCGTGTTCTTTCCACTAGCCAGGCGAGGAGCAAGAAGAGACTCGACGGCAGAGGTGAGCAGGCAAGCCTTAGGAGGGAGGAGAAGTTGGTTTCTCCTGGGACCTCCCGTCTCTTACCCAGTTTGCCGTCTTCTCTCTTCGGTCCAAGAGTTTCTGCTGCAGGGACTCCCCCAGGCCTCCGGGAGCCCCAAACCTCTCCACAATGGCCTTGCTTTTCCGGAACTGCTCCTCTGTCACCAGGTGTCTCATGCAGCGGAGATACATGGCCAGCGTCTTCTGCAGGGGTGGCACCGGGAGCTTGGGGAGGACCTGGCGTGGCGGCCGGGACAGAAACACAAGCAGTCAGTAACAACTGACTCTGTCTTTACTCTTCTGTCTGTAGAGAAGCAGCGTGGCGCAGTGGAAAGAGCACGGGCTTTGGAGTCAGGGCTCATGAGTTCGAATCCCAGCTCTGCCACTTGTCAGCTGTGTGACTGTGGGCAAGTCACTTAACTTCTCTGTGCCTCAGTTCCCTCATCTGTAAAATGGGGATTAAGATTGTGAGCCCCACGTGGGACAACCTGATTCCCCTGTGTTTACCCCAGCGCTTAGAACAGTGCTCTGCACATAGTAAGCGCTTAACAAATACCAACATTATTAGAACTAGGATGCCATATCATTTCTCCAGTTTGGGTGGGGCTTCTGGAAACTGCAGTCCAGACCCAACCTCCCTCCCTGGCTGCCATTCTGCCTCCTTTGCATATTTCTCTTCTGGGACATTTTGTCCTCTGAGGTAGTATGGTCAGTTACCCATTGATTCTTTTCCTGAGAAATCCCTCAAGGGGCTGATAATTCTGCTGGCAGAAATATTCAACCACTTTTCCGAGGAAAAGTACTACCGTCCACCCCCACCCAGCATCCTTTTCCTTCATTCAAATCCAACCAAAAATCTGAGTCGCCTGTGGTGTATGAACTAATCAGGAGGGTGAGGCTGAAGCAGTGTGCCTAATGGAAAGAACATGGGCCTGGATTCTGATCCTGGCTCTGCTACCTGTCTACTTTGTGACTTTGGTCAAGTCACGTCACTTCCCTGGCCATTTCCACGTCTACAAAATGGGTATTCAAACCTCTTCTCCTTCCTACTTTGACTATGAGTTCCATATGGGATCTAATTATCTTGTATCCATTCCAGTGCTTAGCACAGTCCTTGGCATGGAGTAAACACTTGACAAATATCCTTACTATTATTATAATTATTATGTCAGGTTCACAGACTCAGCTACTTAAAAGCTGCTTGGCCTAGTGGATAGATCACAGGCCTTGAAGTCAGGAGGACCAGGGTTCGAATCTTGGTTCCACCACTTGTCTGCTGTGTGACCTTGGGCGAGTCGCTTAACTTCTCTATGCCTCAGTTACCTCATCTGTAAAATGGGGATTAAGACTGTGAGTCCCATCTGGGACATGGACTGTGTCCAATCTGATTAGCTTAAATCTACCCCAGTGCTAAATACAGCACCTGGCACATAGTAAGTGCTCAAACAAATACCATAATAAAAGAGTGACCCATCCATCTCCTCTGCCCTCAGATGGTCAGTGGAACTGAAGACAATCCATTGCTCTTTTTGCACCGTAATTTCTCTCCTCTTTCCCATCCAGCTGCCGGTTCCCTGCCAGAGGCAGAGCGGCCCATTGCTACAATGGTGAGTGGCTCTGATTGGCCGGGGAGTTGGGACGCGGCTGGTGAAGCGCCTAGCTTGAGGGTAAGGCTTCCCCCCCTTCTTCTCTCCCTCCCTTTCCCATCCTGGGGCAGGCGGGCTTGGGTGGGAAGGATCAATTAGCAACACTTTTAGCGGGCTGAATGCCACCCCCATCTCTGTAGATCTGCTGCATGAAGAATGCCAGCCAGGGCTCTATCTGGGCCAGCTATTTGTCTTGGCAAAATGGGTGGTTCTCAGGGCTGTGAAAGCATCCAGGCCTTGAGCTAATGAGTGGTACAGAAGAAACCCTGAAAAATTCAAGCAGGACACACCAACCCAACCTGTCCCATCTTGCACTGGGTGACTGGACCTTACCGGTCCAAAACTGCCGAGGGAATCCAGGCTAATCACTTTTTAGATTGTTCCGAAGGACAGGGACCCTGCCGAATTTCCAGCAGTGTACTCATTTCCAGTGCTCAGTACAGTGCTTGGTGTTTAATCAATACTATTAATACTACTACTAATGCTTGGGAGAGCACAGTGGAATTGGTAGAGGGTATAGTCCAAGCCGCCCAGGTTGGAAAGAGGGAAATTGCAGCCCAAGCGGAAGCTGAAGACCTCTAACCCTCTCTCTGACCATGGTCTCTGAAGATGGATGCCGTTTGGACTTTCCCCCCTTTCAGTGCCTGGTCACTAGAATCAGGCAGCGTCTTCAGTGCGTGGAAACGACCTCCCTTCTGTCTGACACCCAAGGCTGGGAATGATGGTGTTGATCTGCCACTCTGCCAGAGCCTTGGAAATAGAAGCTGCATGGCCTAGCGGATAGAGCATGGGCATGGGAGTCAGAAGGACCCAGGTTCTAATCCCGACCACCATCTGTCTGCTGTGTGGCCTTGGGCAAGTCATTTCTCTGGATCTCAGTGTCCTCATTCGGGGTTTAAAACTGAGCCCCATGTGGGACAGGGATTGTGTCCAACCTGATTAACATATCTACCCCAGCACTTAGAACAGTGCTTGGCACATGGTAAGTGCTTAGGAAATACCATCAGTATTATTGTTATTCTTCTGGATCTTCAGGGGAGAGGATTCACTCTGCGGGCAGCACCGAAACTCTAGCCTCGCAGTTCTGGCTCTTGCTCACCCACCTCTGCCCTCTGCATAGCGGAAAGAGTGGGAAGGGACAGTAGTGGAGCTGGTCAAGGGAATGACAAAGCATGGGAAATCAGGTAACTATAATCAAAAACATCCAGAAAAACAGAATTAGCTCACTTGCTAAAGTTCTTGCAAAAATCCAAGAAAGGGAAAGTAGGGCTTTGTGTTGTGACCTCTGGGGGTTTGACCCGACTACCTCTTGGCCCAGCTGATTTCAGCTTCTGGCATCTGCAAGGAAGGACTTCAGTGGTTTGAATTTAGGTGATTTGTTATCGAGGGGGAAACGGTGAACAAGGGGCTGTGTTGGGGAGACCAGTCAATTGATCTATCAATGGCATTTATTGAGTGTTTACTGTGTGCAGTACCAGGCTGGCTTCCCTTTCCTCCTTCTCCATTTTTACAGGGGACTTTAAAAGCAACTATCCTCCACTGACTTTCTTAGATTGGGAGCCCCCTAAGGAACAGGGACCGTGTCCAAGTCCCTCCTGGTTATTCTCTTCCATTGCTTAATACAGTACTTTGCACACACTGAGCACTTATAAATACTACTATTTATAAATATAAAATAATATATTTATAATATAAAATGCTACTTTTCCTGAACTGAATCCAGAGGCCCAGTGAGAGGAAAGCTTTTGCAATTTAGGATGGAGTTTAAGGCACACATACACATATGTGTGCAAATGTGTGCATCAATCAATCAGTTGGTCAGTGGCATTTATTGAGTGCTTACTATTTGCAGAGCATTGTGCTAAGTGCTTGGGAGAGTCCAGAATTAGCAGATATGTTCTCTCCCTTAATCAGTTTACAGTCTAGAGAGTGAGACAGATATTAATATGAATAAAAAAGTAATTTATAATATATAATTTAAGCACATGTACACAAGTGCCGTGGGTTGGGGGCGTATGTGTGTGTAGAAAAAGGAAGAAGGTTCCAAAGTGGTGGTATTTTGATTTAATCACAAATGATGGCATGGCCGCAGCTGAGGGTTAGAAAACCAGGCTGGCTCGAAGCCAGATTTAGGCATGATCTGTGTGGATGAGGAGTCAGGAATTCCAGTTTGTTTCGCACTGTAAGCTCGCTTTACCCATTAAGTCAGCTAACCTTTGTGCCTCCATTCAGTCAGTCCCCCTTTGAAATGAGGCTGAGGCCCACGGTACACCCCAGAGGCAGCCGGCTGCTCAGAACGTGCTCTGAAGATGACCGGTGTTGTGTTCTTTCAAAATGATAGCTTTTACTCTGCTGGGGAAATTAGACTCTCCCTCAGCCCTGAGAGACAGAGCTCAGTAAAGCCAACTCTGCTGCCGTACAGACTGTAAGCTCCTCGTGGGTAGGGAACAGTTCTACCAATTCTGTTGTATTGTACTCTCCCAAGCGTTTAGTCAGTGCTCTACACACAGGAAGCGCTCAACAAATACCGTTGATGGATTAGAAACATGCTTCATTTCTCAATAAAGCAATGAGATGAGTATACGGTTTTAGAGTGGGATTTTCCCTTGCAGCTGTAAGACCTTCCCTTGAACTGGATGGAACCACCCTGCTTCCCGAGCTGTACAATCAGCTCATTGGAATTGAGTCCCAGATATCCACTTGGATTCCTGCACCCAGGAGATAGAGATCTGTCTCACTGTTGCACACCGCCCGGTGAAGGATAGATGATAACCTGCTTGGGCATCAACCCGACTTGTCTAATCCTTCTGCTTCAACTCAGCGGCTGGCTGGTTGGGGGAGAGGGTTTCTGGATCCTTGAAGGGACCTGGGTACCGCCAGGTGGGGAGTGGGTCAAGGCAGTGGGAAAGCTCACTGGCTGCTGCCTGCTCTGCCCCACGGCATCTCATCCAGAAGCCTGCACCAAACTGCAGCTGTCACAAAGCAGACCCGGCAGAGGGCAAACTCAAAGGAGTTGGAAACCAGAGGGGGGTGGGATGGGGTCACAAAGAAGTGGATGACCCTGGATTGATCTTTGGGGAAGGGGGTCTCCCTCCTTACCTCGTCAAAGAGTGGGGTCTGGTGTGGGGGCCAGAGAGGGTCAGAAAGACATCCAATTGCAGCCAAGGGTTTTAGGGAAAAGATGCCAAGGCCTCATTGCGGCAAGGAGCCTGGGAGAGGGGAAGAGGAGACCCAAGGAGGTGGGAAATGGGAGACCTGTGCCCTCCAACCATACTCTAATGCCCACTGTGAGCAATCCAAGTAATTGGAGTGAATTCTGCCTACTGAGGGACTCTTGCCGCGGATCGGTTTCGGGACACCAAGTACTCACAGCTTCTTCCTCACGGGCAGCGGCGGCAGGTTTCTCCATTTTCTCCCGGGAGGCTTTCTTCAGCACGGGCATTCTAGTGGGGCAACCGGTGCCGCTCCTTCCCAGGATCGAGCCCCACGGGGACACAACCCCAAGCCAAGGGCCCAGTCCTGGCAAACAAAGCAAAGCGATTGCTCTTTGGGGTTCCCACCATGTACTCCGAGCCACTCTCGTCCGGCCAGAAGCCACAGGTCAGTTCTGAATGACCATCCTGTCTCACTCATGGCATTGCCAGGAATGAGAGTTCCCTAAATTCCTTCCTGGAAACACTTGATGTCCAGAATGGCCACGTGACCCGATTCAGGGGTGGAAGCGGAGGCTGGGCTGCCTCAGCCTCCAGCTAAGTTACACTTGCTTTATGGGGTACCAACAGGAAAGCTCCCCCAAGCACCCCATCCTGACCTTGGCCTCTGGGTCCTGAGCTTCCTCTAAGTGTGGCCCACCCTAGAGACCACTTGAGAAGGGGCTTGGAGATGGGACCTTTCTAGTACCCTGCATCCTCCAGCTGAAAGTCAATTTGCATCTATCACCACAAACCCCTCTCACCTCCTGGCCGCCTCCCAGGTGTGGTGGACTTTATCCAGGTTGGAAAAACTCTTCCCTACCCACCCAGCCAGGCCTCTCACTGAGATACACTGAGAAACAGTCCCGCCCCCGCCCCTAGACTGTAAGCCCGTTGTGGGTAGGGATTTTCTCTATTGCTTTATTGCACTTTCCAAGTGCTTAGTACAGTGCTCTGCACGGAGTAAGTGCTCAAGAAAAACGATTGAATGAATAAATGAAAAGCAGCATAGTGTAGTGGATAGAGCACAGGCCCGAGAGTCAGAGGGCCTGGGTTCTAATCTTGCCGCTGCCACTTGTCTGCTGTGTGACCTTGGGCAAGTCACTTCATTCTCTGTGCCTCAGTTACCTCATCTGTAAAATGGAAATTGAGACTGGGAGCCCCATATGGAACAGGGTCTGTGTCCGACCTGATATGGCTGTATCCACTCCAGGGCTCAGTACAGTGTCTGGCACACAGTAAGTGCTTAACAAATACCACAATTACTATACTCCATTGAACGCAAAGATTTTCCCTTTGAAGTTACACAGGCGCGCATGCCCTTCATCAAAAAGAATTCCAGGAGCAGGATGGAAAGAAGTTGGACAGTTTGCCTAAGAAGAAAAGTTTGGCTTTCCATCCGGTTCCTTGTCCCTGGGACCAAAGGGAGGAGAACTCAGAAGTGCAGGGTCCCTGGGGCTGGTGTCATTTTTGAAAGGAATTTTCAGGGGAAATTTGGATTGTCACCTTAAAGCTGCCCAAGGTAACCTACTATTTTGTGCCAAGCTGATGTTGGCAGAAAACGCACTGGGCCAACCCCGGGAATCCTGCCACCGTGGGTCCGAGTGGCTCCCATTCGAGCTCGTCTCCTTCTCCCGGACTCCTGTCTCCTTCAGTCGGTGCCTCTCTGGGCTAGCTCAGACATCTTTAAATTCCATCCAGGAGGGCAAAGGGGGTGAAGGCGAGGATGCCCAGCTCTTGGACACTTGTTGGGAAAGATCAGGAGAGACGAGGCGAGGTTAGGGAGGGAGGTGGGGGTGGAGGCTGCTGAGGCCGCGGCTGCTCTTCCCCCTGGTGGGGAAAAGAAGAATTGCAGCGGGCCCCGCGGGTTAAACAGCAACGGAGACTCCAGCTCCCAAGGAGACACAATCTAAATAATAATTAATAATAATATTGGTATTTGTTAAGCGCTTACTATGTGAAGAGCACTGTTCTAAGCGCTGGGGTAGATACAGGGTCATCAGATTGTCCGACGTGAGGCTCACACTTAATCCCCATTTTACAGATGAGGGAACTGAGGCCCAGAGAAGTTAAGCGACTTGCCCACAGTCACACAGCTGACAAGTGGTAGAGCCGGGATTCGAACTCATACCCTCTGACTCCCAAGCCCGTGCTCTTTCCACTGAGCCACGCTGCTTCTTTAGTGAGCGCTTACTATGTGCAGAGCACTGTACTAAGCGCTTGGAATGTACAATTCGACAACAGATAGAGACAATCCCTGCCCATCGACGGGCTCGCAGTCTAATGGAGGGAGACAGACGGACAAAAACAATAATAATGGGATTTGTTGAGCGCTTACTACATGCAAAGCACTGCTCTAAGCGCTGGATGGCAGAGCCCTACAAAAGAACCAGTGCTTTTGGGCAACGGCTGTCAATCTGGCAGACTCCTGAGCCACTAACAATAATAATAATGTTGGTATTTGTTAAGCACTTACTATGTGCAGAGCACTGTTTTAAGCACTGGGGGAGATACAGGGTAATCAGGTTGTCCCACGTGAGGCTCACAGTCTTCATCCCCATTTTACAGATGGAACTGAGGCATAGAGAAGTGAAGTGACTTGCCCACAGTCACACAGCTGAGAAGCGGCAGAGCTGGGATTCGAACCCATGACCTCTGACTCCCAAGCCCGTGCTCTTTCCACTGAGAAGTCATGCTTCTGGGCTAGTGATTATTATCCCTAATAATGATGATGGTACTTGTTAAGTGCTTACTATGTACCAGGCACAGTTCTAAGGCTACTTCTGTGGTTGGTATTATGCTTGTCATATTTATTCCCTGGGTGGTATCATCCCGATCCTCACACTAGCAGGTCCCAGAAGAGTCCTGCAGTGGCTGGAGGACCTGGGGAGTGACCTCCAATCAGCCAATCAGTGGTATTTATTTAGCGCTTCCAATGTGCAGAGCACTGTACTAAGCACGTTTAGGACAGTACGCTTCAGTGGAGTTGGCGGACGCGTTCCCTGACCACAGCGAGTTTACCAACTTTCCGAGGCTTGATGTTTTGAGGTGGGGAGTGAAGGGAAGAGTCAGGGAGGAGGTGGGGGGTGGGTGGCAAGGTTGTAGCATGGCTCAGTGGAAAGTGCCCGGGCTTTGGAGTCAGAGGTCTTGGGTTAGAATCCCGTCTCTGCCACTTGTCAGCTGTGTGACTGTGGGCAAGTCACTTCACTTCTCTGGGCCTCAGTTACCTCATCTGTAAAATGGGGATTAAGACTGTGAGCCCCACGTGGGACAACCTGATTCCCCTGTGTCTACCCCAGCGCTTAGAACAGTGCTCTGCACATATAGTAAGTGCTTAACAAATACCAACACTATTACTGTTGGGGAGATGCCCCATCCTGTGTATTGCACCACCCTCTCTTCCCAACTTAGAGGGGTGGGGGCGTCTTCCACAGAAATAATTAATAATAATAATTGTTATTATTATTATTGTACTTGTTAAGCCCTTACTTAAGTGCTGGGGTAGTTACAAGTTAATCAGGTTTGACACAGTCCCTGTCCCATTTGGGGCTCACACTCATCCCCATTTTAAAGATGTGGTAACTGAGGCACCGAGAATTTGAGTGACTAGTCCAAGGTCACAAAGCAGACACGTGGGGGAGCCGGAATTAGGACCCAGATCCTTCTCACTCTCAGGGCCATGTTCAACCAACTAAGCCAGCGAAGTGCTTATCTGTAGCATTCTTCCAATAAAAATAATAATAATAATAATGGTTTTTGATAAGTGCCCACTATGAGGCAAGCACCTTAGTAAGCTCTGGGGTAGATAATCAGGTAATAAGGTAATCAGGTTGTCCCCCGTGGGGCTCAGTCTTAATCCCCATTTTACGGATGACGTAACAGCACAGAGAGGTTAAGTGACTTGCCCAAAGTCACATAGCTGATAAGTGGTGGCCGGGATCAGAATTTTCTCAGCTTCCCTTTGCCCCTTTGAACCTAATGTGTGATATTCCATTTCCCTTCTGCTTCAGGTAGCTACACTGAATGGTTTCAGTAGGAATCCTTCCTGGAGTTTGTTTGAACTATTTTGTTTGGTCTTTACACTTATCTTATGGGAAATCCACAGAGATTGGCAGGAGGCAAGCAATCTAGGGTCCAGGGATCAACCGTATATTTAATGAATTGATCAATGGTATTTATTGAGCGCTTATTGTGTGCAGAAAACTGGGCTAAGCATTTGAGAGTACAGTATAACAGTTGGTAGACAAGCTCTCTGCCCACAGCAAGCTCGCAGTTTAGAGGAGACTATAAACCATAGGCTTCCCTACTATTGTCCTTTGCCATTTATGCACTGAGCCCACCTAAGAAAATAAACTGTGGAATCCATACCGGTCTTTATAAATCCCACGGAGTACCAAGATCAAGCGGTAGACAAAAGATTGCTTGGGGCTGCATCTCACCAGTCAATTGATTCTATCTGAACAGTGCTAGATCCGGCAAAAATTAAAAAGATATATCAGTGTTCAAGAGAACATCTGTTGCACATTTATTAGCAGGTTTATTAGCGTTATAAGCATATGTGGAAATCATATAAAGGGCTCTCTGTTTAATAAATGCCTTAACAGTTTTATTGGTGGAAATTTGAAACACCAAATATTGTATTTGGGCGGCTCTAAGCTGCTCTGGCCCAAGTAATTGCCGACCTCTGCCCTAGACCTATATATTAGGATCCTTATAAATGGTAGTCTGTTGAAAAAGGGTTTTTTTAAATAATACATTTTTTTCAGCAGACAACTATAAGCAGAAAGTTAGGGCTTTCAGAAGTATCAAGGTCTTTACCTCAGTGCATGTGGATGCAACTTTACCCAAATATCTTTTATTTTGCGTGCTAAGAAGTAGCCACTAAAAGGTTATTTCTGCTAATTGTTCCAGGTGTCCCCATCAGTCTATCCATGGTATATATTGAGCACTTACTATGTGCAGAGCACTATACTAAGCGCTCAGAAGGGTATAATATGTCAGAGCTGATAGACATGTTCCCTGCCTACAACAAGCTTACAGTCTAGCTGTTCCAAAAAAACTAATTCTATTCCCCTCTTCAAAATCCTACTTAAAGCTCACCTCCTCCAAGAGGCCTTCCCAGACTGAGCTCCCCTTTTTCCTCTGCTCCCTCTGCTCCCCCTCTACCCCCCCTTCACCTCTCCTCAGCTAAACCCTCTTTCCCCCTTTCCCTCTGCTCCTCCCCCTCTCCCTTCCCCTCCCCCCAGCACTGTGCTCTTCTGCTCAATTGTATATATAAATAAAAAACTATTTATTTTGTTAATGGAATGTACATCACCTTGATTCTATTTATTTGCGATTGTTTTAATGAGATGTCCATCCCCTTGATTCTATTTATCGCTATTCTTGTCTGTCCGTCTCCCCCATTAGACTGTAAGCCCGTCAAAGGGCAGGGACTGTCTCTATCTGTTACCGATTTGTACATTCCAAGCGCTTAGTACAGTGCTCTGCACATGGTAAGCGCTCAATAAAGACTATTGAATGAATGAATGAATGAATGAATGAATGCTTCTCAATAGCCACGCTCCTTGTCAGGGCTGCTTCTCATTTGGCAGGGCTCCAGGAGGCGGGACACCAGGGTGCCAGACCACAACCAAGGTACAGTCTCAGAGGAAGCCAGGGGCTCCCCAAACCACCCCTCATCTTCAGCCATTCCTTGCAATCTTGAAACTGCTACTAGGAAAGCCGCCCCTCCATCCCCAGGCGGTTGAAAACCAACCTGATATGATTTGGCCGGTTAGGAAAGAAGTGCCTTCAAAATTGTTTATTTCAAACCAGTTACTGCTTCACCCTGTGCCGCCCTGGCCTGGAAAGGTTGGATTGTAGATTAATGCTCCCATTTCCCTGGCCCCGCCATCTCTCCAGCCACGTCAGCACTCTTATGTATTTATTTGCCTGTTTATTTAGAACTGATTTATTTATCCACTTATATCTACTGTTTATATTTATGATTACGCGCTTTGGGGAAGCTATGTGGCTTAGTGGAAAGAGCACAGGCGGAGGAGACAGCGGACTTGGGATCTAATGCCACCTCTATTACTTGCCTGTTGTGTGACATTGGGCAAGTCTCTTAACTTCTTTGGGCTTCATTTTCTTTATCTGTAAAATGGAGATTCATTCATTCAATCAATCGTATTTAATAATAATTATGGTATTTGTTAAGTGCTTACTATGAGCAGAGCACTGTTCTAAGCGCTGGGGTAGATACAGGATAATCAGATTGTCCCACACGGGGCTCACATTTTTTAATCCCCATTTTTACAGATGAGGTAACTGAGGCACAGAGAAGTTAAGTGACTTGCCCAAGGTCACACAGCAGACAAGTGGCGGAGCCGGGATTAGGACCCATGACCTCTGACTCCCAAGCCCGTGCTCTTTCCACTAAGACATGCTGCTTCATTCAGTGCTTACTTACTGTATGCAGAGCACTTTACTAAGTGAGAGAGTAAAATACATCAATAGACACATTCCCTGCTCACAACAAGCTTAGTTTCATTCATGCATTCATTCATTCAGTTGTATTTATCCAGCGCTTATTGTGTGCAGAGCACTGTACTAAGCGTTTGGGAAAGTACAATACAGTACTGAAGAGAGAAAATCCCTGCCCACAACAAACTCGCCGTCTGGAGCGGGGGAGACAGACATCAGTGCAAGTAAAAAGACATCAATACAAATAAATAAAATTACAGATATATACGTAAATGCTGTGGGACGAAGGGAGGGGGAAACAACAAAGGGGGCGAGTCAAGGTGATGCAGAAGAGAGTGGGAGATGAGGAAAAGCGGGGTTTAGTCTGGGAAGGTTTCTTGGAGGAGATGTACCTTCAGTAAGGCTTTGAAGCGGGGGAGAGTAATCCTCTGGTGGATTTGAGGAGGGAGGGTGTTCCAGGACAGAGGTAGGACATAGGCCAGGGGTCAGCGGAGAGACAGACGAGACGGAGGCACATTGAGAAGGTTAGCACCAGAGAACCGGGGTGTGTGGTCTGGGTTTAGGAGAGAAGTGAGTGAGGTAGGAGGGAGTGAGGTGATGGAGCACTTTAAAGCCAATGGTGAGGAGTTTTTGTTTGATATGGAGGTGGATAGGCAACCACTGGACATTCAATTCCTGGACTCTCTCCTGCTTAGGCTGTGAGCCCTATCTGAGCCAGAGACTGTACGTGATCTGATAAGCTTGTAATTATCTTTCGGTGAGTTCAGTGCTTGGCACATAGTAAGTGCTTGCTTTACAAATACCACAATTACCACTCTTATGACTGGTAGGGGTTGTTTACATTTATATCCCTATTGGCTCCCTCACTAGAATAGAAATTTCTCCAGGTTAGAAATCATGAGTCATGCTTTGTTTGTTTCCCAAGTGCCCGGACTAATGCTCTGAACACAGCAAACACTGAGCAGTGGTCATAACATTTATTAAGATGCACTGAGTGCAGAAGGACTGGGTTCTAATCCCAGCTCTGCCACTTGTCTTCTGTGTAACTTAAGTCAAGTCACTTCACCTCTGTGCCTCAGTTACCTCCTCTGTAAAATGGGGATTAAGACTATGAACCCCATGTGGGACACAGACTGTTTCCAACCTGATTAGCTTGTATTTACCCCAGGGCTTAGTACAGTTCCTGGCACAGAGTAAGCACTTAATAAATACCATTACTAATTACAAATACCATTACCATACCTGTACTAAGTGCTTGGAAAGTACACTCCTCCCTGCCCACAAGAAAATTACATTCTAATGGGAGGAGAAAGACAAATAAGTACTTACAGAGTAATCAAAATAAATAACTGAATGTACAACTGAATAAACACATAAACGTAAATGCTGAGGATGGGTATAATAAATCAGAACAGTAGGGCTAAAGATGGTATAGGTCTTTATATGTCTTAGGAGCAACCAGTATAGTGATTTGTCCTCAAAATTTGCACAGTACAGCTCTCTGCACAGAGTTAGTGCCTAGCACCGGCTTCTGCTTAAAGTAGGGGCCCAATTCAGTGTTCTACCTAAAGTAACCATTCTGGTATAGTTCTATGCACCCAACAGATGTCCCATACAACACTAAGCAACTGGTAGGTCCTCCGTACAGTGCCCTACATATATTAAGTTTCCAGTACAGTACCAGGAGGTGTTCAATATGGTATTCAGTTCCCATCAGGCACCAAATCCCATATTGTAGGTCTCCAGTACAGTGCTCTGCACACAGTGAACATCTTGTACAGTGCTCTGTACACAGCAGAAGTAATGGTTCTTTGGTTTTAAGATGCCACTGCAACAGGGTGATAGCTTTGCAGAGAGTGGGATGAGGCATGGGGAAGTGTGGACCAGGCTGGGAGCATCTATCTATCATCATCATCCTCTTCATCTTCCTCCTCATCCACGGTATTTATTTATTATTTTACTGAGTGTGAAACACCTTTCTGAGCACATGAGAGAGTACAGCAGAAGCAACACACATGATCGGTGCCCTCCATCTAATGGAATGGGTAGAAAAACAAAAATTATGTACAAATAGTGGAAGCAGGAAGAATGAGGGTAAAACAGAGTCCTGGAGGTATGGCCCTATTGGATTTTGGGGAGCTTCACTATTCAAGTTTTTTTCTTAATTTAAGATCAAATGATCACAATTCGGGGTTCAAAGCTGTTAACTATCAATCGATCAATTGTATTTTTTGCATGTTCACTGTGTAGAACTCTGTACTAAGTGGTTGGGAGAGTACATTCTAACAGAGTTTGTAGAAACATTCACTGCCCTAAATGAGCTTATAGTCTAGTGGGGGAGACAGTCATTAGTGTGAATGAATAAAATACGGATTTGTACATAAGCACTGTGGGGCTGAGGATGAGATGAATACCAAGTGCCCAGGAGGAACAGATCCAAGGAAAAAGACAATGCAGCAGAGAGAGGGAGCTGGGGAAAAGAGGGCTTAATAGGGGAAGGCCTCTTGCAGGAGATGGGACCTTAATAAAACTTTGAATGTGAGGAGACTGTGGTCTGGCATATGAGGTGAGGGATGGAATTGATGCTCTACAAAACTTGCTTTTTATTTGTTTGCATGGACTAGTGGCAAGAGCACGGGCTTGGGAGTCAGAGATCGTGGGTTCTAATCCCCTTTCTGCCACTTGTCTGCTGTATGACCTAGGTCAAGTCACTTAACTTCTCTGTTCCTCAGTTACTTCAAATGGGGATGGAGACTGTGAGCCCAACGTGGGACAAGCTGATTAACTTGTATCTACCCCAAGGCTTAAAACAGTGCTTGGCACAAAGTTAAGTGCTTAACAAATACCATCATAGTTATTATTATTATTTGTATAAAATCGCTTTTGGGCTACACTGCAGTCTTGAAAAATGTACCAGACTGACTTGGACCATTTCAAATTCATTTGTACCCGCTGTAGCTCTGTCCTGTCTTCTGCTCAGCAACAGTACTTGTCCTTCTTCATCAGCTCCCATGCTCACTAACCCCAACTACTCATCCTGATCTTTAATTTCCTCCTGAAACCCCCTGTGCCCCCTCCCCCACTCTCTCCCCTGACCATCTTGCCAACTACTTGGTTGAAAAAATCAAAACCACCAGTAGAGAAGCAGCGTGAGCTGGTAGAAAGAACACAGGTCTGGGAATCAGAAGGACCTGGGTTCTAATCTTGGCTCTGCCACTTGTCCACTGTGTGACCTTAGGAAAGTCACTTAACTTCTCTGGGCCTCAGTTCCCTCATCTGTAAAATGGGGATTAAGACAGTGAGTCCCATGTGGGTCATGGACTGTATCCAACCTGATTAGCTTGTATCTACCACGGTGCTTAGTACAGTGCCTGCCAGTGTGGCCTAGTGGAAAGAGCACGGGCTTGGGAGTCAGAGGTCGTGGGTTCTAAATCTGGCTCCACCACGTGTCAGCTGTGTGACTTTGGGCAAGTCACTTAACTTCTCTGTGTCTAAATTACCTCATCAGTAAAATGAGGATTAAGACTGTGAGCCCCACCTGGAACAACCTGATAACCTTGTATCTCCACCTGAGCTTAGACCAGTGCTTGGCACATAGTAAGTTCTCTAGACTGTAAGCCTATTGTGGGCAGGGATTGTCTCTATTGCTGAATTGTACTTTCAAAGAGCTTAGTACAGTGTTCTACACACAGTAAGCACTCAGTAAATATGATTGAATGATTGAACATAGTAAGAACTTAACAAGTACCATAAAAAGTACCATGTGAGCCGCTCAAATCTCCCCCTTACCTCCCCAGCTTCCTCCCATCCCCACATTCACTCTCTCCATCCTTTTCTGACAGCATTTTAAAGATCTCCTACTACCAACTATGTTATATAGTATTCTTCTAAATGGTGCTCTGCACACAGCAAGTGCTCAATAAATCCACTGATTACTTTCAAAATCTTTTCCATCCACCTGGGCCTCCGATCTCATTCCTTCTCAACGTTGTATTCATTCATTCATTAAAACAATTGTGTCCATTCTTATTCCTACTTGATCACCACCTTCAACCTCATATTCACTGGCAGTTTTCTCTTCTTCCTTCAGACATGCCCTCGTCTGCCCTATGTTAAAAAAGTTCCTTCTGGCTCTATTGCATTATCCAGTTACTGCCCATCTCCCTTCTCCTTTTCCTCCTCCAACTCCTCAGTTGGTTTGTCTCCTCTCCCTCCAACTCTCTTCTTGAGCCTCTGCTTACTTCACTCAATCAATCACTCAATCAGTGGTATTTATTGAGGGTGAAGAGCGTCGTACTCAACGCTTGGGAGGAGAGTAAAGCAGAACTGGTAGACACATTCTCTGCCCACAAGAAGCTCACACTCCACCGAAAGTACTTTCTTCTTCTAGTCAAATCCAACGGCTTCCACTTTATCCCAATATTCATCAGTCTTTTGGCTTTGATACTATAGGCACTTCCTTCTCCTGGAAATGTAAACTAAGCTTGGTTTTTCTGACCCAGTTCTCTCCTGGTTCTCCTCCTACCTCTCTGGCCAATCCTTTTCAGCCTTTCACCAGCTCTTCCTCTGCTTCCTCCCCCCAGCAATGGCTGTTCTTCAAGACTCTGTTCTGGGTTTCCTTCACTCCTCTATTTTCACTTATTCTCTTGGGGAACTCATCCACTCCCGTAACTTCAACCACCCCCTCTATGCAGTTGATTCCCAAATCTACCTTGCTAACCCTTACTCTCTCCTTCTCTTCAAGCTAGTGCTTCCTCCCGCCTCCAAGATATCTTTACATGAATGTCCTGTAAGCGCTTCCAGTTCAACTTACCCAAAACTGAACACTTCCAACTCCCTACAAAATCCTCTCCTCTACCTAATTTTCCCATGACAGTTCTCAATCCTGTCATCTTCTCTCTCTCTCAAGCCCAGAACCTTGTCATTATCCTTGACTCCTTCTTCTCTTTCAGCCCCTATATTCATCAAATCCCACCGGCTCTTTTTCACAGCATTTCCACAATCCACCCCTTCCTCTCCATCTAAATGGTCACCTCGCTGGTCCAGTTACTTGCTATATCCTGGCTTGACTATTCCATCAGCCTGTCTCTGGTTGCTCCAAGACTTCACTCTGTTGCCTGGATTATTTTTCTAAAATGTCAGTCTATCCACATCTCCCCCCACCTCAAAAACCTCCAGTAGTTGCCCATTCCTCTCCACCTCAAGCCAAAAATTTAGGGCACTCACTCCCCACTATTCTCTTCTCCCACTACACCTCACCTTGCCCACTTGTTTCTTTTCAAACTAACCTTCTCATTTTGCCTCAGTCTCATCTCTTCCATAACCAATACTTCACTCTCTCCTTCCACTCTGCCTGGAACTTTCTCCCTTTCACCTCCAGCCAAATAATACTTCCTATCTTCAAAGCATTTCAGGCTTCCTCTGACTAATCGCTCATCTCCCCATCCTATATCCTCGGTAAATGCCACTTCGTCACTTCCACATCACTTAAGCACAAGGGGGTATATCTTTATTCTCTATTGCTCCCTCCTATCTGCAATTCATTTTCTTTTCTGTCCTCCAACCTACCCCAAATCGTAAATTCTTGGTGCCAGGGATCATGTCTACTGGTATCAAGCAGAAACTCCTCACTATTGGCTTCAAAGCTCTCCATCACCTTGATCTCTCCTACCTCACCTCCCTTCTCTCCTTCTACAGCCCAACCCACACACTCTATTCCTCTGCCGTTAACCTCCTCACTGTGCCTCGTTCTCACCTGTCCCGCCGTCGACCTCTGGCCCACGTTCTACCTCTGGCCTGGAATGCCCTCCGTCCTTATATCCGCCAAATTAGCACACTTCTCCCCTTCAAAGTCCTGCTGAAAGCTCACCTCCTCCAGGAGGTCTTCCCAGAAAAAGCCCCTCTTTTCCTCTTCTCCTCTTCCCCTCCCCATAGCCTTGACTCCCTCCCTCTGCTCTACCCCCCTGCCCCACAGCACTTGAATATATATGTACATATTTATTATTCTATTTATTTTATTAGTGATATGTGTATATCTATAATTCTATTTATTTATATTGATGCCTGTCTACTTGTTTTGTTTTGTTGTCTGTCTCCCCCCTTCTAGACTGTGAGTCCATTGTTGGGTAGACAGTATCTGTTTGTTGCCGAATTGTACTTTTCAAGCATTTAGTACAGTGCTCTGCGCACAGTAAGTGCTCAATAAATATGATTAAATGAATGAATGAATGAATACTGTTTCTACCCAATCTTCGCAATTACCATCTCTGCACAGTGATTCCCAAATTTGTTAATGAATTGTACATTGCCTTGATTCTATTTAGTTGCCATTGTTTTTACGAGATGTTCTTCCCCTTGACTCTATTTATCGCCATTGATCTTGTCTGTCCGTCTCCCCCGATTAGACTGTAAGCCCGTCAAACGGCAGGGACTGTCTCTATCTGTTGCCGACTTGTTCATTCCAAGTGCTTAGTACAGTGCTCTGCACATAGTAAGCGCTCAATAAATACTATTGAATGAATGAATGAATACCTCTGCAGCCCTGGTCTCTCCTTCTCTGCAGTTTTGCATATCCTTCTGCCTACAAGGCATCTCTAGTTAACACACCCTACTCAGAAGTCCTCATATTCCCTCCCAAACCCTGACCTCCTCCTGATTTTTCCATCACTGTAGATAACCCCACCATCCTTCCTGTCTCACGAACCCATAAGCTTGGCATTATTCTTGACTCATCTCTCTCATTCAACACTCACATTCAGTCTGTCACACAATCCTGTTACTTCTACCTTCCCAACAGAATCCAACCTTTCCTTTCCTTTCAAACTTCTAGCATATTGATCCTAGCACTTATCCTATTCCACCTCTACTACAGCATCAACCTCCTCCTCCTGACCTCCCTGTCTCCTGTCTCTCTCCTCTCCTGCTGTCTCTCTCCTCTCCAGTTCATAATTCACGCCCGGATCATTTTTCTGAAAATATCTATCTCCCCACTCCTCAAAAACCTCCAATGATTGCCCATCCACCTACACATCAAACAGAAACTCCTTATCATCGGCTTTACAGTACTCAATCAGCTCACCCCTCTTACCTCGCTGATCAACATATTCTCTGCACCTTGATCTAGTCTATGCCACCACCGACCCCTTGCCCATGTCCTCCCTCTGACCTGGAGCTCCCTCCCCCCTCAAACTTGACAATCCACCACTTTCCCCATCTTCAAATCCCTCCTAAAATCACATCTCCTCCAAGAGAAGGACTAATTCCTCATTTCCCCTCTCTGCCTTACCCTCTAACATTGATGATGCACTTGGCTGGGTACCCGTTATGTATTTTAAAACTCAATCCAGCCACACAGCACTTATGTATTTTCCTACCCACAAATTATTTTAATGTCTGCCTCCCCCTGTAGATTGTAAGTCAGTCAATCGTATTTATTGAGCACTTACTGTGTGTGCAGAGCACTGTACTAAGTACTTGGGAGAGTACGATATAGCAATATAAAAGACCCAGCTCCTTGAGGGCAGGGATTGCACTTACCAACAGAGTTCCCAAGTGCTTAGCACAGTGGCCTGTGCACAGTAAGCAATCGATAGCATTGACGGACTATTGACCGACCATTGACCAGTGATCAATTGATTTCCAGCATTTAGTACAGTGTCCTCCACCACGTAGGTGCTCAATAAATGCTACTGATATATCGATAGATTGGACATCGTTTAACTTCAAAATAACTTATATATTACCTTAGATTAGCTGTTTAATAAACTCTAAACCATAGACAATACATATGTATACGTAGTCATATATATTCATTCATTCATTCAATTCAATAGTATTTATTGAGCGCTTACTATGTGCAGAGCACTGTACTAAGCGCTTGGGATGAACAAGTCGGCAACAGATAGAGACAGTCCCTGCCGTTTGAAGGGCTTACAGTCTAATCGGGGGAGACGGACAGACAAAAACAATGGCGATAAATAGAGTCAAGGGGAAGAACATCTCGAAAGACAATGGCAACTAAATAGAATCAAGGCGATGTACAATTCGTTAACAAAATAAATAGGGTAACGAAAATATATACAGTTGAGCGGACGAGTACAGTGTTGTGGGGATGGGAAGGGAGAGGTGGAGGAGCAGAGGGAAAAGGGGAAAAAGAGGGTTAAGCTGCGGAGAGGTATATATCATTATGGGCATATTTATTTCTATTTATTTTATGATTTTAAGCAAACTGTGTGTGTCCAGTCAAACCATCTAAATCTACCCTAGTGCTTAGCATAGTACTCGGGACATAGAAAATGTTTAATAAATACCCAAATTAGCACCATTGTTTAAGAGCCCCCTCTTCCTGCCCTAATAGCCCAAAGTCTTGGGCTGGAGCCACTAAACTTTTTGGGTTAATGAGGCCCAAATAACAGGAAATAGACCTTGGCTTCACTGACTCCATCCTCTCCTAGTTCTCCTCTTTTCTCTCTGGATGTCCTTTCTCAGTCTCCTTCCTGGGCTCCTCCCATCCCCTAACTGTAGGGGTCCCTCAAGGTTCAATTCTTGGTCCCCTTCTATTTTCCATCTACGCTCACTCCCTTGGAGAACTCACTTGCTCTCGCGGCTTCAACTATCATCTCTATGCAGATGATACCCAAAACTACATCTCCTCCCCTCTTCTCTCTCCTCCCTCCAGGCTCGCATCTCCTTCTGCCTTCAGGACATCGCTACTTGGATGTCCTCCTGCCACTTCCAACTCACCATGTCCAAGACAGGGCTCCTTATCTTCTCTCCCGAAGCCTGTCCTCTCCCAAACTCTCCCTTCATTGTGGACGGCACAACCATCTTTCCCGTCTCACAGGCCCTCGACCTTGGTGTCATCCTTGACTCCACTCTCTCATTCACCTCACATATCCAATCTGTCACCAAATTCTGCTGGTCTCACCTTCACAGCATTGCCAAGATCCGCCCTTTCCTCTCCATCCAAACCTCTACCACGTTAGTACAATCATTCATCCTTTCCTGACTGGATTACTGCATCAGCCTCCTTCTGACCTCCCAACCGCCTGCCTCTCCCGACTTCAGTCCATTCTTCACTCCGCTGCACTGATTATCTTTCTACCGAAATGTTCTGGGCATGTCACACCGCTCCTCAAAAATATCCAGTGGTTGCCTATCAACCTCCATATCAAACAAAAACTCCTAACTATTGGCTTCAGAACTCTCCATCCCCTTGTCCCTTCTTACCTCACCTCCTTTCTCTCCTTCTACAGCCCAGGCCGCACTCCGCTCCTCTGGTGCTAACCTCACTGTGCCTCGTTCTCGCCTGTCTCACTGCCGACCCCTGGCCCACGTCCTACCGCTGACCTGGAACGCCCTCCCACCTCAAATCCGCCAATCACTCTTTCCCCCTTCAAAGCCCTACTGAAGGAACACCTCCTCCAAGAGGCCTTCCCAGACTAAGTGCCACTTTTCCTCAGCTCCCCCTCCCTTCCGCTCCCCCTCACTCCCTTTTCTCTTCCCCCCTCTCCCTGCCCTACAGCACTTGTGTATATATGCATGTATCTATAATTCAAATTATTTACATTGATGCCTGTTTACTTGTTTTGATGTCTCTCTCCCCCACCTCTAAAATGCAAGCCCGTTGTGGGCAGGCATTGTTTCTCTTTATTGCTGTATTGTACTTTCCAAGCGCTTAGTACAGTGCTCTGCATACAGTGAGCACTCAATAAATATGATTGAATGAATGCATGAATAGAACAAGTATATCAGAATGAAGTAGCTGAAAAATAATTGTATATATAAGTAAATAATTGAACATTTAAATGTATAATATATAATTAAAAATATACACAGGTACAAAAGTATTGGGCATACAAATGAACTAAGTAAGTGTTAAGAAGTTATTGAGTTGATATGACTGGGTTGTTGTGAATTAATCGGGGAAGGCTTCCTGGAGGAGGTGGGACAGTATCTTTTTTTTTAAAGAGGCCTTTTAAGATGGAGAGAGGCATAGTCTGACTGATTTGGGGGTTTGGAGAGGTCTGAACAATGGGATGGAGGTCAGAGAGTTGAGAGTGAAGTTCAGTTAGGTGAACTTGGGAAGAGCAAAGAGTGCAAGCTGGGAGGAGTGAGGAGGGCTGATATGTAAAATGGAGAAGGCTGAAGAGAGCCTAGGATGGGAAATGGCTGTCAAGTTCCATTTTTGTTTTCCACCGAACTGGGTCCACTTCCGTGAAATCAGAAGTAGTTGTCAAGTTTCCTGGAGCCTGATTCAAGGTTCCCGCTGGGCCCCAGGAACCGTCATTGGCTGGGCTCACCCCCTTTCCCTGTTCCCAGGGAGAACCCTGCAGACCAAGCCTGCTGCCAGGCCAAGCTTCATTTCTACAAGGTGGTTTTAGGTTACGGCTAACTTGAAGATCTCCAAGACCTTCTAGAGTACATTATTTCCAACACTGCCTCCTTCCTAGTGGTCCACCTGCTTTTAATTAAAAAACAAACGAACAAGCCAAAAACCACTTTGAATATATCAAGAACTTTTATTTTTCCAAAATGCTTTCACATCAATTATCTTGGTTAACCCTCACAACATCGCCCTAAGGTATGATCCCCATTTTACAGATGAGGAAACTGAGGCCCAGAGTGCTTACACAGTGGGCCAGGAGCCGAGGTGGGATTAGAACTCAAGTTTTGCAGACTCCCAGTCCCATGCTGTTTCTTAGACCAAAGTACCTTAGAAGAAGGGGAAATGTAAATTGCTGCAAACTGATTTTTCTATTCCCACTTGGTAGTGAGTTTTGAAAAACCATGTCTCTCTCGAAGTCTGGAGGCAACTTTGTATCCAAAGGTTGGGAATCCTGAAGGGGCATCAACTTGCATAAGGTGGAGACCCACAGTCCTGAAGTTCAGCTGAAGGATTTTTCAATCCACACAGTGTGAGAGAGTTATTTGGTGATCATATTTTGGAAAGGGGGGTGGGAACTGAAGAGTCAAGAATCTGGTAACAATATACCATTTTTTCAAAGGAGAAAAAGATAATCCTAAGGGTAATGACAAGATTTACTTTGCATTTTCGAATTCAAATTTCCCCACCTTGTTTGTCCTGTAAAGTACCAGATAGAGGAGACGACATGACCTGATGGAAAGAAAATGGGTGTGGCCAGGATTTCTAATCCCAGCTCTACCCCTGGTCTGCTGCAGGACTTTAGGTAAAATCACTTAAACCCTCTGTGCCTCAGTTTCTTTACCTGTAAAGTGGGGATAGTAATATCTGCTTCTTCCTATATCACAGTGATGTTGGGAGGATAAAATGAGATCATTAATGTGAAAGTGCTTTGGAAAAATAAAAATGCTAAACATGTCTCCTTCAAGAGGCCTTCTCTGACTAAGCCCTCATTTCCTCTTCTCCCACTCCCTTCTGCATCACCCTAGCACTTGAATTTTCTTCCTTTATAGTAATAATAATAATTATGGCATTTGTTAAGCTCCTACTATGTGCCGGACACTGTACTAAGCGCTGGGGTGGATACAAGCAAATTAGATTGGACACAGTACCTGTCCCGCGTGGGGCTCACAGTCTCAATCCCCATTTTACAGATGAGGGAACTGAGGCCCAGAGAAGTGAAGTGTCTTGCCCAAGGTCACGCAACAATTTGTGGAGCTGGAATTAGAACTCTGGACCTTCTGGCTCCCAGGTCTGTGCTCTATCTACGACACCTTGCTGCTTACCATTCACAGCCTCTCTCAGCCACACAGCACTGATGTACATTTTCATAATTTTTTATTTATATTAATGTCTATCTTCCCCACAAGACTAAGATCACTGTGGGCAGGGAATGCTTCTACCAACTCTGTTGTTATACTGTTACATCATACTCTCCCAGATGATTAGTATAATGCTCTGTACACAGTAAGCACTTAGTACAATTGCTTGAATCTTAATTTTACAGATGGAGAAGTGCAGTGCAGCCCGGGGAGGTTAAGTGACTTGTCCAAGGTCACCCAGCTCATCTGAGCTGGAGCCAGAATTCCTAATCCCCAAACCTGGGCACTTTCCATGAGGTTCTGTTGCTTTCCAAACCTGCAGAATCTGGCCCAGGCATGGGATCATTCCACTGGTTTCTCTTTTTTTTTTTCATGGTGTCCCTGATGTATCCCCTCTGAGCTTCTGAGCAAGCCGGGCCCTACAATTTACAATTTCAAACCACTGTGAGGACAACAAAGGGTGTTCCCAGCCTAGTGCAGAACGGATGAGGCCTTGGGGAATCTCAAAAGGGTTGGGGTGCCTTCAAACCCAACTCAGCCCTCTGATTTCAGTCATCTGTAAAATGGGGATTAACTGTGAGCCTCACGTGGGACAACGTGATTACCCTGTATCTACCCCAGTGCTTAGAACAGTGCTCTGCACTTAGTAAGCGCTTAACAAATACCAACATTATTATTTCTGCCCCTGGGGAGCTGAGCAGAGAGGAGCTCACCCGGGAGAGTCCAGAGCCAAGCCAAGGTGTGGTGGGCATAGATAGAGGCCCCAGGGCCCCTGGTAGCAAGACTCCGAATCCAGGCAGTCTTGAAATAGTTCCTGGGGGCAGGGGTAGGCTGAAGAGAGGGGCTGGGGATGGGGGGGAATAGAGGGTGCAATTCTTGAGGATAAACGAAACCACAAGGCACCCACACTGTACTATCCCAGCTCTGCCATTTATCTGGGCTCCACAGAATCCTTAATGGAAATAAATGAGTCCAGACTTAAAGGAAGGCAGGTATTTTCACCAAACTGCCTCCCTGTCTTCTCTGTTTGTTTCTTTTCTTCCCAAGCAGGGGGTGCAGAGAGACTGTCATCCCCCAGCCTCTGGGGGACACCCTCCCCAACTGCTGTTGACCCCAACCCCTCCCCACTGCTGGAGGAAGGGGAGGGAATAGAGGCAAGGGGGAGCTCTGAGAGGACAGGGCAGTTAAGGAGGAGAAGAGAGTCAGGGCTCTGAGAACCTGCCCCCCACTCAATGGCCCTGAGAAGCCCCCTATTTGAGGAAGAAGTGCCCCCCTCCCAGTTCTTCTCCTCTCCTTTGAGACCCCTCTACCTGTAGAAAGGACTCGATTCTCATCTCATGCTTTTTCTCTCACATCTCCCTGCAGTTGGTTATTGCAATCTGCCCTCACTGCCCCCATGGCTATGAGCCTCTCTTCTGTCCAGCGGCCTCCGCGCTTTTCTCCTGCCCCATCATTCAGTTGCATTTACTGAGCTCTTACTGTGCACTGTACTATGCCCTTGGGAGAGTAAAGATGATGATGATGAAGATGGTATTTGTTAAGCACTTACTATGTTGCCAAGCACTTTTCTAAGCACTGGGATAGATACAAGGTAATCAGGTTGTTCCCCATGGGGCTCACAGTCTTAATCTCCATTTTACAAATGAGATAACTGAGGCGCAGAGACTTGTCCAAAGTCACACAGCTGACAAGTGGCACAACGGCATTAGAACCCACGACCTCTGACTTCCAAACCAGTGTTCTTTATGCTACGATGTGACAGAGGGGATAGACATATTTCCTGCCTGTAGTGAGCTTCCTCTCTTGCTTACAGGCCCCCAGGGCCAGCCCCGCACCCTGCAACCAAGCTGGTGGGCCTGGGTGGAAGGGGGGTGGTCAAGGAGGGGCCCCTCCTCCTTGGTGGGTGGGGTGGAGGTCCGAGCAAACTAGGTGGGACCGGCAGGAGCTGCAGGGACCCCCACTGGGGATGGGCTCAGGGTCCTCTCCTCTGCTCCCTGGAATCCTAATAATATTAGTAATAATGATGGCATTTGTTAAGCACTTACTGTATGCCAAGGACTTTTCTAAGTGCTGTGGTAGATACAAGGTAATCAAGTGGTCCCACTTGGGGCTCACACTCTTAGTCCTCATTTTACAGATGAGGTGAGACTTGCCCAAGGTCACACAGCGGACGAGTGTGGCGTCATGGCTAGGGCACGGGTCTGGGAGTCAGAAGGTCATGGGTTCTAAACCCGACTCCACCATCTGTCTGCTGTGTGACCTTGGGCAAGTCCCTTTACTTCTCTGGGCCTCAGTTCCCTCATATGTAAAGTGGGGATTGAGACTGTGAGCCCCACGTGGGACAGGGACTGTGTCCAACCTAATTTGCTTGTTTTCATCCCAGAGCTTAGTACAGTGCTTGGCACATAGTAAGCACTTAACAAATGCCATAATAATATTAATGTGGCGGAGGTAAGATTCGAACCCAGGCCCTCTGACCCCCAAGCCTGTGGTCTTACCACTAAGTCATGGAGCACTCTTGGGCTGGGCTGGGATGGGGAGGCGGGTGGCAGGGGGACCCCGGCCGAGGAGCCGGGTTAGGGAAGGGCCCCCAGGCTTGGAAGACCTGTGCCCCCGCTCCCCCACTCACGGGGCCCGCTTCCCTCCGTCTCCCTTCCTCCTTCTCTCCCCCAACCTCGGGAGCTTCCAGGAGGAGGAGGAGGAGGAGGAAGAGGAGGAGGAGAAGGAGGAGAAGGAGGAGGAGAAGGAGGAGGAGGAGGCTCACTTCTCCCACCCCCTATGTGTTAGGGATTACTTCCACCCCCTTTCCCCACACGCCCTCATCAGACTGACCCCTCCGACCCCTACCCACTGCAAAAGAGAAGCTGGTGGGATCCCCTAGATTCCTATTTTGCTCAGGGGTGAGAAATCTTTTACACACTCTCTCTCACCCACACGCATTTAGGTACTCACACTGAAGCACAAGTACACACGCATCCGTGCACACAACAAACATACACTTGGACCCACATTCACAAGGATACTTTCCTATACTCACACCCACACATATTCAACTCTCTCACTCACACCCACAGCCACACATCCACCCACGCACACACCCATTCACCCTCCCATACACAGACTCCCCCCCCCCCCAGTCAGATACTTTCCTACACTAACACCCCCCCCCCCCACAATATACTCTCTCAAACACCCACACCCCCAGTCACCCACCCATGCAGAAACACCGCCCCCCCCATCAGATACTTTCCTACACTAACACCCACACACAGTATACTCTCTCTCACACACTCACACCCACACCCCCATTCACCCACCCATACACAAACAACCGCCCCCCCCAACCCCAACACGCAATCAGATACTTTCCTACACTAATACCCTCACACAATATACTCTCTCACACACCCACGCCCCCCACCCCCACACAATCAGATACTTTCCTACACGAACACCCACACACAATATACTCTCTCTCTTACACCCCCACACCCACACCCCCATTCACCCACCCATACACAAGCACACCGCCCCCCACAATCAGATACTCTCTTACACTAACACCCACACACATGCACACCCCCATTCACCCACCCACACACAAACACCACCCCCCAATCAGATACTTTCCTACACTAACGCCCCCACAGAATATATTCTCTCTCCCTCACACCCACACCCCCATTAACCCACCCATACACAAACCCCCCCCCCCCATCAGTTACTTTTCTATACTAACACCCGCACACAATATACTCTCTCACACATCCCCCCCCCCCCGCAGCCCCCATCCCCACTCACTCACCCACACCCCCACACAAACGGATACTTTCTTACACTAACATCCACACACATTTTCTCTCTCACACAGTCATTCATTCATTCAAATGGTATTTATTGAGCGCTTACTGTGTGCAGAGCACCGTACGAAGCCACCCCCACCCATACCCACACACCCAGCCACACCCTTTGCCCGTAGCTGTCTGAGTGCGGGGTCCACCCTGGCGGGCGGGCGGTGCAGATGGTTTTAGGGCGCATCCCTGTCCCTGTCCCCGTCCCCGTGCCCGTGCCTATGCCGGAGGGTCCCGATGTCCCTCACCTGCTGTCCCTCGCTCCTCTGCAGCGGCAGGGGTCAGCGGCCGGGGTCCGGCCCGGCCGGGGTCCCGGAGCTGCTCTCTCCCGGTGGGCAGGGCTCTGTCCGTGGCACCGGGCCGGAGCGTCCCTGCGCCCCGCGGCACCGGACTGGCAGGGTGGACTCTTCTCCTCTTCTCCTCATCCCAACCCATCCCCATCCATCCCGACCCATCCCAACCACCGCCCCCTCCCTCCCCTCTCCTCCTTGGCCCCTCCCCTCCTTTCCCCAGCCCCCTCCCCCCTTCCCCTCCCCCTTTCTCCTGCCTACCGTCTCGGGCCGGACCTGGACCGGACCGGACGGCCTCTTCCCTCCGTCCCCTTGGTCCGGGCCCAGCCGGCCCGGCTTTGGCAGGGCTGTCCGGGGAGTGGGAGGGCGTGTCTCCCCCGTCCCCTCCCCCCGGCCCCCCGCACCGCTCCGCACCGCCCCGTCTGCGGGCCCGGCCGCCCGTCGGAGCCGGGCCGGGGCTGGACGGAGCCGGTGGGACCGGCGGCCTGGGGAGAGGGGACAGGGGGCGTGCGTATGGGTGGGTGGCTGTGTGCCCGGGGGCAGGGAGGGGAGGGGGTCGGTCAGCCTTTATGCCCAATTTCCCCCCGGGAATGGGTGCCAGCCCCCCACTGCCCGGACGGAGCCTAAGGGTCCATCCAGACCCCGGCTCGGACACTCCGAGCAAACACTCTCTCTCTCTCTCTCACACACGCGAAGGCACAAATACACACAGGCACACACAGAGGCCCCCGCAGCCCCGCGCCCTGGGCAGCCCTGCCGAGCGCCGGCCCTCGGGGCGGAGAAGGTGGGCATCTCCCGGCTGCGGGGCCCGTTGGCCAGCGGATGGCGATGGGGGCGGGAAACGCTCTGAACGACCAAGTCCGCGGGCCGCCCGAATTTAACGTGGGACGGGCCAAGGGGGGGCAAGCGGCTTTGGAGAATACCGCTTCTTCCCACCCCCAAGCACGCACCTTCCTGGGAACGCACAAACATTCGCCTACCCACCCGCCCACCCATACGCACCCATACACACACACACACACACACACCCATCCACACGCACCCATCCACTCTCCCATTCACGCACCCATACACACATACACCCATTCGCGCACGCATCCGCTCTCCCATTCACGCACCCATGTACAAACACACACACATTCACGCACCCATCCGCTCTCCCATTGACGCACCCGTGCACACACACACACACACACATCCCCCCAAATTCTCGCACCCATCCGCTCTCCCGGTTGAAGCACCCATACCCTCACACACTCATTCGTGCACGCATCTGCTCTCCCATTCATGCACCCATGCATACACATACACACACACACGCACCCATTCGTGCACGCATCCGCTCTCCCATTCACACACCCATACACACACGCACCCCTCCGCTCTCCCATTCGCGCACCCATGCACACACACCAGCCCACACGCACACACACAGACACACATTGGGTGCGCCCACCGACGCCTCTTTTCTCGCGTGTCGTTTCCCATAGGACCCTCGGCCCTCTGCCCGAGGCGCTGCCCCCGAAGGGGACATCGATGGTGGTGCGTCCTGGGTGTCCCGGGTGTCCTGGGTGTCCGGTGTCCGAGCCGGGGAAGGGGGGGCGAAGCTGCCCACCTCGTCCCTCCCTCCCACCCCCAGGACCTGCCGGGCAGCTCTGAGCAGGAGGGCTGGGCTGGGTCGGGCTGGGGGGCGGGTACTCCTGGTCCCGCTGGGCTCAGGAGAAGCGGAGGCCCGAAAAGTTGGTGTGTGCACGTGTGTGTGTGTGTGTCTGTGTGCGCTCGCGTGCCGGTGTGCGTTTGTGTATGTGCGCCCTTGGGCCTGGGTGAGAGTACCCGGCGTCGAGGCGGGAGCTGTGACGTGGAAATACCGTTCAATTGGGGTTTTCCACCTTAACTTCTCGGTGCCTCAGTTCCCTCCTCTTTAAAATGGGGACGAAGACTGTGAGTCCTACGTGGGGACATCCCGATCACCTTGTGTCTCCCCCGGAGTTTAGAACTGTGCTTGGCACATAGTATTATTATTATTGTTATTATTATCTGAATGGCCGAGAGTTTCCTCCCAAAGGGCTTCTTCGGGCCCTCTCGGCGGGGCTTCGCGCTCTACCCCGTCCCACGGTAACGTCCCCTCACCCCCTCCCAACCCAATCCCCTTCCATAACGCTCCCTCCCCCAGTATCGTCCCATCCCCCTCCCCCTTTCGATAACTCTCCCCTACTAGGAGCAGGGGCCGGGGAGTCAGAGGACGCGGGTTCTAATCCCGACTCCTCCATTTGTCAGCTATGTGTCTTTGGGCAAGTCACTTCACTTCTCTGAGCCTCAGTTCCCTCATCTGTAAAATGGGGATGAAGACCGTGAGCCCCAAGTGGGACCACCCGATGATCTTGTATCTCCCCCCCGGCGCTCGAAACGGCACTTGGCACAGAGGAAGCACTTAAGGAATGCCATCATCAGAATAATAATTATCCCGGTTTAGTGGAAAGAGCGCGGGCTTGGGAGTCAGAGGTTGTGGGTTCTAATCCCCGCTCCGCCACCTGCCAGCTGGGTGACTTTGGGCAGATCACTTCACTTCTCTGGGCCTCAGTGACCTCATCTGGGACAGGTGGGACAACCCGATCCACCGGTATCTCCCCCAGCGCTTAGACCAGTGCTTGGCACATGATAAATGCCATCGTTCTCACGAGAAGCAGCGTAGCTTAGTGGAAAGAGCCCGGGTTTGGGAGTCAGTGGACGTGGGTTCTAACCCCGTCTCTGCCACCTGTCAGCTTCGTGACCCTGGGCAAGTCACTTCATTTCTCTGGGCCGCGGTGACTTCACCTGGAAAATGGGGATGATGACTGTGAGCCCATGTGGGACAACCTCATTATCTTGTATCTACCCCAGCGCTTAGAACTGTGCTTGGCACATAGTAAACGCTTAACACATACCATTATTCTTATTCTTATTACTGCTCTTCCCAGTAACCCTCCCGTGCCCCGTTTTCCATTTCCCTCCCCCTGCCCTCCCCTCCCCTCTGATGGACGGTCCCCGCCGCCTCCCCCTCAATTCGGGCCCCCCGCGGGATGGGGGGGGGGGGTCGTCGGGGGTCCCGGGAGTCAGGCAGACAGCAGCCTCCGGCCCGGGGCGAGGACACGGTTGGGTTTATTGGTGGGGCCCGGGGGCTTCTTAGTACACGCGGTCACAGTCGGGGACACGGCAGGGCGCACGCAGGCTTCCAAGGGGGAACGAACGGCTTTGGCACACGCAGAGGGGCAGGGGGCGGGGGGAGCCCGGGGGTAAGGGGCACGGAGGGGGGGAGGGCACGTTGGCTCCTGCTCGGTTCACTGCACTCCGGCGGCTTCGGGTCCGGGCGGCGGGGGCGTCCGGGGGCATCGGGCAGCGTGGCTCAGTGGAAAGAGCCCGGGCTTGGGAGTTAGAGGTCGTGGGTTCTAATCCCGGCGAGTCACTTCACTTCTCTTTGCCTCGGTTCCCTCATTTGGAAAATGGGGATTAAGACCGTGAGCCCCACGTGGGACAACCCGATCGGCTTGTATCCACCCCGGCGCTTAGAACAGTGCTCGGCACACAGTGAGGGCTTAACACATGCCCCAATTATTATCATCATCGGGCCGGCGGGACGGGGGACGGAGGCGGGGGGAGAGGGGGAGGGGCCGGCCGAGGAGCCGGAGCCGTTCAAAGGGCCAACGTGCAGGGCCGAGACGGCCCCCCCCCCCTTTCCAACCCTGGCCCCCCGCCCCCTCCCCGGGGCCCGCTCC
Source organism: Ornithorhynchus anatinus (assembly GCF_004115215.2). Lineage (NCBI taxonomy): Eukaryota > Metazoa > Chordata > Mammalia > Monotremata > Ornithorhynchidae > Ornithorhynchus > Ornithorhynchus anatinus. The sequence goes on from NC_041730.1 coordinate 95,271,554, forward strand.
TCGGCCTCCCCAGGACCGGCCGGTCCCGCTCGGACCGTCGAGGTACCCAAGACGGGGGCGCGCCCCCGGACGGCCCGGCTCTAACTGCCCTGGTCCTCGGAGAGGGGCCGGGGGGCCGGGGGGCCGGCACGGTCGTCCGGATGCCCGGGAGGATGCCCCGGAGGATGCCCGGGAGGATGCCAGGAAGGCTGCCCGGGAGGATGCCCCGGAGGATGCCCGGGAGGATGCTCGGGAGGATGCTCGGGAGGATGCCCGGGAGGAAGCCCGGGAGGATGCTCGGGAGGAGGGCCGGGAGGATGGTCGGGGGGATGCCCGTCCGGATGGCCGTCCGGGCGCCCTTGCGGGGCGGGCGGGTGGTCGGGTCGGTCCTCTAGGAGGATGGTGTCGTAGAGGCCCCGGGGCGGCTCGTCGAGCAGGATTTCGCGCTCGGAGCGGGAGGGGCGCAGGTAGGAGACGCGGCGCAGCAGGAGCAGCACGGGCGCGTAGAGGACGTTGGCCAGGCCCATGCCCAGGCTGAGCTGCGCGAAGCCCAGCGTGTGCACGATCTGGCTGGCCACGATGGGCCCCAGGGCGTAGGCCACCGAGTAGGAGACGTCGGCGATGGCGTAGACGCTGCCGTAGACGGAGACGTGGCGCAGGTCCACCAGGAAGGCCAGGGTGGGCAGCAGGGCCGTGTCGACCAGCGCGATGCCGAAGCAGATGCCGCACAGGGGCACGACCAGCTGGACGAAGGACCGGCAGGCGGGCACGGTGCAGGAGCTGGCCCCGATGGCCACCAGGCCCAGCGCGCCCAGGAACCACTGGAGGTGCGGGTAGCGGGCGGCCAGCCGGACCGTCAGGTAGACGCCCAGGACGTGGGGCACGAAGGCGGGCAGCCAGACCAGGCCCATCTGCCACTCGGAGGCGCCCATGGTCCGCTCCATCCAGGCGGCCACGGTGGGCTCCAGGAAGGCCAGCGGGATGTTGCAGGTGGTCAGCGCGCCGGCCACCACGGCCACGTAGGGGTCCCGCAGCAGCCGGTGGAAAGGGGTGCCCGGCGGCCGGGCGGCCCGGGCCTCCTGCCCGCCGGCCCGGGCCGCGGCCAGCAGCAGCAGCAGCAGCCCGTCCAGCAGGCAGACGGCCGCCAGGACGAGGAAGGGCACCCGCTTGCCGGCGAACTGGTAGAGGATGCCCCCGAAGGGCGGGGCCACCAGGCTGCCGAAGCTGATGAAGGCCAGGGCCACCCCCAGGGCCCGGCTGCGCTCGGGCTCCTCGGGGAAGCGGTCGGCGATCATGGCGATGCCCGACGTGTCGGCGAAGGCCGAGCCCAGGCCCTGCAGGCTGCGGGCGGCGAAGAGGGCGGCGTAGTCCTCGGCCAGGGCGAAGAGCACGGTGGACAGGAACATGACGGCCAGGCCGATGAGCAGCGGGGCGTCGTAGCCCACGCGGTCGATGAAGGCCCCGCTCAGCGGGTTGACCAGCAGCTGCAGGATGGCCTTGGAGGCGAAGAGCACCCCGATCTTGGCGTCCTCGCCCTCCGTCGCCGGGCCCCGGCTGCCGTTGGCCGGCCCGCCCGGGCCCCGCATGTGCGCCACGTAGTCGGGCACGATGGGCACGATGACCATGTACAGCATGTTGTCCAGGAAGAGCGCCACGCACACGATGACCAGGACCAGCCGGCGCTGCCGCTCCGCCTCCCGCAGCGCCGACCCCCAGCGCCGGCCCCGCTCGCCCACCGCCTCCGACAGCTTGCCCGACGCCCACGCCATGCCCACCTCGCCCCGGCCGCCCCGGCCGCCCCGGCCGCCCCGGCCGCCCCGGCCCCTGCCACCCCCTCCTCCTCCTCCTCCTCCTCCTCCTCCTCCTCCTCCTCCTCCTCCTCCTCGGCCCTCGGGGCCGTCCCCCGCTCCAGCCGCAAGCGGGGCTTCAGGCCGCCTCGGGGGCCATGCCCGCGGGGATGGGAGGGGCGGGGGTCCGGGGGTCGATGCCGGGGAAGGGGCTCCCTCCGTCCGGCCCGGAGCCCGTTGGCATCCCCGTCCTCGCTCTTCTTCGGGCTTCTCTTCTTCCTTCTGCTCGAGGCTCTGCTGCCCTTAGCCGCTCCTCCTGCTTCCCTCTTGCCTTCTCTCTCCTCCTCCAGGCGTCCGAGGGCGGCCGGCGGCGGGGCGCTTCGCCCAGCGGTGCGGCTGCGGCGGCCGGCCCGGGGCCGGCGGGGAGAGGCGCACCGCAGAGGCGCCCCGGACCTCCTTCGGAGCCTCCCGCGCCCCGTCCGGTCCGGTCCGGTCCGGCCCGGTCCTGCCCGCCCAGGCCGGTCCCGCCCCCCGCACCGCCCCCCGCCCCCGGTCCCGCCTCTCCGGGCCCCGGGGACGGTGACGCGCCACGCTGCCCCTCCGGCGGGGCACGGACGCCCGGGAGAAAGAATTTTATAATAATTAACAGTGATGAAGGGATTTGCTAAGCCCTTACTACGTGCCGGGCCCTGCAACGGTAATCAGCATCATCATCATCATCATCATAATGTCGCTATTTGTGAAGCGCTTACTAGGTGCCGAGCACTGTTCTCGCCTTCTTCTTCGGTCCTCTTTGGCTCTGCCGTCTGCCTCCCCCGGTTAGACTGCGAGCCCGTGCCTGGGCAGGGATGGTCTCTCTCTGTTGCCCAACTGGACATTCCGAGCGCTCAGTTCAGTGCTCTGCACGCAGGAAGGTGATCAGGTTGTCCCACGTGGGGCTCACGGTCTTCATCCCCGTTTTACAGATGAGGTGACTGAGGCCCAGAGAAGGGAAGTGACTTGTCAGCGGCGGAGACAGGATTAGAACCCATGATCTCTGACTCCCAAGCCCGGGCTCTTTCCACTGAGCCTCGCTGCTTCTCACTAAGCGCTGGATTACTACTACTACTACTTACTAAGGTATTGGTTAAGCGCTTACTAGGTGCCAGGCACTGTGCTAAGCGCTGGACTATTATTACTACTACTACTACTAGTGGTAGGTGTAGGAGAAGCAGCGTGGCTCAGTGGTAAGAGCCCGGGCTTGGGAGTCAGAGGACGTGGGTTCTAATCCCGGCTCTGCCACTTGTCAGCTGTATGACCTTGGGCAAGTCACTTCCCTTCGCTGGGCCTCAGTGACCTCATCTGTAAAATGGGGATGAAGACTGTGAGCCCCACGTAGGACACCCTGATCACCTTGTATCCCCCTCAGCGCTTAGAACAGTGCTTTGCACATAGTAAGCACTTAACAAATGGCATCGTTATTATTGCACTAAGCGCTGGACTACTACCACTAACTACTACTAATAATTATGGTATTTGCTAAGCCCTTACTAGGTTCTAAGCATCGCACTAAGCGCTGGACTAACTACTACTACTAATAATTATGGAATTTGTTAAGCACTTACTAGGTGCCAGGCACTGTACTAAGCACTGGACTACTACTACTACTACTACTAATTATGGCGTTTGTAAAGAGCTTATTAGGTGCCGGGCACTGTACTAAGCGCTGGACTATTAGGCTTAACAAATACCACCATTAATTATTATTATTATTACGCCTCGCCCCCGTCCTTGACCCCGGAGCCTGGAGAGGGGACAGAGGGGAGCGAAGACGGAGCCCGGGAAATGGGCCGTGCGGAGGTGGAGGGGAAGGACGGGATGCGGGGAAGAGAGGGTCTTGGGGGTCTCTGGGGGTCTCGGGGGTGTCTCTGAGCTTGGCTGAAGTGGGAACGTGGCTGACAAGGACCGGCGTGTCAGGCGTCCGGACCCTAAATCCCTGCCCGTGACGAGTTAACCCTGGACGCCCTGCGGGGCGAGTCAATGCCCTGACAGGGGTTGAGGGGGGCCTGTTGGGGGAGGGGGTCCCCGGAGGAATCGGAGGTGCCCTTCCCCGGGTTGGCATGAGTTAGGGCCTGCCCACCCCGCCCCGTGCACGCAGCCAAGCGCTTCTTCCCTGCCCCTCTCCCTCCCCGCTCCCACAGCTGGTCCTCATCCTCTCCTTTCATTCGTTCAATTCATTCCATCGTATTCATTGAGCGCTTACTAGGTGCAGAGGACTGTACTAAACGCTAGGGAGAATACAGTAGAACACTAAACAGACGCATTCCTTGCCCACAACCAGCTAACCCAGCCCGCACACTTGACTCCTCTAATGCTAACCTTCTCACCGTGCCTCCATTTCCCCTGTCTCACCTCCGACCCCCGGCTCACGTCCTGCCTGTGGCCTGGAAAGCCCTCTCTCCTCACCTCCTCCAGACAGTGTCTCCCCCCCTTCGAAGCCTTTTGGAAGGCCCATCTCCTCCCAGAGGCCCTCCTAGACTAAGCGCCCCTTTTCCTCATCTCCCACTCCCTTCTGCGACTCCCTCATTCTCTCCCTTTACTCTTCCCCCTTCCCAGCCCCACAGCCCTTATGTAGTTATCTGTCAATTTATTGATTTGTATTGTATCTGCCTCCCCGCCTCCAGACCGTGAGCTCGTTGTGGGCAGGGGATGGCACCGTTTCTTGTTGTACTTTCCCAAGCTCTTAGTACAGTGCTCTGCCCACAATAAGCGCTCAATAAATACGATTGAATAAATGAATGAATAGAGGCTCCGGCTCCCATACCGCTCGTAGGAGGAGGGCAGAGACCCTGGGGCTATGGCCCCCACCGGGGGACATTTATTCTGCCTCACCGCGGTCTCTCCGGGCAGAGGAGACCAGGATGCCCTCCTGGGGCAGGGAGGGCATGAAGTGGGCGGGAAGGACTGGGCGAGTCCCTCTGACTCGGTCCTAAACCCGTGGGAGCCTCTCAGCGTGGCTTAGTGGAAAGACCCCGGTTTGGGGAGTCAGAGGACGTGGGTTCTAATCCCGACTCCGCCACTTGTCTGCTGTGTGACTTCTCCGGACCTCAGTTACCTCAGCTGTAAAATGGGGATTAAGACTGTGAGCCCCAATGGGGCAACGTGATTATCTTGTATCTATCCCAGTGCTTAGAACAGTGCTTGGCACATGGTAAGCGCCTAACAGATACAATAATAATAACTACCCCCGCAGCTCAGAAACCGAAAGGCGGCCACCCCCCTTCTCACCACCCCCCGCCCCCAGTTCGGGGCTCCTCAGGCTCCAGGGAACATCCAGGGGGAGGGACCACTCAGGTTGTCAATTTCAGTATAGAAAAAGCATCAGTTTTAGTAGCGTAGTGGTTAGAGCACGGGCCTGGAAGTCAGAAGGTTCTAATCCCGGCTCCACCACTTGTCTGCTGTGGGACCTTAGGCAAGACTCTTCACTTCTCTGTGCCTCGGTTACCTTCTCTGTAAAATGGGGATTGAGACGGTGAGCCCCACGTGGGACAGGGACTGTGTCCAATCTGATTACCTTGTATCCACCCCAGCGCTTAGAACGGTGCTTGGCACACTGTAAGTGCTTAACAAATATCACAATTATTATTATAGAGAAGCAGCGTGGTCAGTGGAAAGAGCACGGTCTTGGGAGTCAGAAGTCATGGGTTCTAAACCCAGCTCCGCCGCTTGTCAGCTGTGTGACTTTGGGTAAGTCACTTAACTTCTCTGTGCCTCGGTTACCTCATCTGTAAATTGGGGATGAAGACTGTGAGCCCCATGTGGGACAACCTGATCACCTTGTATCCCCCCAGTGCTCAGAACAAAGCTTCGCACATAGTAAGCATTTGACAAATGCCATTATTATTATTGTTAGTATAACTGGTTGGAAGTTGTGGGGCGGCGGGGGGGGGGGGGGACGGCATCCAGATTTCTGGTCTCTAAGTGCAGAGAAATGTGGACCATGCCTCCTCAGAGCCCCTTCTCTCCTTGAAAACTGCACCAGTTTCTTCCTGGACAACACTCAGAGCACCCCCCTGGAGAGAATTTAGCCCCTTCATCTTTTCTTTAATGGTCATTTTTAAGTGCTTACCATGCTCCAGGCACCATACTAAACCCTGAGATTGAGACAAGCTTACCAGGTTGGACCCAGCTCATGTCCCACATGGAGCTCACGGTCATAATCCCCAGTTTACAGATGAGGTAACTGAGACACAGAGAAGTTAAGTGACTTGCTCAGGGTCACACAGCAAACAAGAGATGGAGCTGGGATGAGAACCCAAGTTCTTCTGACTGTCATACCTGTGCTCTGTCCACTAAGCTATGCTGCTTCCACTCTTCACTGCAAACCCCCTTGACACTGACGGTGTTATCCATCTCCCCCCGGGGGGATGGGAATGAGGGCGGGAGAGGCGTTGGGGGTGGTGAGGGTGATGACCGTGGTAGGAGTGAAGTACATGGTGGGGGTGATGATGGCGGTGATGCTGGTGTTGGTGAAGGCAATCGGGATGGAGATGATGGTCAGAGTGATGGTGGAGAGGGTGATGCTGGTGGTAGTGATGGCAGTGGAGATGGTGGGGGTGGATAATAACGTTGGTATTTGTTAAGCGCTTACTATGTGCCGAGCACTGTTCTAAGCGCTGGGGTAGACATAGGGGAATCAGCTTGTCCCACGTGGGGCTCACAGTCTTAATCCCCATTTTACAGATGAGGGAACTGAGGCACAGAGAAGTTAAGTGACTTGCCCACAGTCACACAGCCGACAAGTGGATGGTGATGGTGGTGACAGTGATGGTGGATGGCGATGGTGGTGGTGGTGACGGCGACGGAGACGGTGGTGGTAGCGATGGTGAATGGAGATGGAGCCAGTGGTCGGGACGATCACAGTACTATCTTGAGGGCGGAGGGTGTCGTTAGACCAAGGTTTATGGTTTGGTAGGAAAGTATGGGTGAGTTGGTAATGATGGAGGAGGCAGTATGGCCTACCAGAAAGAGCATGGGTTTGGGAGGGAGGAGAACCAGGTTCGAATCCCAGCTCAGCCATTGGCCTAACATATGAGACCTTGGGCAAGTCGCTTATAATCGTGCTATACGACGTACCGGGGTAGATACAAGTTAAGCAAGTTGGACGCTGTTCCCATCCCACGTGAGGCTCACAGTCTAGGTGGAAGGGAGAACAGGTATCGACTCCCCATTTTACAGATGATGAAACTGAGGCACGGAGCAGTGAAGTGACTTGCCCAAGGTCACGCAGCAGGCAAGCGGCAGAGCAGGAAACAGAACCCAGGTCCTCTGACTCCCAGGCCCGTGCTCTTTCCGCTAGGCCGCCCTTCTTCGCACTTATCCTCTCTGGGCTTCAGTTTCCTCATCTGTAAAATGGGACAAGATAGATCGTGTGTCCCGTGTGGAATAAGGCCCGATCTCGTAGCCACCTATCTACCCCGGTGTTCGGTAACGGCCACAGTTATTAAGGAGAGAAGTGGCACTTTGGCTAAACTGGCTCCCGGCTGGCCCTCATCCCAGAGGGGAGGGTGTGAGTCATGGCTAAGAGGGAGAAGCGGGGGCAGACCCGGAGCTCCTCAGGGACCTGAGTGGGCTGGCTCTCCACTCAGCAGGCTTATACACTTAAGAAGCTGGCAGGCAGGCAGGCTGGGCCGGGGCTGGAGCTGGGCCTGCCTGGGACCCTGCCGGGTGGATTCCGCACTGCGGCCTGGGTCCGGACTCAGCCCCTTGAGACACAGATGAGGCTCAGCAGCAGCAGGACCCAGGAAGCACTCCCCTCCCCCCTGCTGCCTCGCCCAACCGCCCTGGGGCTTCTGAACAGACATACCCGAGCGAGCAAGGGACCCGGATCCCTGGTTCAGAGAAAGCAGACGCCCCCTTAGGGGTGTTGGGACAGCACTTCCACAGCCAGGGACAAAGACCCCTGTTCCCGAGAGACCCTCTGGCCCCTGGTTGCGTCCAAAGACCTCGAGCCGGTGGCGGGTCTGCTGGGCTGGAGCTTGGTGGGCCCGGCTCAGCCTTAGTCATGAGCTCCTGGCTTTCGGAAGGGGCCTCCGACCCGCAGACTTCCCACCGGCCTTAGCCGGGTGGGACCAACTTTCATCTTCAGCGGAAGGCCGGGGCCCCCTGAAGGATGTGTCTTGGAGAATTAAAGGGGAAGTTGGGAAAAAGGGATTTAGACACAATGTGCACCCTTCATATACAGACTGTAAGTTCCTCTAGACTAGTAAGCTTGTTGTGGGCAGGGAATATGTCTGTTTATTGTTATATCCTACTCTCTCAAGGGCTCAGTACAGTGCTGTGCACGCAGGAAGTGTTCAGTTAATACAATTGATTGATATACCTTCTTATTCTTAGCCTAGAGAGGCAGGAAACCAGCTGAGGCTTCTGGTGGCTACCAGGTGGGCTACTCCTCTGCAAGCTGGCTCAGACAGCTGTTAATCAGGTTTCGTCGGGTACCCCCGGGATAGCTCTGTTTTGGCTCGGTGGCCTGGGGGGAGAGGCAGGAAGGGTGAGGGTGTGGAGGGCTGGTGGTCTTTCTCTGGGCCACTCATCATAGGGAAGGTGAAGATCTCAGAGAGGCTGGGGAGACGCGCTGTTTGGCTTTGTCGTTGAGGCCACGGAAAGGTCTGGATGGTCTAAGGTTATGTCTCCGGTGGTCCAAGAGGGGCTTCTAGGTTCAGTGGTGCCCGGCAGTTTGCCTCTGCTGTTCGGATCCATTACCCTCTTTGATTTCACCGTCTTCCTTGACGGTCCTGCCACTGAGAAGCAGCGTAGCCTAGTGGATAGAGCACCGGCCTGGGAGTCAGAAGGACCTGGACTCTAATCCCGGCTCCACCTCGTGTCTGCTGTGTGACCTTAGGCAAGTCAATTCACTTCTCTACGTCTCAGTTTCCTAATCTGTAAAATGAGGATTAAGACTGTGAGCCCCATGTGGGACATGGACTGTGTCCAACCTGATTAGCTTGATCTACGCCAGTGCTGAGTACAGTGCCTGGCACATAGTAAGCATTTAACAAATATTATTTAAAAAAAAAAGAGTTGAGTCAGCGGGGAGTGTTTCCAGGTTGGTATCCAGCAGATCAGGGGCTGACACCCTGGGTTATTATTATAATTAGAATTGTATTTGTTAAGCGCTTACTATGTGCCAGGCACTGTACTAAGCGCTAGGGTGGATACAAGCAAACCGGGTTGGACACAGTCCCTGTCCCACAAGGGGCTCCCAATCCTCATTTTACAGATGAGGTAATTGAGGGCCAGAGAAGTTAAATTCATTCATTCATTCAATCATATTTATTGAGCGCTTCCTGTGTGCAGAGCACTGCACTAAGCGCTTAGAATGTACAATTGGGCAACAGATAGAGACAATCCCTGCCCAACAACGGGCTCACAGTCTAAAAGGGGGAGACAGCAAAACAAAACAAGTAGTCAGGCATCAATATCATCAAAATAGATAAATAGAATCATAGATATATGCACAAATGACTTGTCCAAGGTCACGCGGCAGACAAGCGGTGGAGCCAGGATTAGAACCACTGACTTTCTGACACCCAAGCCCGTGCCCTATCCACCACTCCGTGTCTCTGACTGTGGAATCAGAGTACGGCTGTTGACGGGTCCAGCCAATGAATCAGTGGTGGTTATCGAGGGCTTACTGTGGCAGAACACAGGAGGAAGGGTTTGGGAGAGTATTACAGACTAAGTAGACACAATCTCTGCCCTCAAAGTACTGACAGTCAAGCAGCTGGGAGGATGAGAAGAGGCAGCCATCAAAATAAATTCCAGGTAAGGAGAGCAGTTGTGTATAAATGTGTCCAGAAATGCTGTGGGGCTGGGGGTGGGGTAAGCATCAAAGTGTTTGAGAAATACGGACCCCTCTCCTCTCTGCACATCCCCAAACCCTCCCCCTGCCTGGCTCAGGGGAACCTGGGATTTGTTGGACTGCTTAGGGTCCAGGAAGACGTGCCACAATGTACTAGGGGCAGCGTTGACCCGAGTTTCCTGTGTGGAAACCTGCCCACCAGCCCCTAAGCCAAACCCACACAAGCTCCCATAGCCATCTGGGAGCAAAGGCCTGAAAGGGAGAAGAGAATGTGAGCCGGCAGCAAGCAAAGCAGCAAAACGTTGATTATTTTGTAACCCGTGAAAATGAACACACCCACACACACCACCCCTGCCACAAACTCCCATTCACACACACACACACACGCACTCCCACACAAATACACACTCACACCTGCACACACACACACAAACTCCCACTGACATACACACTTGTACAAACTCCCACTCGCACATGCATGCACACTCTCAAACTTCCGCTCGCACATGCACACACCCAATCCCACACAAATTCCCATTCATACTTGGACACAAATACACTCCCACACGAACACCCACTCACACATATACACCTGCGCTCGCACCTTTATACGCTCTCATGCGAATTCCAACGACTTTATTCATTTATTCCAACGACTTTAGATAAATCAGCTTCTCTTCCTTGTCACTGCAGCAACCCTTTCTCCTTCCCTTAGAAGGGTAGTGCCTATAGGCAGCCTGGCTTGAGCTATTGCTTTTCGCTGAATCCATCGTCGATCAATCGTATTTACCGAGCGCTTACTGCGTGCAGATCACTGTACTAAGCGCTTCGGAGAGTACAATATAATAGAGTTGGTAGACACGTTCCTTGCCTACAGTGAGCTGATAGTCTAGAGGATGGAAGAGGCCATGGTCTCCAGGGGATCCACAGGAAGACAAATCCGCTTTCCCCTGTTTCTTTGCAGTCAGCCGGGGTTCCTGGGAGACATCCTAAATCCTGGCTCTCATTTTCCAGTCTGTAGAATGGGAATCAGCTTGAGAGAGGAGAGGGACAGACTGCTTCTCCAAAGAGGCTCACTTCCAAAGGCAGCAGGGTACCAGTCTGAAGTGAGATTTACCCCGTGGACATCAGGAATGTGGTGTTTCTTTTTGGCCCCAGCGGAAGCCCTAGGTCGCAGCTCAAGAGAGAGGCTGCTCTGAGCAAGAGGAGTCCAGGAACCTGGCCCTTCCTCCCCGCTCGCTCTCCCGGGAGGGGTATTTGTGTAGGGTAAGCATGGACAGATGGAAAGAGCATAAGCCTGGGAGTCAGAGGACCTGGGTTCTAATCCTGGCTCTGCCAATTCCTTGCTCAGTGACCTTGGGTAAGTTACTTAACTGCTCTCTGCCTCAGTTTCCCCAAATGTAAAATGGGGATTAAATGTCCATTGCCCCTACTTAGACTGTGAGCCCCGTGTGGGACAGGGAGTATGTCTAACCTGATCAACTTGTATCTACCCCGGCATGTAGAGCAGTGCTTGACACGTAGTCGGCACTAGATAAATACAATAATGATAATAATAATGATAATAATAAGCCTGTGACTGTTGAAATGGACCTGATTCTGAGAGTAGGTGCAGGTGCAGATTGGGGGGGGGGGTGGTGACAGAGGTTCCGAGCAAGGGACATTATCAGTCTAGACTGTAAGCTCATTGTGGGAAGGGAATGTATATGCTTATTGTTGCATTGTACTCTCCCAAGTGCTTAGTACAGTGCTCTGCACGCTGTATGCACTCAGTAAATGCAATTGAAAGAATGAATGCATGAATCTGTCTCTTCTGGCCAGAGAGGGTCCATGGGTCTCATGGTGAGGAATGCTACCAGCAGGAAGTCTGTGTCGTGTTCTCGGAGGGTAGTGAGAAGGAATGGGTAGTGGCTTCCCTTGTCAGTGATAGATTCCTGGTGCGAGTGAGATATATGGTGGAAATGTTGGGCTTCATTCATTCAGTAGTATTTCTTGAGTGCTTACTGTGTGCAGAGCACTGTACTAAGCACTTGGGAAAGTACCACACAACAATAAATGGTGACATTCCCTGCCCACAGTGAGCTTATGGTCTTGGAAGGGGTGTGTGCAGCCAGCATTCATTAGTCCATCTCATACGAATGGTCCAAAGTCCAGCTACTGCATAATAATTATAACTGTGGTATTTATTAAGTGCTTACTATGTGCCAGGCACTGCATTAAGTGCTGGGGTGGATAAAAGCAAACCAGGTTGGACACAGTCCCTGTCCCATATAATAATAATAATGGCATTTTTTAAGCATTTACTATGTGCCAAGCACTGTTTTAAGTGCTGGGGTAGATACAGGGTAATCAGGTTTCCCATGTGGGGCTCACACTTTTAATCCCCATTTTACAGATTTTAATCCCCATTTTCATCCCCAAAGTCACACAGCTGATAAGTGGAGAAGCTGGGATTAGAAGCCACAACCTCTGACTCCCAAACCTGTGCTCTTTCCACTAAGCCATGGGGCTCCCAATCTCAATCCCCATTTTACAGATGAGGTAACTGAGGCCCAGAGACGGTAAATGACTTACCCAAGGTCACAAAGTAGACAAGTGGTGGGGCTGGGATTAGAACCCATGACCTTCTGACTCCCAGGCCCATGCTCTATCCACTACACCATGCTGCTTCTCATGCAGATTTGATCCTAGGAAATGTTTGTCCTGAAGACAATCAAATGCATTTGGATTCTGCCTCTGGAGAGGAAAACTTGACTAAAGGCCAGCTGTTTCAAGGGCATGTCCCACGGGATTCTGGCTGTGGGTGGAGGGGACAGAGAGCAATATGGAGCTTCTGGTATATGCTCCCAAGAGTTTAGTACAGTGCTCTCCATCCAGTAGGTGCTCAACAGACACCAGTGATTGATGGATAATGGAAATTTGTCTCTTTCTCAGTTTAGCTATGGCCAGCTATTCCTCAGCTCTGCAAGAGGACGAGTCTTTAAATAGCAATAAGAGGAATTCAGCTTAGAGTTAAGGAATAACTCTGTACTAGGGTCGTCAGGTACTGGTAATGACATCTACTTCTCTGGATGTCTTTAGACCCAGAATCAGAGGCCGGAGATTTCGTCTATCAAGACTGATAGATGGTCCATAGATAGTGCCAGGAACGTTTGGCTCAGTCAGGGCTTGAAGACAGGAGGAGAAACACTGAAAATGATCCAAAGAGGCAAGTGGCCAATACTTTGCCTTTGTCATTGCCTTTTTTTTTTTGGTATTTGTTAAGCGCTTACTATGTGACAAGCACTGTTCTAAGCACAGGCTAGATGCAGGATAATCGGTTGTCCCAGGTGGGGCTCACAGTCTTCACCCCCATTTTACATATGAGGTACCTGAGGTACAGAGAAGTTAAGTGGCTTGCCCAAAGTCACCCAGTGATAAGAGGCGGTGTCGGGATTAGAACCCACGACCTCTGACTCCCAAGCCCATGCTCTTTCCACTGAGTCACGCTGCTTCTCTGCCAGGACTAGAACCCAGGTCCTTCTGACTCCCAAGGTTGGACTCTACTGGCCATGATGTTTCTCTATGATGGGGAGAGAGAGTGCTGTGCTGACTGCTAGGTGGTCTGGGTCCTTCTGAGTTCCACAGGGCCTGGCAGGGAAGTGATCAGAGAAACCGATCCCCACTAGAATCCGAAGCAGAAGGGGGAAAGGGGCGGTGAGGGGCAGGGGGAAGGAGTAGGCCCCTGGACTGAGAGCTGGATTCACTCATTCAGTCGATCGTATTTATTGAGGGGCTTACTGTGTGCAGAGCATTCATTCATTCATTCATTCAATAGTATTTATTGAGCGCTTACTATGTGCAGAACATTGTACAAAGCTCTTGGGAGAGTTCCATATAACAATAAACAGACACAGAACGAGCTCACAGTCTAGAGGGGGAGACAGACATCAGTATAAATCAATAAATGACAGTTACGGACGTGAGTGCTGTGGGCCTGGGAGGGGGGATGAATAAAGAAGCCAGTCAGGGTGACAAGGAGTGATGTGGGTCTATTTCTGCCTCTGCCGCTCTGTCTCTGCCTGCTGGTCTCCAAGACGGTTGAGAAGGGAGCTCTCTCCGGCCGGTCCTCCCTCCGGTGACGGTGCGGGCCGAGGGCACGGAGGATCTGACGATGCCCCGGCCGGGCCCCCGTCAAAGCCGGCGGGACCCCGGGGCCCGTCAGCCTAAGGGAGATGCTGCGGCCAGAAAATGGAAAGAATCAACCAGAGGCCGGCAGGTGGATGCTGCCCTCTCATCTGTCCTTTAGAGCTGGGCAGGCTGCCTGACAGTGGCAGCCTCTCCCCATGGGGTACGCCAGTCCGGGGCGGGGGTGGTTGGCAGGGAGAGCAGGGAACGTGCAGGTTCTTGCCAATATCGCCAAGAGCCGCCCTTTCCTCTCCACCCAAACGGCTACCTTACTGTTACGGGCTCTCGTTATATCCCGGCTAGACTACTGTGTCGGCCTTCTCTCCGACCTCCCTTCCTCCTCTCTCGCCCCCCTCCGGTCTATTCTTCACTCCGCTGCCCGGCTCATCTTCCCGCAGAAACGCTCTGGGCATGACACTCCCCTTCTGAAACACCTCCAGTGGTTGCCTATCGACCTCCCCTCCAAACAGAAACTCCTCACTCTAGGCTTCGAGGCTCTCCGTCACCTTGCCCCTTCCTACCTCTCCTCCCTTCTCTCTTTCTACCGCCCACCCCGCACGCTCCGCTCCTCCGCCGCCCACCTCCTCGCCGTCCCCCGGTCTCGCCTATCCCGCCGTCGACCCCCGGGCCGCGTCCTCCCGCGGTCCCGGAACGCCCTCCCTCCTCACCTCCGCCAAACTGATTCTCTTTCCCTCTTCCAAACCCTACTTAAAACTCACCTCCTCCAAGAGGCCTTCCCAGACTGAGCTCCTCTTCTCCCTCTACTCCCTCTGCCAGCCCCCCTTCACCTCTCCGCAGCTAAACCCTCTTTTTTCCCCTTTTCCCTCTGCTCCTCCACCTCTCCCTTCCCATCCCCACAGCACTGTACTCGTCCGCTCGACTGTATATATTTTCGTTACCCTATTTATTTTGTTAATGAATTGTACATCGCCCCGATTCTATTTAGTCGCCATTGTTTTTACGAGATGTTCTTCCCCTCGACTCTATTTATCGCCATCGTTCTCGTCTGTCCGTCTCCCCCGATTAGACCGTAAGCCCGTCAAACGGCAGGGACCGTCTCTATCTGTTGGCGACTTGTTCATCCCGAGCGCTTAGTACAGTGCTCTGCACATAGTAAGCGCTCAATAAATACCATTGAATGAAAGGTTCTCCCCTCGGAAAATCTGGGGCTTGGGCCATCCTGGCCCACGAAAATTCAGCATGTGGGTCTTGGGGGAATCTTGTTGTGAAAGCGACTGTTCGAGAGCACAGGGGCTTGGAGGAAGCTCCTCCCTGGTGGACAGAGGGAAGGGGCGTTCAGGGGTCCATATAAAACCTCTTCTCCCTCCTGGCACTTGCCTCTCTTCTATCCCTGAGAACCCTGGAAACAGTGGCTACACCCTCATTCCTGGTACCACTGCCACTCCCAACAGTGCCCCTTTCCAGCCACCACTGCCACTCACCTGAGTGGAGAGGCGTGAGGGAAAGGGGGCACATGTCCGGGGAGAGTGAATGCCAGGAGAATTCTCCTCCTTCTCCTCCGCCCTTTCCTCCTCCTCCTCCTCTTCCTCCTCCTTCTTTTTCTCCTCCTCCTTCTTAATAATAATAGTAATAATGATGATGATGATGATAATGGTATTTGTTAAGTGCTTACTACGTGTCAAGCGCTGTTCTAAGTGCTGGGGTAGATACAACCCAATCACGTCGGGCACAGTCCCGGTCCCACAGAGGGCTCAGAGTCTTAATCCTATTTTACAGATGAGGTAACTGAGGCACAGAGAAGTGAAGTGACTTACCCAAGGTCACACACAGAAGACGAGTCAAGGAGCCGAGATTAGAACCCAGGTCCTTCTGTTTCCCAGGCTTTTGCTCTATCCACTAGGCCACGTTACTTCCTTTTTCTCCTCCTCCTCCTCTTCCTCCTCTTCATCCCCTTCCTCAGTGCCACAGTAGGACTCACCACAGAACCTCGTCTGTCCAGGAGCACTCGGACTGAGCCTTCCTACCCCCGCAGAGCCTCCCAAACACTTATGCTCCGCAAATCCAGTTGGTCACTCAATAGATGTAGTTCGGGGAGGTGCTGGGTGGGAGTGGCTCCACGATCTGGGTTCTAGTCCCAGATCTGCCACTTGTCTTCTGTGTGACCTTGGTCAAGTCACTTCACTTCTCTGGGCCTCAGTTACCTCATCTGTAAAATGGAGAGTGAGAGTGTGAGACCCATGTGGAATGGGGACTGTGTCCAACTTGATTAACTTGAATCTACCCCAGTGCTTAGAGCAGTGTTTAGAGCAGTGCTTGGCACATAGTAAGTACTTAACAAATACCGTAATTATTATGACCTTCTGGAGGAGCCAGTAAGAGCAGGTTTGGGATGGTGACTCTCTCTGTGGGGGCTACTGCAGCCCCAGGGCAGCCGTGTCCAGGATTTGCCTAGAAGCGGCATGGCATAGTGGATAGAGCATGGGCCTGGGAGTCAGAAGGTCATGGGTTCTAATCCTGGCCCTGCCACTTGTCTGCTGTGTGACCTTGGGGAAGTCACTCATCTTCTCTGTCTCAGTTACCTCAGCTGTAAAATGAGGATTGAGACTGTGAGCCCTGTGTGAGACAGACACCGTGTCCAACCTGATTAGATAGTATTGACCCTAGATCTTAGCTCGGTGGAAAGAGCGCGGGCTTGGGAGTCAGAGGTCATGGGTTCGATTCCCGGCCCTGCCACTTGTCAGCTGTGTGACTGTGGGCAAGTAACTTAACTTCTCTGTGCCTCAGTTCCCTCATTTGTAAAATGGGGATTAAGACTGTGAGCCTCATGTGGGACAATCTGATTACCCTGTGTCTACCCCAGCGCTTAGAACAGTGTTCTGCA
The DNA here is from genome assembly GCF_004115215.2 of Ornithorhynchus anatinus. Taxonomy (NCBI): domain Eukaryota; kingdom Metazoa; phylum Chordata; class Mammalia; order Monotremata; family Ornithorhynchidae; genus Ornithorhynchus; species Ornithorhynchus anatinus. The sequence continues at coordinate 95,288,169 of NC_041730.1, forward strand.
AATAGTAAGCGCTTAGCAAATACCAACATTATTATTAGTACAGAGCCTGGCACATAGTAAGTGCTTAAATATTATTAAGAAGGATGAAATTGACCATTTAAATGAGGATAGTGCCTGGATAAAGTGGCAACGTATGTCTGCACCATCTCTTTAGAGAGCAGATTCCCTTCTGGAGGATAATGGTTCCGTCCCAGACCTAGGAAAGTGCCTCTTTGCCTTAATTGTTAGAGTCTTCTTTTTCTTTTATGGTATTTGTTAAGTACTTACTATGAACCAGGCAGTGTACTAAGCGCTGGGGAAGATACACGCTAATCGGGTTGGACCTAATTTGTGTCCCACTTGGGGCACACGGTATTAATCTCCATTTTACAGATAAGGTAACTGAGGCACAGAAAAGTGAAGTGACTTGCCTAAATCCACACAGCAGATGAGTGACAGAGCTGGGATTAGAATCCGGGTCCTTCTTACTCCCAGGCCCATGCTCTATCTGTTGGGCCATGCAGTGAGTTGAATCAAAGGGCAGTCTGTACCTGTCTGCTTTCTACCTTAGGAGATGGAAATCTATCAAAACTAGCCATTTCAATACTCCTGTGGCAGGTACTGATCTGGCCCACTGAAACCAAGTGACCTCCCAGGGAGGGGAGACACTTAATAGATACTTGTGCTGGTCCCTCCCTCAGACATGCCATCATTCAGTCACTCACTCACTCCCTCAGTCACTCCCTCATTCAATCAGTCACTCGTTCTCTCAGTCACTCAATCAATCGTATTTACTGAGTGCTTACTGTGTGCAGAACACTGAACTAAGTGCTTGGGAGGGCACAGTATACACTCACTTTCACACTCTCACTCCCCCCACTCCCTCCCTCATTCATTCATCCAGTCATCCACTCATTCAATCCGTCACTCTCCTTCACTCACTCGTTTCCACCCTCTCACTCCTTCACTCCCTCAGTCACTCATTCATTCACTCACTCAGTCATCCACTTGTTCCATTACTCTTGGTCACTCAATCCCACGCTCTCATTCAATGTCATCACTCACTCTCTTTTACTCATTCCCTGACTCACTGTCACTCAGTCATCCGCTCAAACAATCCATCAATCACTCATTCCTTAACTCTTTCTCTCTCTCCCTCAGTCATTCATTCATTCACCCCCTCCCTCGTGTCCTAACTCATTCTCCCACACTATCTCCTTCCCTCTTTCCCTCCCTCCCTCCTTCCCTCATTCATTCATTCATTCAGTCACTTATTCCCTCCCTTCTCAGTCTGCAGTATTGATTAAGCCCCTCATGGGCAGAGCATAGTGCTAGGAGGTGTCAGAGAGTCACCAAAGAGTAAAAGGGTCCAACAAGGGCAGTCATGATCGTAGGAGGCCTGGAGGGGGAGAGGGCAGGTGTAGACAATGCAGTATGTCCCTTCGGCTTCGCCTTTGCATTTCGATTTGCACCCTTTATTCACCCCTCCCTCAACCCCACAAGCACTTAGGTACAGATCTATAATTTATTCATTTATATCAGTGACCGTATCCCCCTCTAGACCGTAAACCCTTTGTGGGCAGGCAACATCTACCAACTCTTTTGCGCTGTACTCTACCCGGTGTTTAGTACAAGGCTCTGCGTACTGTAAGTGCTCAATAAATACGACTGCTTGATTGATAGGACATACAGACCACAGATAACTCTCTTCCAATTTTGCTACCATCCTATCTCTGAGAGAAATCTCAAAACAAAAGCCTTGCTCTGCCCCCACGAAACTCTTTTATCGTCATGCTGGGTCAGAGCTTGGGCTGGGAACTGGCCCTGCATCCTGGAATGGGCCAATTTCTGGGGTTGGTTTCTCTTGGGGTAGATCGAGCTGAGCTAGTCAAAGAAAGTCTGCTGTGTTCTCTCCAGACAGGGCCTCTCTCTCAGCACCACAGATAAGGACAATCAGGTTGTCCTTATTGGGATTGAGTGACCAAGACAGCTCACAACACCCTTGAAACAGCTCCAGGCAAGATTTTTTTTTATCAGGATATGGAAATGGCAATTGCTATTTCTTCTGGCCCAGTATAAATCTTTTCTTCCCTTTACTAGTGGCTTGCAAGGCTCAGTGATATCATCTGCCTTCCAGCCACTCATATGTTGGGAGCAGAGAAGGAAGTACAGTGGCTAATGGGAGAGATGCTGGATTTGGGAGGAGCAAATAGGTGAGGATCAGGGCAGGTGGGGTGTAGGGGTACAGAAAAGAAGGAGAAATATGATGAGAGTCAAGAAGCTCAGCGGCATAGATAAGGCCAGATTTGTGTGTAAATCCTAACCACTCAGATTTTCCACTAAGGTCCCATTGATGCACTCAGTGTGATTCATGATGACTATACACTATTTTCTTTTGTAAAAAGGGCAAAGATATTCAGGAAGTTATGGGCTTAAGATGCTGAGAGTTAGGAGCAATGACACTTACAAATTTCCAAACTAGCACCTTGATTCGGCTTTACAAAACAGTAGTTAATAATAATAATAATAATAATAATAATGATGTTGGTATTTGTTAAGCGCTTACTATGTGCCGAGCACTGTTCTAAGCGCTGGGGTAGACACGGGGGAATCAGGTTGTCCCATGTGGGGCTCACAGTCTTAATCCCCATTTTACAGATGAGGTAACTGAGGCACAACACTAGTCTCCTTCATGATCAGAGGTTTGGGCAGCCGGGAGGTTACATGGGAGCTGTGGGAAAACGGTGAAGCAATTTTAAAAGCCATAATGGAGGAGAAAGGCGAGTAAAGTTTGAAGAGGGTGGGATAAGGGTGAGACTGACGGTGGGAAAGGAAAGGCTAGTTGCTAGAAGAGTCTCCAGGGCGGGTGGACATGTCCATTTTATTTCCAAGGACATAACGTTTGGCTACATTCTCATGGAAGCTCTCTGACTCAATAGAAATACAATCCAACTGCATTACTCATCTATAACTGATTGAGTAGACAATTCTGGGTAATTTTAATTAAAAAATAGGGTGTCTGACCTTGATTCATGATCCAATCCCACAATTATAATATTGTTCCTAAGAGAAAATAATTTCCAACTTGTGCTATTTTCACTAAAATATACAATTTTTAGCAACCAATTGTGATGAGTCTGAGAACTGCCTGTATGATTGAAATAGGTAATTAAGGATATTGTGCCAGAGAACAAGGTGCCACAGAGCAAGGTGACTCCGTCTGTGTAATAATAATAATGATAATAATAATGTCGGTATTTGTTAAGCGCTTACTATGTGCAAAGCACTGTTCTAAGCGCTGGGGTAGACCCAGGGTAATCAGGTCGTCCCACATGAGGCTCACAGTTAATCCCCATTTTACAGATGAGGTAACTGAGGCACAGAGAAGTGAAGCGACTTGCCCACAGTCACACAGCTGACAAGTGGCAGAGCTGGGATTCGAACTCATGACCTCTGACTCCCAAGCCCGGGCTCTTTCCACTGAGCCACGCTGCTTCTCATCTTTTACCTTTAGATACTTGAAAAATAACTTCATCATTGGAAACCACATATTGCTTCTCTGAATTGGGCTTGCATTTGGTCCCATGGAAAACAGGGATCAGTGTGGGCTGGCTGCTTAGGGTTATTTATTAGACAAAGCACCTTCAGCTTCCTGATAGGACAAAACTCCAGCCAGGTCTGGACCTCTTCTAGTTCAATCCTACACAGCCCTTTGGGGAGGCTGTCTGTTGGGATTGAAGTGCTGATGATAAAAGTGATGAACGTTGGGTTTCTGACGCTGGATGGTCCCATTGCTGACACGAAATCCCAGGGGCCCTCCCTGCGGAGGGCAGGAAAGAGCTAGGAGGAAGGCCAGCTGCCACTCAGGCAGGAAACTAACATAGCTTAACATCTCGCTATGCTTGGTCTCTCCGGGATGATCTCCTGCCTCCCGTGGGACTAGTCCGGGCTGGAGAGACGGCTAGAACAGAGGAATCAGAGGGTCAAGGGGAGGAAGCTGGGGTTCTCCATCCTACCCACTGAGAGTGGCCGTCTAGAGAAGCAGCATGACCTAGTGGAAAGAGCATGGGCCTGGAAATCAGAGGACCGGTCCTAATCCTGTCTCTGCACTTGCTTGCTGGGTGACCTTAGGCAAGTCACTTCACTTCTCTGTGCCTTAATTCCTTCATCTGAAAAATAGGGATTTAATAGTGACTGTGGTATTTGTTAAGTACTTACTATGGGCCAGGCACTGTTCTAAGCACTGGGGTAGAGACAAGCAAATAGGGTTGTATCTATTATCTGAATAGGGTTGTATCATAGGGCTCCCAGTCTCAATCCCCATTTTACAAAGGAGGTAACTGAGGCACAGAGAGGTGAAATGACTTGTTCAGGGTCACACAACAGACAAAAGGCGGAGACGGGATTAGAACCCATGACCTTCTGACTCCCAGGCCCGTGATTTATTCACTATCACTACCCCAGGATTTAATACCTTGTTCTCCCTCCTACTTAGACTGTGAATAGACTGCGACCCCCATGTGAGACCTGATTATCTTGTATCTACCCCAGTGCCTAATACAGTACTTGAAACATAGTAAGAGCTTAACGAATATTATCATCATCATTATTATTCCTATTATAATGATTTTTAGCTCTGACAGCTGGGTGAGCCCTGAACCAAATGACCCAGGATGCAGAGTCAGTCCACTCCCTGCCGGAACCGCAGGGATTTTCCATCCCTACTTTGGTCAGAGCATTCAACAGCAATCTAAGACGGGTGCATCGCTACTTTTTCCATTTCCTGCTAGCCATTTCATTACGGGGAAGAGAAAGAAAATAAATTTGACTGTCAGACGGGGCTCAGTAACAAGTTCAGCACCGCAGGAGGGCGGAGAGCGTCCGAAGAACGGGGCGGGCACGTGGCCACGCAGCGCCACCTTGTGGAAGATAAATAGGCAACAGCAGAAAGGTTTTACAGACGTTCCGTTCTGAAAGGAATTTTATTATTATTATTATTATTATTATTATTATACGATAATAATCGTCTTTTTCAGCGATTACTATGTTCCATGGAAATTATTACTATTATACGATAACAATCGTATTTTCAGTGCTTACGGTGTGCCAGGTTTTACAGAAGTTCTGTAACATTATTATATATTCTAATATGAGAAGCAGCATGGCTCAGTGGAAAGAGCCCGGGCTTGGGAGTCAGAGGTCATGAGTTCGAATGCCGCCCCTGCCACTTGTCAGCTGTGTGACTGTGGGCAGGTCACTTAACTTCTCTGTGCGTCAGTTACCTCGTCTGTAAAATGGGGATTAACTGTGAGCCTCACATGGGACAACCTGATTACCCTGTATCTACCCCAGCGCTAAGAACAGTGTTAAGCACATAGTAAGCGCTTAACAAATACCAACATTATTATTATAGGAATTATTATTATACGATAACAATCGTATTTTTAGTGCTTACTATGTGCCAGGTTTTACAGAAGTTCCGTAACTTATTATTATTATATATTCTATTATTATTATATGATAATCGTATTTCCAGCACTTACAAGGTGCCAGGTTTTACAGAAGTTCTGTAATTTTAGTATATATTATAGAAATTATTATTATACGATAACAATCGTATTTTCAGTGCTTACTATGTGCCAGGTTTTACAGAAGTTCCGTAACATTATTATTATATATTCTATAATATTATTATTGCATGATAATCGTATTTTCAGCACTTACTATGTGCCAGGTTTTACAGAAGTTCCGTTCCGAAAGGAATTATTATTATTATACGATGATACTCGTATTTTGCAGCGCTTACTATGCACCAGGAACTGTACTAAGCGCTGGAGTGGATACAAGCAAATCGGATTGGACACTGTCCCCGTCCTGCATGGGGCTATCAACGGTGTTTGTTGAGCGATTACTAAAGTGTAGAGCACTGTAGTAGGCGCTTGGGAGAGTGCAATACAACAGAGTTAGCAGACACCCTGCCCACAGCAAGCTAGAGGGGTAGAGAAGCAGCGTGGCTCAGTGGAAAGAGGCCGGGCTTGGGAGTCAGAGGTCATGGGTTTGAATCCCAGCTCTGCCACTTGTCAGCTGTGTGACTGTAGGCAAGTCACTTCACTTCTCTGTGCCTCAGTTCCCTCATCTGTAAAATGGGGATGAAGACTGTGAGCCTCACGTGGGACAACCTGATTACCTTGTATCTACCCCAGCGCTTAGAACAGTGCTCTGCACGTAGTAAGCGCTTAACAAATACCAACATTATTATTATTAAGGCAGATATTCATATAAATAATTTATAATGTATAATTAAAAACCAGGACTTTTGGCAAGCAGCGATTTTCTGCCTCCCTGTTTCACCAGCAGCAGGTAAACTTATTGAAGCCAAGGCTGGTGGCATTCAAAATCTGGGTGATCTCAAGGCACCTGAATGGTCTGGCCTCCGGAAGCGTGTGGGCATTGAGCAGAGGCGAGTCAGGTGGGCATCCGGCCCAGGTGAGTCAGGTGGGCACCGGGCCCAGGTGAATAACGCAGACACTGAGCAGGCAGAGGTGGGAAGCGGTGCTCGGTCCTACGCAGACCGTTGGGGGAGGCGAGCATCAGCCCATCGTCACCTGAGGCTCAGCTTTTACACTGGCTCCTTTAGCCTTTTCTTTCGGTCTAAGGACATGATCTGATTGCTCTGCTTCCTTTTTTCTCTCCCCTCTTCTGTTTCCTGTATGCCTTTCTCCCTTTCCTCTAATAAATATAATTATTTATATTAATGTCTGCCTTCCCCTTTAACTTGCTGTGGGCAGGGTGTCTGCTAACTCCGTTGTATTGCACGCTCCCTTTTTCTCTCCCATCTTCTGATTTCTGGCTGTCCTCCTCCTCCCTTTCCTCCTTCTCTTCCTCCTTCTCCCCCTTCCCTTCTCCTCTGTCCTCCTCCTCTTTCTCTTCCTCGTCTTCTTTTTACTCCTCCTCTTCCTTCTCCTCTTTCTCATACTCTTCCTCGTCTTCTTTCTACTCCTCTTCCTTCTCCTCTTTCTCCTACTCTTTCTCTTCCTCCCTCGGAGAGGAAGAAGGGGTGTTGTCCACCGGTGTCCGCCTCTCGGCCCCAGAACTCGGCAACGCCCAGGTCTCTCCCACTCTTCCCCCATCCCCGAGACTTTTCTGGGGTGCTAGGGACGGACTGCTCTTGCAGAGGGGACGGCAGCCTCAGCCAATCCCAGGCCGGCCTGCTCTCCGCTCCCACTCTCCCTCCCCCACCCCCAAACCCTTAGCACCCCTCTTTCAGGCAGGGTCCAGGGCCCCGTCCGGCTATTCCGGAGGCCTGGGTGGGGAGGCTGCAGAGATCACTGGTTTGGCTCATTTGATCCAGGCCCGGCCCTGACCGTGTGGGAAAGGGCACAGTTGGGCTGATTAGGAATAGCCATCAGGAGATTAAATACCGCTCGTTTGGGGGCAAAGAGGAAGAAAAGAGCCCTCTCCTCTAGGACATGCTCTTCTGTCTGGTCCAGACCTCAAACTCATGGTAGGAGGGGGGGGGGTGGTCAGGATGGTTCTCTTGGCAGCTCGGCTGAGTGGGCTGGGGCTCTCTCTCTAGGCCTCCTCTGGAACTCATCTTCCAGGGCCTCTCGTCCGCTGGGCGGCTCAGCGGCCGGTGGACCTTCGGAGCTCTGTAGGGAGTTAGGGGCTGAAAGATGCAGGTACTAAGGGTGTGTGTGTGTGTGCAAGCAGAATGCAGTCCCACGGGGGGAAGGTCCCAGAGCACTGTTTCAAACCCCCTCTCTCCAGTGGCTGAGGGGGCGGGTATGGCCCTGCCAGCTCTTCTGTGGTGTCTGTAACTGCTGGCCAATCTGGCGGGCATCTTGGCCGTGGGTTCCTGCTCCTTTGAGGCTGGGGTCTCTAGCAGGGGGGCCTAGCTTGACTGCAGGGTAATGCCTGCTATAGGGATACTAGGGGAAGAGTCAGGGTCGCCTCAGCATGGTTGGACCCTGTTGCCTCTGAGAAGGGAGGAGAGGATGCTTTGAAAGAGACAGAACTTCCTCCCCCAGATTTTACATGCCCTGATCCTCCTGCCCAGTGCCCTACTTAATAATAATAATAATAATAATAAAGAGAATAATAGTAATTGTAGTATTTAAGTGCTTATTCTTTGCCAAGCACTGGGGTGGATACAAGCAAATCAGGTTGGACACAGTCCCTGTCCCACATGGGGCTCACAGTCTCAATCCCCATTTTATAGATGAGGTAACCGAGGCAGAGAAGTAAAGTGACTTGCCCAAGGTGACAGAGCAGACAAGGGGCGGAGCCGGGATTAGAACCCATGACCTTCCGCCTTCCAGTCCCGTACTCTAGCCACTATGCCAAGCTGCTGACCAAGAGCTTCTCCAATCATTAGCCTGTGGCGTCCTTCCTGCCCTTATTCATTCATTCATTCATTCATTCGCATTTATAGAGCACTCACTGTGTGCAGAGCACTGTACTAAGCGCTCTGTGTTCTATGTTCAATTGGATAATCTTGTATTTACCCTAGTTCTTAGTACAGTGGTTGGCACATAGACAGCTCTTTACAGATATCACCATTATTATTATTAACACATTACATTATTATGATTATTTATGGAATTTAAGTGCTTTACTATGTTCTAAACACTGATGGAGAGATAAGGCAATCAGGTTGGACACAGTCCCTGTCCCACATAGGACTCACAGTCCAAATTGTAGGGAGGAGGATCTAATCTCTGCTTTACAGATGAGGTAACTGAGATACTGAGAAGTAAAGTGTCTTGTCCAAGGTCACACAGCAGACAAGTGGCAGAGCTGGGATTAGAGAACCCAGGTCCTCTGACTCCCAGTCCTGTGCTCTTTCCACTAGGCCCTTCTGCTTCTCACTTCTTTGTTGAGAGTAGGGGCCCCAGGGTCAGCTCCGTGGCTAGAAGGCTTCGTGCTTGCTGAGATGGATTGAAGTCTTCAAGACTGGGACTTGGTCACCTCTGAGCTGAGGTGGCATCTTGATGGCACAACCCCGGGCACACTGCCTTAGGTATATCCTCCTGGGCTGCGGGCACTGCCGAAGCAGTATGGTGTAGTGGATAGACCATAGGTCTGACAGTCAGAAGGTCAGAAGTTCCAATCGCGGCTCTGCACTTGTTTGCTATGTGACCTTGGGCAAGTCACTTCACTTCTCTGTGCCTCAGTTACCTCATCTGTAAAATGCAGATTGAGACTGGGAGCCCCTTGTAGAACAAGGGACTGTGTCCAACCCAATTTGCTAGTGCCTGGCACATAGTAAGTGTTTAACAAATAACATTATTATTACTATTATTGGTATTACATCCTTCTAGGCTGTTCCTGGCCCGGGGCTAGGGTGGGGCTGGCCTGAGCTTGGCGTGGAACTGGTGCTGGGGCTAGATCTGGGCTGGGGCTGGGCCTAAGACTGGGCTGAAGATGGGGCTATGGGCCTGGCTTTGACTGGGGCTAAAAGTCTGGGCTGGGGCTGGATCTGGGGATGGGGGTGTGGCTATGGATGTGGCTAGCTAGGGGTTGGGCCTAGGGCTGGGCTGGGCTTGGGGTTGGGTCTATGTGGTGGCTGGGGTTGGGGCTGGGCCTAGGTCCTGGCTGGGGCTGGGACTGTGGCTATGGCTAGATCTGGGCTGGGGCCGGGCCTGGGGCCTGGGCAGACCTTTTCCTCCCACCCAAAGACCCAAGGTAGATTACACAAGCCCATAAACTGCTTTGGGTCCATTAGTGGAAAGCCCAGAGGGATTAAAAATGCCCAATCCTGAATCAATTTCCGCCACCGGATCTAAGCAGTTGACGGACAGAGCCAGGGAGACAGACTTCAGAGAGGGCTGTTGCTGGGTCTGAAGCCCCTGACGGCATCATCCTCATTCCTGTGCTGACAGGAGAGGGAACTGAGTGGCCCTTCGTTACCCCTTTTCCCCTCCCCTACCGCCCCAAGTTCTCTCTGTTCATGCCCACCCCTTGATCCATCCCATCCCGCCACCCCTCCTCTCCCGGTAGCCCTGTGCCAGTGCCATAGCCTCGGCGAGAGAGGAACCTGGCGGGCCCAGCTCTCAGCCGTTCCCCTGCAGCACCGGCACAATTGGTGCCCTGTTCTCACTTCCCTTCCTGTACGGGACCATCCTCCAATCGCAAACCTCCCGCCTTGCTCTCCTCCAGGGAGCCTTCCAGCCCCATGGTCCTCTAACGGTTACAGAGGTCGAGGGATCTTCACAGGCTCCTACTGTGCCTGGCCCAGCTTTGCCTGGCCCTTCCAAAGTAGGGGCATCGGTTCTCCTTTAGACCTTGAGTTGCTTTTCCTTTGCCCAGAGATGGTGCTCGATCAAGTTTTCTCAATGAGAAGCCAGGGAGAACACTGTTTTATTGTGACTGACAGCAGAGAGATGGTGAGCTTATAGACTGTAAACTCGTTGTGGGCAGGAGATGTGTCTGTTTATTGTTATATTGTAATCTCCCAAGCACTTAGTACAGTGCTCTGCACACAGTAAGCATTCAATAAATATGTTTGAATGAATGAATGAGCATCCTAGGCGTGGGGGTGGGCAGGGTCTGGTTTCCCAAATCACAGCCCTGGCGAGGACTGGTATGGAGCTTGTATAATGACCATCCTGGGGGGTGGGGTATGGGATCCCAAATCGCCAGAGTGGACTGGTCTAGAGCTTTTATGATGAGCATCCTCGGGTGGGACCGGGGTCTGGGTTCACAAATCCCAGCCCCAGGGAGGACTGGTCTGGAGCTTGGAGCTGAGCATCCTGGAAAAGGGGGAGATGGTGGACAGAGAGAGCAAGGCTTCCCGTACCTGCTCCCCGGCTGTAGACAGTGCGGGTCCTCTCTGAGACGAAACCACCTCTAATGAAGCTACGGGGGGAGGGGACCTCCTCTCTTCTCCCCTTCCTTCCCTCCCTCCGGCCCCACCCTCAGTCCTTTCGCTTGGGCCTCCAGTGGGGCTACTTGATCTTGTTCTCCACCTCCACTCTCTCTATCTTCTGCCCCGTGAGAAACTGCCAGATGCCCCCTCTGTAGTCCTCGTTCCTCAGTGCGTAAGTGAAGGCGTCGATGACCGGAACCGTCTTAGCAATGAGGGCTGGGATCTGTGACAACACACAATGTCGCAGAGGTTGAATTTCTGAGCCACTGGGATAAAAGGGCCGAGAGAGAGACACACCGTGACTCTTATCAACAGATCTATCTGACTGAGCACCTGTTGTGCACAGAGTGCTGTACTTGGCGCCTACTATAACAATAATAATAATAATAATTGTGACATTTGTTAAGTGCTTACTCTGTGCCAGGTCTTGTACTAAGCGCAGCGGTGGTTACAAGCAAATCAGGTTGGACATGGTCCCTGTCCCACGTGGGGCTCACAGTCTCAATCCCCATTATACAGATGAGGTAACTGAGGCCCAAAGAAGTGAAGTGACTTGCCCAAGGTCACACAGCAGACAAGTGGCAGAGCTGGAATTAGAACCCATGCCCTGACTCCCAGGCCCATGCTCGAGTACTGTATGCAGAATAGTGTCTACAGAATGCAGAGCGCTGGACCCTCCGCTTAGGACAAGACCAAAGAAGGGAACAGCACGAAAAGCGTGGTCCTGGTCCTTAGGAAGATGACTGCTAAGGCAGGATACAAGGGGTCGCACTCTACACACGTACAAAAGGTGAACGTGGAAGAGCACAAACACTAGTGAGAAGAACAGAGACCAAGAGCTGAGTAGGAAGACACACACATGCACGTGGGTGAACAGGGCTTCCCGGCGGGATTTTGCCGCGATTTTCGTACCATACCGTACCATTCTCAGTTTGGGGGAGATGAAGGTCACGTTCTCCACAGTCGCATAGAAACACAGGAGGGCGTAGGGGCCCCAGCAGAACAGCAGGGTCCTCGTTGGCAGGCGGGTGTTCAGCTGGGAGGAACACAAAACGGCAGGGGGGCTGGCAGGGTGGCGGGCTGGGGGAGGGAGGATGGAGGCCCCACCAGCGACGGGTCTGAGGTTCGACGATGAGTCCATCCCCACATCGGCCTCTACCTGGAGCCCTGGCTGCCTTTCTCGGGGGTCCTGGCTGAGCTGAGACCATACCTCTTTGGGCCCAAGGAGATAGCAGGGATGTGAGGTGACAGAACTCTCTAGGATCCTCCAGGTCCATGTTGGGGTCTTGGAAGAGGAGAAAAAACCTCCAAAGATGAGCAGCTTAATACAACACCTGACGTTTAGTAGGCACTTAACAAGTGCCATAAAAAAACAAAAAACTAAGCTGCTCGTCTTTGGAAGTTTTTTCTCCTCTTTCAAATGACCCAGACGAGGGTCATCTCAAACATGGGACTCCTTCTGGGGAGGAGAATGGCCGTCAGCAGCTGCCGCTGTGTCAGGATAGATGGAGCAGGCAGAACAAGGAGGTGGCTGGTTACAAGACTTGACCATCAAGGGGTAAGGGAAGCCGTGCGGCCTAATGAACAAAGCACGACCCTGGGAGTCAGAGGACCTGGGTTCAAATCCTGGCTCTGCCACTTTCTTGGCTGTGGGAACTTGGGCAAGTCACTTTGCTTCTTTGTGCTTGAGTTTCTTCAACTTTAAAGTGAGGATTCAATACCTGTTCTCCCTCTTACTTAGACTGTGAGTCCCATAAGGGACAGGGGCTGTTATCATGTATCTACCCCAGCACTTAGAACAGTACTTGACACATAATAAGCTCTTAACAAATATCATTATTATTAGTAGTAGTAATAAATAATATTAATAATAGAAAGGATCAGAACTCAGAGAGTGAGCAAGCTGCTTTCTGGGTTGTGGGATGGAGGAAAGGGCCCTGGGGAGTTACAGTAAATTGCTCCATGGCCCTCTGGCTCCCCCAGGCTCCACTCAGGGCTTCCCTTAGGGACCCAGGTTCCCCACTCCTTACCCTCCCGAGCTTGGATTGGGACTCTTACCTTGAATAAGCCGCTTTTCTTGAATCTCTGCTCTATAGACTGGTAGGAGGTCAGCATGATGAAGAGGGGGATGACGAAGTTGAAGAAGGCCACGGCGAACAGATAAGTGGTGAAATTCCTGCGGTAGAAGAGGCATTTATCCCTCTAGACTGTAAGTTTGTTGTGGGTAGGGAATGAATCTGTTGCGTTGTTGAAGTGTACACTCCCAAGAACTTAGTACAGTGCTCTGCATTCATTCATTCAGTCAATCGTATTTACTGAGCACTTACTGTGTGCAGAGCACTGTACTAAGCACTTGGAAAGTAATATAAAGAGAGACCATCCCTGCCCACACTGGGCTTATAGTATAGAAGGGGAGAGACAAACATCGAAACAAGTAAACTGGCATCAACATACAGTAAACGCTCAATAAATATTATTGATTGACTGCTGCAGTAAGATCTGGGTCATCGGGTGTGGGGGTGGTCCCCAAGAATCAGGTCTAAGCAGGTGGCTTTGAAAGGAGTGCAGCTGAATATGCTAACAAAAAAGAGCAAGATGGGTTTTAGGGCTCCGAATGAGACTTGTGGAGCCTTCATTAGGGTTTCTAGATTTATTGATGGGGCTCTCAGAAGCATCCATGAGGCCCCAGAGTGGAAATGGGTCTAGAACATTAATAGAGCTCTAGAATCCTCAAAGGGACTTTGGGAGCTTTAATGAATTTTTGGGTCATTAACAGAATCCCAGACCTATTCATGGACTCTAGACTCACCAGTGGTATTCTAGAATAACCAACGAGAGAACAGAAGTGGGAATGAGGAGACTTGAATTCTACCTTCAACACCACTTCTCCTCCCCTGCTTCCTGAATTTTTGTATGGCTAAAGCTGTGACCACGGCACTAACCCCTGACCAACGGCCCCTGAGCCTGCAGCAGGTCCTGTGCGTCCACCCAGGCTGCATTTAGCCTCCTCTGCATCACTAGACATACAGAGGCCCTGCAACTCTTTTTTTTGTTTGTTTTTGATGGTAATTTTTTAAGAGCTGACTGTGCCAGGTACCGTGCTAAGCATCGAGATAAATACAAGATAATCAGATTGGCCGCAGCCCATGTCCCACATGGGGTTCATCGTCTTAATCCCCATTTTACAGAGGAGGGAACTGAGGAACGGAGAAGTGAAGTGACTTGTCCAAAGTACACAGCAGAGAAATGTAGGAGCCAGGACTAGAACCCAGGTCCTTCTGACTTCCAGGCACATGCTCTACCCAGTAGGCCGTGCTGCTTCTCAATTGCCACTGGTCTTTGGCAGACCATTGTGTGGAATTGGAAGTGCCTCTAAGCATCCCCTATCCAACTTTACCGTCGTCGGCAGCCACCATTGTCCCTGACTCCCCCCAGGTCCGGCCCTCCTCGTTCCACCCGGTCCGCCCAGGATGGCCCTCTGACCTGTCACCTTTGCTGTAATCCAGGGTACAGCATGTCCTCAGAGGCTCGTAATCATACTGGCCCCAGCCCAAGATGGGCATCATGGACCAGAAGGCGGAGAAGCCCCACGCGAAGAGCACCGTGGACACGGCCGTCCCCCACTGCGGCTTGCTTCCTGCAGGGGAGGGGAGAGGAACACGGAGGTCATAATAATATTAATAATGGGTATTTGTTAAGCGCTTACTATGTTCCAAGCACTGTTCTAAGCACTGGGGTAGATACAAGATAATCTGGTTGTCCCACATACAGCTCACAGTCTTCATCCCCATTTTACCGATGAGGTAACTGAGGCACAGAGAAGTTAAGTGACTTGCCCAAGGTCACACAGCTGACAAGTGGCAGAGCCGGGATTAGAACCCATGACATGCTGCCAAGCCGCTGATGCTGACGATTCCCCCTCCCTCTCTGGCTGCCCCACCAGGTTCAGTGTGAGCACCATCCTCCTCACCTCAGGGCTCTCCAATCAGTCGCCCTGGAGAGTAGTGGGTCGTTCAGATGTCAGGATGGTTCGAGAGCAGGAGGACTCGGGTGGGTCCGGACAGGGTAGGAGGCCTGAGGTCTCCTTGAAGGGTTGGTGGGGAGGGACTTCCCCAGGGGGAGCTGGTCCAGGGAAACCTTGGACAGCCTGGGTTTTCATCAGTAGGGGGAGGAGGATGGAGCCTGTGGAGTCCATTACCTCAGGAAGCTTTGCAGCTGGGAAACACCAGAAGGCACCAGAGGGATTGGATAAATCCAGAGATGGACGGTGCCTACTGGGTTAGGGGTGGAGGGGTGGGGGAAGTTAAAGGGGTTAATTAAAAGGATGGCCGGTCAGGAGCAGTACATGGGTCCTCCACGTGTCCTCCTGCCACCATCAGGGCCAGAGTCCTGGGCTGCTGGGCCGGGGGACTGGGGATGGGGGGTGGTCATTCATGGTTTATTGTGCTCAGAAGCGTCCCTGGGAGGTTCCAACTGGACTGAAAGCTCGTTTTGGGTAGGAAATGTGTCCGTTTATTGTTATGTTGTACTCTCCCAAGTGCTTAGTACAGTGATTTACACACAGTAAGCCCTCAATAAATATGATTGAATGAATGACTACCTGTCCCTTCATATCGGAGGGCACTCTGGCCAGAGAGAACAGCTGGGGCTGGACCAGTAGCCCCGCAGTTTTGATGGATTAGGAGGTTGGGCATTAGATGGAATTTGTCTGTCAGGTTTGATTGTCTGCCCGGCTGTGTTATATTTCCACAGGAGCTGTCACTTAGCCTAGAGGCTGGGAAGACTCCTTTCTCTTTATGTGGAGCTAAGAGGCCTGGCTCCATCTGAGTGGGCAACAGCGGTAGAGTAATCTTCATCTGGGTCATTTAATCAGTCAGTGGTATTTATTGAGCACTTACTATGTACAAAGCACTGCACTAAGCACTTGGGAGAGTCCAACGGAAGCGAGGTATATTGAGTCTTTCCACTAGGCCATGCTATTTCTGTCCTGGAGAACAAAGAGCGTGTCTACCGAGTGCTGAGTACAGTGCTCTGCACACAGTAAGTGATCAGTAAATACCGCTGATTAATCGGTTGATGAACGAGGGGTGTTGGTCTGAAATTGGACCAGACGCTTTGGACTAGAGGCCATTATCTACACGGCACAGTGAGAAGCAGTATGGTGTAGTGGCTGGAGCACAGGCCGGGGAGTCAGAAGGTCGTGGGTTCTAATCCCTGCTCCACCGCTTGTCAGCCGGGTGACCTTGGGCAAGTCACTTAACTTCATCTGTAAAATAGGGATTGAGATTACGAGCCCCGCGTGGGACAGGGACTGTGTCCAACCTGATTTGCTTGTACCCACCCCAGCGCTTAGTACAGTGCCTGGCACAGAGTAGGCGCTTAACCGATACTATTATTCTTATTATTATCTGGAAAGTGGCGTGCAGTAGAACGAGGTAGGGTAGAAGGAGCTCTTTTTATTTCAGCAGAGGGAGCTTCTATCTGGGAAGTTCGTAATGGATAAGGGGACAGGGACTTCGGTTTAAGAATTTCCATAATTCCAGGAGATGTGTGTGTGTTTGCGTGTGTACCTGTGGGCGGGAATATAGATGCGTATATGAATGGGCTGTTTATTTCCACACCCTGACCCTGTCATTCATTCACAGTCAAGCCCACACCCTCACCCCTACACTCCTCCTTCACGTAACTGCCCCATCCCCATTGCCACCACGCTGGAGAACAGATTCCCTGAAAGCCTTGGTGCCAATGTTCAATCATTCAGTCGGTTGTATTTGAGTGCTTACTGTGTGCACAGCACTGTACTAAACCCTTAATAATTAGGGTATTTAGTAAGCGCTTACTATGCACCAGGCATTGTATTAGGTGCTGGGCTGGATACAAGCAAATCAGGCTGGACACAGTCCCTGTCCCACATGGGGCTCTCCCAGTTTCAATCCCCCTTTTACAGATGAGCTAACCGAGGCCCAGAGAAGTAAAGTGATTTGCCCAAGATCACGCACAGACAGGTGGCGGAGTGGAGATCAGAACCCATGACCTTCTGACTCCCAGGCCCATGCTCCATCTCCTGGGGCACGGACAAGCCTGTGAAGGTTGGTGCCGTCGGGTGGCCGCTGGGGCCCCGGGGGGGTGAGAGGGGTGAGGGAGGCTGAACAAGCGCTTAGTACAGTGCCAAGCGCTTAATCCAGTGCTCTGCACATAGTAAGCGCTCAATAAATACTATTGAATGAATGAATCGCCCAGCTGGGACCCGCCCTAGCCCCGCGGCTTCCTCAGGCCCCACCTCCTCTCCAAGCCCCTTCCCTACCCGCTCTTTCCCAGCCTTCAATCCCCGTGAAGCAGCCTGGCTTAGAGGAAAGAGCCCGGGTTTGGGAGTCAGAGGTCGTGGGTTCTAATTCCGCCTCCGCCCCTTGTCAGCTGGGTGACTTTGGGCAAGTCACTTCCCTTCTCTGGGCCTCAGTTCCCTCATCTGTCAAATGGGGATGGAGACTGTGAGCCCCACGTGGGACAACCTGACCACCTTGTATCCTCCCCAGCACTTAGAACAGTACTTGGCACATAGTAAGCGCTTAACAGATACCATCGTCACTTGGGATAACCTGATCACCTTGTATCCTTCCCAGCATTTAGAACAGTGCTTGGCACACGGTAAGCGCTTAACAAACACCATCATCGCGTGGGAGAACCTGATCACCTTGTATTCTCCCCAGCGCTTACGATGGTGCTTGGCCCATAGTAAGCGCTTAATAATAGTAATGATGTTGGTATTTGTTAAGCGCTTACTAGGTGCAGAGCACTATTCTAAGCACTGGGGTAGATACAGGGTAATCAGGCTGTCCCATGTGAGATTCACAGTCTTCATCCCCATTTTACAGATGAGGTAACTGGGGCACAGAGAAGTGAAGTGACTTGCCCACAGTCACACATCTGACAGTTGGCAGAGCCGGGATTCCAACCCGTGACCTCTGATGCCCAAGCCCGGGCTCTCTCCACTGAGCCACGCTGCTTCCATCTTCACGGGGGACCACCTGATGGCCTTGTATCCTCCCCAGCGCTTAGAACGGTGCTTGGTCTATAGTAAGCGCTTAACAAACACCATCATCACGGGGGACAACCCGATGACCTTGTATCACCTGATGACCTTGTATCCGCCCCAGCGTTTAGAACGGTGCTTGGCACATAGTAAGCGCTTAACAAATGCCAACATTATTATTATTATTATTATTATCCCCAGACCTCGGCCCATCGCCACTCCAGGCCCCGGCTCCTCCCCGGGCCCTGCCCCTCCCCTGGCCCTGTCCCCCGGCCTCCCTGCCCCTGGGCCTCCCCGCCCCCCTGGGCCTCGGCACTTACGGGAGCAGTGCCGGAGGTAGCGGTCCCAGCCGATGGCAGCGCTGAGGGAGATGCTGGCCAGGGCCGTGGCGAAGCCCTGGAAGCCGTGCAGCCGGCAGCCCTCGGCGCCGTAGGGCCAGTGCCTGCAAGGAGCAAGGACTGCCTGCCTGCCTGCCCGGGGGTCGCCCTGGGGACCCTCCCATCGCCCACCCCGCAGCCCCTCGGGAGGGTCCCCCGGGCACCCAGGGGCTGCCCGCACGCCGGGACTAATCATCATCGTAATAGTGGTGGTATTTCTTAAGCGCTTACTATGTGCCAAGCACTGTTCTGAGCGCTGGGGAGCCCCGCCGGAGGGTCCCCAGGGTGCCCCGGAGCTGCCCGCATGGCAGAACTAATCATCATAAAAATAAAGTTGGTATTTCTTAAGCATTCCCTATGTGCCAAGCACTGTTCTAAGCACCGTGGGAGATACAAGGTCATCAGATTGTCCCAGGTAGCGCTCACGTTCTTCATCCCCGTTTTACAGATGAGGTCGCTGAGGCCCAGAGATGGTAAGCGACTTGCCCGAGGTCACGCAACTGACAAGCGGCAGAGCCGGGATTAGGATCCAGGAGAAGCAGCGTGGCTCAGTGGAAAGAGCACGGGCCGGGGAGTCAGAGATCATGGGTTCAAATCCCGGCTCCGCCGCTTGTCAGCTGGGTGACTTTGGGTGAGTCACTTCACTTCTCTGGGCCTCAGTTACCTCATCTGTAAAATGGGGATTCATTCATACAGACCACTGTACTGTGAGCCCCACGTGGGACAACCTGATCACCTTGGATCCTCCCCAGTGCTTAGAACAGTGCTTGCCACATAGTAAGCGCTTAACAAAGGCCAACATTATTCTTATTATGACCTCTGACTCCCAAGCCCGTGCGTTTTCCACTGAGCCACACTGCTTCTCTTTACTAGCCACGGCGACTGGAGGGCTGGGAGGGGTCAGGGCTGACCGCTTGGGCCCAGGGAGCTACCGGAAGGGGCTGGCGGAGGGGCTACCGGAGGAAGCTGGAGAGGGCGGCCACGAGGGCGTTGAGGCAGATCCCGCTGTCGGCCAAGGCCAGGCTGACCACCAGCAGGTTGCTGGGCGTTCGGAGCTCTTTGATCTTGCGGAAAGAAGCGATGGTCAGGCCGTTGAGACAGAGTCCGAGCAGGGCTGGAAAACAAGGTCAGGGTCAGCCCCGCCGGTCAAGGACTGCTCTCCTTATTTGCCCACCCCAGGGACCCACTCTTCTTCAGAGCCCAGGCCCTCCATCAGTCAAAGGGGAGACCAGAGGGCTACCCCACTCCATGCTGTGATGGGCACGGTGGCTCCCTAAATCCCCCTAAGCGCTCTGATGGGGGCCCAGGACCCTTTGCAAATAGTCCCTGCCCTTGTCCCACTAGGGACTGATGGACATTAGATCCCAGCGGATGCTCAGCCCTCATTGCCAGTGACTGGGATAAAAAAAGGGGTTGAGGCGGGGCAGCGGGGAGAGACCCCGCAAATAGCTTTCACCCTGAGGAGCCCCAGTTTAGAGAGCCTGCAGCCTGCCTCCCCAAAGTCCCCAATTTTGGCTTCTTCCACAGAGTGGTCGGATATGATAACAATAATTGTGGTATTTGTTAAGCGCTTACCGTGTGCCAGTCACTGTACTAAACGCCGGGGTGGATTCAAGCAAATCTAGTTAGACACAGTCCCCTGTCCCACATGGGGCTCACCGTCTCATTCCCCTTTTTACAGATGAGGTAATTGAGGGCCGGAGAAGTTCAGTGACTTGCCCAAGGTCACCCAGCAGACAAGTGGCAGAGTAGGGATTAGAACCTACTGTCTTCTAACTCCCAGGCCCGTGTTCTACATCCACTATGCCAGGCTGCCAATTCAGTCTTCCACTGGGCTTCAGTGTAGCCAGGGCCCACCCAGATCAGGGCTTAGACCACCTTCCTCGCCCCGCTTGACTTAGGGAAGCAGGTCTCCCTTTGCTGGGGACTGTTCTGGGGACCACTTGGCTTCTGCCTCAGGACCCAAGCCAGTGGAGTGTTCAGTGATGTAGAGCCCATGGGACCCAATCAATCCCAGGCCTCGGCCTTCTTCCTCCTCACCAGAGAGGAGGTGCTAGGCTGTGGGAACCCATGGGAGAAGCAGCATGATGTCAAAGGAACAGAAGCAGTGTAGCCTAGGTGAAGAGAGCCCGGATCTGAGATTCAGTCAGTCGGTCAATTGTATTTTTTGAGCGCTTACCACGTGCAGAATGCTGTATTAAGAGCTTGGGAGAGTACAATATCACAGACACGTTCTCTGCCCACAACGAACTACAATGAACTTAAAGGGGCAGATAGACATTAAGATAAATAAAATTACAGATATGTACATAAGAGCTGTGAGGCTGGGTGAGGGGGACGACTAAGGGAGCAAGTCAGGTTGATGCAGAGGGAGTGGGAGAAGACGAAAGGAGGGCTTAGTCGGGGAAGGCCTCTTGGAGATGTCTTCGGTAGTTTTTGAAGGTGGGGAGGGTACCTGGGTTTTAATGCTTATTCTGCCACTTGCCTACTGTGGGACCTTGGCTAAGTAACGACTTCTTTATATCTGAGTTTCCTCATTTGTAAAACGGGAATTCAATACCTGTTCTCCCTCCTAGTTTGTGAGCCTTCCGTGGGACAGGGACTGTGTTCCACCTAACTTGTATCCACCCTAGTGCTCAGTACAGTGCTTGGCACATAGCACTTGACGAATACCGCATTATTTTTATTCATTCCTCAAAAACTAGTTCCTTCAACAGTACCTGCCCTCAGCTCGTCTTCCTTCATCCCTGCAAGATGGTGAACCTGCCTGGGAAGGGGCTGGTCCCACCAGGCATCAGATCAGTCCTGCCGGATGGAGTCTTTATTACTAAGGTAAGGTGCTAGTCCCCTGCCCAGTTAATTCATTCAATCATATTTTTTGAGCACTTACTGTGTGCAGAGCACTGGGTAGAATACAATAAAACAATAAACAGACACATTCCCTGCCTACAGTGAGCTCACAATGTGTCCCCCACTGACACCTCTGCCCCCTCAGGAGGGTGGGCTGGTGCATCAAACTTCTCCACTGTTCCTTGGCAGCAGCTGTCTCTTCTCTAAAGCACTGTGCTCCTGCACAAACAGATCAACGTGTCTGCCTCTCCTCCCCACAACCCTGGTTTTCGTTGCTCTGGTCACGGAAAGGAGAAGTTACCTCATGTCCTAGAGGGAAGTGGCCGCTGGGAGAATGAACCATCGTTCATTCATTCAATTGGACTTATTGAGCGCTTACTGTGTGCAGAGCACTGTACTAAGCGCTTGGAAAGTACAATTTGGCAACAGATAGAGACAATCCCTACCTAACAATGGGCTCACAGTCTAGAAGGGGGAGACAGACAAAACAAAACTAGTAGACAGATATCAATGCCATCAAAATAGATAAATAAAATCATAGATATATATGCACATTATTAATAAAATAGAGTAATAAATATGTACAAATATACACAAGTGCTGTGGGGAGGGGAAGGGGGAAGAGCAGAGGGAGGAAGTAGGGGCATTTGGAGGGGAGGAAGGGTAGAGGGAAAGGGAGGGCTCTGTCTGGGCAGGCCCCCTGGAGAAGGCGAGCTCTCAGGGCTTTGAAGAGGGGAAGAGGGTTAGTTTGGGGGATGTGAGGAGGGAGGGCATTCCAGGTCAGAGGTAGGACGTGGGCCAGAGGTCGACAGCGGGACAGGCCAGAACGAGGTACGGAGAGGAGGTGAGCGGCGGAGGAGCAGAGTGTGCCGGGTGGGCTGTAGAAGGAGAGAAAGGAGGTGAAGTAGGAGGGGGCAAGGTGATATATATGAAACAGTTCTGGGCTCTTTCCCCACTCTGTTTAGAGGTGACACCAGTGAGCCAATAACGAAAGATTATTCGTCTGCTCCGCATGATGGTAAAATCCCAGAGCACTCTGTAGGCACCCACTGAATACCACTGATGATGGCAGGGAAGATTGCCATTCTCTGTCTCCCTGCCCCAGTCTTCCTTTGCTCACCACCCCATCAGGACCGTACCCTCCAATGCTAGAGTGTTTCAACCCCCGCATGGTGCCAGATGCCATACTTGTATCTGCTCTGCCGGCTCCCACCCCACTCCCTTGTCCTCCCAGAGTCCAGATTCCTTTGTAAAAGGCCAGTCCCCCATGGATACTCGCCACCAGGCACTTGCCGCTGACTGGCTTTGGGCCTCAGAGTCCCAGGCCATCAAGGGCCTCATTTGGTCCATTCTTTTCCACCCTACCTTCCAGAGAGTTGTAGTCTGATCATCTGGTTCAAGGCTTGAGAGAGGAGGGTTTCTCCTAGGACATCTCTAGAGTATCCCCCTACCTCCTGAGTGCTCCTTCAGTCCTGGGGGCAGTGTGGTGAAGTGGAAAGAGCGAGGGCTTAGGAGTCCGAGGACCTGGGTTCTAATCCTCACTCTGCCACTTGCCTGCTGTATGAACTTGGGCTAGTCACTTTACTTCACTGTACCTCACTTCCCTCATCTGCAAAATGGGAATTCAATAGCTATTCTCCCCCCTACTTACACTGTGATTCCCACCTGGCACCTGATTAGCTCATATCTACCACAGCACTTTGTACAGTGCTTGGCATAGAGTAGGCGCTGAACAAATACCACCGTTATTATCTTTACCCCGTGCCACCTTGAATGGCAGAACAGCATGGAGTCAGAAGGTCATGGGTTCTAAGCCCAACTCCACCACTTCTCTCCTGTGTGACCTTGGGCAAGTCACTTTACTTCCCATGCCTCAGTCACCTCAGCTGTAAAATGGGGATTGAGCATGTGAACCCCATGTGACAGGGGCTGTATCCAATATGATTTGCTTGTATCCACCCCAGTGCTGGGTACAGTACCTGGTACATAGTAATCGCTTAACAAATATCACAATTATTATTATTATTACTATTAGAACTTGGATCACCCCCTCTTCATTCCTTCTTCCCCGTAACCCCTTACCTTCCACCAGTAGGATCGTACCAATGCTGAACACCTCAAGCTCACTGAAGCCCTCAGGCAACGAATACGAAGCCACCATTCTGCAGGACTGCCAGCCTTTCCACCCACCAATCCCTTCCAAATCCCCCTTCTTCCCGGGGCCCCGAGCCTGCGGCCCTATTAAAGGGCCAGCCCACGTGCAGGCACATGAAGGTTCTTAGGTCAAAGTCCGGAGGTTTTATTTTTGATGTGAAAGCTACAATCTCCCTAAAAATCCCCATCTCCAGGAGAACCATCCCTTTCCCCTTCCCCTGTAAATCGACTTTGCAGCCCAGAGAAGAAGGAAATTATTCATCCGCTGGACAATTAGGTGTTTGTGAGGCCAGGGGAGCAACTTCCTCTGGTCAGTTTGGCCCCGTGAGAAAGGGATTGGGGCCGGAATCAGAGACGAGGATCCTGGCAACTGGGGCTGAGCAGGGAACAAAGGCTCCGTCCTCTGGGGTCCAATTAGGGCAAGGTTGGGAGCAGTTTTGGTAATCAGCTCCTGGGCTAGAGGTGACTCTGCTCTCATCCCCAGAGTTAGCCCTGGTCATGAGGTCAGTCCCAGCCAGAGGACCAAAATCAGTGGGCTCTTCTCTGCCCTAATCCTACTTGACCTCTCCCTTGCTTTTAACACTGTGGACCACACCCCCTTCTGGAAACATAATCAGGCCTGGGTTTGCTGACAGTCCTAACCAGATTTCTCCCCACCTCTCCCCATCTACTCCTTTTCACTTTTGCTCACTGGCTCCTCTTCCACCTCTCATCCCTTAGTTGAGGGTGTCCTGAAAGGCTTTGTGTTCTGGGTCCCCAACTCCTCTCTCTCTGCACCCACTCTTTCGGGGAGTTCATCAACTGGCGTGGCTTCAGCTACCAATTCCATGCAAACGGCACCCAAATCTACTCTCCAGCCCTGATCTCTCATGTCATCTAAAGTCCCGCTTCTCCTCTTGCCTCCAGAACATCTCCACTTGGCTGTCTTGCCAGCCTTTGGAACTTGACATGTTTGAAACTAAATTACTCAGCTCTCCCTCTAAATATATTCCTTCTTTTTATTTTCCCATCCAAGTCACACACATCACCACCGTCCCTGTTCCAGTAGCCCGTAACCTCAGTATCATCCTTGACTCCTCGCTCTCCTTCAGCTCCTGCATTCAATCAATCAGTCCATGGCAGTTATTGAACATTTGCCATGCACAGAACACTGTACTAAGCATTTGGGAAAGTACGATAGAATAGTTTTGGTAGACGTGACCCCAGCCCTAAAGGAGCTTACGGTCTACAGGGGAAGGCAGACATTAAAACAGATTTTGGATAGGAAAAATTATAGAGTATAAAGTTATGTACAAAAGTGCTATAGGGCTGGGGTGAGTATCAAAGTGCTTAAGGAGTACACAGACAAGTTCATAGTCGACACAGAGGGGAGGGAGGATAAAGGAAATAAAGGGCTTAGTCTGGGAAGACCTCTTGGAGGAGATGTGATTTTTGGAGGACTTTGAAAGTGGGGAGAGTGGCGGACTGTCGGCTATGGAGGGGGAGGGACTTCCAGGCCAGAGGGAGAATTTGGGCAAGGGATTGGTGGCAGGATAGATGAGATTGAGATGATACAAAGGTAGGTTGGTGTTAGGAGCAGAGTATTCTGGTGGCGTCCTACTGTACTTCCTTCACATTCCCTTCCAAGCCTTTCCTTCCCCCACCTGGATCCATGCCTTTCCTTCCCCTACCTGGTCTAAACCTCATTCTTTGCCTCCCTGCCACTCAATTACATCGATCAGGCACTTACGATGAGCAGAGTACTGAACTAAGTCTGTGATGATCCCAGAGATTTTGAATCTCTGGCCTATAAGGGACTCTCTGTTGAAAGGTGGGGGATAGGTACACTGAGAAAAGCAGTTAGAAATACAAGATAACTAGAGTCACTTGGACAAAATGCAGCAGTTCACTGTGGCTCAGGCTTCTCCCTGCTCCAGGCAGATCCCCTCTTGTCAACAAATTGCCACAAACTTCCCACTGTTCCAGATGTTTTGATGGTAGCCTCTGGTGGGGTGAGGGGAATGGGGTAGGGGAGAGGGCCTCTGGCCATTCCCCAGACCTCCACCCCCCAAAAATCTCTGCCTCTGGGTGAAAAGCCAGGGAGGGGTCTCCCTAGCCACCTAGGGAGACTTCAACTCCTAGGGTTCCTTGTGGCATCCTCAAACATGGCAGCTTAATACGGGTCAAACAGGTTGGCACCCACTTCCCAGCACTGCAGGATTCCTTCGGTAAGGGGAAAGGGCTAAGTGGGGAGATATAGCCCCTCCAGCTCTGACACCACAGTCCCCATGAAGTCGCCCTGGGATCTTGGTGAGCCACTCAAGGTGGATGACCTTTCTAAGCCAACAACACTCAGCTGCCTCATGGTGCCAGGCTGATTTGGGGTAAGGTCTATGAATGTCATCGGGTGTTAGGACACCGCTTCTTGCCCTCCTGTCTCCATTGTGCCATCCTACTGCTGGTGGCACATGGCAATGCCATCTCCCCCAAATAACTAGGTCACTGGGCTAGAGTTTGGAGACAGCTGCTGGAGAAATAATAATAATTGCGATATTTGTTAAGCACTTACTATGTGCCAAGCACTATATTAAGTGCTTAGGTGAATACAAGCACCTGTCCCACCTGTCTCTGTCCCCCATGGGGCTCATACTCTCAATCCCCATTTTACAGATGAGGGAATTGAGACACAGAGAAGAGAAGTGACTTCCCCGCGTTCACACAGGAGACAAGTGGCAGAGCTGGGTTTAGAACCCAGGTCCTTCTGACTTCCAGGCCCGTGAGAGGTGAGGCATCTCACAAATTCCCCAGCTTCAAGCCTCGGGGTTCTCCTGTGCCCGCAGCTGCATACCTGGAGGTCTGCTTAGTAACCAAAGTGCCAAGGGTCTGGAGAGCTTTCTTCATCAGCATTAAGTGCAGAATCCAATTGAGAATGACATAATGCATTAATGGGGACTCAATTTCCATCAGCGGGGAAGGTTTCCCGCTGGACAAGATGTGCTCAGCTAGAAGCTCCTTGATGGTGCATTTGCCTAATGAAATGGCTTTTGGGTTCTGGCTTAATTTGGATGCTAATGAAATCCCCGGACAAATTGCTCCCACTGAGGCCCCATTTCTCTGAAGCAGGTTATTGGATTTGGTCCTGGGCCACCTTTCTGGGCCCGGAGAGAGAAGTAAATCTCTGGGGTTAGACAGTTTGTCTCCGGGAGAGCTAAGAGATGGACTCGACCTATGACCCCAGCTGGGTCAGAAAGCTCCCAGATTCATTGATTATTGTTTTCCAGGATCCAGTCTGGGGGGATGGCCATTAGGGTGATAGAAACCAGTATTGCCACACCTTCCTCCTTGTGTCCCAGCTGTGCTGAGGATCTGAGTGGGGCTGGGAATGAGGGGAGAGAGGAGGGTGGGAGCTGGGTTGAGCGGGTAAGGTGGGAATGAGAGAGCAGCAGAGCAGGATAGGTGACATTTGAGAGGAATGAATTCAGGAAGGAAGCCGAAGAGATGAGAGGTGAAGCGGCATGTGTCCTTCAGGCTGGGTTGGTTGGAATTGTGTGGGCCTGGTAGACAACATTCATATGTGTTGCTGGGGATCCAGTGACTAAGATAGGACAGGGAGCAGGAGAGCTGCATCAGCTTCGTTCTTTATTATTATTATTATTGTTACTACTAGTACCAGGCACTGTTGTAAGTGCTGGGGTAGATACAAGATAATCAGGTTGGACACAGTCCCTGTCCCATGTGGGACTCACAGTCTCAATCTCCATTTTACAGATGAGGGGATTGAGGGACAGAGAAGTGAAGTGACTTGCCCAATGTCGCACAGCAGACAAGTGGTGGGGCCGGGATTAGAACCCAGGTCCTTTTGACTCCCAGGCCCATGTTCTATCCACTAGGCCATGTTCCTGCCTGGGACCATTTGTCGCCTGGCAAACCAGCTCCACCCCTATCGGGAAAGGCCCTAAAATGGGGGGGGAGCCACCGGGAGCTTGGCCAGAGGGTGGGAGGAGGGGACCTTTGGCCCCAGGAGACTCTGTGGATTAGTCAGGTCACCCAAGGGCACAGTAATAATTGTGAAATTTATTAAGCACTTACTCTGTGCCAAACACTCAGCTGAGTGCTGGTGGAGATACAAAACAGATCAGAATTGACCTATACAGGGCTCACAATTTAAGGAAGAGGGAATCCCCATTTTACAGATGAGAAACTGAGGCACAGTGAAATGGTGTGAGTTGCCCAAGGTCACACAGCAGGAAAGTGCAGAGCCGGGATTAGATCTTGGATTTCCTGACTCCCAGTCCCATGGTCTTTTCACTTGTCTCAGCCAATACCTGCTGGAGTGGCTGAGGCAGACCCTGGCATCCCAGGGAGAGACCTCAGAGGAAGATGGCCCAGGGCGACCCCCACAATCAACAGGAAACCAAAACCCTCCCTTACAGTCCTGCAATGAAGCAGAGCAGATATGTGTAGCCCTCCAATCTCCCCTCTACGTTCTCTGGGAAACAGACAAAACCAAACAGAGGGACAATGCAGTATCCCCTATACAGATGAAACAATAAATTCATTCACTCAAGAGTACTTATTGAGTGCTTACTGTGTGCAGAGCACTGTACAAAGCACTTGGGAGAGTACAATGTAATGATGAACTGACACATTCCCTGCCCACTCTCAACCCAGACCCTTGTTACATCCTGATTTTACTACACCGTTGGCCTCCTCGCTGTCCTCCCTTGCTCCAGTCTCTCCTCTCTTCACTCTCAATCAATCAATTAATAGTATTTTTTGAACACTTCACTGTGCTTCATTCTCCTCTGTCCCACCATCGACCCCTGGGCCACATCCTACCTCTGACCTGGAATGCCTTCCTGATCAAATCCGCCAAACACACTTCCCCCATTAAAAGTCCTACTGAAAGCTCACCTCCTCTAAGATGCCTTCCCAGACTAAGTCCCTCTTTTCCTCAGCTCCCCTCCCCTCCCCATCGCCCTGACTTGCTCCCTTTCCTCTATCCCTCCTTCCCACCCCATGTATATATGTACATATCTATAATTATCTTTATTTATATAATTTCCTATTTACTTATTTCGATATGTATGTATCTATAATTCTATTTATATTGATGCCCATTTATTTGTTTTGATGTAGTAATAATAATAATAACGTTGGTATTTGTTAAGCGCTTACTATGTGCCGAGCACTGTTCTAAGCGCTGGGGTAGACATAGGGGAATCAGGTTGTCCCACGTGGGGCTCACAGTCTTAATCCCTATTTTACAGATGAGGGAACTGAGGCACAGAGAAGTTAAGTGACTTGCCCACAGTCACACAGCCGACAAGTGGCAGAGCTGGGATTCGAACTCATGAGCCCTGACTCCAAAGCCCGTGCTCTTTCCACTGAGCCACGGGTATGTCTCTCCCCTTCTAGTCTTTAAGCCCAGTATGGACAGGGATTGCCTGTATTGCTGAATCGTACTTTCTAAGCACTTAGTACAGTGCTCTGCACACAGTAAGTGCTCAATAAATATGAATGAATGAATGACTGAATGAATACAGAACACTGTAGTAAACTCTTGGGAAACTACAATACAACAGAGTTGCTCTGGGACCCAGATCATTTTTCTCAAATGTCAAGCTGCACCTTTCTCTGTTCCTCAGCTTTGTCCTTTGGTTGCCAACTCTGCTTGTCTTCCAGCTCTATTTTATTGTACTCTCCAATGTGTTTGGTTCAGTGCTGTGAACATAATAGGTGCTCAATAAATACCACTGATTGACTGATTAATTGATTAGAGGGTCCAGATTCAAAGGAAACCGTGGGAGTAAAGGAAAATCATTTTCAATGGAGACCTGTATGAATGAACCCTCCTCTGCGGAGAGAGCTGAGCTGCCGCTTCTAGGCAGAGATTGCTCTCCATCGTTCGACGGTATTTATTGAGCATTTACTTTGTGTAGAGCACTGTTCTAAGCACTTGGGAGAGTACGATATAACCTAAACACACACATTCCCTGTCCTCAACGACCTCACAGTCTAGAGGGTAAAACCGTGACGAGGATGGGATACGAATCCACGCGGGTGAAGCACGGTGGATTAGCAGTCCCTGTTCTTAGCCATGTTTTTAGCCCAGCCCTAGGTGAAGGAGTGTCTCTAAATGTTGACTTCCACATCCCCTCCCCCAGGGTGCCCGGTGAGTCATGGTGGTGGGTACCAGGCAGATGGCCTTCCTGCTTAGGCTTAAACTCTCATAGGATGAGCAGCAGCAGCAGGGATCAGATGAATCAGTTGCTTGCCGGAAGCTGAGGAAGCCCTCCCTCATCGAAGGACAACGTTGGTCCCGCTGATCCCAGGGGGCTGGTCAGCTCCAGGTTGCCCTGGTATCCCACTGCCGGGCTAAGTTTCCCCAGGACCCTGGGTGGGACGCTGATGCTGCCGCTCCTGGGGATTGACCCCCTTCTTTGGGTGATGGATGGCAGGATGCAGTAAGCGCCACCATGAAAATAGCCCTGAGGTTCCCTCCCTAATCCCAGCCTATCCGTTTATCCGGAGGCTTCAGCCGAGCGGGGAGGGGGATGGACGGGGGAGGCGGAGGGGGCACGATGGCTGAAGGAGAAAGAGAGTCAACGGGATGTGGTCAGCCCGGAGGCTGAGGCGATAGGGGAAAAGGCAGCTGCTTCTCCGGCCAGGGTCTGGCCCCCATGTTCAGGTAGCCATGTGGCTTACCGGAAGTCTATTTTTCTGCTGCCTGGCTCTCGGGGGGCTGCCCAAGGTCCACTGCTCGTGTCCGCTGCAGTGCAGCTGCATCTTCCACAGCCTCAGCGATGGGACCAAAGCCAGGTAGGAATCCCCACCCCTCCTCACCCCTCACCTTCCCATCACCTCTGGCCCAGGGAAGGGAGGCAGAGAGAAGTGCTGGCTTGTCTTGTTCGGCCTGCTCCACTCGGGGAGAGGGAGCCCATCTTGGCGAGCTGGGTGGAAGGGCAGAGCCGGGGAGATGGAAGCGGCTGCGTCTTTCCCCCTGTTTCACTGGGACTGGCAGCTTGGCGTCCTGTGGATTAGCATCCGAACCCCCTGTAATCTGATTTTGAGAGGAAGCATGTGGTGATCTTCTGTGCTGAAAAGATGCAACAAAATGGAGAGGAGAGGGATTCTCGGGATGGGGTCTCTGCCGAGCAAGTCCCCGGGCAGAGAGTCCCTCCCATCGTGGGGAGGGCAGAGGTTAGAGCAACCCTGGCCCTTGGCTTTAGCCTCAAGAAAGTGAAAGCTCCTTGCAGGACCTATAAGGGTGCCTTCTCTGTGTCCCTGCTTTAAAAAGCCTGGGACCCCAGATTCTAGGTTCCAGAGAAAGGAGTCCCAAACAGCAGGAAGAGAATCTCCAACAACATCTCTGACAAAAGGAGGCCAGAAGGTGCTGGCCACAGGTTGCTTACAACCGATACTGGGAACTTTCTGATTAATTATTATTATAATATATAATATAAAAATCATATAATAATAATAGGAGTAGTAGTAATTGTTAAGTACTTACTATATGCCAAGCACTAAACTAAGTGCTGGGGAAATACAAGATAATCAGATCCCACATGAGATGCACAGTCTAAGTAAGAGGGAGAAGAGGTTTTGAATCCCCATTTTGCAGATGAGAGAACTGTAGCTCAGAGAGCTGGCAAATGGGGGAGCTGGGATTCGAACCCAGGTCCTCTGACTGCCAGGCCTACACTCTTTCCTGTAGGCTAAGCTGCTGTTTGTAGTTGGAGGGCATAGGTGAGGAGGTGCTACGTGGCCCACTGACCCCTCACCCATGACCTGCCTCTGACCTTTAACACCCTCCCTTCTCAAAACCGCCAATTACTCTCCCCCCATTCAAGGTCTTATTGAAACCCATCTCCTCCAGGAGGCCTTCCCTGTCTAAGCCCCTCCTTTCCTCTTCTTCCACTCCCTTCTGCATCATTGTGACCTGATCCCTTTGTTCTTCCCCCTTCCCAGTCCCTCAGCACTTATGTATATATCTGTAATTCATTTATATCAATATCTATCTCCACCCTTATAGACTGTAAACTCATTGTGGGCAGGAAATGTGTCTGTTTATTGTTGTATTGTACTTTTCTAAGCACTTAGTACGGTGCTCTGCACACAGTAAGAGCTCAATAAATACAATTGAGTGAATGAATTGAATTGAATCGTTATCATGATAAGCCTCTTCTCTCTGCCCCATCTGGGTAGTAGGGGGCCGGCCCTCTGACTGCATACGGGGTCTTTTCCTCACATCCAGCAGGAGAGACCCTGCTCCTTATTCCAGCAAGCCAGCAAGTGGTGGGTCCCTGATCCAGTGGCTCGCACAGTCCCCCATCAGCCTGGCTTGTTCCCCTCCTTCCCCCTAGCCTCCGCGTCCTGGTGAAGAGAGAGACAGGAGTCACAGCTGGGGCTTGGGAGGCACAGGTGAGGAACTGGACAATAACCTGCTGGTAGGTGTCCTGAGGCAGCTGGAGGAGCAGCAGGAGCCTCTGGAGGGGACCAGCTTTGGGAGGGTCCTCTCCCCATTCCCTCCGTCCTGGGGTCCCCAGTGCTAGAGGCGGGTTCCAGGTCTCGGAGGAGCGAGAGGCAAAGCCAGGCTTGCTCTGTCCCAGCCACAGACCCGGAGTCAGAGCCCACACAGAAGTGTGTGTGTGTGTATGTGGGGGTGGGTGGGCTCCCGGGTGGGTGGGCTCCCCGAGGGCCCAGAGAGACAGGATTACTCAGGGCTCTGGGGGTGGAGAGGCCTGCAGGGAGCATAGGCTGGGAAGCAGCACCCCCAACCTGGATCTCTGGCCACACCACACCCCTCAGTCCATTAGGAAGACCACTGTGGCTCGAACCCATGACCCTTCCACAGACTCTTGTTTGGAATACAGCAAAGTCTCTTCTAGTCGCATCACCACCAGACAAGCGGTTGAAAGGCTTCCAGCAGCGCAGGGCACAGTGTGGCCTGGTGGAAAGATTACAGGTCGGGGAGTCAGAGATTCTAATCCCGCTCCACCACTTGACTCCTGTGTGATCTTGGGCAAGTCATTTCACTTCCATGTGTCTCAGTCATCTGCAAAATGAGGATCCAACACCTGTTCCACCTCCCCGTTAGACTATGTGGGACAGGGACTGTATCTGATCTGATTCTCTAGCATCTACCCTAGTGTTCAGTACAAGGCTTGCCATTCACTCAATCAGTGTTATTTATTGAGTGTTTACTGTGTGCAAAGCGTTGCACTAAATGCTTGAAAGAGTACAATAGAGTTAATTAAGTGCTTACTATATGCCAGGCAATAGAGTAAATGCTGGGGTAAATAAAAGCAAATGGGGTTGGACACAGTCCTTGTCCCATGTGGGACTCCTAGTCTTGATCCCTGTTTTACAGATGAGGTAACTGAGAAGTGAAGTGGCCCAAGGTCAAACAGCAGACAAGTGGCGGGGCAGGGATTAGAGCCCATGACCATCCGACTCTAAGGCCCGTGCTCTATCCACTATGCCATACTGCTTCTAGAGTTGATAGACACGTTCCCTGCCCACAAGGAGCTTACAGCATAAAAGGGGAGACGGTAATATAAATAAACAAATTATGGATATGTACATAAGTGCTGAGGGGCTGGGGGTGGGGTGAATATCAAGTGCCTAAAGGGTACTGAACCAAATGTATAGGAGATGCAAAAGGGAGAGGGAGTATACATAGGGGCAGAGAGTCCCAGACCAGAGGGAGGACTTGAGAAAGGGTTTGGCAGAGATATAGACAAGATCGGGGCAGAGAGAGTGAGTGCGTGAGGTTAAGTAGGAAGGGGAGA
Organism: Ornithorhynchus anatinus; assembly: GCF_004115215.2. NCBI lineage: Eukaryota > Metazoa > Chordata > Mammalia > Monotremata > Ornithorhynchidae > Ornithorhynchus > Ornithorhynchus anatinus. Next base: position 95,321,199 of record NC_041730.1, read on the forward strand.
CCTGACTGAGTGGTTTAAAGCCATTGACAAGGAGTTTCTGTTTGATGCTTTGGTGGATGGTCTGCCACTGGAAGTTCTTGACGAGTGGGGAGATGTGGATCGAATATTTGAATGTTTTCTAAGAAAAATAATCTGGTCAGTGGAGTGAAGTATGAACTGGAGTGGGGAGAAACAGGATGCAGGGTGGTCAGCGAGAAGACTGATGCCATAGTCATCAGTGTTTGGATCAGCTTAGTAGCAGTTTGGATGGAGAGGAAAGAGTAGGTTTTAGCAATGATGTGAAGGTAGAACTGACAGGATTTAATGATAGAATTAATATGTGGGTTGGATGAGAGAGATGAATTGAGGATAAAGCTAACGACAGGGGCTTGTAAGACAAGAAAGATAGTGGTATCATCTATAGTGATGGGAAAATCCAGAAGAAGACATGGTTTGGGTGGGAAGATGAGGAGTTCTGGATATGTTCAATTTGAAGTGTTGGTGGGCAAGTGACCTTGGGAAAGTCACTTCACTTCTCTGGTCCTCAGTTCCCTCATCTGTAAAATGGGGATTGAGCCTGTGAGTCCCACATGGGACTGGGACTGTGTCCAACCTGATTTGCTTGTATCCACCCCAGAGCAAAGTATAGTGCCTGGCACATAGTGAGTGCTTAACAAATATTACAATTATAAATACCATCATTATCATTATTATAAACAATTCACATAATAAGCACTTAACAAATGAGCCTCTTGTTATTATTCGAGGAGAAACCACAGCTCTTCATTCATTCATTCAATTGTATTTATTGAGCACTTACTGTGTGCAGAACATTGTACTAAGCACTTGGAAAGTACAATTCAGCAACAAATAGAAACAATCCCTACCCAACCATGGGCTCACAGTCTAGAAGCGGGGAGACAGACATCAAAACAAGTAAACAGGCATCAGTAGCATCAGTATATATCTATAATTCTATTGATTTATATTGATGCTACTGATGCCTGTTTACTTGTTTTGATGTCTGTAAATAATTCAATAGAATTATAGATATATACACTTCATTAATAAAATAAATGGAATAATAAATATGTAAAAATACGCACAAGTGCTGTGAGGCAGGGAGGGGGGTAGAGCAGAGGGAGGGAGTCAGGGAGATGGGGAGGGGAGGAGGAGCAGAGGAAAAGGGGGGCTTAGTTTGGGAAGGGCTCCTGGAGGAGATGAGCTTTCAGTAGGGCTTTGAAAGGAGGGGGGTATGTGCTAGTTTGGCGGATGTGAGGAGGGAAGGCATTCCAGGCCAGAGGTCGATGGGGGGGGGACAGTTGAGAATGAGGCACAGTGAGAAGGTTAGCACCAGAGGAGTGGAGTGTGTGGGCTGGGATGTAGAAGGAGAGAAGGGAGGTGAGGTAGGAGGGGACAAGGTGATGGAGAACTTTGAAGCCAATAGTGAGGAGTTTTTGCTTGATGCAAAGGTTGGTAGGCAACCACTGGAGATTTTTGAGGTGGGGGGGTGACATGCCCACAGTGTTTCTGTAGAAAGATAATCTGGGCAGCAGAGTGAAGTATAGACTGAAGTGGGGAGAGACAGGAGGTTGGGAGATCAGAAAGGATGCTGATACAGTATTCCAGTAGGGATATGATGAATGACTGTACTAACAAGGTAGCTATTTGGGTGGAGAGGAAAGGGCGGATCTTGGCAATGCTGGGAAGGTGAGATGGGCAGGTTTTAGTGACAGATTGGATATGTGAGATGAATGAGAGAGTAGTGTCAAGGATGACACTAAGGTTGCAGGCTTGTGAGAAGGGAAGGATGGTAGTGTCGTCCACAGTGACGGGAAAGTCAGGGAGAGGAGAGGGAGCTCAGTCTTGGACACGTTGAGTTTTAGGTGGTAAGAGGACTTCCTACCTCGGGGTCCAATGGGGCCTGTGAAGGGCAAAGGAAAGTGACAAAAGAGAAAAGGCAGAGAACACTGATGCTTATTCCAGCCAAATTCTCTCCAGTTTTGAAGCCCTCCTGAAGCCCTTCTTACTCCAGGAAGCCTTCTTCAATTGAGCATCATCACTCTGGGTCTGGTCATCTCTTCAGAGGCTCTCAGCACTTGTGTGCACATAGATGTCCTTGGCTCATGTGTATGCATTCATCCATGGATTCTAGACTGTAAGTTCGTGGTAGGCAGCAAATGTGTTTGTTTATTGTTATATTATACTCTCCCAAGTGCTTAATACAGTGCTCTGCATGCAGTAAGCACTCAATAAATATGATTGAATGAATGAACTCTCCCTATTCATTCACTTTTATCCTTTATCCTTATTTCTCTGCTCTTCCTAGGCTGGGTGAACCTTGATCCTGCTTTCTCTTAATCATAATAATAATAACCACATTAATAATAATAATGATAATAATAATTGTGGTACTTGTTAAGTGTTTATCATATGCCAGGCACTATTCTAAGCACTGGGATGGATACAAGCAAATCAGGTTGGACACAGTCCCTATCCCTCATGGGGCTCACGATCTTAATCCTCATTTTATAGATGAGGTAATTGAGACACAGAGAAGTGAAGCGACTTGCCCAAGACACCCAGCAGACACTAGCTGTAAACAATTTATGTCTCCCTGGCTTCCTGCCAGACTGTAAGCACCTTGTGAACAGGAAGCATTATTCTACTAGGCACTGGTATGCTGGAGTAGCTCAAGTAATGTTATTTGAAACAGATTGATTGTGGCACGAAAAAGAACTTCCCTTTTTTAGGCACGGAGAGAAAGATGGGTAGGGGCGAGAGGGATGCTCTTTGTCACCCGCTCTAAACCGCTGCTACCCCCAACCAGGACGGTGTTGTGCAACGACCCCGAGTTGACCCTGATGCCTGTAGCCATTCCATCTGACACCCAGAAGCTCCGCATAGAGAAGACATCCATCCGGTGGGTCCCCGAAGAGGTCTTCAATGGGCTCTCGCACCTGGAATACCTGTGGCTGCCCTACAACTCCCTGGCCAGCTTCAGCCCGGGGCTGCTGCGGGGGTTGCGGCAGTTGCGGGAGCTGCGGCTGGGCGGGAACCACCTGGTCTCATTTCCCTGGGAAGCGCTGGGCAGCACGCCCCAGCTCAGCCTGCTGGACCTGCGTGGCAACCTCCTCCCCTCCGTGCCTGGAGAAGCTGCCCGCTTCATCGGGAATCTCACTTACCTGGACCTCTCTAGTAACAGACTGAAGAACCTTCCCCAGGAACTCATTGCCACCTGGTCCAACCTCCAGGCTGCTCCACACTTCCCCAGCGACAACTCCAAGGTGATTTTAGGTAAGAGAATTCAGTCCACAAAGCAGGTGGAGCTTGGGGAAGTGGGAGATGGACGTTCAGCTCTCTCCTGAGAGACAGGGCTTCATTTGTGCCAGGGTTTGTCCAGATTCGGCCCGGAACCTCTGGACTGGGCGGTTCATAGCCCTGGCACTTCTGGACTGGGCAGACCAGAGCCCTGGCACCTCTCAACTGGGCAGAACATGGCTTGTTGTGGGTGGGGAATGTCACTGTTTACTCTTGTATTGTACTTTCCCAAGTGCTTAGTGCAGTTCTCTGCACATAGTAAGTACTCAGTAAATATGATTGAATGAATGAATGAATGAATGAATAGTCCTGGGATCTCCGGACTGGGTGGAACATAACCCTGGCACCTCTGGACTGGGTAGTTTGTAACCCTGTACTTTCTCAGTTGGACAGTTGATAGCACCGACACTTCTAAACTGGAAAGTTTATATCCTTAGCAGGCAGTTTACAGTCCTAGAATCTTTGAACAAGACAGGTCACATCTTTGGCATCTCTGAACTGGGCTGTTTGTTGCCCTGTCACTTAGAGTAGCAGCATGGCTTAGTGGAAAGATCATGGGCTGGGGAGTCAGAGGTCATGGGTTCTAATCCTGGCTCTGCCACTTGTCAGCTGTGTGACTGTGGGCAAGTCACTTCACTTCTCTGTGCCTCAGTTACCTCATCTGTAAAATGGGGATTAACGATGAGCCTCACATGGAACAACCTAATTACCCTGTATCTATTCCAGTGCTTAGAACAGTGCTCTGCACATAGTAAGCACTTAACAAATACCATTATTATTATTATTGTTCTGGAATAGCCCTGGTTTCTCCAAGTTGGGCAGTTTATATCTCTGATATCTCTGGGCTTGCCTTTTCAATTATGACATAAAATTTGTATTATAGGTTTGTGGACATCTGAGATTCTCAAGTTCTAACACCTGCACAATACTGTACCAGCAGGCCACTGTTTCCAATGGATGGGTGGAGTCCCATGTCAAGAACAACAGATAAATTTTGGTCCTGGGACATCAGAACCAAGAACTTGTGTGAAGGAATCGCTCTTTCAGACACACTTATTATGACTGAATTTGCAGCAGTATTCTTGTCCCTGGGAATAATGTCAGTAATACTACTGCACATTCAAAATCACAGCATATATAAAATGACTTGATGGTATTTATTAAGCATTTACTCTGTCCAAGAGTTGGGGTGAGTACAAGATTGAACACAGTCTCTGTCCCACTGGAGACTCAAAATCTAAGCAGGATGGAGAACAAGTATCCTATCCCCATTTTAGAGATGAGGAAACCAAGACATGGAGAAGCTAAATGACTGGCCCAAGGTCACAGTTCAAGCAAATGACAGAGTCAGGAGTAGAATTCAGGCCTTTTGGCCCCCCAGTTCAGTCCTCTTTTCACCAGGCTGGACTGCCATCAGTAGGCTTCTAATATTTCTTGTAGTCTAAAAATTGATTAATGCTTAGAGTCAAATTTCAGGGTGGAGATATGTTGATTTCTCGGAAACTTTAACAGCTGTATCCAAAGCTTTTTTTCTGCCACATGAAAGCGCTCTCATATTCTCCTAGAAAATGCTGCATTAACAGTGAGCTAGAGTTTACCTAGTGCCCCATGCCCCTTTTTGCGAGAGTTTCCTCATCTGTAAAATGGGGATTAAATCCTCTTCTCTCCTTCTTAGACTGAGCCCCATGAATGACAGGGACTGTGTCCGACCTGATTAACTTGTATCTGCCCTGGCACTTGGAAGAGTGCTTGGCACAAAGTAAGTGCCCAACACATGTGATGATGATGATGATTATAATAATGATAATAATAATAATAGGGGAGGGACTCCTAGGCCAGAGGTAAGACATGGGTGAGGGGTTGGTGGCAAGATAGATGAGATCGAAGTACAACAAGTAAGGTGGTTTTAGAGGAATGAAGTAAGAAGGCTGGATTATAGTAGGAAATCAAGAGGTAAGATAAGAGCGGGCAAAGCATTTGAGTACCTTAAAGCCAATGATAAGGAGTTTCTGTTGATGCGGAGGTGGATGGGCAACTATTGAGGTTCTTGAGGAGTGGGGAAACATGGACTAAATGGTTTTGTAGAAAAATTATCTGGGCAGCAGAGTGGAAGTATGGACTGGACTGGGGAGAGACTGGAGGTAGGGAGGTTAGCAAAGAGGCTGATACAGTAGTTAAGGTGGGATATTATAATAATGGTGGTATTTGTTAAATATGTGTCCAGCAGTGTATTAAGCACTGGGATTAATACAAGCAAATTGGGTTGGACAATGTCTGTGTACCACATGGGGCTCACAGTCTTAGTCCCCATTTGACAGATGAGGTAAGTGAGCACAGAGGAAGTGAAGTGACTTGCCCAAGGTCACACAGCAGACAAGTAGCACAGTCAGGATTAGAACCCACATCTTTCTGACTTCCAGGCCCATGCTTTATCCACTAGGCCATGCTACTTCTCCAAGCGCTTGAATCAGCATAGTAGCAATTTGATGGAGAGGAAAGGGTGGATTTTAGTGATGCTGTAGAGGTAAAACTGACAGGATTTGGTGACAGATTGAATATGTGGGTTGAATGAGAGAGATAAATTGAGGATGATGTCAAGGTTACAGCTTGTGAGACAGGGAGGAGAGTGGTGCTATCTACACTGATATGGAAAATGGGAAGTGTGGGGAAGAGAGAGGGTTTGGGTGGAATATGAGGAGTTATGTTTTGGATATTTTAAGTTTGAGAGATTGGCCAGTTGTCCAAGTAGAGATGTCCTGAAAGGAGGAGGAAATGCGAGATTTAAGAGATTAAGAGAAGTCAGGGCTGGAGATATAGATTTAGAGATGGTAGTTGATGCCATGGGAGTGAATGAGTTCTCCAAGGGAGTGGGTGTAGATGGAGAATAGATGGAGTCCCAGAAATGACCATAGAGGAACTTCCACAGTTAGAGGGTGGAAAGCAGAAGGGGAGCTACGAAAGGGACGGTGAAAAAGTGGCCAGAGAGATGGGAGGAGAACCAGGAAAGGACAGTGTCAGTGAAACCAAGGTTAGATAATGTTTCCAGGCAAAGGGATTGGTCCACAGTGTTGAAGGCAGCTGAGAAGTTGAGGAAGATTAGGATGGAATAGAGCCTAATACATATATATATAATATAAGCACATTTTATATTATATTTATATCTATCTATTTCTATATGTAATGTGCATAAATACCCACACATGCAGAAGTGTTGAAGATATTTATAAATGATAAAGTGCTAGAAGAACTCGGGGTGTTGGGAATTAATTGGGGGGCTTATTGGGAAACTGGGAGAGCTCAAGGGAGACAAAGATGAATGGAAAAAAATGGATTGTCTTTCTATTCTGAAGCATCACACTTAGGAAGGAAGTCAAGGCTTCTTTGTCTTGGAACAATAAAGTATGATTGCAGATACTCTCAGATACTGCCACTTGCCAGCTGTGTGACTGTGGGCAAGTCGCTTCACTTCTCTGTGCCTCAGTTACCTCATCTGTAAAGTGGGGATGAAGTCTGTGAGCCCCACGTGGGACAACCTGATTCCCCTGTGTCTACCCCAGCGCTTAGAATAGTGCTCTGCACATAGTAAGCACTTAACAAATACCATCATCATTATTATTATTATTATTGTTAGATACTGAGCAATCAGCATGTCTAGGGCAAGTCACTTAACATCTGTGCCTCAGTTACCTCATCTGTAAAATGGGGATTAACTGTGAGCCTCACATGAGACAACCTGATTATCCTGTATCTACCTCAGCGCTTAGAACAGTTCTGCACATAGTAAGCGCTTAACAAATACCAACATTATTATCATTATTTAGTACAGTGCTCTGCACACAGTAAGCACTCAATAAATACGATTGAATGAATGAATGAATGAATTTGCTGGCTGTGTAACCTTGGGCAAGTCAGTTAACTTCTGTGTCTCAGTTTCCTCATCTGTAAAATGAGGAAAAGTGGGACTTAGTTTGGGAAGGCCTCTTGGAAGAGGTGCACCTTCATTAGGGCTTTGAAGCAGGGAAGAGTGATTGTCTGGTAGATTTGATGAGCGAGGGCATTTCAGACCACAGGTAGGATGTGGGCCAGGAGTCGATAGAGAGACAGGCGAGATGGAGGCACAGTGAGAAGGTTAGCAGCAGAGGAGCGGAGTGTGCGGGCTGGGATGTAGAAGGAGAGAAGGGAGGAGAGGTTGGAGGGGGCAAAGTGATGAAAAGCTTTAAAGCCAGTAGTGAGGTGTTTTGTTTGATATGGAGGTGGTTAGGTAACCACTGGAGATTTTTGAGGAGCGAGGTAATATGCCCCGAACATTTCTGTAGAGGTTTCACAGTCTTAATCTCCATTTTATAGATGAGGTAACTGATTATCTTGTAATCTACCCCAGTGCTTAGTGTAGTGCTTGATGCACACTAAATGCCTATAAATGTGGCAATAATAATGATAACCATAGTATTATCGCACACTCCCAAGTGCCCAGTACTGGTCTCTGCCCACGGCAGGTGCTCAATCAGTACTGCAGAATGAAAGAATGACCTGCTTCTCTTTGTAGGTTTACAGGACAACCCTTGGGTGTGTGACTGCAGCTTGTATGAAATGGTCCACTTCCTCAACTTCCAGCCTCCACACTTGGCCTTCATAGAGTCCAGACTGAAATGCTTCACGCCCTGGAGTCTGGCTGGCGTCACCTTCAGCCAGGTGAAGTTGAAGAAATGCCAAAGTCCCCGGGTCCACACGTCTGTGGCCAAAGTGAAGACGGTCCTGGGGAGCCCCGTGTGGTTGCGCTGCGGGACGTCGGGGGTGCCCGTGCCGGAGCTCAGCTGGAGGAGGGTAGACGGGCACCAGCTGAGTGGCACAGGTGAGGGACATGATACCAGGGCTGGGTGGGGTGGGGCAGGAGTTTCCCGGGAGCCCAGAGTCAAGGGGGCATTTCCAGTAAAGATGGAAATTAAAGAATAATACTAATTATGATTGTGGTATTAGGCGCTTACTACGTACCAGGCACTGAACTAAGTGCTGGAGTGGGTACAAGCAGATCAGGTTAGACACAGTCCCTGTCCCACATGAGGCTCACAGTCTCATTCCCCATTTTACAGATGAGGTAAGGTCACACAACAGACAAGTGGCAGAGCAAAAATTAGAACCCGTGATCTTCTGACTCTCAGGCCCATGCTCTTTCTACTATGCCATACTGCTTCTCATGCGGTCTAGTGAATAGAACATGGGTGTGGCAGTAGCAAGGACCTAGTTTCTAATCCTGGCTCCATCACTTGTCTGCTATGTGACCTAGGGCAAGTCATTTAACTTTTTTTTTTTTTAATGGCACTTGTAAAGAGCTTACTGTGTATCAAACACTGTTTTAAGCACTGGGGTAGCTACAAATTAATTAGGTCAGATGCAGTCCCTGTCCCAAATGGAGCTCACATTATAAGTAGAAGGAGGAACAGGCTTAAATTATTGTAATCAATATTTTACAGTTGAGGAAACTGAGGCACAGAGTGGTTAAATGGCTTGCCTGTGGTGATAAAGCAAGTGTGCCTCATTTACTACATCTGTAAAATGAGGATTAAGATTGTGAGCTCCATGTGGCACCTGGACTGTGTCCAATCTGATTATTTTTTATCTATCTCAGCACTTAGTACGGCGCCTAGCACGTAAATGTTTAATAAATAACATTTAAAAAAAGGGTGAGGGGTTCAATTCAGTAATGCTCTGGATGGCCAAGAGAACTACATTCTGCCCCCACTGGAGACAAGTTGGACCCCTCTCCCAGGGAGTCCTACAAAACACCAGGGCCTGTTTATCCAGGAGATCTTAGGTGCAGACATACCTGGAGGCGGGGAATGACCCAGATGACCCCCAAAGAGGCCGCCCAACCTCAGTTATTTGAGATTGATGTGAGTTGGGTTAAAGTTGGTTCCACAGGTGTGTGGGAAGGAGCTGCTGAGAGAAACACTGCCCACAGAAGGGGAGTTGAGGGATGAGGGTTACACTTGTTAACAAGTCTCGGTGTCATTTCCTTGCTCTCACATGGCTGCCCCTGATCCCCAGGGTCAGAGAGGAAACCCCACCAGCCCTTCACCCCTCCCTGCCTCCGGCCTCTGAGATGGATGTGGATTTAGAGGGTTCCACCTTGAGACCCCTTGAGACCACCTCTGCTGGTCAAGGGGGAAGGGATCGGATCGGGGCCCATCCCTCTCTGGCCCAGAGGCTGTGGTCAATCCCTCATATGATGTGGAGAATGGAGTCCAGTCAGCCCGGCCCCCAGCTTCACCCCACCCTCCCCCCGCCTCACCCCACCCATCCCCCTCCTCACCCCATCCCCCTTTGGGGTCTGTTCTTTCTTCCAGTGCACCAGGAAATCTCCAGCGATGGCATGAGCTGGTCTGTTCTGGGCCTGCCAGTAGTGTCCTATGGTGACTCCGGGGAATATGTCTGCCAAGCTGAAAACCCCCTGGGGGTCGCGGAGGCCTTCATCTCTCTCATCATCATCGATGCGGAGAGCCCTTGGGGACCGAGTGGAAGCCCTCAGCAGGGGCGGCTCGGAGGCTCGAATGCACTGAAAGCGGCTTCTTTCAAGGACAAGTTGGTGGCCGGGTATGTCCTCGGCTCCCCCAGCCTGCCCACGCCGGTGTTCCGGACCCTCTTCCCAGTCCCGGCACGGGACCCCGAGCCCCGGCCCAGCCATGGGAGCAGTCCGCCAGACCTTGAGGCTCCGCAACGGGCCCCCGGCCCCGGACCGCCCCATGAACGGGCCGGTGTGACCGGGGTGCCGCCCCCGAGCCGACCTGCCACTCAGCCGGAACTTGAGCGCACGGTGAGGTCCGTCAAGGTCATCGGGGACACACATCACAGTGTGTCTCTGGCTTGGAAGCCCCTACGGGCCGGACCCACGGCCACCTTCAACGTCCTCTATGCCGTCTTCGGTGAGAGGGACATGCGCCGCATCAGCGTGGGGCCGGGTAAGACCAGGGTGACCATCGATGGGCTGACGCCTCAGACCAAGTACATCGCCTGTGTCTGCCTGGGGGCGAACGTGCCCAGAAAGGAGCAGTGTGTCATCTTTTCCACGGACGAGGCCGCCAGCGCCGGAGGTACGCAGAAACTCATCAACGTGGTGGTGGTCAGCGTGGCCTGTGTCATCGCGGTGCCCCTGACCCTGATGGTCTGCTGCGGGGCTCTGAGACGCCGGTGCAGAAAGTGCTTCACGCGGGAGCCCGAGGGCCCTCAGGATGCCTATGGGACCTTTGAGACCCTGTCCCCTGGGGCGCTCGGCAACGGAGACAGGGAAGGAGGAGGAGGAAGTGGAGGAGGAGGAGGAGGAGGAAAAGGAGGAAGAGGAGGAGGCAGCTCCGACGAGGCCAACAGACTGTTGTCAGCCCGGACCAGCGTGGACTCTCAGGCTGGACTCAAGGGGGTGGGGCCCTTACCGCCCAATGGCCACATCTGCTGATGTTATCCCCACTACCTACACACTTCTGTGTCCTCCTTTCTGCCCACGTCTGACACATGTGCACACACAAACACAAACCCTCACCTTGCTTCTCCTCCTCTCCTCTCTCCCCTCCTTCTCTTCCTCCTCCAGTCATTCATTCATTCATTCATCCATCCATCCATATTTATTGAGCACTTACTGTGTGCAGAGCACTGTCCTAAGTGCTTGGAAAGTACAATTCAGCAACAAATAGAGACAATCCCTACCCAACAACGGGCTCATAGTCCAGAAATGGGGAGACAGAAAATAAAACAAACCAAAACAAGTAAACTCTTTCTCTCTCCCCTCCTTTCTCCTCCTTCTTCCTCCTCCTTCTCCTCCTGGTCCTCTTCCTTTTTTCCTCCTTACCTCCTCTTTCTCTCTTTCTTTCTTCCTGCTTCCCCTCCTCCTTCCAGTTTCCTTTCTCCCCCTCTCCCTCCTTCCTCCTCCTCTTTTCACTCACCATCACCCTCCCACTCGGCCTCACCCTCCCACTTTCTGGCTAAGCTTCGGATTGCCTTTCCAGTCCCGTGAATTCCCAGAGGTTATTTTTTTTTTGTAAAACCTGTCAGAGACTTGACCATAGCAAGGTGTTTAACTATTTTAAAAACCTCCCCCACTGCCATCTCAAAGTTTTACCTGAAGAAGCTTGGAGAAGTCACTGAGACCTTCCCCTGGCTTCTGGGCCGGACCACATTAATCTATCCCAGGCAGATGAAGCTTTATCCCAAGGCTCTTTCTCAGTAGCCCATACCAGTGTTTGATAAGGGCTATAGCACTGCTCAGAGGTTCTTCCTTAGAGCTTGTCCAAAAGCCTCAGCCTACAGTTTCAACCTGTTTCCTCTCGTTCTGAGATCTGGGGCTCTGGACACCGGCTGGCCATCACCCGCTGGACCAGATGACTTCATGACTGTGGGGGGGCCAATCGTACCTTGATCGTGGTTTTCGACAGTTGTGCTGGGCTTTGGGAGGTTAGATCTCAGAGAACAGGTTGAGAGTCAGCCATTTGGGGGCTTGCTTGTAAAGTGGGCCTGCTTGTGGTTCTAAGCGGCGTCAGTTCAGGGCCTGAGAGAACATTATCCATCATGGACCATCTTAAATAATGAGGATAATAATAATAATAATAATGGTATATGTTAAGCGCTTACTATGTGCCGGACACTGTACTAAGTGCTGGGTAGATACAAGCAAATTCAAACGGCTGCTGGGTAGTGGGGTGGGTGTCGAAGGGATTGGTGTGGAATTCTTTCAGGGAATCAAATAATCAAGGGATGAGGCAGGATGTAAAACTAAGTGACAGTTTGATTAACTTCTTTTGGAACTCTTTTTTTCACACACACACACACACACACACACACACACACACACACACACACACATTTTTGTTTTGGATTAGACTGGGAAATGCCCAGGGTGTTCCAAAGCACAAAGCAAGTAGAACATTAATGGCTGAAACCAGGGTTTAAGGATGTGGCAACAATTAAGGAGCTAAAGTCACCTGCAGATGGGGATACTGAGGTGGTCCTGCCCCCCAGTCCATCCGAAATTAGCCCTGGAAATAGCCAGTCACCATCTATGATCCAGAGAAACCTGCACACGATTAGTCAAGATGGAGTGTAGGGAAGAGCCTGTCTTCTCCATGTTTTCCCCACGTCTCTTGGCTGGAATGAGAACGCCCCTGCATTTTCCTGTGGGTTTTTTGGAGGGCTTCTGACAAAAGACTGAGGCTCCCCAGTCTGTCGGGCCAGGGGGCACAGGATTTCCCATTCCAGTGCCCTCACAGAACAAGTGATGTTGGAAGCAGTGCTTGGTTTGGCTGGATGGAAGGAGGCTCCATTGTGTTGTAGGGTGTGTGTGTGTGTGTGTGTGTGTGTGCGCGCACGTGCACGTTCATGGGGACAGTCCCATGGACTCTCTGCAGGCCCTTCAGCAGCTGATCTGGAGTCAGGGAGGGAGCTGGGGCTTCTAACTGTTAGGGCAAAATGGATCCCCCTCCCTCCCTGAGTGGCTCAGATGGTTAATTTCATTCTGGGATCTTGGTTTCCAGCAAGGCATCCAAAAGGGAGGAAGGTGAGGAGGGGAGCAATCTGAGGAAAGGGGGCAAACAGCAGACCCCAGTCCTTCACCAGAATTGAGTTCCTGGGTTCTTAATTGGTGTAAACAAATATCTTGGAGTTCATTGAGTTCATCTGCCAAACTTGCTGGCCAGACTAATATCTTTTCTCGAGAACTAGAGGTTAGAACATTAGTGGAAAGCTAAAACTAATCAGTCAGTGGTATAAGTTGAGCCCCAGCTGTGGGCGGAGCCCTGAATTGAGCACATGGGTGAAGACAGTAGAGGCAGTAGCCACAGTCCCTGCCTTCAAGGAACAGAATTAAGGAGGTGACTTTATCTGTAGATGAGATAATGAGGGGGAGAGCAATCAGTCAATGTTTTTATTGAATAATTACTGCGTTCAGAGCATTACACTAAATGGAGCTGGATTCCAAGTCAAGTAGGCAAGCAATGGAGCGTGTCTACTGATTTTCTTCAGAGGTGAAGACAAGATGGAATTGGTTCGAATTACAGTTTCAGGAATTTGGATTTAACATAATGGAATATAAGGAAAAAAAAACCATTTGTGATATCAGAATGGGGAAGAGCTGGAATGGTTCCTGAGAAGTAGGCCAGGTCTTTTTGTCGGGATCCTTTCTCAGTAACGAGAGTTGCCCCACCCAGCAACGAGGACCAGAGCATCTTTGCACCTTTTGACCTTTCTCCCTTTGACTGTCCTCATCAGGATGGAGACAAGGGTTTGTTTCCACCTTCCGTTGAAGACCCAGGGCAGCCCAAGAGAGCACAGTGTCAGGCACATGGGAGACGATGTGAATTTTTCTAGAGAAATGCTGTAAACAGAGTCGCCCCTTGGTCTCTCCCCACCTCCTCCACATTTGCTCTTGATCCATAACTGATGTATCAACCCTTTCAGTTTTTGTGGAATTTCAGGATCAACTTTTAATGGGGGGTGGCCCATGGGGTTTGGGTGCTTTCTTGGAGTGCTGAGGGTCCAACTCTGTGTGCCTCCTCATTACTGTCCCCCACTAACAATCTCTCTTGCACTTGGGGAAAAATAAACCATTAAATAACCCTGGCATATCTGTTCTTGATGCAGTTAGCCCCCATCTCATCTGTTCCCCTGGGGAAGGAACTCCAGATATCACCATGTCTTCTTTTGCCAAAGCCCCTGAGTTCTGTCCATTTCCATCCCTGGAAAGAGAGAAAACTTTCCAAGCTCTCCACTTATTGTTCCCCTCCCAACATCGCTTAGCTCTGAGGGCTCTCTGAGCCCGACTCACCCCATCTCAACTCCCAGATGCATCTGGGAGGCTAAACAGCGTGGCTCAGTGGAAAGAGCCCGGGCTTGGGAGTCAGAGGTCATGGGTTCGAATCCTGGCTCTGCCACTTGTCAGTTGTGTGACTGTGGGCAAGTCACTTAACTTTTCTGTGCCTCAGTTCCCTCATCTGTAACACGGGGATTATGACTGTGAGCCTCATGTGGGACAACCTGATTACCCTGTATCTACCCCAGCGCTTAGAACAGTGCTCAGCACATAGTAAGCGCTTAACAAATACCAACATTATTATTATTATTATTAAGCAGGAGTCTGGAGGCTAACAGAGAGAACAAACTCTCCAGTCAGGGGGCACCGAGCCAGGACCAGACTGTGCACACACTGCAGGGGAGACCTCCTCTCTGATGACTTCTCCCCTGTCTGCCATTCCATGGCTGAGAAGCAGAAACAATGGGTTTTTAGGGCTGTTTTCTGTCCTGTCAGTCAATCATATTTATTAACAGTTTATAACAATATAACAAAAACATTCCTCCTCTGCAATGACCTTAACAGTCTAGAGGGACAGAACACTGTGTAACTCTGGTTAGGGTCCTTCTGCTTTTTTAGGAAAGAAGACTCTTATTAGGACTAGGGCAGGGGCCTAACCCTTGGGGCAGGGTTGACTCAGGAGCAGAGACCAGACCAGAAAGAACCACCATCCCTGGAAGATGAGAGCCTTTGGGGTTCAGACTCTGCCTCAGAAACCAGGTAGCAGATTTGAGCTGAACTTAGAGGAAGTTCAGCTGAAGTAGCTGAGTCACAGCCCCTCTGGACTGTAAGCTCAGTGTGTGCAGAGAATACATCGGGTATACTGTTGTATCGTATTCTCCCAAGCGCTTAGTACAGTGCTCTGCACACAGTACACACCCAATAAATATGACCAACTGACTGTTCCTATTGGAATGGATTTAAATGTCAAATGGCTGAATTTAAAAAAGTAGCACAACTTGGCAGATTTGTTGAACACCACTGACCCTAAAACAAACTCCAGGTAGAGATCGGGAAAAGACTACAAGGGCTATATGAAAATGGAATCCCTGAAGCAAGTTAGAGAGCCTAGAATGTTCTTTTTGAAAGAAAAACTGAAGGTAATATTAGTGGTTTATATAATTTGATTAAAAAGAATCAAATCTCAATCGAGCAAGGCCATTCTCACCTACACTGACCTACTGCAGGCTACATTCATTCCTCCCTCTCCTCCCCTGTCGATCGTTCAGTGGAATTTACTGAGTGCTGACTACGCGCAGAGCACTATACTAAGTGCTGGAAACTACAATAGAGTTGGTAGACATGATCCCTGACTACACAGAGTTTATAGTCTTCAAGAGGAGACAGACATTAAAATAAATTACAGGCAGAGGAATAGTAGAGCATAAGTTTATGTACAAAAAGTGCTGTAGGACTGGGAAGAGTATCAGAGTGCTTAAGAGATACACAGCCAAGGACGTGGTTGATAGTGAAGGGAAGGTGGATGGGGGAAGTGAGAGTTTAGTCAGGGAAGGTCTCTTGGAGGAGATGTGATTTTAGGAGGGTTTTGAAGGTGGGAAAAGTGGTGGTCTGTCATATATGAATGGGGAGGGAGTTTCAAGTCAGAGGAAGGATGTGAGCATAGCACCAGAGGTAGGATAGATGAGCTCAAGGCACAGACAGTAGGTTGGCATTAGAGGAGCAAACTGCCGGCTGGGTTGTTGTAGGAGATCAGCCTCAGTTTCCTCTAGTTCTAAGATTTAGCATCGGGCACCGCTCTGTGCTTTCTGGATTTTGCTTCCCTCATCACCCCCAGTTGCTTCTTCTAAAGTAGCAACCTGTCTCTCAGAGGTTTCATCAGAAGGAGAAGCCAATTTCATTGGTCATCACCTTCCCTCTCAATCGGAAGCCTTGACTCAATCAAGTACCACTCAATCAAATATCAATTAGGTCATTCTGTGTCACGTTGAGAAGGGCTCCCTGGGCTTCTTAAATAATCTGGGAGCCAGTCATCACGGCTCATTTATCTCTCCCTTTCCAAATCCGAAATCCAACTTCCAATATATTTGATACCTCATTAAGGAAGATAAAAACCAACATATTTAAGGAAGATAAAAACCAAACATTCCTGCAAGTGAAAAAATTGAGGCACAGAATTAAGAAGGACATTCTTTTGCTTGGTCTAGTGGAAGGAGCATGGGCCTGGGAGTCAGAGGACTTGAGTTCTAGTCCCAGTGCCACCACTGTGTAACCTTGGGTAAGTGACTTAACTTCTCTGTGCCTCAGTTACCTGATCTGTAAAGTGGGGATTAAGACTATAATAACTGTGATATTTGTTTAGCTTTTACTATGGCCAAGCACTGAACTAAAGCATTGGGGTGGATACAAGGAAATCAGATTGGACACAGTCCCTGTCCCACATGGGGCTCACAGTTTCAATCCCCATTTTACAGATGAGGGAACTGAGGCACAGATAAGTTAAATGATATGCCCAGGGTCACACAACAGACAAGTGGCAAGTTAGAATTAGAACCCATGACCTTCTGACTCCCAGCCCCATGCTCTATCCTCTACACTTTGCTGACTTTGAGCCCAGAGAAGCAGCTTGACTCAGTTGAAAGAGCGCAGGCTTGGGAGTCAGAGGTCATGGGTTCTAATCCCGGCTCTGCCACTTTTCAGCTCTGTGACTTTGGACAAGGCCCATTACTTCTCTATGCCTCAGTTACCTCATCTGTAAAATAGGGACCAAGAGTGAGAGCCCCACTGGGACAACCTCATCACTTTGTAACCCCCCCGCCCCAGTGCTTAGAACAGTGCTTTGCACATAGTAAGTGCTTAACAAATACCATCATTATTATTATTAATGTGATATGGCCTGTATCCAACCTGATTATCTTGTTTCTACCCCAGTGCTAGAGAAGCAGCGTGGCTCAGTGGAAAGAGCAGGGACTTGGGAGTCAGAGGTCATGGGTTCTAATCCCGGCTCCACCGCTTGTCAGCTTTGTGACTTTGGGCAAGTCACTTAACTTCTCTGGGTCTCAGTTACCTCATCTGTAAAATGGGGATGAAGACCGTGAGCCCCACGTGGGACAACCTGATCACCCTGTAATCCCCCCCCCCCCCAGCGCTTAGAACAGTGCTCGGCACATAGTAAGCGCTTAACAAATAGCAACATTATTATTATGATTATTACAGTGCCTGGCACATAGTAAGCGCTCAGTAAAGACCATTACTTGATTGACCGACTCTTATTGGACAAAGCAAAAGCAGAAGCAGCGGTTTGGCAGTTTTAGAAATCGTGTGCTTTGCCGCCCTCCCGTGGCCGTTTGTGATATCGCCTCCACGAGCTGTACTGCCCACTTTTCCGCATCTGGTCCGCTGCTGCTCCCTCTAGTGGCCGTAGTTTACAACCAAACTTCGTTTCTCTTCCCGGAGCAAACGCTCTCGGCCCCTGGTTTCCATCCTGAAGCCCCCAAACGCCCAAATCAGTGCCACGTGGGCCCTTCTCACCGCTGGACGCCACATATGACGTCTCCAGTGACACTTCACCCCCCTGCTTCACTTGAGAGCGCCAGGACCCCTATTGCTTCTGCTGGGCCCTAAGGCCTTCCAATCAATCAATCAATCAATCAATCAGTGGTATTTATTGAGCCCTTACTGGGTGAAGAGAACTTAACTAGGCGCCTTGGAGAGTACTGTGGGGCTCCCTCAAGGTTCAGTTCTCAGTCCCCTTCTATTCTCCATCTGACCTACACTCACTCTCTGAGAGAACTCATTCGCCCCCTGGGTTTCTGCTACAATCTCTATGCAGATGATACCCAAATCTACATCTCCTCCCCTTATCTCTCTCCCTCTCTCCAGACTCGCACTTCCTCCTTCCTTCAAGACATCTCTACTTGGATGTCCTTCCGTCACCTCAAACTTAACATGTCCTAAACAGAGGTCCTGATCTTCCCACCCAAACCCTGTCCTCTCCGGGACTTTCCCGTCTCTGTAGACGGCACCACCATCTTTCCCATCTCACAAGCCCGTAACCTTGGCATTATCCTTGACTCCTCTCTCTCATTCAACCCACATATTCAATCTGTCACCAAATCCTGTCAGTCTTACCTTCGCAACATCGCTAATATCTACTCTTCGCTTTCCATCTATACCGCTATCACATTAATGCGATCACTCATTCTATCCTGTCCCTATTACTGCATCAGTCAGTAATTACTGCTGACCTCCCAACCTCTTGACTCTCCCCACTCCAGTCCATAGTTCACTCTGCTGCCCGGATCATCTTTCTACAGAAACCTTCAGTACATTTCACCTCCTCCAAAAATCTCCATATCAAACAAAAACTCCTCACCATTGGCTTTAAAGCACTCCATCACCTTGCCCCCTCTTACCTCACCTCACTTCTCTCCTTCTACGACCCGACTCGTACACTTTGCTCCTCAGGCGCTAACCTTCTCACTGTGCCTCTATCTTGCCTTTCTTGCCACCGACCCCTGGCCCACATCCTACCTCTGGCATGCAATGCCCTCTCTCTTCAAATCTGCCAGACAGTCACTCTCCCCGCTGTCAAAGCCTTACTGAAGGCACATCTCCTGCAAGAGGCCTTCCCAGACTAAGCCCCACTTTTCCTCATCTCCCACTACCTTCTGCGTCACCCTGACTTGCTCCCTTTGCTCCTCCCTCCCTCCCCACCCCTCAGAACTTATGTATATATCTGTCATTTTATTTATTTATACTTATGATGTTTGTTTGTATCAATGTCTGGCTCCCCCAACTCTAGACTGTGAGTTCACTGTGAGCAGGGATTGTCACTATTGCCATATTGTACTTTCCCAAGTTCTTACTTTGTGCTCTACACACAGTAAGCACTTAATAAGTATGATTAAGTGAATGAATGAATGAATTAATGAATACAATTCATTAGGGTTAGTAGACATGTTCTCTGCCTGCAAGGAGTTTACAATCTAGAGGGGGAGGCAGACATTAAAGTAACTTATAGAGATGTACATAAGTGCTCCCCCTCTAAGGATCACACCTGGAGAGTTTCCAGTCGTCTACCAGTCTCGGCTATGGGAGGGAGAGTCAAGCAGAGGTATACTCATTCCATTCCTAACTTGGGCAGTGACTAGCGAGTGGAAGACAATCTGCTACAAGTCAAAACTCACCTGTGCTGGGCAGCAGCGACTTGGGAGAGAGTTGAGGGCAGAAACTCAAGTTTACTGTGGGGAAGGAGGAAGTGGTAAAGGTAAACTACTTCCATATTTTTACCAAGGAAACTCTATGGATACATCACCAGAACGATTGCAGATAGAGTTGGAGTGCTTGTTAGGGGAGAGATGTGTCCTTGGAGTTGCTATGGGTCGAAGATGACTCGACATTATAAGACAAGACATAAGTGCTGTGGGGCTGAGGGTGGGGTGAATATCAAGGGCTTAATGTGTACAGATCCAAGTGCAAGGGAGACGTGGAAGGGAGAGGGACTAGGGGAAATGAGGGCTTAGTCAGGGAAGGCCTTCTGGAAGAGGTGTGATTTTTAGTCAGGCTTTAAAAACGGGGAGAGTGGAGGAGGTCTATCGTTTATGAAGGGGGAGGGAGTTCAGGCCAGAGGCAGGAGTGATCATGGAGTTCGTTGCGAGATAGATGAGATCAAGGCACGGTGGGTAGGTTGGCGTTAGAGGAGTGAAGTGTGCGGACTGCGTTGTAGTAGGAGATCAGGGAGCTAAGGTAAGAGGGGGAGAGCTGATGGAATGCTTTAAAGCAGATGGCAAGGAGTTTCTGTTCGAGATAACTTTCAACTCAAGCTCCCACCAGGCTCCTTTTTGGAGGGACCAGCAGGGCAAGGCCCCCCAGCCTCACCCTTTGTTTTCACACCTGTGCTTTTTTAAACTCCAGGATTAATTTCCCCTCCCTGTGGTGGGAACTTGTAGTTGGGAACTTGTAGTTCCTGCTGCAACTGTTAGTCAACAGGTTTGTTAGTCAACAGAGAGAAAGGTCTTCAAGGTCTTCAAACTCACACCACCACTCCAAAGCCATGGGGGTGGACACAACCTTTTGTGTTTCCACACTGCAACAACCTTTTCTTTGCCCCACCTGCTTCACTTTCCCTCCAACAAGGAGTAAAGGAAAATTAACTTATTTTTTGCCATGGAGTTGCTGATGATGACTGTAGCTGTAAGCGCGCTGTGGGCAGGGAACACGTCTACCAACTCTGTTATAGTGTACTCTCCCAAGATCTTAGTACAGTGTTCTGCACTCAGTAAATGGTCAATAAATACGATTGAATGTTTGATGATGGCAAAACGGGCTCTCCCATCAGGAATCTAAAATGAACTTCTGCTCTGAGACTTCAGGCCTGAGCATTGCTCAGAGGAATTGATTATATTACTAGGAACTTGCACGGGAAGACTCGCATTCCTATTCCTGCAGGGACCGTGAAGTAGGCAGGCAGGCAGGGGAGTAGCACATTGCTAAGGGGGTGTGTGGTCTTCAGTCATGTTAGCCATCTAGAGCAGCATCTACAAGCAGCATGCCACAGTGGATAGAGCATGGGCCTGGGAGTCAGAAGGTCATGGGTTCTAATCCTGGTTATGATACATGTCTGCTGTGAGAACTTGGGCAAGTTACTTAACTACTCAGTGCCTCAGTTCCCTCATTTGTAAAATGGGGAATGAGACTGTGAGTCCCAAGTGGAACAGGGACCGTGTCCAACCTGTTTTGCATGTATCTACCCCAGTGCTTAGTACAGTGCCTGGCACATAGTAAGTGTTTAACAAATACTATTATATTATTAGAGGCAAAACTGGGACTAAAACTCAGGTATCTTGATTTCCAGCTCCTCTTTCCACCAGACAATAATGGGGCTGCTATGAATCAATCAATTGTATTTATTTAACACTTACTGTGTGCAAAACACTTTACTAAGCACTTGGAAGAATACAATATAACAGAGTAGGTTATAGGTGTGTCCATATGAAAATAAGCACTAGTAATGGTATTTACTAAGCGCTTACACTGTACAGAGCACTGTACTAAACACTTGGGAGAGTACAATATAAAAGAGTTGGGACACGCACTGCCTGCCCTCAAGGAGTTTGCATTCTTGTGGGGGAGGCAAATGTTAAAAGAAACACAGGGAAGGGAGGCAGCCCAATGTAAGGATTCATACATAGGTGCTGGGGGTGGGGGGAGGTGAGTATCAAAGAGATTGGAGGGTACAGATCTAAGAATAGATAGATGTACAGATAGAAGCAGCGTGGCCTGGGCATGAGAGTCAGAAGGACCTGGATTCTAATCCTGATCTGCTGCTTGCCCACTATGTGACCTCTGGCTAGTCACTTAACTTCTCTGTGCCTCAGTTACCTCACCTGTAAAATGAGGATTAAGACTCTGGGCTCCATGTGGGGCAGGGACTGTGTCCAACCTGATTACCTTGTATCTACTTCAGAATTTAGAACAGTAGTGCGTGACACATAGAATGCTCATAACAAATAGCACCATTATTAATAATAATGTTGGTATTTGTTAAGCGCTTACTATGTGCCGAGCACCGTTCTAAGCGCTGGGGTAGACACAAGGGAATCAGGTTGTCCCACGTGGGGCTCACAGTCTTAATCCCCATTTTACAGATGAGGTAACTGAGGCACCGAGAAGTAAAGTGACTTGCCCAAAGCCACACAGCTGACAAGTGGCCGAGCCGGGATTCGAACCCATGACCTCTGACTCCAAAGCCCGTGCTCTTTCCACTGAGCCACGCTCCTTATTATCCAAGCACACAGGTGACATAGAAGGAAGGAAAAATGTGAATCTTGCTCTGCACATAGTAAGCGCTCAACAAATGCGATTGAATGAATACTATTAGTATTGTTTCTGTCCATCTGTCTCCCCCGATTAGACTGTAAACCCATCAATGAGCAGGGACTGTCTCTATCTGTTGCCAATTTGTACATTCCAAGAGCTTGGTACAGTGCTCTGCACATAGTAAGCGCTCAGTAAATACTATTGAATGAATGAATGAATTTTCCTGCAGTCCCCAGGGTCAGGCTAAGGCTGTTGTGGAAGCTAGAGCTCTCTCCCATCCCCTGGTGGAGGCTTATTCCTGTCTGAGCCTCGCAGACACCCTCATCTCCCGGACACTATTTTGGTTGCTTTCAATAAGAGCAAGTGGTACAGCCAAGATAAGTGAGTGGAGTAGGGAGGGAGTGTTGCCTGGATATTACATTGCTACCCTTTTGGCCCCATGATGAAGCAGCTCTACAGAGAGTGGAGTAAGTTGTCATGGGGAAGCAATGTGGCCTAGTGGATAGAGCACTGGCCTGGGAGTCAGAAGGACCCGGGTTCTAATCTCCGCTCTGCCACTCATCTGCTGTGTGACTTTGGGCAATTCACTTAATTTCTCTGTGCTTCAGGTACCTCATCTGTAAAATGGGGATTAAGACTGTGAACTTC
This sequence comes from Ornithorhynchus anatinus, assembly GCF_004115215.2. Lineage (NCBI taxonomy): Eukaryota > Metazoa > Chordata > Mammalia > Monotremata > Ornithorhynchidae > Ornithorhynchus > Ornithorhynchus anatinus. Next base: position 95,343,754 of record NC_041730.1, read on the forward strand.
CCCCCTCCACCCCCAAGTCTGTACACTCACTGTAGGGAGGGAATGTATCTGTTGCTGTATTGGACTCTCCCAAGTGCTCTGCACATGGTAAGTGCTCAATAAATATGATTGAATGAATGAATGAATGAATGAATGTGGGGTATGGATTGGGTCCAATCTGATTAGCTTGTATCTACCCCAGTGCTTAGTACAGCGCTTGGCACATGATAAGCACTTGACAGATACCATAAAAATTGTTGGCCTGCATTTGGGTAAGTAGTAACTATGTTCACATCACTCCAGTTACTCTGAGGTCAATTGAAAAGACCCTTAACATCATAGCAACCCATTTTTCCCTCTTACACGACAGAGGTTATGGCTCCTAACAATATCAGTGGAACAGCTCAGGTAAGCCTGGCCTCTCTGAGGTATTGCTTTTCATTTGTCTGGTAAGAATAAATTAGCTGTACTTTAACTCAGGCACAAGTAACATGTGTGATTGGGAAAACTGACCTAGCAAAACATACCAAGCATTCTTTTCCAAAAAGCTGGGAAATGAATCTTTTCAAACTGATTCTCTGACAACATTCCCTGCCTGAAGAATAAAAAAAAAACACCCTAATTATTTTTTAACAGGATCGGAGAATCAGTCAACTGACTTTATTACACTGTATTTCTCTTCCATTGCAGTGGGAGTAATGTGTTCTATGTTCTGAGGGTAAAATCTTAAGTCTGTTATATTTCGCAATGTGAATTAAAAGCATTTGTGAGGCAGGATGTTTTTTTGTTTGATAGATTGTTCAGGATTCCTTATGGGTTTTATCAGGGCGATGCTTTTGGCTTTGAAAGCCACAAGGCCTTCTTTCCTCCGTTTTAAGAAGCCTGGGCCTGATTTTCAGTTCTGGGGACTTTATCTCACTGCTAGAGTGGGTTAAGAAGTAACTCTTCTAACTTGCCGCTGGTAATATAGGATCCGGACTCAAAACTCTTCCAAAGTAACCCTGGCAGTGGCTTTAGTGGGAATGGGGATTGTTTAAGGACTCCAGGATAGGTTTTTGAGTCAAACCTCAAAAATGTTGCCCCAGTTTCTCATCTTCTGTTCACAGTGGGAACTCTGCCTTCTGGTTCCAAGGGCTCAGCTGCTGGGCTGCCTCTTGTGGCTCAGCCAGCTGAAGTTCGATTTCCAAACTGGAAGAGGCCCCGGGGCCACTGCCAGGAGTGTCTAAGAAATCTCCTGGCCGGCCACTAAACACGTTAAAGCAACCTGAATTTCTCGGAATTTCAGAGTTGGATGCGCGAGCAGACTGGAATATGGAGATGTTTATTCTGGGGTTTTAGCTCTGTTGCGAATTAGAAGGATGAGCATTGAGTTTTGTTGCGGTTCACTGAATTGTTTCCTTCTGGGTATTTTTCTTATTGAATTTTCCATTCTTCTTTTCTAATAATAAACCCCCATCTACAAGAGCATGTCCCAAATTGTTCATTCTCAAATCACCAGATCCCCAAACCAGAGCAGTGATCTGGTCCTCAAAGAACTTGTTGGGGAAAGAATGATTAAACCCCCAACTCTTCACCCCCAACCCAGGCTCTGCCACTTGCCTACTGTGAACTTGGGCAAGCCACAACTTTACAGGGCCTCAGTTTCTTTATCTATAAAATGGGAATTCTAAACCTGTTCTCCAGCTCATTATGGGCAGGGGATGTGTCTGTTTATTATTGTACTCTACTCTTCCAAGAACTTAGTAAAATGCTCTGTACACAGTAAGTGCTCAATAAATATGACTGAATTGAATTGAATCACTACTTAGAGTGTGATCCTCATGTGGGACAGATACTGTATCTGACCTGATATCTAGTTTCTACCCAGCGCTTAGAACAATGTTTGGCACATAGTAAGCACGTAACAAATACCAACATGATTATTACTATTGTTATTAATTCAATATTCATTCATTCAATAGTATTTATTGAGCACTTACTATGTGCAGAGCACTGTAGTAAGTGCTTGGAATGTACAAACTGGTAACAGATAGAGACAGTCCCAGCCCTTTGATGGGCTTACAGTTTTATCGGGGGAGACAGACAGATAGGAACAATGGCAATAAATAGAATCAAGGGGAAGAACATCTCATTAAAACAATAGCAAATAAATAGAATCAAGGTGATGTACATCTCATTAACAAAATAAATAGGATAATGAAGATATATACAGTTGAACGGAGGAGTACGGTGCTGAGGGGATGGGATGGGAGGGGGGAGGAGCAGAGGGAAATGGGGGAGAAGAGGGTTTAGCTACGGATAGGTGAAGGGGGGTAGAGGAGCAGAGGGAAAAGGGGAGCTCAGTGTGGGAAGGCCTCTTGGAGGAGGTGAGCTTTAAGTAGGGTTTTGACAAGGGGAAGAGAATGAGTTTGGCGGAGGTGAGGAGGGAGGGCATTCCAGGACCACAGGAGGACGTGGCCCAGGGGTCGACAGTGGGATAGGCGAGAAAGGGGGATGGTGAGGAGGTGGGCGGCATAGCCCAGTGCTTAGTATAGTGCTTGCATTTCACATATGCCATTATTATTATTACTATCATCATTATTATTATTATTATGCTAAAATGCCTACAGGGGATATGACCAAGCACTTAGTACATTGCTCTGCACACAGTAAGTGCTCAGTAAATACCATCCAGCCTTTGTGAGTGGTTAGAAAACTGCTGGTGTTGTTCACATAGGTGGGAATGGCCATGTCCCTCTGCCCACGTCGGAGTAGCAGTGGATAAACAGATATTGATTTTCCTATCCCTCCCACTTCTGTTCTGAGTTAGCCAGGGCTTTAGGGTCTCGAGGGTTAGGTGCTGTATCAGAATTTCATATGGAGTGGCTGTCCAGCATGGCCTGGGAGCATGAGCCTGAGATCCAGAAGGTCATGGGTTCTAATCCCGGCTCTGCCACACATCTGCTCTGTGGCCTTGAGCAAGTCACCTAACTTTTCAGTTACTTCATCTGTAAAATGGGGATTAAGACTGAGAGCCCCATGTGGGAAAGGGACTGTGTCCAACCTGATTTGCTTGCATTCTCCTGAGAGTGCCTGGCCCATAGTAAGTGTTTAACAAATACCGCCATTATTATTATTACTATTATTGAAGCTGGTAAGCCTTTGGCTTACCTGCCAAAGACAATCTGGGGAGAGAGGCATGGGTGCTTCTTGGGGAACGAGATGGGTGGGGGCAAGGATTTGGTTCCTTTATTCTCTAACCTGGAAGTGGGATGGGTGGGCAGAATTCCTCTTTTACATCCAAGTCTCAGCATTCATTTCTAACAGTAATTATTTCTAAGTCAAATTTTCACCATCATTGGTAGTTCTGAAGCAGTTTGATTTTTAAATGAAAAGTCGCTGAGGTGACCTGAAGCCTAACTGGAGGAAAAGCATTACCATTGTTATCTGTGTGGGGACAGAGTTCACCTAGGAGTCTGGAGTGTTGCCTTGACAATAACAAACCCTGCAACCTCATCCTTGTGGGGTTTTTGTCCTACTTACTCGACTATCACATGCTCAGATATTTGGACAGTCCCTTATTTACAGGAAAAAAGAAGAAATTAAACTGTGAGAAGGCTTTCCTCCACAACTTTCTTGTTGTCTGGCACAAAGGCCATGGTTGGAACACCGGATGTGTGTTAAATCTTAAACAGGAAGTGAACTTGAACTATCAATCAATCGATGGTATTCACTGAGCACTTACTGTGTCCACAGTCCTGTACTAAGGGCTTGGGAGAGTACAACACAATAGAGTTGGTAGACAAGTTTCCTGCCCATGAGGAGCCTACAGTCTAGAGGAACTAGACAGGTGTTCCATTCAGTACATAAGTGAGTTAATCTTTCTGCTGTTTAGCTTTCAGTGCCCTCAATGCTCAAAGGGATACACCTCATGCACCCCTCTCTTTAGGGGAAAAGGGATCACCTCTTCATTGAAGAACCTTCCCCGGCCCTCCTTTCCAGGGCCAGCCTCCAAGGATCACAAGTAAACTGAATTTTCCTGCCCACCAGCTGTATTTATTTTTGCTCTTTCTTCCACCTACAACACCATTGCTGTTCCCAGGGCTTCTGAACCCGTTTGTTTTCAATCTGTGACATTTTCCCCCCAAGGCAGTTAGTGGTTTTGTTGCTGTCACATTGCAGGGAGAGGAAAACACAAACTCTTCTAGGGGGCGTAAGGCTCTTTCTGGCCATAAAAGGAAATATTTGAGTCGAGGTAACTTCGGTTGACATGAGAATTCTGTAGTCAGTGCCCAGAGAACATAGGCAACTCTGGAAATTTCCCTCTTCTTACATCCTCTTCCCCTCTGGAAGTACCGCCCTTTTCGACTATTAATTCTGGGGTGTGTGCTTAGTGCTCTCTTCCTGTCCACCAAAATTAGTGGGTAAGGTGGAATAGGGATGGGAAAAACCAAAAGCTGGCAAACTTTGGGGGCAAGTATACATTGCTACATCAAATCAATCAATCACTCAATGGCATTTATGGAGCATTTTCTGAGTGCCAAGCACTGTTCTTGGGAAAACACAATATAACAGAGTTGGTAGATATCCATCATCATCAACAGTATTTATTAAGCATTTACTTTGTGCAGAGCACTGTACTAAGCGGTTGGGAAAGTACAGTATAACAAAATAGATATATTTCCCACCCAGGAGATTTATAGTCTAGAGAGGGAATCAAACATTAATATAGAAATAAATAAATTATGGATCTGTATATAAGTGTTGGCCCTCTCAAGGTTGCACCTGGAGAGTTTCCAGTCCTCTACCAGTCTCGGCTATGGGAGGGAGAATCAAGCAGAAGTATACTCATTCCATTCCTAGCTTGGCCAGGGGCTAGTGAGTGGAAGGCAATCTGCTACAAGTCAAAACTCACCATGCTGGGCAGCAGCAGCATGGGAGAGAGTCAATGGTGGAGACTCAAGTTTACTGTGCAGAAGGAGGCAATGGTAAACCACTTCCAAATTTTTACCAAGAAAACTCTATGGATACACTATCAGAACGATTGCAGATGGAGAGTGGGGTGTTCTGGGAGACATGTATCCGTGGTGTCGCAATGGGTCAGAATCGACTCAACAGCATAAGACAAGACAAAACATAAGTGTTGTGGAGGTGGCGAATAAAGGGAGAAAATCAGGGAGATAAACTTAATCTGAACCACAAAGTCCCCATTTAATAGACATGCTCCCTGCTCACAAAGAGCTTTTAATAATGTTGGTATTTGTTAAGTGCTTACTATGTGCAGAGCACTGTTCTAAGCACTGAGGTAGATACAGGGTAATCAGGTTGTCCCACGTGAGGCTCACAGTTAATCCCCATTTTACAGATGAGGTAACTGAGGCACAGAGAAGTGAAGTGGCTTGCCCACGGTCACACAGCTGACAAGTGGCAGAGCTGGGAGTCGAACTCATGACCTCTGTCTCCGAAGCCCAGGCTCTTTCCACTGAGCCACACTGCTTCCCGAGGGGGTGTAGACATTAAAATAATTACAGATTTTTATGGTATTTGTTAAGTGCTTACTATGTTCCAGGCACTGTTCTAAGCACTGGGGTATACAAGATAATCAGGTTGTACACAATCCATGTCCCACATGGGGCTCACATTTTGAATCCCCATTTTAGCAGTGAGCTAACTAAAGCACAGAGAAGTAAAGCGATTTGCCCAAGGTCACACAGCAGACAAGTGGCAGAGCCAAGATTAGAACACAAGCCCTTCTAACTGCCAGGCCCATGCTCTAATCTCTTGACCACACTGCTTTGGTGCTGAGGGTGGGGTGAATAGCAAGTGCTTAAAAGGAACAAATCTTAGTGCAAAGGTGACTCAGAAGTGAGGAAGGAGGAGAAATGAGAGCTTAGTTGAGGAAAGCCTCTTGGAGATGTCATTTTAATATGGTTTTGAAGTGGGGAGAGAGGTGGTTTGTCAAATAATAATAATAATAATGCATTTGTTAATAATGTTGGTATTTAATAATGTTGGTATTTGTTAAGTGCTTACTATGTGCAGAGCACTGTTCTAAGCCCGGGGGTAGATACAGGGTAATCAGTTAAGTGTTTACTATGTGCCAGACACTGTTCTAAGCACTGGGATAGTTACAAAGTTAGCAGGCTGGACACAGTTCACATCCCACATGGTGCTCAGAGTCTTAATCCCCATTTTGCAGATGAGGTAACTGAGGCACAGAGAAGTGAAGTGACTTGCTAAAGTCACACAACAGACAAGGGGTAAAGGCAGGATTCAATCCCATATCCTCTAACTCCCAAGCCCATTCTCTTGCCACTAGGCCATGTTGATTCCCATGTATGAAGAGGGAGGGAGTTCCAGGCCCGAGGGAGGCCATCGGCAAGGGGTTGGGGAAGAGATAGAAGAGATCAAGTTAGAATGTGTATGTTGGCATTAGAGGAGTGACGTGAGCAGGCTGAGTTGTAGTAAGAGAGAGACAGCTGATTGAGTGCTCTTGATTGAGGATTGATTGATTTCTCTAGACCGTAAGCTCCTCGTGGGTAGGAAATGTGTCTGTCCACTCTGTTACACTGCAACCTTGCAAGCACCTACTATAGTGCTCTGTACACAGTAAGCTCTCAGAATAAGATTGATTTAGTGACAGATTTAATATGTGGGTCGAATGAGAGTGATGAATTGACAGCATCCTTCCTGTCTCACAAGCCTGTAACCTTGGCGTTATTCTTGACTCCTCGCTCTCATTTAACCCACATATTAAATCCATTATTAAATCTTGTCAGTTTGACCTTCACAACATCACTAAAATTCTCCCTTTCCTCTCCAATCCAAACTACTACCATGTTAATCCAAGCACTTATCCTATCCTGCATTGATCACTGTATCAACCTTGTTGCTGATCTCCCAGCCTCCTAGCTCTCTCCACTCCAGTCCATACTTCACTTTGCTAACCGGATCATTTTTCTACAAAAACATTCAGGACATGTCACACAGCTTCTCAAAAAACTCCAGTGGTTGCCCATCCACCTCGTCATCAAACAAAAACTCCTTACTGTTGGCTTTAAAGTACTCCACCACCTTACCCCCTCCTACCTCACCTTGCTACCCTCGTTCTACAGTCCAGCCTGCAAACTAACCTTCTCTTTGTGCCTAGATCTCACTTATCTCGCCATATCCTGCCTCTGTCCTGGAACACCCTCCCTCCTCAGGCAGCCGATTACCCTTCCCACCTTGTTGAGGGCACATCTCCTCCAGGAGGCCTTCTCAGCCTAAGCCCCCTTTCCTCTTCTCCCATTCCCTTCTACATCGCTCTGACTTGCTCCCTTTATTCTCACCTCCTCCCAGTCCCACAGCACTTATGTACATATCTGTAATTTGCTTATTTATATTGATGTCTGTCTCCCCTTCTCCAGACTGTAAGCGCACTGCAGTCAGGGAATGCTCATTCATTCATTCAATTATATTTATTAAGTGCTTACTATGTGCACAGCACTATATTAAGTGCTTGAGAAAATTCAATACAACAATAAACTATAATGATAACAATGAATGTGTCAATACAATTGTAGTATTGTACTTTCCCAAGCTCTTAGTTTGGTGCTCTGCATACAGTAAGTGCTCCACAAATATGATTGAATGAATGAATAATGCTAAAATCACATGCTTGAGAGAGAGGGAGGATGGTGGTGCTGACTACAGTGATGGGAAAGTCAGGAGGAGGACAAAGATTGGGTGGGGAGATGAGGAGTTCTGCTTTGGAAATGTTAAGTTTGAGGTGTTGGCAGGAAGGTAGATTATGCTGGGGAATCAAAATGACTTTCAAATTAAAGTTTTTTTAAAAAGTACCTCTGACTCTCATAATTACAACTATTGCCTGTAGAATGTAAGATCCTTGTGGACAAGGATCATGCCTATGAACTATATTGAATTCTACTTTCCAAAGAGCCAGTACAGTACTCTTCAAACAGTAAGCACTCTATAAATATCATTGATTGATTATAGTATTTTATGCGGTGTGACCTATGGGAAAGAGCATAGGCCTGGGAGTCAGAGGTCCTGGGTTCTAATCCTGGATCCTTTGCTTGTCTGCTGTGTCACCTTGGCAAGCCACTTAACTTCTCTGTGACTCAGGTACCTCAACAGTAAAATGGGGAATAAGATTGTGAGCTCCTTGTGGGACAGGGACTGTGTCCAACCTGATTACCTTGTCTACCCCAGGGTTTGGAACAGTGCCTGGCAAATAGTAAGCCCTTAACAAATACCATTAAAAAAGAAATCCCTTCCTTCTTCAAGCTAAAGCACCTGAAGAAAAATAATCAAATGCATTAATCTTCAGATTTAAGGCAGTCAATTAGCGCTCTCCCTTCTATTTATCCTCACTCTGTTGCTGCAACCCAGCCTGCTCACTTTGCTCTTCTAACACCATCCTACTCACTGTGCTTTGATCTCATGAGTTTCTGTCAACCACCTACCCGGAATTCCCTCCTACTTCACATCTGTCAGAGCACTGCTCTCCCCATCTTCAAAGCTCTACTAGAATCACATCTCCAGGAGGCCTTCCCTGACTAATCTCTCATCTACCCACCTACCTTCCTTCCATACCTCCTTCCACTATAGGAACTCATTCTTCCCCACCAATAACACTTACCTTTACATCTTTGAAGTCTCTTGCTTTCTCCTACCTGTTACTTACTGGTGTCAGTTTCCCAGTAGATTGTGAACTCCATGTGAGTAGGAATCATGACTACTTACATTTCTGCATTCTCTCAAATAAGTCAGTGGACTGAGTCACAATTTCCTGAGACTTATATGGAGCAAGAATTATTGTGATCATCAGTTCTGTGTTCATGTATGCTTTCGCTACATGTTTCAACTAGAGCACTGTTACCCAGTTAAGGAATGGTCATCTGGTAATGTTAGCCCATCAATGAATAGTATATATCTAGTGCTTACTGTGTGCCAAGCACCGTACTAAGCTCTTGGGAGAGTACAGTATAATGGTTAGTAGATGTTTTCCCAGTCCACTTACAAGTGTGCAGTCATGTCAGAAGAAATGGTTTGTATGATTTTGAAATGGGCAACTGAAAGTGTGAGTCTTCCTAAATGGAAGGTTGTAAGGACACAACCCCTGTGTTATATGAGTGGATAATAATATTAATTGTGGTATTTAAGCACATGCTATGTATCAAGTGTCATTATATGCAGATTGGACATAGTCTCTGTCCCCACACAGGGCTCGGAGTCTCATTCATTCATTAAATCGTATTTATTGAGAGCTTACTGTGTGCAAGGCAATGTACTAAGCGCTTGGGAGAGTACAATACAATAAACAGAGTCCTTGCCCACAACAAGCTTACAGTCTGATGGAGAAGTAGAACAGGTATTGAATCCCCATTTTACAGATGCGGAAGCAGAGGCACAGAGAAGTTTAGTGACTTACTCAACAGGCCAGTGGCAGAGCTAGAACTAGAACCCAGGTCCTCTTATCCCGGCTCTGTGCTCTTTTCACTAGAGCATGCTGTTTCCCCATGCTGTTTCTACCACAGATAGGTAATCTTAACGTAAAGGTAGCTAGGAAATTGCCTGGAGAATTCACATCAAAAAGTAATCTTGTGACCTATTGTTACACATATTTAAGGGAAGATATACAAGCCTATGACCTTAATATTATGAGGACTAAAGATATTCCTTTAGTTTACTATGAGGAGGGCCTACGCTTTAGTCGTCTGTACTAACATATGCACTGAAATATCAGAAGGCATAATGCTACGGGTATGCGAACTGCCGACTGCCAACACAACACACCGAAGCAAGATGTGCAGTGAGAACGTTTTCCTTCTCCCTCATCCTCTCTGGTAACTTCCCAGGGTAGAAAGCCAACAGATCAGGGTCACCACTACGTCCCCTTGCACCGGAGGTAAGCTTCTGCCTCATTTTGGGTGCTGCCACCCAGCCATGGTAATTTAGGTTTAGGTAATTTAGTGATAGGTAGATGACTCCCATGCTGATTTCCTGGGCCTGGCCCACTCTCTCTTTGCCTGAACCTCTTGACCTCCCTCATCATAGTGGATACGTGGATACATGCCTGGGAGTAGGAAGTTCATGGATTCTAATCCCGGCTCTGCCACTTGTCTGCCGTGTGACCTTGGGAAATCACTTCAGTTACCTCATCTGTAAATGGGGATTAAGACTGTGAGCCCTAGATGGGACAGGATCTGTGTCCATCCTGATTCCTTTGTATCTGTCCCAATGCTTAGAACAGTGTTTGACACAGTAAGAGCTTAGCAAATACCATCATCATTATTACTATTATCTTTTGAGAAGGGAGCAAGCCAGGGCTGGTGGTGGTGTGGGGGGAAAGGGGAAGGGTTCTGGGCAGATTTCATTCATTCAATTCAATAGTATTTATTAAACACTTACTATGTGCAGAACACTGTACTATTAATAATGTTGGTATTTGTTAAGTGCTTACTATGTGCAGAGTGCTGTTCTAAGCGCTGGGGTAGATACAGGGTCATCAAGTTGTCCCATGTGAGGCTCACAGTCTTCATCCCCATTTTACAGATGAGGTAACTGAGGCACAGAGAAGTTAAGTGACTTGCCCACAATCACACAGCTGACAAGTGGCAGAGCTGAGATTCGAACCCATGACCTCTGACTCTCAAGCCTGTGGTCTTTCCACTGAGCCACGCTGCTTCTACTAAGCACTTGGAATGTACAATTTGGCAACAGATAGAGACAATCCCTGCCCAATGATGGGCTCCCAGTCTAAACAGGAGAGACAGACAGCAAAGCAAAACAGAACAAAACAAAACAAGACAACATCAGCAAGATAAATAGAATCAAGGACTTTACTGCCCCTAAACCCAAAGTTGAGTGCTGCCTCTTGGTTTTTAACTTAGTAAATTTAAAAATATTACAATGATTTCTTTTTTATTGAATTTGTTAAGCATTTACTATGTGCCAAGCTCTGTGTTAAGTGCTGGGATAGATCAGTTATTCAGGTTGCACACAGTTCATGTTCCACATCAGGTTTATAGTCTTAATTCCCATTTTACAGATGAGAAAACTGAAGCACAGAGAAGTTAATTAACTCACCCAAGTCACACAGCAGGCAAGTAGTGGTGCTAGGATGGGAACCCAGTTCCTTCTGACTCCCAGGTCTGTGCTCTATCCATTAGTCCACACTGCTTCTTCTCTTCTTAATCTGGACTTACTCTGAAATTTACACAGCACTGGATGTAGCTTTCCTTTCATCAAAGAAATTGATGGCATCAGAGGAGCCTGATGACAAAAATTTTGTGTGAAGACCTCTTTTTCGACCTTTCTTTATTTTAGCTCATTTAGTATGCAGAACTCCATCATATTTTTTCTTCTGACACTTTATTTTAAATTTTTTAACAAAAGCATTCTAAGCACATGTATGACCACACTGCCCCTGCAATTAACTGTGGTTCTAGAAGGAAACCTGCTGCATTGATTCCTGCATAATAAGGTACTCATTGAATTTGTGGGGCGCAAATGGAAATTGAAAATAGATGTGCTGGAATCATGTATCATTAATAAAAATGTTTTCAGGTTTTTGATTATAGTTTCTAAAAAATTATCCTTTCCAAAAATTCCATCAATGGAGAGTGACACTATGAATATTCTAGGCCACATATTTTGGCACTGTTCTTGTCCAATGGTCATCCGATACATATAACTTATTTTCCAGATGCGAACAGTCTTGTTCAAAAGCTTTCATCTGAAAAAGACACATAGATGGTTGTCGCTTGCTCATTTTAATGACGTTGGGATGTAAACAACTTTTGTTGAATCATGTTTTGCCGCTCGGGCTAGTGTTGTGTGTGAATGGTGCCTCTGTTGTGGCTCTCTGAAGCAGGGTTCTCATAGCAGTCTCCTTGACCCTGGATCCTTGTACTAAGAAGAGGAAACTAAGCCTGGGAGAGAGAGAGAGAGGGAGGGAAGTGAATTGTCCAAGGTCACTCAGGAAGTCATTAGCAAAGCCTGGAACAGAAATCAGGCTTTCCACGTGGCCTCGCACAGGGACCAACATTTCACCTGGAGTGTGGGCTTTTAGGCGAAGAAGGACTCGGGAATGGCAGGCAGTCTTTGAAGAGCTAAAGCCTGAGAAGCAGTGGTGTAATGGAAAGAGCACAGGACTGGGATTCTTACACAGTAAGCGCTCAATAAATATGATTGAATGAATGAATGAATGAATGAATGAATGTGGAGGTGAGGATTGTGAGGATTTGGGGCTCAGCCCAAACTGTGCAGATAAGGATTCACAGTTTCATCCTGAAAGGCCTATAGGAACCAGGGAAGGAAATGCCAACTTCTTGGGGGCAAGAGGTATTTTGTCTTCACAGGCTTCCAGTTGCAAAGGTCAAGCCATGGTTGGCTCCCTCACCAAAAATTGTTCCCCTAATATAAGTAGCTCATTATTAGAAAAATCAGTATATATGAATTAGCATGCATTTTTCCTATTGCTCCCTACATACATGTTGTATAGAGTTAGTTCACTTATTTGATATCAAAGTGCTGTCAAAGTAAAATATATTATAAAGCTAACACAATCTCCTGGAAAACAAACAATCATTCAATTCAAAGATATATTTACTGGTGAGATGCATATCAGCATGACGCAGTGGATAGAGTATGGGCCTGGGAGTCAGAAGGTCATGGGTTCTAATCCCACCTCTACCACTTGTCTGCTTTGTGACCTTTAACAAGTCACTTAACTCTCTGTCCCTCAGTTACCTCATCTTTAAAATGGGGATTGAAACTGTGAGCCCACTTGGGAGAGGGACTGTGTCCAACCCGATTTTCTTATATCCACCCCAGTGCTTAGTACAGGGCCTGACACAGAGTAAGTGCTAAACAAATACCATCATTATTATGTATGCATGTATTTCGTCCTCCCTAAAAACATAATAATAATAATGGTATTTGCATTGGGGTAGATACAAGATAATAGGGTTGAACACAGTCCCTGTCCCACAGAGGGCTCATAGTCTCAATCCCCATTTTACAGATGAGATAACTGAGACATAGAGAAATGAAGTGACTTTCCCAAGGTCACACAGTAAGCAAGTGGTGGAGCCAATATTAGAATCTGGGTTCTCTTGACTTCCACGTCTGTGCTCTATTCATTAAACCACACTGCTTCTTAAAAACAAGCATTATTAGAGAGCATATTCAGTGATTCCTCTCTGCAAGACTACAGTGTCACCTCTATTTTGATTTTAATTTTCATTTTGCGGATTTCCTCCTTAAACCTCTCACATGTGGGTTCTCCTCAGAATTTGTGTATTTTTAATTTAAAAAGTATAAGGTTCAGCTCTAACCAGGGATAATGGCAGTTTTTGTGGATTACTGTACTCTGGCAAGTCACCATTAGGAGGCATAAAGAAAATTAATAAGATGTTCAACTTGTATTTCCAATGAAATGATGTCCTTTCAAATTTAGTGTTTGTCAAAATTCTGAGTACATTTTGCATAAGGTAGATGTGTCTTGGTTTCAGCTGAACAGTCTCAGGAAATTCTTTCTTTTCACTTCAAGTCACAATCAAGTCATAGACATAGACTTTAGTGGATTCACCCCTCAGCTGTCAATCGTATTTACTGAGCGCTTGCTTGTGTACAGAGCACTTGGAAAAGTACGGTATAGCAATATAACAGACACATTCCCTGACCACAATGATCTTACAGTCTAGAGGAGGAAACAGATTTATTATCAATGAATAAAATTACATATGTGTACATAAGATTATAAATTATATAATGTCTGTCTCCCCCTTTAGACGGTAAACTCATTATGGGCAGGGAATGCGTCTACCAACCCTTATTGTACTCTTCCAAACGTTTAATTTAGGGCTCTGCACAAAGTAAGTGCTCAATAAATACCATTGTTGTTGATGATGATGATATATTTCCGGTGCATTTTTAGAAGATTTCAAATCTATTTTCAATGGAAGAATACTTGTCAAGTCCTCATCTAATATTTTAACCTTTTAATTGTGTTATAACTTTAAATTTGAATAAGTAATAAACATAATAAACATCTGAAACTTTCAGAGTATTGAAAGCAGACTTTTTCTAATAATAATAATAATAATAATAATAATGAATAATTATGGTATTTGTTAAGCACTTACTATGTGCCAGGCACTGTACTAAGCGCTAGAACACCTGAGAAATTAACAGGAAGGAACCTATTTTTTTCACTTGAATTTATTAATCTGTTTTTATTTATCATTATTTTCATTATCAAGTCTTATCTTTACAGTGATTGTTTTTCTTTTGTTGATTTTTTTTGCAAATAAATTTATAAATGCCCCAGTCTGGGTAATCAACCCAAAGTTATTCAGTCACATTAAAACTAAAACTGTTAGGCAAGTTTTGAATATTATTACTATTACAGTTTCTCAGCGATTACAGTTTTCAAGATTACCACTACAGTTTCTCAAAGATTCTCACACTGTGCCTTCTAGCATAGTCGATATATTTAAACACGATGATAGTGAGGTGAAATGGCTTTAATTTGAGAATGGCCTAACACATGTAAATTAGTCTTTCTCACCAATCACTTAGAGACAAGTCAGCTCCCCTGTCATGAGTGGGTTGGGGGCAGAAACCCAGAAGACATAACCAAACCAAACAGTTAGAGCCCCCAAGAATCTTTTCCAGGCCTCTCATATGCCTCTGGGTCTTCATTCAATTGTGTTTATTGTGTGCAGAGCACTGTGCCAAGCCCTTGGGAAAGTACAGTACAACAGTAAACAGACACAGTCCCTGCCCACAACAAGTTTACTTATTTGGAGAACATTGCACCTGATCTGGTGTAGAGAAAGCCAGGAATGTAAGCTCACTATGAGCAGGGAATGTGTCTATTTATTGTGATACTGTGCTTTCCCAAGAGCTTAGTACAGTGCTCTGCATACAGTAAGCGCTCAATAAATACTATTGAAGGAATTGAATGAAAGGAATGGCATTTAAAATAGGAACCCTTAACATAACACATTCTTCTACAGTCATTAATCTCATGGGATGGAATATCACAGAGTCTGTGATGTGGTTTATTTTTTCCTTTTTTTTTTTTTTTGAGTGGGATAAAAAGCTTTAACTGAGATGTAAGCTCATCCTCTAGACTGTAAGATAGATGTAGACAGGGAATGTGTCAGTTTACTACTATATTGCACTCTCCCAAGCACTCAGTACAGTGCTCTGTACAGAGTAAATGCTCAATAAATGATTGAATGAATAACTTTAATTTATGTATATAATAATGTTGGTATTTGTTAAGCGCTTACTATGTGCCGAGCACCGTTCTAAGTGCTGGGGTAGATACAGGGTAATCAGGTTGTCCCACGTGAGGCTCACAGTTAATCCCCATTTTACGATGAGGTAACTGAGGCACAGAGAAGTTAAGTGACTTGCCCACGGTCACACAGCTGACAAGTGGCAGAGCAGGGATTTGAACCCATGACTTCTGACTCCGAAGCCCAGGCTCTTTCCACAGAGCCACACTGCTTCCCCCATACATATATATACATATGTAGGGAAGCAGCTCTGGCTCCACCACTTGTCTGCTGTGTGACCTTGGGCAAGTCATTTCACTTCTCCGGGCTTCTGTTACCTCATATGTAAAATGGGGATTAAGAGTGTGAGCCCCATGTGGGACAGGGATTTGTCCAACCTGATTACCTTGTATCTACCCCAGCATCTAGAACAGTGCTTAGCAAATAGTAAGTGCTTAACAAGTACCATATGTACATATATTAAAAAAAACCCCAAAACCCTCATTATATCTTGCCCTTTAGTTTGCTGAGCCCACCAGAGGCACAGTCATTAGTACCTGTGCTTTGCCTCCTACTTACAGTCACACACGGAAAGAATTTCACATCCAATTTGGCCTTATTGTACTGTAATATTTAATTAGTATGGTGGCAAAAGGCTTATTCTTGGCTTAGATGGTTCTATCTGGCCTGGCATGATAGAAAGATCTTTTGAATGAGCCAACCATTATGAGGTCCTGTCCAGCCCATGAATTACCTAGCAGCCTGAGACCACATTTCTGTTTAGGAAACAGTACTCCAAAGAGTAGTAAGGCAAGAACTTAAGCCATATGTGTTTTCTTGAATTCCAGTTAGATGACTGACCTGAAAATTGCTGTTGTAATCACTTCTAGAGCATATGGCTAAAGACAGGGAATTTGTTAACTTCTTGTATTGCATTCAAAAGTTTCCAATTATCAACTAAAGATGGCATACCAACCCAATTATTCCTGATGTATTCCAGTCAAAACCCGGTCTGTGGAACCATAGTTGTGTGGGTGGATGTGGTCTGCAATAACAGGAATCAGTGAAAATTTCAAGTGTAAATATAAAATCTAGATCATTTACATATCACATCCAGACAAATGTATCCCACTATGCTGAATGTGCTTTCAACAGGAAGCAGGGCTTTTTAGGCAGCTGACCAAGGCTGATTCCAAGCCATCATAAACGATTAAATACTTTCAGTTTCCAGCTTTACAGCAAAATTTTAAAACAGCCTATTTGCTTCATATGTCAACAGCCCTGAATAAAACACCTTCTTCTTTCATAAGATAATAGGGAATGTACAAAGCCATCAATAATGACTCGTTCTAAAAAGTGGGATAAAAATGTGGGAGTGGAGCCTTATTCGCTTGGGGTTGCCTCCATTCCTAGATAAGTCTTTAAGTACAATTTAATGGCACATTTTAAGAAAAATCAATTTTAGCCTAGTTGGTGTGTTTTTAGAGCTTGTCTTTCATTCAGACTCATAGGGTCTCTCAGAGAGAAATGGGAATCAATCAATCAATTGTATTTATTGAGCACTGTGCAGAGCACTGTACTAAGCACTTGGGAGAGTACACTGCAATAGAGTTGGTAGACATGTTACCAGTTCACAATGAGCTTACAGACTAGAGGGGAAGACAGATGAGAATCAACTGCAGATATGAATATAAGTGTTATGGGGCAGCAGGTGGGGTGAATAAAGGGCACAAATCCAAGTGCGAGGGTATCGCAGAAGGGAGAAGGGGTATGGGAAATGGGGAATTAGTTGGGGGAGGCTTCTGGGAGCGGGGGAAGTGATTTTAATAGGCTTTGAAGGTCATCAGAGTGGTGGTCTGCCATCCGTGAAGGAGAAGGGAGTTTCTGGCCAGAGGGAGGACATGGGCAAGGGATTGGTGACAAGATAGATGAGACTGAGGTACAGTGAAAAGGTTAGTGTTAAAAGACTGAGCGGACTGGGTTGTAGTAGAAAATCAGCAAGGCAAGATAGGAGTGCTTTAAAGCTAATGATAAGGAATTTCTGTTTGATGCCAAGGTGGATGGGCAACCACTGGAGGTTCTTGAGGAGTGGGGAAACATGAACTAAATATTTTTTTTTAAAGAAAAATGATCCATACAGCAAAATGAAATATGGCTTGGAGTGGGGAGAGACAGTAGGCAGGGAGGTCATTTATTCATTCATTTGTATTTATTGAGTACATATTGTGTGCAGAGCACTGACTAAGCACCTGGGAGAATACAATATGGCAATAAACAGACACATTCCCTGCCCACAACGAGCTTACAGTCTAGAGTTGAGGGGGGAGACAGACATGAATATAAATAAATAAATGACAGATACATTCATAAGTGCTGTGGGGCTGGGTGGGGGATGAACAAAGGAAGCAAGTCAGGGCAATGCAAAAGTGAGTAGGACAAGAGGAAAGAGAGGTTAATCAAGGAAGGGCTCTTGGAGGAGGTCAGCAAAGAGGCAGATGCAGTAGTCAAAGTGGGATATTATAAGTGCTTGGTTCAACATGGTAGCAGTTTGGGTGGAGAGGAAATGGTGGATTTTAGCAATGTTGTGAAGTAAGGAAAGATTTTGTGAAACTTCAGGTATAGACAAAAATCAAAAGAAAAAGTTTACATTTCCACCATCATTAAAATTAAAATGGAGTTGAAAGTATCAACTGAAAGCAAAGCAAAGGTTACCAAGGAAGCAGGAAGCTTCAGTGTGCCTACCAACTCTATTGTATTGTACTCTCCCAAGCACCTAGTACAGTGGTGTGTTCACAGTAAGTGCTCAGTAAATACCATGGATTGATAAGTCTTCATAATGTGAGGAACCTGAGCACATCAATCTAGAAGAGGGTATTCTTTGCGGAGAGGGAATGTCTGGTTATAGTTATAATCTCCCAAGCACTTAGTATGAATGATTGAATGAATGGTGACTGTGGACTGACTGTGTAACTTTTTTGTTTAACTGGCTATTCAAACTCAAACCAGGCTGGATAATCAACATGGAAAGCTGGGTTAACTGATGAAAATTGGGCAAGTACATGTTTAAGAGCCTCATTTCCAATTACTTTGGATTTCTCTTGGCTTTAATAGATGCATGTGAAAGTGACTTTGGATTTGACATTAAAGAAAAAAAGTCTTTATGCCTTCGCTTCTGAACAAAATTCTTCCCCTTTGTGATTAAGGGGACAAGCGCAGCTCACTTCCTAGGGTTTAGGGTGAGACAGGACTCTTTTGCTGCTATCTCACATTCCCCATCTTCAGCCAGGCTTGGATCTGGCCACAGGGAAGAATACTTTGCCACTGCTCCTACTTGCTTTCCCTTATTTGACGAGAAGCAACATGGCCTGGTAGATAGACCACAGGCCTGGGAGTCAGAAGGTCCTAGATATTAAACTCGGCTCCATCACTTGTCTGCTATGTGACCTTGGGAAAGTCACTTCACTTCTCTGTGCCTCAGTTACCTCATCTGTAAAATGGAGATTAAGATTGCGAGCACCATGTGGGACAGGGACTGTATATAATCTAATTTGCTTGTATCTACCCCAGCATTTAGTACAGTGCCTGGCACATACTAAGTGCTTAAGAAATACCATAATTATTATTATGACATGATCTCCACAATGCTTCTGCCATTGCGTATCCAATAAAGGCTGGTTTCACTGTTAAGCAAGTGAGACGTTTGTCACAGAGTGCTCTCTTGGGGAGGTGGCCATGGGGAGGTTGGCCTTTAAAAATTGGAAGGACTCAGCCTAAGAATTGAGTCTTTTCAGAGACTTTGCATTGCTCAGGTTGTAGCCTAGCTCCATCATATGCCTGCTGTGTGGCCTCAGGTAAGTGACTTTATTTCTCTGGGCCTCAGTTTCCTCATCTGTAAATTGGTATTCACTTTCTGTTCTCCTGCTTAGGCTGTGAGTCCCCTATAGGACAGGAATTCTATCCAGCCTGATATTGGGAAGCAGCTTGGACAAGTGGATAGAGCACTGGCCTGGGAATCAGAATGACCTGGGTTCTAATCTCGGCTCTGCCACTTGTCTGCTGTGTGACCTTGGGCATGACACTTAACTTGTTTGTGCCTCAGTTACCTCATCTATAAAATGGGGATTAAGACTCTGAACCTCATGTGAACCCCTGACTGAGCTTCCCCTTTTCTCTCTGCTCCCTCTGTTGCCTCTCTGCCCCCCCTTCACCTCCCTTCAGCTAAACTCCCTTTTCCCCCCGCTTTCCCTCTGCTCCTCCCCCTCTCCTTCCCCTCCCCTCAGCACTGTACTCATCCGCTCATTTTTATATATTTTTATTACCCTATTTATTTTGTTAATGAGATGTACATTACCTTGATTCTATTTATTGCTATTGTTTTAATGAGATGTACATCCCCTTGATTCTTGATTCTAATTATTGCTATTGCTTTTGTCTGTCTGTCTCCCCCGATTAGACTGTAAGCCCGTCACTGGGCAGGGACTGTCTCTATCTGTTGCCAATTTGTACATTTCAAGTGCTTAGTACAGTGCTCTGCACATAGTAAGCGCTCAGTAAATACTATTGAATGAATGAATGAATGAATGTGGAACAGGGACTGTGTTCAATGAGATTACCTTGTAATCTACCCCAGTGTTTAGAACAGTTCTTGACACAAAGTAAGTGCTTAACAAATATTATTTATTATTATATCTACCCCAGCACTTAGTACAGAGCCTAGTACATAGTAAATGCTTAACAAATAATAATAATGATGGCAAAGCACTGTTCTAAATTCTGGAGAGGATACAGGGTGATCAGCTTGTCCCATGTGGGACTCACATTCTTAATCCCCATTTTACAGATGAGGGAACTGAGGCCCAGAGAAGTGAAGTGACTTGCCCAAAGTCACATAGCTGACAATCGGTGGAGCGGGGATTTGAACCCATGACCTCTGACTCCCCAGTCCATGTTCTTTCCACTGAAATACCACTATTGTTTTTATTATGATGATTAATATTATTATTATTGTTATCTTTCTCTGCAAGTTTCTCTGGGGGAGTAGTTTAGCAGTGACAACAGGGCAGAGGCAGGTAGACCAGACCAGCCAGCTCTGTGAAAATGAGAGTTCAGAGGAAAATCAGGTGAAAAGGATAATGTGAGAAATGACAGGGCCAGAGAAAGCCATTTGGAGTAATTCATTAATTTACTAGTTCAATTATATTGTTTTTCTCATGTCTGGTTTATCTTGCTTACTCAGTTAATCTTGTAAGAAGCAAATTTTGTTTTCTTTATCAGTATGGCTTCAGTGATGAAGAAAACAAAATTTGCCTGTCTCTATGGCATTTAAGTGGTTACTACTTGTCACACATTGTTCTAAGTGCTTAGGTAGGTTCAAGTTAACTACGTTGGACGCTATGCTCCCTGTGCCTCATGGAGTTCATAGTCTAAGTAGGTCTTGTAATGGTCCTCAAATGGCTCAGTTCATAGAGTGAGACTAGACACTCAACCTCCATAAGAACCTTAATAGCAGAGATTTGATTATCAGAGGCCAGGCTTCCCCCAAACCAGGAAACATTTTGGGTAGGTAATTCATACGTTTATGTGGTTATAGATGGTGGTGTCTTTGCTTAGGACTACACAACCAAATTATCTAGGCAGACAGAAAAATACACTCCTGGACCAAATGATCAGGATAATTATCTGGATGCACTTCTTTTTATCTGAATAATTTCCTAGTGTAGAACTAAGCTCTTTTGGTTTTATCAAGAAGGAAAGGAGAGTGAAGATAAAGGAAACTTGCAACATGACATTACCATGTATTTTTTGACAACACCAGATAAAAATGAGGAAAAAACTACTGTTCTATATCAGAACAAATACTGCTATCTCTCAGTGCACACAGGAATTTCCAATATTTAACTAACCTGTACACTTCAGAAGACATTTTCTCATAGCTGAAGAATCACAGTCATGTTGGCAGTCAACTTACCAGAGCAGGAATGTGGTTTCTTGGACCATTGCCCATTAAAGTGGGGAACAGGGCATAGAAAGGAGTTCAAATGATTAGCTGCTCATTGGTCTATTGCCTATTTATTTGGGTGAGGAATGTTTTTACTCTTCAGAAATTAATGGAAAGTTGTACAGTGATAACTTTTCCCAGCGCCGGGCAATATGTACTGTTTGTATTTAAACCATCATTCTGTTTGTATTGCTTCCATGGTTTTCCAAACCATATAGATGGAAAAGCCAATATACTGTGACAGAATTGGCTCTTGTTCTTTTCTGGCTACAGAGGGCACATCAGTTCGACCTCCAGAAATAAAAAGGGAAGAACCTTCTTTCCTCCCCCAGATTCTCCCTGGGAGCTGGAAGCTTCCGTGGTTGCTGGCAAGCTAGCTTCTGAACGCATTTCAAACTGCGGGAAACTGCCCTGGCTGTGACAGAATATCCAGGAACACGTGGCCGCCATCAATTACCTTGTGTAAATCCAAGGAGGGCTCTCCATCGGCTACTATGGTTCTGTCTCTAGTCTGTAGGTCAGCTAATCAGGACCTATTTAACTGTGAGAAGTGAAGAGTTAAGGTTCATAGAGATTCTTGTATTAAAAATAAATAAAAAAAAATAAATGTTGGTATTTGTTAAGCGCTTACTATGTGCCGAGCACTGTTCTAAGCGCTGGGGTAGACATAGAGGAATCAGGTTGTCCCACGTGGGGCTCACAGTCTTAATCCCCATTTTACAGATGAGGGAACTGAGGCACAGAGAAGTTAAGTGACTTGCCCACAGTCACACAGCCAACAAGTGGCAGAGCTGGGATTCGAACTCATGAGCCCTGACTCCAAAGCCCGTGCTCTTTCCACTGAGCCACGCTGCTTCTTTAAAGAGAGAATGGGCAGAAGCAAAGAGAAATAAGAATGTTTTGTGGGTGACTGTTTCAATATTAGGAATACTCCTCTTGAGGAGCCCTATGGCCAAGTGGGAAGATCATGGGCCTGGAGACAGAGGACCTGGATTCTAATCCCGGCCCTACCACTTACTTGCTGTGTGATTATGGGCAAGTTACCTAGTTTTTCTGAGCCTCATTTTCCTCATCTTTAAAATAGGGATTCATTACCTGTTCTCCCTCCTTCTTAGATTGTGAGCTCCAGGAGGGACAACCTAATCATCTTGTATCTATTCTAGTGCTTAATAAAGTGCTTGGCACAGAATAAATGATTAAGAAATTCCACAGTTATTCTTAATCCCCCTAGGGATGCCTGAACTGAAAAAAAGGGGCATTGCCTGAGGCAAAGAGTGAGGACTAGCCAGGGAATATGCTGTTGTGAAAACTGTTTAAGTGTGCTCTCCACCTCCTCATCACTCCACAAATATGTGCATGTTTTCAAACACACACATTCACACCCACACACATGGTTTGTGAAGAGTGATTTTCCTGGCCACCAGGCAACGAGAAAGTGGGGAGAGGGAAAGAGGAAGATTTGAAGGAAGGAACTTTGCTAAGGAAAGAAGGAATACAAGTTAATTGCCATAATAGGCACACAAGTTAAATGTTAAAAATCTGGGGGTAGGTTTTGGCTAACTGTTGACTTTTTTTTTTACAGCCATTTGCCATACTAGTTGTCGAACAGAAGAGCATCCCAACAGGAAATGCTGGCGTGATGGACTCAGGAAAAGAATCAGTAATTCCAGCCATTTCATATAAACTAAGAATGGAATCATTATGCACAGAGGAAAAGGCAGAAGATGCCACTGCTAAGTAATAAACCCATTCCTTTCTGGTTTCTTGCTCCATTTCAACCCTCAGCCTGATAAAACAATATTGCATGTTCGTGTCATGAATGGAATTCTGTTATTTCAGCACTTCCTTTCTGGGCCTCTGTGGACTTCTAAATTCAACTTTAACAGTTTGGTCACATTATCCTCATTTTCTTTTGCCATCCCTCACTGCTTTTTTCTTTGTCTCCTCCTATTTTTTGGGTTCTATGAGTCATTTCCTCAAGTTTCCTCGGTTTGGCTGCTGGCTTTCAGGACAGATATCTAGGGCTGCCTTCCCCACTTTAGTTGCACAATTCCTAAGGTTAGAACCATCTTGGAAACCCACTCTCAAGAGAGTTAGGTCTTAAGCTAATATTGGAGCTGAATCGGAATGTGGGGAAGAGAGAGAATCAGACAGTAATGACACAGAGATTAAACAGAGATCTCTCAGAAGCTCTTTTTACTTGTTTGGTGATTGTTAGAAGGACTTGCCGCTGACTCTAGAAATAATGATAATAATAATAGTACTTGTTAAGTAATTACTATGTGCCAAGCACTGTTCCAAGGACTGAGTAGATACAAATTAATCAGGTGGGACACAGTCCCTGCCCCACATGGGGCCCACACTCTTATCCCCATTTTATAGATGAGGTAGTTGAGGCACAGCAAAGTTAAGTGACTTGCCCAAGGTCACACAGCAGACATGTGACAGAACTGGGATTAGAACCCAGGTCTTTCTGACTCCCAAGCTGGTGTTCTGTCCATTAGGCCTGTTTACTTGTTTTGATGTCTGTCTCCCCGCTTCTAGACTGTAAGCCCAGTGTGGGCAGGGATTGTCTCTCTTTATTGCTGAATTGTACTTTCCAAGTGCTTAGTACAGTGCTCTGCACACAGTAAGTGCTTGAAAAATACAATTGAATAAATAATAAACAGGCCATGCTGCTAAAATGTCTCACTAGAACTTCCATGATGTCACGTGTGTGACACCGAGCTTCCTGTGTAAAGCGATAATGTCACAGACAGGGCTGGAGAGTGGAAGCTTCAGTGCCACCACCACCATCCCCTACCTGTCAGGCAGGGGCAGGAACCCCCAGAAATGGGCTATTATTTTTCTCCTCCATCTCCCCGCTTGCCCAGAATAATGCTGTCCCAGCCTAGTTGGGTGTAGAGGCCACAAGGACCTCAGGCCTTTCATTCATTCATTCATTCAATAGTATTTATTGAGCGCTTACTATGTGCAGAGCACTGTACTAAGCGCTTGGGATGAACAAGTCGGCAACAGATAGAGACAGTCCCTGCCGTTTGACGGGCTTACAGTCTAATCGGGGGAGACGGACAGACAAGAACAATGGCACTAAACAGCGTCAAGGGGAAGAACATCTCGTAAAAACCGATGGCGACTAAATAGAATCGAGGCGATGTACAATTCATTAACAAAATAAATAGGGTAACGAAAATATATACAGTTGAGCGGACGAGTACGGTGCTGTGGGGATGGGAAGGGAGAGGTGGAGGAGCAGAGGGAAAAGGGGAAAATGAGGCTTTAGCTGCGGAGAGGTAAAGGGGGGATGGCAGAGGGAGTAGAGGGGGAAGAGGAGCTCAGTCTGGGAATGCCTCTTGGAGGAGGTGATTTTTAAGTAGGGTTTTGAAGAGGGAAAGAGAATCAGTTTGGCGGAGGTGAGGAGGGAGGGCGTTCCAGGACCGCGGGAGGACGTGACCCGGGGGTCGACGGCGGGATAGGCGAGACCGAGGGACGGTGAGGAGGTGGGCGGCAGGACGGCAGGAGGTGGAGGCGGACGGTGAGGAGGTGGGAGGTGGGTGGCCTGGGCCTGTCCCACTGCTGCTCTGACCCAAGATCTCCAATCTCCTCCCTGGACTACCCCAGTGATGGTAATAGTAGCCAAGGAGGCAATGGCTACAGGGAAGGAGAAAGGGCAGGTTTTTTATGGGTAGGGCATGTATCTACCAACTCTTTTGTACTGTACTCTCCCAAGCACTTAGTACAGTTTGCTGCACAGAATAAGCACTCAGTAAATACTACTAGTGGGAGCCACAACGGGTACCTAAGTGAATTTAGTGGCTACGACTGTGGGCAGACTGGCTGGACTGGTATTTGTTAAGCATTATGTGCTTAACACTGTACTAAGCACTTCGAGTAGATAAAGCATAGACAGATTGCTGGGGCACCATGCCTTGTGGCTCTGCACCTCCCCCTCAGTGGCACTGCTGGGGTATAAACCAGCTAATCTGGTTAGAAAGAGTTCCTATCCCACATGGGGCTCACAGTCTTAACCTCCCATTTTATAGATGAGGTAACTGAGGCACAGGGAAGTGAGGTGACTTACCCAAGTTCACCCAACAGGCAAATGGAAGAGTCGGGATTAGAACCCAGGTCCTTCTGAGCTTCAGGCCTAGGATCTATTATCTCCCCGGCACACTCGGTCCTTGCAGGTCTCCCAAGGTCTGGCACACACCCAAGGTTGGCTGGGGGCATGGCCGGGGTGTGGCTGGGCCGGAGCAGGCACTGCAGCCCCTCTCCCACCCGGAGGCACCAATCTCAAAGCCTAGGACAGCCACCGTCACCATCATTACCACCACCATCACCACCAAGCAACTTTCATAACCTTTCATGAGATCTGGGGTTTTTTCTACTCCAGAACCAAGTTCCAGCCCATTCTGGTTTGTTTACTTAACCTTCTTTCCCAGAGCTCCTTGTCCTTTTATTTCTGTATTCTAAGAGTTATGCACCACCTTTCTTCTTAGCTTTTACTGTGAAACCTGCAAATTGTAGATTTTATGAGTAATGAGTGACTGTGATTATGGGTAACCAGATTTTAAGAAAATGACCGATTCAGTGAGCGTATGCATACATACATACTAAAACCTCCCTCCGGCAGGGTCTAATCACCTCTCCCCTGAGAGGTGGCCAGTGCTAAATCACTTCAGGAGATTTATTCCTATACGCAATAATGACAGTTTGGTGAGGGTTGGCTTTTTTTCTTAACAGCCAGATGTGGAAGCTACTCCATAGTTTTCCCAGTTGGTCAGTATTCTTTCTCTCCCTCCCTGTCCCACCAAGTCTTCTGTCCCAACTCTTTCCCCCACCAGTTTGCCCTTGACTTGTTCATTTCCTGACTTTTTTCCATCAGTTCAGCTCCCTCAAGCCTTTTTTGTTCCTCAAATGGCTAGTCAATTCCCCTACAAAATACTTAAGCCTCCATGCCACGTCACCTTTCCGAACTCTAATGCTTAAAGCAGAGCCACAGGGAGAAAAGAGAGGAATGGGAAACCAGTGAATCTTGGGGGGAATAGGAAAGGAGGAAACAACAGTAGCTAGTCGGAAGCGAGACCCCAGGACACTTGCCTGCTGTGTCACTTTGGGCAAGTCACAACTTCTCTGAGCCTCAGTTTCCTCTTCTGCAAAATGGGGATTAAATACCTGTACTGCCTCCTTCTTAGACTGTGAACGCTCTGTGAAATAGCGACTATGTCCAATGTGTCTATACTTTATCTGTTTGAAGTGCTTAGTACAGTGTTTACCATAAAGTAAATGCTTAACAAATACCTCTATTATTATTATCAGTGGGCATGGAACCTCCCCTCAGTTCCTAGCCAGGTGGCATCCCACTTTTACCCAGTGGAATTCAGCAGCTCTGATGTTCAATCAATCAATCAGTCATGTATATTGAGAGCTTACTATGTGCATAAAACTGTACTAAGCGCTTGGGAGAGTATAGTACAACAGAGTTGGTAGACATGCTCCCTGCCACAACGAGCTTAGATTCTCTTGTATCTACCTCAGTGCTTATTACAGTCTTGTCTTCTCTTATGCCATCGAGTTGCCTCTGACCCTTAGCGACACCATGATGATGATGATGGTATTTGTTAAGCATTTATTATGTGCAAAGCACTGTTCTAAGCACTGGGGGGATATAAGGTGATCACGTTGTCCCATGTGGGGCTCAGTCTGAATCCCCATTTTACAGATAGGTCACTGAGGCACAGAGAAGTTAAGTGACTTGCCCAAAGTCACACAGCTGACACATGGCGGGGCCAGGATTAGAACCCATGACCTCTGACTCCCAGAGGACTAAGGCTGGCCTTGAACCCACAAAGAATGGATTGGCTTAAACCCCCTAATAATAATAATAATAATAATGGTACTTGTTAAGCACTTATCATTTGCCAAGCACTGTTCTAAGTGCTGGAATAGATAAAAGTTAATCAGGTTGGGCACAGTCCCTGTCCCACACTGGGCTCACAGTCTTAATCCCCATTTATAGATGAGGTAACTGAGGCACAATGAAGTGAAGTGATTTGCCCAAGGTCACACAGCAGAGATATGGAGAGGCCTGGATTAGTACCCAGGTCCTTCTGGCTCCCAAGCCCATGTTCTATCCACCAAGCCACACTGGTTTGTGTGTGTGTGTGTGTGTGTGTGTGTAAGCAGCGCGGCTCAGTGGAAAGAGCATGGGCTTTGGAGTCAGGGCTCATGAGTTCGAATCCCAGCTCTGCCACTTGGCTGTGTGACTGTGGGCAAGTCATTTAACTTCTCTGTGCCTCAGTTCCCTCATCTGTAAAATGGGGATTAAGACTGTGAGCCCCACGTGGGACAACCTGATTCCCCTATGTCTACCCCAGCGCTTAGAACAGTGCTCGGCACATAGTAAGCGCTTAACAAATACCAACATTTTTTTTTTTTTAAACCCATACACCCAATCAGTGGTATAAGAGAAAATTGGATCAAGCAATCAAAGGAAAAGTGGAGATTTTACTCTTTGCTGTGAGACATTAAAGGGGTACAGAATTCTTTTGAGGAAAGGTTTATTGACAACATTTATCATAAAGAACAATAGCTATTGATGCTGACTGCAGCAGGAAGTCAATGTTGCAATATAGAGAGCAGGGAATGGAGTTTACAGTCATTCATTCATTCATTCAATCATATTTATTGAGTGCTCCATGTGTGCAGAGCTCTGTACTAAGCGCTTGGAATTTACAATTCCTCAACAGATAGAGACAATCCCTGCCCAACATCGGGCTCACAGGCTAAAAGGGGGAGACAGACAACAAAATTAAACAAGTAGTCAGACATCAATACCATCAAGATAAACAGAATCATAGATACATACCCATCATTAATAAAATAGAGTAGTAAATATATATACAAATATACACAAGTGCTGTGGGAAGGGGAAGGGGGTAGAGCTCAGGGAGGGAGTAGGGGCAATGGGAAGGAAAGAAGGGGCAGAGGGAAAGGGAGGGCTCAGTCTGGGAAGGCCTCCTGGAGGAGGTGAGCTCTTAGTAGGGCTTTGAAGAGGGGAAGAGAGTTACTTTGGCAGTTGTGAGGAGGGAGGGTATTCCAGGTCAGTGGTAGGATGTGGGCCAGGGTCGATGGTGGGGCAGGCGAGAGCAAGGCACTATGAGCAGGTTAGCAGCGGAGGAGTGGAGTGTATGGGGTGGGCTGTAGAAGGAGAGAAGAGAGGTGAGATAGGAGGGGGCCAGGTGATGGAGAGCTTTGAAGCCAAGAAGGAGGAGTTTTTGTTTCATGTGAAGGTTGATAGGTGACCAATGGAGATTTTTGAGGAGGAGAGTGATATGGCCAGAGTGTTTCTGCAGAAAGATAATCGGGGCAGTGGAATGAAGTATAGACTGGAGCGGGGAGTCCTCTCTAGACTGTAAGCTCCAGGTGGACAGGGAATGTGCTACCAACTCTGCTGTACTGAACTCTCTCATGCACTTAGTACAGTGCTCTGCACACAGTAAGCGCCCATTAAATACCCTTTTTAAATGGTATTTGTTAAGTGTTGACCATGTGACAGACACTGTACTGAGTGTTGGGGTAGATACAAGCTAATCAGTTTGGACATAGTCCAGGTCCCACATGGGTTTCACAGTCTTAATTCCCATCTTGCAGATGCAGTATCTAAGAGAAGTTAACTGACTTGTCCAAGGTCTCCCAGCAGATAAGTAACAACGTCAGGGTTAGAACCCATGTCCTTCTGACTCCCAGGCCCATGTTCTACCCACTAAGCTATACTGCTTCTCAATTGATTGATTAATTAGTGGAGCTAAAGATGCCACTCAGATTCCATCGCCTTTCAGTTCTAATGAAAACTTTCTGAAAACCCCCACCCAAAATCTCTGGGATAGAAATAGTTAGTACTTGGTTCCAACCCAAAGGTGAACATTTTTAGTAAGGTTAACTCTTTTCAGATGTTTCTGAAGCGTATGAAAAGGAAAATGTATACTGCTCTCCACTGTGAATACTTTTACTGTTCTCAAGACTCAACTGTGTTTGAACTTCCCAGACAATTATACATTGCAGTGTATTCTAAGAGGGGAGTTCCTTTTTGACTCAGTTGTTCTGAGGTTAGATAAGACAAGAAACAGGCTCATGGAAATCCAAATGGCAAAACTAGCCTTAAAAAAACCCACTTAAAAATTGTAGGGAAGGAACGTGGCCTAGTGGAAAGAGCCCAGGCCAGGGAGTGAGGAGACCAGTGATCTCAACCGGCTCCACTCCTTGCCTACTATGTGATCTTGGGAGCGTCACTTAACTTTTTGGTACTTCTGTTTCCTCATCCGTACAGTGGGGCTTCAAAACCTATATCTGCCTCAGTTCTCAGTACAGTGTTTGACACATAAACACACTTTGTCCCACAAGTTATTTTTTAGGTTGGGTTGGGGAAGAGACCACAGAAATGCTGACTGGTGGCAACCTCATATCAGGCAAATCACTGCTTTGCCAAACGGGACAGTCCTCGGGGCCTGGTGCCCTCCAGGACACAGATGCTTGGCCCTTGTAAAACTGGGAGAGACACTCCAAGAAACTCCGTAATCCCAGAAGTAGCATGGCCCAGGGGAAAGAGCAAGGGCCTGAGAATCAGAGGACGTGGTTTCTAATCCCAGTTCTGCCACATGTCTGCTGCGTGACCTTGGTCAAGTCACTTCACTTCTCTGGCCCTCAGTTCCCTCATCTGTAAAATGGAGATTAAGACTGTGAATCCCATGTGGGACATGGGCTGTATGTGACCTGATTACCTTCTATCTACTCCAGCGCTTAGAACAATGCTTGGCACATAGTAAGCTCTTAACAAATATCACAATTATTATTATTATTATTACTATTAGAAAGGTTCCATTATCAGCCTCCTTTCTGATTTCCCATCCTTCTGTCTCTCCCTGCTTCAGTCTATTCTTCACTCTGCTGCCTGGATTATCTTTCTGCAAAAACGCTCTGGGCATGTCACACCCCTCCTCAAAAATCTCCAGTGGTTGCCTATCAACCTGCACATGAAGCAAAAACTCCTCACTATTTGCTTCAAAGCTCTCCACCACCTTGCCCCCTCCTACCTCACGTCCCTTCTCTCCTCCTACAGCCCAGCCTGCACACTCCACTCCTCTGCCGCTCACCTCCTCACTGTGCCTTCTTCCCGCCTGTCCCACTGTCAACCCCTAGCCTGTCCTACCATTGACCTGGAATGTCTTCCCTCCTCACATCCGTCAAACTAACTCTCTTCCCCCTTCAAAGCCCTACTGAGAGCTCACCTCCTCCAGGAAACCTTCCCAGACTGAGCCCTCCCTTTCCCCCTGCCCCTCCTCATTACCCCTACTCCCTCCCTCTGCTCTATTCCCTTCCCCTCCCCACAGCACTTGTATATATTTGTACATATTTATTGCTGTATTTATTTTATTAATGATGCACAATGATCTATGGTTCTATTTTTCTATTTTGATGGTATTGATGCCTGTCTCCTTTTTTTGTTTTGTTGTCTGTTTCCCCCTTCTAGACTGTGAGGACATTGTTGGGTAGGGATTATCTCTATCTGTTGCTGAATTGTACTTTCCAAGCGCTTAGTACAGTGCTGTGCACACAGTAAGTGCTCAATAAATATGATTGAATGAATGAATGAATAAATGAATTGAATTGGGTCCTCCTGCCCCATGCCAGGCAGGAGATAAGTGACGACTTCTGCTCCCTCTGAATGCCGGGACCAGAAGAGAGACATCCTCCCTCTCCTGGACCCGACATCACCCGGGCTGCTTCTCCCTCTCTAGGCAATTTGGTTGTCTTTCATGGTCCCAGCCTTCCGTGTCCTGGCGGTGTGTAGTCAATGGTCTTTTGCCTCTTCGCTGTCACTTATCGCTAGATAGATGTTTATGGATCAGCCCAGAGATGAAAAATGTGTCCTTTTGAAGGTTTCCAGCACAAAACTATTGCCATTTGTCCTACAGAGGAGGATCTAAAAGATTGAACAGAAAGGCACACTGATGAGCAGGAGAGGATGTGCCCAATCACGCGGTGTTAGGAGCAGCACGGCTTAGTGGAAAGAGGACAGGCTTGGAAGTTAGAGGTTGTGGGTTCTAATGCCGGCTCGGCCACTTATCAGCTCTGTGACTTTGGGGAAGTCGCTTAACTTGTCTGTGCCTCCGTTCCCTCATCTGTAAAATGGGGATTAAGACTGTAAGCCCCACATGGGACAACCTAATTACCTTGTATATGCTCCAGCTCTTAGAACAGTGCTTGGCACATAGTAAGTGCTTAATAAATACCATTATTATCATTATTATTATTATTATTATTATTATCACCCATGAGATCTGTCCTATTCTGCTTGAGAGGGCCAGGCACTAGAAGCGGCAGGAAGGCTTTGGCTACTGTGGTTATTGGATTCTTGCCTATCTGCTGGAGCTGAGAGAAATATCTAATGAATTGCTCCTTCTGCCAAAATGGACTGTGGCTCTTTTTGTTGTTGTTCTTGTTTTCATAGGTGTTATGAAGTGTTATTCACTTCAGTTTACCCTTGCCTGTTCAGTACCATGCCTTTCTCCATTCTTAAATTGTAAGCCAGAGGCCATGTCTGAATATTTGTTGTTTTTCTGAGCTGGTAGACACTGTAGAGCCTCAACAGATATTACTGAATGAAAGAAGCTAGAAGGTGCGCTCTAGGCTCGAAGAGCTAAATGGAGCTGGGCCTCTACCTAGCCATGGGAAGAAGCTTGGTCTAGTGGATAGAGTACGGATCTAGGAATCAGAGGGATGAGGGTTCTAATCCTGGCTTCACTACTTTTCCGCTGTATGACCTTGGGCAAGTCTTTTCACTTCTTTGTGCTTCAGTTACCTCATCTGTAAAATGGGGATTAAGATTTGTGTTCCCCATGTGGGATAGGGACTGTGTACAAGCCAATTACCTTTTCTACCCCAGTGCTTAGGACAGTGTCTGGCACATAGTAAGTGCTTAAATAATACCACAGTTATTATTATTATCATTATCCCCAGGCCTCCAGGTCAAATTTTCTCCCTACTCAAGGACCCAATGATAGTAGGGTAGTTTTCTAAACTTGTCCATTAGATTGTTCAACCCTGGAGCACAGAGGAAACATGTCTTGTTTCTGTAATACCCACCCACACACTTAATATGGTGTCTCGTACTCAGTCAGTAAATGACAATCAATTAATCAAAAGTACTTATTGAGCACCACTGAGTGGATTTTTAAAAGTATTAGTGAAATGTTACATTTTCAGTACTTAAAAGACAAGATCACCACTGTTGGGGTTTATAAGCAGTTTCTGGCCCTTTTTAACTTTGTTTAATTTATTTCTAGGTATGCTAATAGATTGTTTATAATGTCATAGAACATATTTCTAGGTAAGGCAGCTCTTAGCACTTACGAACATATGTACTTATGTACATATGTTAATATATACAGCACTTATGTATGTATCTGTAAAACGTTTATATTAATGTCTGTCTCCCCCTCTAGACTATAAGCTCCTTGTGGGCAGTGAACGTTCACCAAACTCTATTATATTGTACAGTACAGTGCTCTGCACACAGTAAGCGCTCAATAAATTTGACTGACTGACTGACTCCTTGTGAGCAACGGTTAGCTAAATAGCTACAAGTCTTTGGCGGCTAGGTGATTAGCCAAGTATCAACTCCAGGAGCCAGTGGACCCCAAGGAAATCAGAGATCTGAGTCCCCAAGATTACGGGCAGCACCCTGTAACTGAGTCCAGAAGTTCGAAAACATTTCGTATTCATGAAACTAAACATCGAGGTACGTTTTTGTCCTTAGCTGGCTGAAGACCTGGGCAATTGAAATTACTGGGGACCAAATTATATAGCTCACACTGAAGGGTGACATTGTTGCCAGAGATGAAAAAAGTAGATGAATCAGTGCCAGAACTCAAGGATAGGAAAACAGCTTCCCTCTGTACAGAATTTAGTTTAATGGGAAAATCAGCCTTTCTCAACCTCAGTACCCTTGGAGATCAATCCAAACTTCAGCTTTTCAACTTACTGAGGCAGCAGGGTAAGTTTTCCATACCATATTTCACTGTAGTAAGCAACTTAACCACATCACTAAGTATACTGAGTCTTATTCCCTTGTGTTGCAGTTGGCCAGATAAGAATTTAAGTATTCAACGATTTAAAACTGAACTTGGGACAGTTGTAAAATGGAAGGATGATCGTATGGCACATCCCATATTGGAGATTAGGGGTTAGTGACATTTTCCTTCCTTCTAACTCATATACTTCATCCCACCGCCTAAGCACTTAAGTGCTCACCCTGACCCTCACAGAATTTTTGTACATATCCTTATTCTAATGTCTGTCTCAGTCAATTGTACTTATTGAGTGCTTATTGTGTGCAGAGCACTGTACTAAGTGCTAGGGAGAGTACAATACAACAATAAACAGACACATTCCCTGTCCAGAACAAGTTTATAATCTAGAGATGAGTTTACAGTCTCCCTCCCTTAGCCTCCCTACCCTGATACACAAACTTCCTTGGAATGCAAACTCCTTGAGAGCAAGAATCATGTCTACTAATTTTTTGCACTCTCCCAAGTGTGTAGTACAGTACTCTGCACAAAGTAAGTGCACAATAAATATGATTGCTTGATTGATTTAGGATGTTTTCCCTTCTCAAAGAAAATTACTAACGTTAACACTGTTTCTAAGGAAACTGATCAAGGAAACTCTGCTATAGATGACTTAGGATGGGGGGCAATTTTGGGTGACCTTTTCATGTATTTTTATTATGTATTTACCTAAATTGTATTTTTTAAATGGCATTTGTTGAGCACTTACTATGTGCCAGACACTGTATTAAGTTCTAGGGTAGATCAAGTTAATAATAATAATAATTATAATAATGTTGGTATTTGTTAAGCGCTTACTATGTGCAGAGCACTGTTCTAAGTGCTGGGGGAGATACAGGGTAAACAGGTTGTCCCATGTGAGGCTCACAGTCTTAATCCCCTTTTTACAGATGAGGTAACTGAGGCAAAGAGAAGTTAAGTGACTTGCTTACAGTCACACAGCTGACAAGTGACAGAGCTGGGATTCGAACTCATGACCTCTGACTCCCAAGCCCATGCTCTTTTCACTGAGCCACGCTGTTGGACACAGTCCATTTCCCACCATGGGGCTCACAGTCTTAATCCCCATTTTATAAATGAGATAACTGAGGCACAGAGAAGGTAAGTGACTTGTCCAAGGTCACACAGTAAAGATGTAGCAGAGTTGGGATGGAAACCTAGTTCTTCTGAATCCCAGGCTCGTGCTCTTTCCCCGGGCCATGCTGATTCATATAGTGCTTTGCACACAGTAAGAGCTCAATAAATATGATTGAATGAATGAATGAAGTTCCATTAGATTGTAAACTCCTGGAGGGTCATGGCTATTTTGCTTCTGGTGTACTTCCCTAAGGTCTTAATATTAATTCATTCAATAGTATTTATTGAGCGCTTACTATGTGCAGAGCACTGTACTAAGCGCTTGGGATGAACAAGTCGGCAACAGATACAGTCCCTGCCGTTTGATGGGCTTATTAATTCATTCAATCATATTTATTGAGCCCTTACTATGAGCAGAACACTGTACTAAGTACTTGGAAAGTACAATTCAGATACTTAACACTTTGTAGGGCACTCAAAAAATGTCATTGATTAATTTAGTTTTCTGAGCTGGCTTATGGATGCTTTCAAGTTAATTCCTGTCCTTTCTCTGTATTTTTTCTTTCCTGGCATTTTTTGGGTTTTGTCCTGTTTCTGTTAATGCTTACTTCTTCTTTGTTTTTATTCTTATCCAACTTTGTGTTCTTTTCACCCCTTTGGTATTCTTGTTTCTGATCTCTTTATTCTCTAAATAGGTTAGGTTATTCATTCAGTAGTATTTATTGAGCGCTTACTATGTGCAGAGCACTGTACTAAGCACTTGGAATGTACAAATTGGTAACAGATAGAGACAGTCCCTGCCCTTTGACAGGCTTACAGTCTAACTGGGGGAGATGGATAGACAAGAGCAATAGCAATAAATAGAATCAAGGGGATGAACATCTCATTAAAACAATAGCAAATAAATAGAATCAAGGCGATTGCCTTCCTTGCTTCTTCCTCACATTAAATCAATTCTCTTTCCCTTCTTGTTTCACTTATTTTTAAAGGAATGAACTATGGTCCCTTGCTCTCAGGTTCTTGGCATGTCTTTTGCAGTTTTGATTTCCTCTTCGTTAGAATAGTAACTTTCATTGATTCATCTTAAAATTCTTTCCTTGGTGTTTTGGCTTCGTTACTTATTGTGGTTTGCAGTCCATTGATATCGGTCTTTGGGTCTCTTCTCTGCCACTTAGATTATCAGCTCTATGTGGGACAAGGACTGTGTCTGAACCATTTATATGTATCAACAACAGTACTTAACACATAGTAAGCCCTTGATAAATACCATAACCCTAAACGCTGAGAGGAAGAAAGAGCAAATGACTTTAAGACCATCCAAGGTTCTGTCTAAAGACAAGTCATTATAACTTTTTTTTTCTGTCTCCATGCTTTTATTTCTTTTTTGTGTCCATTTCAGTGAGCTCTCCATTTTGCTAATCTGAAGTCATCATGGAAAGATTGTTTCTACACCTAAGAAATAACAGTATTCCAGTAATTCAGACTTAAAATGAGTTAATTCAGATATTTTGGAGTGAGTGATAATAACAGAGGTTTTAGTATACATGTCTGAGAGAAGAGAGACAGAAAGAGAAATGTGGGATACTAAATAGCTAGAATTAGGACAATCTGCCAAAGACTGTCTAACTTATGTTTGTTCTAGCCTGGAGGTTTAGCATATGCCATTTCCTCCCCTGTTTTAAGCTATACTACTAAAATGTAATTGTAACCATTAAGGCTGTGATTTGCTAAAATAGTTGTTACACTACACAAGTTGTTTTACCACATAAAAACAATTAATATTCTGTGAACAAACTCTGCTCCCCATTTGTTTCCATGCAAATTATCAGCAGCCACGGAGAGAAAACAGTGAAACCGAGAGCAGAACTTGACTCCGGGAAACAGTAACTAATCTCAAGATTTGGCCTTACAAGGTAGGAATTCAGAATCACAGAAATGTTGGGTTTTTTGATCATTTTTTTGAACAGAGAGCTAGAGCTAGAAATATTGCTTCTGATTTTCAGATCGAATTACTTATTTCCCTTTCTTATTAGATGGACGAGCTGTGTAATTGGGCCCACTTTTCTTTCAGTGAGAGACATATTATGGGGGCTGAAAATATGCCATTGTAAAATAGGTCTTTGGATGTGAGCCGGCTGGTATGAGCTAGAGAAGTAGGCTCCTTCCTGTGACTGGGTTGAAGGGGCCAGATAAAATACATCTGTGGAAAAAGATTCCAGAACTTCTGCTTTGCCAAGACCTTATCCTCCTTCAAGGGAATTTGAAGTCCCAATTCTTAAAAAAATCCATATCTCTCTTCAGAGCAGTAGTTAAAGCTGTCTTTGGCAAAAGAACAAGATGAGTGACTTCCTGTGTGCAATTAATAATCATAATTGTGGCATTTGTTAAGCACTTACTGTATGCCAGGCAGTGTATTAAGCACTGGGGGGGGATACAAGCAAATCAGGTTGACACAGTCCCTGTCCAGAGAAGCGGCGTGACTTGCCCAAGGTCACACAGCAGAGAAGTGGTGGAACTGGAATGAGAACCCACAGTCTTCTGACTCCCAGGACGGTGCTCTTGTCCACTACACCATGCTGCTTCCCAAGAGAGAGTGACCACTCCAATGGGTGACTTGCAGGCTCTACTGCTTCGACTTTGGTTCCAAACTGTCCCCTTGCCAGTGAATATTCTGTTGAATCTGCTTGGAAAGGTTTGTTGCCAAATGTGACTCTAAATAATGTTGGTATTTGTTAAGCGCTTACTATGTGCCGAGCACTGTTCTAAGCGCTGGGGTAGACATAGGGGAATCAGGTTGTCCCACGTGGGGCTCACAGTCTTAATCCCCATTTTACAGATGAGGGAACTGAGGCACAGAGAAGTTAAGTGACTTGCCCACAGTCACACAGCCGACAAGTGGCAGAGCAGGGATTCGAACTCATGACCCCTGACTCCAAAGCTTAGGCCTGTGGCTACCTTGCCTCTTTGGCCAAACTAACCCATCTCTGCATCAGCAACAGATCCCTGGTCCCCGTTCTACCCCCCAGCCCCTCAGGGCTCTTATCTATTGACTGGGATGGCATGTAGGGTTAGGTTTATTCTTATTGGTTTATTCTTCAGGCAGCCTCTATTCTCCATGGCTTCTGCCTATTTTTCCTGTCCTCTCCAAGGCACAAGATCAATCAATCAATCAATTGTATTTATTGAGTACTTACTGTGTGCAGAGCACTTTATTAAATGCTTGGGAGAGTACAATATAATAGAGTTGGTAGATATGTTTTCTGGAGATTACCAGCTCATTTCGGTCTTAGAGCTTCCTCTGATCACCAAGGAAAGGACTGCCCTCCTTCTTTTAGTCCTCGCAAGTGTTTGGAATCTTGTATTCATTCATTCTCCTCTCACAAACTGTTCAGTTGAGATCTCTCTTTTTTAGATTATTTGATATATTAAGCCTAGGAGAATTGAATGAATTGAGTTATTTGAAAAATGAAAATTCAATGCCTGTTTTTCTTCCTACTTAAACTGTGAATGCCATGAGGGACAGGGACTACGTTTGACCTGATTAACTTGTATCTACCCCACCCCACAGTGCTTTACCCACAGTAAGCACTTAAGAAATGTAATAATAATAATAATAACCGAGTGTGGTGCCTAGACTAAGCTCGTTTTGGTCAGGGAACATGTCTGTCCATTCTGTTATATTGTACTCTCCCAAGTGCTTAGTACAGTGCTCTATATATTGTAAGTGCTCAATAAATACCATTGATTGACTGATTGGAGGCAGTCAAGGGATTCCTGAGCCCTCCCCTCCCCCTGCAATGGGAAGAGCTACCTCCCCTCCCCATCTCAGCTCCTCACATCAGAAGACAGAGCTGGGAGGTGACCTGGAGTAGATCATTCTAAAAGGGCTAAAAATCTGAACATCTTAATTTTATTCATTCTTACCATTCTTATAATATCAGTTCTGAACCACATAATAATGATAATTGTGGTATTCTTAAACACTTACTATGTGCCAAGCACTGTAACTAAGTAGGGGAGTAGATACAAGATAAGGTTGGACACAGTTTCTGTCCCACATGGGACTCACAGTCTAAGCAGAAGGGAGACCATACATTGAATCCAATCCCCATTTTGCTGATGAGGGGAGGCACATCACAAGTTAAGTGACTTGCCCTAGGTCACACAGCAGGCAAATGGCGGAGCCAGGATTAGATCCTTGGTCCTCGGATTCCCAGGCCCTCGGATTCCCAGGTCTATGCTCTTTCCACGAGGCCACCTTACTTCTCAGCACAGTGCACAACTGTTTTTAAAGTCTGACTTTTTTGACAGTCTTTTTTTGACAGTGCTTTGGGTATTGAGTGATTTTGGTTCAAATACAAATGCTCCACTTTTAGGAAAAGAAAAATACCAGTTTGATTGAATTAACAACCAACAAACATGAGTCACCCAAATGGGATCTATTATCTCCCTCTCCCTCTCCATGCCCCCAACCTTCCCTCCCCATCTCATTAGACACCCATCGGTGGGAATATTTGGCATGTTTCTAAAAACTTCCCAGATTGGAAGTACTTATAGCGAAAAGTAGCTTACTCCACAATCAATCTATGGCTTTGGTCATCAATCAATCAATCAATGGTATTTACTGTATTCAGAGTATTGTATTAAGGACTTAGGAGAGTACAATACAACACCCACAACAAGCTGACAGTATAGAGGGGACATCTTCCTTGTCCTCCACAAGAGTCTGGGAAGCAGAACTATATCTCAGAACTGCAGGTAAGACTGGACACGATTTCAACTTGGTGAATTTTCACTTCTGCCTGGACCTTGATTTCATAGTGCCAGAAGATACTTTGTGTGTTTCCTTCTGTACATCTTTCTCCCTTTCCTAACCCAAGGTATTATAACAAAGGGTCTGTTTAAGAATTGAAATGTGTCGATGAAAGCCATTTTTAAAAACGCTGCTACTGTAAACCAAAAACATACTTTACAGCAAAGGCACCTTGAAACATAGGCAAGCGCAGAAGGTGCAGGACTAGGCCAAGATGTCATTTTCTTTGTCAACTTGGACTGACAATATTTGTGGCTTCTCCCTTGTGCCAGGCTGGCTGAGGTTTGTGCAGGGTTAGAACTCAGGATCCAGAATGAGAAATGTGTCTTTCTCATTTCCCCATCCTCTTCCTTTTGAGGACCTGAGCTTGGCCTGTTTTTGACATTGCTGGGTTTTCTCTTTGATTCCCTGGAATCCTCCTTATATTCATTCATTCATTCATTCATTCATTCATTCATTCATTCATTCATTCATTCAATAGTATTTATTGAGTGCTTACTATGTGCAGAGCACTGTACTAAGCGCTTGGAATGTACAATTCGGCAACAGAGACAATCCTTGCCCATTGACGGGCTTACAAGTCTAATCGGGGGAGACAGACAAAAACAATAGCAATAAATAGAATCAAGGGGATGTACACCTCATT
The DNA here is from genome assembly GCF_004115215.2 of Ornithorhynchus anatinus. Taxonomy (NCBI): domain Eukaryota; kingdom Metazoa; phylum Chordata; class Mammalia; order Monotremata; family Ornithorhynchidae; genus Ornithorhynchus; species Ornithorhynchus anatinus. The sequence goes on from NC_041730.1 coordinate 95,383,673, forward strand.
AACAAAATAAATAGAGTAATAAAAATATATACAAATGAGCAAATGAGCACAGTGCTGAGGGGAGGGGAAGGAAGAAGGGGAGGAGTAGAGGGAATGCGGGGAAAGGGAACTTAGCTGAGGGGAGGTGAAGGGGGGGCAGTGAGGCAGCAGAGGGAGCAGAGGGAAAAGGGGAAGCCCAGTCTGGGAAGGCCTCTTGGAGGAGGTGGGCTTTGAAGAAGGGAAGAGAGCTATTTTGGCGGAGGTCGGGAGGGAGGTCATTCCGGGGTAGCGGGAGGACGTGGGCCAGGGATCGACGGCGGGATAGGCGAGATTATGCTCTCATCCCGGTCTCTTCCTAGTGGCTCATCCTTTCCTGCTAAGATGGTTGTGGCATTCACAGCCTAGGGCGCAGGATACTTTTTCACCCATAGGTTCTATGAGTTCTAATAAGCATTTCTCCAGGCCTTGCTAACCTGGAAGGGGAGTTACTGTTTGTGCCCCGGTGAGCGTTTTGCAATGTGGCTTGGCCCTCTGCTGGAAGGCAAGTGATTAACAACATCCAGAATATGTGCAAGACTTCGTGACAGAACTTTAAGGCCGGAGAATTCACATTCTTCTTCGGTACCCCTTTTGTGAGCTTTCTGATCCAGAATGTCAGGAGGTTTCCCCCAACTTCCCTCCCCTCTGTGTCGACTATAAATCTGGCTGCGTATTCCTTAAGCACTTTGATATTCACACAACACTTATGTAAAAATCCTTCTTCATTCAATTCATTCATTCAATAGTATTTATTGAGCGCTTACTATGTGCAGAGCACTGTACTAAGCGCTTGGAATGCACAAGTCGGCAACAGATAGAGACAGTCCCTGCCCTTTGACGGGCTTACAGTCTAATGTAAAAAGGAGAAGCAGCGTAGCCTAATGGAAAGAGCACTGGCCTGGGAGTCAGAGGATCTGAGTTCTACCCCCGGCTCTGCCACTTGTCTGCTGTGTGACCTGGGCAAGTCACTTCACTTCTCTGTACCTCAGTTACTTCATCTGTAAAATGGGGATTAAGACTGTGAACCCTATGTGGGACAGAGACTGTGTCCAACCTGAATTATCTTGTATCTACTTTATTGCTTAGTACAGTGCCTGGCACACAGTTAATATTTAACAAATACAATTTAAAAAACCGTATACTTCCCTACATTTCCTTATCTGTAATTTATTTTAATGTCTGTCTAACCCTGTAGACTGTAAACTCCTTGCTGAGAGAGAATGCATCTACCAACTCCTTTTTATTGTGTTTTCCCAAGTGCTTACTACAGTAAGCACTCAGTAAATACCATTGGTTGATTGTGGATGTGGAAGAAAAACCGATCAGCATCCTACCCATAAAAATCCTTTATAACCTTTGTCAGTTAAAAAAAAAAATCACCCTTTGCCTTCTCTACTCCAGATCCCAATCTGAAAACATTCACTCCAAAAGCAGAAGGAGCAAAACAGCATCCTGTTTAACCAGAAACAGAGCCAGGCAGAACATATCACTGAACTAGAGTCATCCTGAAGATATTTTGGAAACCTAGACAAAATGCTAGACAAGATGGCCAGAACCACTCCCAAGCATGATAATAGAATTGAAAAGACTGAGTGCGACAGATAGTCCCTTCCACACAGTGCCCTGTATAGATCATCCCCTGCTAAGCCAATGCGTCACTGTTTGTAGCACTCAGGGGTGTTTTTGATTCCGTCTCTTGTTTACATAGTCTTCCCCAAACTTCTGGTCTCAAATTGCCACTCTGTTCCTGATTGCTGCATCCCAGGCGGGTCTGCCAAATGTTGTTGTCTCCCCCCTCTAATCCACAGCTATGCTGCATCATTTGTTGTGACATCGGCTTTTGACCACTGGAATATCCCAGATGGCTCTGGAAGGTATCTTGGTTTACAGATGACAATTTCCTACCAGCATCCTCTGATTATTCCACTTAAACTTGCTTTAAACGTCTATAAAAACTGGCTTAAAAAGTGTCAAAATATGCTTCTTTATAACAATAATTGTCCTTTCCTATGAGGCTTGTAGCGATAAAAGTAGTTTTAGATTGTAAGCTCTCTGGGGACAGGAATTGTCTAATGAGTTTTGTACAGTGCCTAACTCAGAAGTAGACACGGAAAAATGGGTCAAAATAGTTTTGATGGGATGGTGATAATGATGATGATTATAAATCTCATAGAATCCTGGGCCAAGAATATGGAAAATTCAACTTTGCCTCCAGCTTGGCCATTAAATTGTTGTGCAACTTTGGACATGTTAAGATCTCTGTATATTTCAGTTTGTTTTCTTCCAAAGTAATACCCGATCATAGCGTCTCACGGGATTTATTTTGCAAAGACAAAGTAGATTGTGAATATTGAGCTTTTTAATGCCTCTAATGGCATATAAATCCTTCAGTGAATTATTCTCCCCATCTTTAAATCCAAGGCAAGACCCTTCCTGTGCTACAGGAAACATCTCCAATGAATCCAGCCATTCTCCAATTCAGTCTCCTCTCCACTCCTCTATTTCTTTTTAACGGCATTTACAGTACTTTACAGTCTCGTTGAGTGAATGTGTCTGCTATATTGCTATATTGTACTCTCCCAAGAGCTTAGTACAGTGCTTTGCACACAGTAAGTGCTCAATAAATACAATTGATTGATTGATTTGTTAAGTATTTACTATGTGCCAGGCACTGTATTAAGCACTGGGGTAGATTCAAATGAATCAGGTTTGGCCCAGTCCCTGTCCTACATGGGGTTCACAGTCTTAATCCCCATTTTACAGATGAGTTCACTGAGGCACAGAGAGTTAAGTGACTTACCCAAGGTCACACAGCTGACAAGTGGAGGAGCTGGGATTAGAACTCAGGTCCTCTGACTCCCAGGCCCATGCTCTATCCACTAAGCCTTGCTGCTTCTCATCACTCACCAAATTGCAGCATTTATAAGGATATATTTGGTGAACTGTATGTTTGTCTTTCCCTTCTCAGGTTGACACCTGGAGAGTTTCCAGTACTCTACCAGTCTCGGCTACCGGAGAAAGGCTCAAGCAGAGTCATAATGAGAAGCAGCGTGGCTCAGTGGAAAGAGCATGGGCTTTGGAGTCAGGGCTCATGAGTTCGAATCCCAGCTGTGCCACTTGTCAGCTGTGTGACTGTGGGCAAGTCACTTAACTTCTCTGTGCCTCAGTTCCCTCATCTGTAAAATGGGGATTAAGACTGTGAGCCCCACGTGGGACAACCTGATTCCCGTGTCTACCCCAGCGCTTAGAACAGTGCTCGGCACATAATAAGCGTTTAACAAATACCAACATCATTATTATTATAACCATTCCATCCTTACCTTGGACATTAGATGGGGAATGGAAGGCAATCTGCTACAATCAAAACTTACCTGTCCTGGGCAGCAGTGTCATGAGAGAGAGTTAAGAGGGGAGACTGCGCTTAAGAAGGCAATGGTAAACGACTCCATATTTTTCCTGAGAAAATGCTATGGATACCCTACCAGAATGATTGCAGGTGGAGGTGGGGTATTCTTGGAGAGATGCATCCATGCAATCATTATGTGTCGGAGGTGACTCAACAGCATCAGACAAGACAGTGTTTGTCTTGTCTCTTCTATTGGACTGTAAGCTCCTTATCGGAAGGAACTTTAAGCTTATTCTGTAATTTAGACTTCTAGTACTTAGTACTTTAATGTACTATACTTTGTTCTTCAGTAGAAACTTGACTAGAGGCTGTTTATTACTTGAGGCCAGCTAGGCATCTGCTAACGCATAGAAACTTTAGGCCAGGGATAATGGTGGGCTTAGGAGACTTCCAATCAAATGATACTTGGTCCTGTCTATATTGAAAAGCTAGAGCAAATATAAATCAGTCAATCAATTGGTGATATTTATTGAGCACTTACCATGAGCAGAACACATTTGGGAGGGCATAATATAACAGAGTTGGTAGACAAGTCCCCTGCCCACAAGGAGCTTACAGTCTAGAGGGGACAGACATTAATATAAATAAACTAGGGAAATGTACATAAGTGCTGTGGGGCCGAGGGTGGGGTGAATGCCAAGTGCCCAAAGGGTACAGATCCAAGTGCGTAGATGGCACAGAAGGAAGAGGGAGTTGCAAGAGAAGCAGCATGGTATAGTGGTTAGAGGACGGGCCTGGGAGTCAGAAGGTCATGAGTTCTAATCCCACCTCTACCACTTGTCTGCTGTGTGACCTTGGGCAAGTCACTTCACTTCTCTGAGTCTCAGTTCCCTCATCTGTAAAATGGTGATTGAGACTGTGAGCCCCACATGGGACAGGTACTCTGTCCAACCCGATTTGCTTAATCCACTCCAGAGCTTAGTACGGTACCTGGTACAAAATAAATGCTTAACAAATACCACAGTTATTATTATTGTTGTTGAGGAAGAGAGAGTTTAAAACAAATTATACTCAACCTCCTTAATCAAAAAAGACTACTGCGGCCCAATACCACCCAGCCGGGTCCAGACTGTAAGTTTTCCTCTAACAGTCCTTGTTGACAGGGAACCTATCTAACCAAGTCTGTTCTATTGTACTCTCCCAAATGCTTAGTGCAGTGCTCTGCACACAGTAAGTGCTCAATAAATGCCACTGATTGATTGGACAGGAAGATTCCACTGGTTAAAATATTCTGGAGAATGGGGATTGGGGGGGGCCTCTCTAGATGCTATTTTTATGGACAGGGTATGTGTCTCCCAAGCAGTTATTACAGTGCCAAACTCATAGTAAGTGCACAATAAATACGATTGATTGATTATGGCCTTTAAGGAAGCTGGCTCCTGATCCCTAGTGACACATCACAGAAATCCAACATACAGATGGTGAAGCACTGAAAAGTGCGTATTTAATGTAAAAAAATCAAAGTAGAGTTATCATCAAAATTTACATTAGGGTTAGGGTAAGGGCTGAGGCTTAGGATACTGTTAGATTTGGTTTAAGGTTGAGGCTTAGGTTAGGGTTAAGACAAAGAATAAAGTTAGGGGTAGGGTTTTAGAGTTAGAGTTTAGGTGCTGGGAAGGAATAAGGGTTCATTCATTCATTCAATCGTATTTATTGAGTGCTTACTGTGTGCAGAGCACTGTACTAAGTGTTTGGAGAGTACAATTCAGCAACAGATAGAGACAATCCCTACCCAACAATGGGCTCACAGTCTAATAATAATAATAATAATAATACTGATGGTATTTGTTAAGTGCCTACTATGGGCCAAGCACTTTTCTAAGCATTGGGGTACATAAAAGGTAATTAGATTGCCCCATGTAGGGCTTACAGTCTTAATCCTCATTTTAAAGATGGGATAACTGAGACCCAGAGAAGTTGTGACTTGTCCAAAGTCACACAGCTGATAAGAGGTGGAGCCAGAATTAGAACCCATGACCTCTGACTCCCAAGCCCGTGGTCTTTCCACTAAGCCACGCTGCTTCTTTAAGTCTAAGTCTTCTCTAAGCCTAGAAGCGGGGAGACAGACAACAAAACAAAACAAGTAAACTGGCATCAATAGCATCAATATAAATTAATGGAATTATAGGATAAGGATAAGGCTAAGGTTAAAGACAAGTGCCGAGTCACTAACTAGCTGATTGACTCTTGTTTAGTCGATTTAAGCATTTGATGCTTAGTTTTATAGACACTAATCATTTATTATTAAAGGGATAGCACCAGCACTAAATTGCATTCATTTTGGCCCCAAATGAGTTTTGTATGTCAAACTTCTGCACTCCTGCTAGCTAGCTTATATACTCTCCTTACCCCCTGTCCCAGCAGGAACAGGATTGGGGGGGCAAGAGGATGAAAGTGGCCCTGTGCAAATTACTCACACATTAACCAATTCCTCCTTGCCGATTCTACCTTTGTCATTTATGACTAGAGACTCCTATCATTAATTGTTAATTAAAGGTTTGTCATAGAGTCTCTTTATGGTTTAGAAATGTTGACTGATAACTGAGATGTCATTCATTAGCAAATCTGCTACCGATTCACTCTAGCATTAAACAGTTCACTTCTCTGAGCGCAGAAGTCTCAAGCTTGGGGTAGGGATCGAGTAGGGATGGCTAAAAACTCTGGCCACCCATTCTTCCCCCTTCAGGATGTGAGCTCTTCTTCACTCTTCCTCCTGGGATGCCTCAGGTCTAGCAGTGTATGTGTAAGAGGACATGTATGCTGGGGAATGTATTGCTAGGTAAAACCAACTTGTGTCTGTGGGACGAAGGGGGATTGTGTTTACTGGAAATATGCCTTTGAGAGTGTTGGCATGGGGAAGAGTGTTTGAGTTGTGACAGTGGTGGGTGAGCAGGCAGGGTATGTGCGTCTACATCATGGAATAGAATGTGTGGGGATGATGGGTATGTGTTTACGTGGCAGTTGGAGGCAGGGAATATGCGACTAGAGAGTATGTGTGGGAAAAGATGTGTTTGTGTGACGCATGGTATGTGTGACTACATAATAATAATAATGGTATTTGTTAAGTGTTTACTATGTGCCAAGCGATGAAGGTTAGTGTGTGTGGGGACAGAGGTGTGTTTGCGCATCAGTGCTGGGGCAGGGCATGTGTGTCTTCATGGAAGGTTAGTGTGATAATAACTGTGGTATTTGTTAAGCACTTACTAAGTGCCAGGCACTGTACTAAGCACTGGAGTGGATACAAGCATATAGGGCTGGATACAGTCCCTTTCCCTCGTGGGGCTCCCAGTCTCAATCCCCATTTTTCAGATGAGGTAACGGAGGCCCAGAGAAGTGAAGTGCCTTGCCCAAGGTCCCCCAGCAGTCAAGTGGTGGAGTCAGGATTAGAACCTAAGACCTTTTGACTCCCAGGCCTGTGCTCTATCCACTATGCCATGCTGCTTCTTATGTGTGTTTGTGTGGCATCCTGGGGGGGAGGGGGAGTGGCACCGTGGTGCCCGTGGCAACGTGCCTGTGGTGGCAGGGATAGTGTGCCTACTTGGAGAGTTAGTGAAGCAACGTGGCTTATTGGAAAGAGCATGGGCTTGGGTATCAGATGACATGAGTTCTAATTCCGGCTCTGTCACTTGTCTGCTATGTTACCTCCTGTAAAATGGGGATTAAGATGGAGTCCCATGTGGGACAACCTGATTACCTTATACTCACTCCAGCACTTAAAGCAGTGCTTGGCACATAGTAAGCGCTTAACAAATACCATAATTATTATTATTATGTAGGGCAGCACTGGGGTTGGCGTGTGTGTGAGGGTGGAGGGAAATTTAGGGAGGTGTGTCTAGCTGCCCTGCCCCCCAATTCATTCATTTATTCAATCATACTTATTGAGCACTTACTGTGTGCTAGAGCACTGTACTAAGTGCTTGGAAAGAACATTTCAGTAGTAAAGAGAGACAATCCCTGCCCACACAGGGCTTACATACTAGAAAGGTGGGAGTCGCACACCAAAACAAGGAAAGAGGCATCAATATAAAGAAATAGAAGTAGAGATCTGTTGATATCAAACCAAAGAAAGAGGCACCAATGTAAAGAAATAGAAGTAGAGATCTATAGATATCAAAGCAAGGAAAGAGGCACCGATGTAAAGAAAAAGAAGAAAAAAAATGTTGATATTTGTTAAGTGCTTACTATGTGCCGAGCACTGTTCTAAGCACTGGGGTAGACGCAGGGGAATCAGGATGTCCCACGTGAAAATGAAAACAAGGAAAGAGGTATCAAATGTAAAGAAGTAGAAGTAGAGACCTATAGATATTAAACCAAGGAAAGAGGCATCCATGTAAAGAAATAGAAGTAGAGATCGAAAGATATCAAAACAAGTAGAGATCTATATTGCCCTCAAAGCCAGAAAAGAGGCACCAATGTAAAGAAATAGAAGTATAGATCTACATGGCCCTCAAAGCCAGGAAAGAGGCACCAATGTAAAGAAATAGAAGTAGAGCTCTATATAGACCTCAAAGCCAGGAAAGAGGCACCAATGTAAAGAGATAGGAGTAGAGCTCTGTTTGGACCTCAAAGCCAGGAAAGAGGCACCAATGTAAAGAGATAGGAGTAGAACTCTGTTTGGACCTCAGAGCCAGGAAAGAGGCACCAATGTAAAGAAATAGAGATCTATATGGACCTCCAAGCCAGGAAAGAGGCACCAATGTAAAGAAATAGAAGTATAGATCTACATGGCCCTCAAAGCCAGGAAAGAAGCACCAATGTAAAGAGATAGGAGTAGAGCTCTGTTCGGACCTCCAAGCCAGGAAAGAGGCACCGATGTAAAGAAATAGGAGTAGAGATCTGTTTGGACCTCCAAGCCAGGAAAGAGGCACCGATGTAAAGAAATAGGAGTAGAGATCTGTTTGGACCTCCAAGCCAGGAAAGAGGCACCGATGTAAAGAAATAGAGATCTATATGGACCTCCAAGCCCGGAAAGAGGCACCGATGTAAAGAGACAGAAGTAGAGGTCTACAGGGCCCTCAACCCAAAGAAAGAGGCATGACAAGAAAGCGGAGGTGGAGCCGTGAGGACCGGGGCAGGGAGCGGGAGCCCGCCTGGGGGCGAGAATCCGTTGTCCAGCGCTTAGCCCAGCGCTGCGCACAGAGTGAAGGAGAGCCGGGAGCGGCGCGGGCCAATGGGAGGCTGTGCGGCGGGGGGCGGAGCGGGCCGGGGCCGGGGCCGGAGCCGGGGCCGGGGGCGGAGCGGGCCGGGGGCGGAGCGGGCCGGGGGCGGAGCGGGCCGGGGGCGGGTCCTGGCGGGCTCTGGCCGGCGGGCCGGCGGGTGGTCGCTCCCGGGCCGGAGCGGGTGGGGCGGGGGTCGGGATGCGCCGCGGCGGCGGGACTTAGCGCCGCGGGCGCAGACGAGCAGGACCGGCAGGACCGGCAGCAGCAGCAGCAGCAGGAGCAGCAGCAGGAGGAGCAGCAGCAGCTGCAGCAGCAGCAGCAGCAGCAGCAGCAGCAGCAGCAGCAGCAGCAGCAGGCTCCCGATCCCGGATCCCACATCCCGATCCCCATTCCCCATCCCGGCGGTTTTCCCGGGTGTGCGATGGCGGCGCAGGGGGAGCCGGGGCCGGCCGGCCAGCGCGGCGCCCGCTCCCCGGGACCCCCCTCCCCGGAGGACCAGCCCGGGTACGGCCCCGGGGGGCCCGGGGGGCCCGGGGGGTCCGGGGGGCCCGGGGGGTCCGGGGGGCAGGGCCCGCCGCACAGCCCCGAGTGGGGCGAGGAGCGCTTCCGCGTGGACAGGAAGAAACTCGAGGCCATGCTGCAAGGTAAACCCTCCCCCCTGCCCGACCCCCGGCCCTGCCGTTCGTCCATACATTCCGTGGGATTGATTGAGCGCTTACTACGTGCAGAGCACTGGACTAAGCGCCGGGGAGGTCCAACTGGACAACGGAGAGAGACCATCCCTGCCCGGTAACGGGCTCACTGTTCAAACGGGGCCGAAGGACGGCACGGCGAAGGACAACAGAACAAAACAAGTCGTCTGGCTCAGACATCATCAAGATAAAATCGTTCATTCAATAGTATTTATTGAGTGCTTACTATGTGCAGAGCACTGGACTAAGCGCCGGGGAGGTCCAACTGGGCAACGGAGAGAGACCATCCCTGCCCGGTAACGGGCTCACAGTCCAAACGGGGGAGACAGACAGCAGAGCAAAAGAGAACAGAACAAAACAAGTAATCTGGCGCAGACATCATCAAGATAAATTCACTCATTCAATACTATATATTGAGCGCTTACGATGTGCAGAGCACTGGACTAAGCGCTGGGAATGGACAATTGGACAACAGATAGAGAGCATTCCTGCCCAATAACGGGCTCACAGTCTAAACGGGGGGAGACAGATAGCAAAGCAAAAGAGAACAGAGTAAAAGTAGCCTGGCTCAGACATCAGCAAGATGAAATTATTCATTCAATAGTATTTATTGAGTGCTTATTATGTGCAGAACACTGGACTGAGCTCTTGGAATGGACAATTGGGCAATGGATAGAGGCCATTCCTGCCCAGTAACGGGCTCACAGTCTAAACGGGGGAGACAGACAGCAGAGCAAAAGAGAACAGAATAAAACAAGTAGTCTGGCGCAGACATCATCAAGATAAATTCATTCAATAGCATATATTGAGCGCTTACTATGTTCAGAGCACTGGACTAAGCACTTAGAATGTCCAATTCAGTAACAGATAGAGAGCATCCCGGCCCAACCACAGGCTCACAGTCTAAGGGACGTGTGCCCCCCCCCCCCCCCCCCCGGCACCCGGGGATCGATACTTTTAATGCTGGTTTGAACTTTCCAAGCGCTCAGTACGGTGCTCTGCGCACAGTAAGTGCTCAATAAAGACAATTTAATGGACGAAGTACAGTGCTAAGCGCTTAGTACAGTGCTGTGCACACAGCACTCAAGAAAATGCGATTGAATGAAGTACAGTGCTAAGCGCTTAGTACTGTGCTAAGCACTTAGTACAGTGCTCTGCACACAGTAAGCGCTCAGTAAAGACGAATGAATGATAATAACCGTATTTCTTAAGTGCCTACGAGCACTGTTCTAAGCGTTTTGGGTGGGGGTTGTTTCTCTTTAATGCTGTATTGTACTTTCCAAGCGTCTAATACAGTGTTGTTCACACAGTAAGTGCTCAATAAATACGATTGAATGAATGATAGCAATAGTGATGAACGTATTTGTTAAATGATTACAAGCACTGTTCTAAGCGCTGGGGTAGATACGAGAAGTCCGTTGTGGGCGGGGGTTGTCTCTCTTCCAGCGCTTAGAACAGTGCTTGGTACCTAGTAAGTGCTATGTACCATATGTACAAATACCATAATAATAATTATTTTTTTATTGCTGTATTGCACTTTCCAAGTGCTTAGTACAATGCTTTGCATACAGTAAGTGCTCACTAAATACGATTGAATCAATGAATAAATGATAGCAATAATAATTGCCATATCTGTTAAGCGCTTATTATGTGTCAAGCACTGTTCTAAGTGCTGGGAAGCCCGCTATGGGCAGAGGTTGTTTCTCTATTACTGTATTGTACTTTCCAAGTACTTAATACAGGGCCCTGCACACAGTAAACCCTCAGTAATTATGACTGCCTGAATGAATGAATACAAGGTAATCAGGTGATCCCAAGTGGGGCTCACAGTCTTCATCCCCATCCCCATCTTACAGATGAGGTAACTGAGGCCCAGAGCAGTGAAGTGGCTTGGTCAAGATCCCACAGCAGACAAGTGCCAGAAGCGGGACTAGAACCCACGTCCTCTGACTCCCACAGCCAGGGCTCTTGCCACTGAGCCATGTGCAGTGGTATTTATTGAGTGCCTGCTGTGTGCAGAGTGCCATCCTAAGCGTTGGGGAGGGATCAGTATAACAGAGTTGGATGTCCGGGCACCCACCCTTTCTTATTCATTCATTCAATTGTATTTATTGAGTGCTTACTGTGTGCAGAACACTGTACTAACCACTTGGAAAGTACAATACAGCAATAAATAGAGACAGTCCCTGCCCACAACGGCCCCATGTTCGGGCTGTCCGGGCTGGGGAATCTAGCCTCTTTCCCCACACCGGAGGGTGGGGAGGGGGACGGACAGTGGATCTAGGAATGTCCGAATTTTGGGCAGGCAAGAGAGCAAACGCAACCTGAATTTGGAAGGGCCGGATCCTAAGCAGGAGAACACAACCTAACTCAGGGCAATTGGGCCTTGCAGATACCACCCTTTAGCCCGGGCATCTCCGCAGGAACATCCCTGCGAAGAGAGAAGCAGCGTGGCACAGTGGAAAGAGCACGGGCTTTGGAGTCAGGGCTCATGAGTTCGAATCCCAGCTCTGCCACTTGTCGGCTGTGTGACTGTGGGCAAGTCACTTAACTTCTCTGTGCCTCAGTTCCCTCATCTGTAAAATGGGGATTAAGACTGTGAGCCCCACGTGGGACAACCTGATTCCCGTGTCTACCCCAGCGCTTAGAACAGTGCTCGGCACATAGTAAGCGCTTAACAAATACCAACATTATTATTATTATTATCCCTGTCCTGCCACCTTCTCGCCCTCCTCCTCCACTCCTCTCCGGCACCCCCTTCCATTCATTCATTCATTCATTCATTCATTCATTCATTCATTCATTCATATTATTGAGTGCTTACTATGTGCAGAGCACTGTACTAAGCGCTTGGAATGTACAGTTCGACAACAGATAGAGACAATCCCTGCCCAGTGACGGGCTTACTCTTCCCCGGGCTGGGGGGCTTTGGGGAAAGATTTGGAAGGATACAAGTTATTTTCTTTTATTTTTCCTCCCCCTCCCTCTTCATAGCCTCCTTTTTTCTGGGAATAGAGGACCTAGGATGGGGGGGGGGGGTGATGGTGCCAGGACAGGGAGTGTGTCCTGAGGGCAGTGGTTGGCATGAACGAGAACAGCGTGTTCATCTCCTGACCCACTTGTAAAACACAACTTTAGTTGCTCTCCCTTTTTTTTTTTAAATCTTGCTTAATATGAATATGGGTGTCACATTCTGCTTTTCTCAGCTTCAGCTTTTTCAACTCTGTGGTTTTCCTGGCAGTCTTCTAACCAGAAACGTGAATTCATCATATAAAAATTGTAACAAATTCCAATTTCAGAGGTGGATAGAGTGTTTGAGGTTTCAGAGTGATCTGGATGGGCTTCACGGTTGAAAATGTTTAGCTGCAGCTGTAGTAAAGGTTAACTTGAAGTGTCCCGAAAAGTGTTGAAAAGCAAAAAAGTACAGTATGAAGCAATTTAAAAGCAAAACTATAAATTCACAAAATGGAAGATTTCAGAGGAGCAAGGAAGCAAAAGTAGCATTATATCACTAAAAGATTGTGACATCTCAGCTCTTATTGTATAACATTACACAGAACTGATTTTGATCAGGGCATTATAAATATTTGCACGATTAAGACTTAGGCTGGTAATACAGGGGCATTTCAAGACAATTAAATGAGCTATTTCGAGAGAACAACATGTTTTTCAAAACAGTAATTTAGGGACAAATAGCAAGGGGATGTTTGGCGTTTGTGTTTGGATTAGAATTTGCCACAAACTGCCCGTGTTTATTTGTGTATGTCAATAGAATCTCTTACTATGTATGTTATGGGTCATTGTATATTTTGAAAACTTGAACTTTCAAAGAAAAAGCTTCTTAAGAGTTTGACCAAATATTTTAATAGGAGGAGCATATTGTAGAGACCCCTAAAAGTTACAGACTTTCTCCTGTTTCAGTATAACTTTCAGGAGTTTCACATGACATCCCACACATGAAGCCAAGTGGAGCTGATTGGCGGATTTGTTTTTAGAAACCAAGTTGTCAGTGTAAATCTGCTTTTGGAGGGTCTAGCTCAGTTTCCAATCTTCCTATTCAAATTTGCTATTTGTCTCTTGGCTAGGTTTGAAATGACTTTTGTAAAATGATGAAAGTAATGGTATTTTTCTAAATATACATTCCACTTACAAAATAAGATGACATTACAGTGGACAGGTGTAGGTGTGATCTATATTTTCCAAGCGGCTTTCTTTAAACAAAAAAAGAATGCTTTTGATTTAATTTATGGTTAAGTTCCCCTGTAAAGTTTATGCTCAGACATTATCTATTTGCCTGCCTGTCATTCTTTCTGGCTCTAATGCTTCCTGTACAGAAAATCTTTAAGACTAACATTACTTCAAGATTCCTATGCAACTGAATGAGTGGAAATCCGACAAAGCCCTCATTTCCTCTTCTCCCATTCCCTTCTGCATTGTCCTTGCCCTTGGATTTGTACCCTTCATTCACCCCTCCCTCAGCACTGATGTACATATCTGTAGTTTATTTATTTATACTAATGTCTTTCTAGTCTGCAAGCTCGGTGTGGGCCGGGAACGTGTCTACCGATTCTTTTCCATTCTACTCTCCTAAGCATTTACTGTGTGTAGAGCATCTTGCCATGTGAGAAGCAGCATGGCGTAATGGATAGAGCATGGGCCTGGGAGTCAGAAGGTCATGAGTTCTAATTCTGGCTCCCCCACTTCATTCATTCATTCAGTCGTATTTATTGAGCACTTACTGTGGGCAGAGCACTGTACTAAGTGCTTGGAATGTACAATTTGGCACTTGTCTGCTGTGTGACCTTGGGCAAGTAAGTTCACTTCTCTGTGCCTCAGTTACCTCCTCTGTGAAATGGGGATTGAGACTGTGAGCCCATATGGGATAAGGACTGTGTCCAACCTGATTAACTTATATCTACCTCAGCGCTTAGAATAGTCCCTGGCACATAGTAAACACTTAACAAGTACCATTATTATTGTTATTATTATTATTGGACTAAATGCTCAATATATGCAATTAATACAGTTGCTTTAAAAGATGCAAGTAAAGCTTAACTTTCAGATGTTGTTGTTGTCGTATACTGTTGAGTCGCCTCCGACCCATAGCGACGCCATGGACACATCTCTCCCAGAGCGCCCCACCTCCATCTGTAATCGTTCTGGTAGTATATCCTAGAATTTCCTTGGTAAAAATACGGAAGTGGTTTATCAGTGCCTCCTTCCACTCAGTAAACTTCAGTCTCTGTCCTCGACTCTCCCATACTGCTGCTGACCAGCATGGGTGAGTTTTGACTTGTAGCAGATTGCCTGCCACTCGCTAGCCACTGCCCAAGCTTGGAATGGAATGGATAGGTCCCTGCTTGACGCTCCCTTCCAAAGTCGAGACTGGCAGAGTACTGGAAAGTCTCCAGGTGTGACCCTGAGTGGGCAACTTTTAGGTACAAAATATAATAATCATTAAATCTGTATCCCTCTTCAAAGTCAACTGGGATTAAGGCATCTTCCTTCCCTTGTTTTTTTCACTTCTTTGTATCTTGCTCTCTATCAAAACTCTAGGCAACTGTGTGCAGCATTAGTGAATGTGTGGGATATTCTTCCTCAGATATATTCCTATGATACCGTTATCCCTGAATATGACCTCTGTTGCATCAGAGAAGCAGTATGACCTAGTGAATAGAGCACGGGCCTGAAGGATAAAGGTATCATGAGAATACAGCTGAAGAGGAATATCCTGCGCATTCACTAATGCTGCACACAATTGCTTGGATTTTTGATGGGTAGGAAGGTGCAAAGATGTGATGAGAACAAAGGAGGGAAGATGCATTAAAATGTATATATTGGCTGAATTTTGACAAAAAATACAAAACAGAGCCTGCCATAACCCATGTATCCTTGAGAAGCAGCATGGCCTAGTGGAAAGAGCACGGTTTTGGGAGGCAAGGGACCTGGGTTCTAATCCTGACTCCACCACTCGTCTGCTATGAGACCTTGGGCAAGTCACTTCTCTGGGCCTCAGTTACCTCATCTGTATAATGGGGTTTAAGTGTGAGCCCTATATGGGGCAGGGACTGTGTCCAACCCAATTATCTTGTTTCTACCCCAGTGCTTAGTATGGTGCCTGGCACATGGTAATCTCTTAACAAATGCCATAAAGAAATCCTGTTATCAAATCGAGTAATCTGATGAGATAATTTATATTGCATTTAGATTCAGGGAATTCATAATTAGTCTGATGTAGAAAGAGTAGCTATCAAGGAGAAGATAAAGGGGAAAACGGTGTGAGTATATTCTTTTCCATATAGACAAGAAGAGTCTTAAAATTTTTTTTTACACTTTTACAGTTTGGTATTCCTTAATTCTGTACAACTGGATCCCTAACTATTTTTGAGGAAACAAATGGAACCATTGTAATTAAATATGACTTTTTTTTCAGTGTGTTCAAATAGAGCGAAAGCTTCCAGGGTGAAATAGCAAAATAAGGCAGTCTAGCCCTAAGCCTAGGTGGCACTGCTTGGTGACTATACTGTTTGGAATTTATTTCTAATGAGATGGACTCTCCTGGGGGCAAGTTAATCTTTAATCAGTTAACATTTTCACTAGTAGAGAAATCCTTATGTGGAGTGGACCAAGAATTCAAAAGAGCAGTATGTTGACAGGTAATGGACAAGAAAAACCCAGGGCTGGTTTAAAAATGATGTCTAAGTCAAGTCAAATGATATTTGAATGTTTAAAGAACCAATCAATATTATTTTTGCTCTGTGCCAAGCACTATAGTGAGCATTTGAGAGAGTATAGTAGAGTTAGACACAATCCTTGCCCTCAAGGAACTTGCAGTCGGAGATAGAAATTGTCTCAGAGCTGAGGCGAGCACCTTGGAGTACCTTTTTGTCTTATACTTGTAAAATAATTACTTGCGGCAGTTAGAAGTCATGAGTGAAGTTGGACTGGACCAGCTATCTGTGCAGTTCACTGTACATCTCACTCCATCTTATTGTTTGTTTAATCTTGTTTTTTTTTTTGTTAAGGGCAGATATTGGATGGATCACCTGTGTATCAGTTTCTTTTATTCTGGGAGAAATTTGGCCTTAACCTTGTATTCAAACAGGAACTACTCTATGGCAGTGTAGTCTATACACTGGAGATGCTCAATAAATACTGCTCCTGCTGATTGACAGTATTAAATATATTTGAAAGGACTATCTGTGTGTTTTTTTATGGTTTTTGTTAAGTGCAAGGTATGTGCCAGGCACTGCTCTAAGTGATGGGGTAGATACAAGGTAATCAGGTTGGACACAGTACATGTCCCACCGAAGGCTCACAGTCGTAATTCCCATTTTACAGATGAGGTAACAGAGAAGTTAAGGGGTTTGCCCAAGGTCACACAGAAGACAAATGGAGGAGTCGGTATTGGAACCCAGGTCCTTCTGACCCTCAGGCTTGTGATCTATTTACTGGGCCATGCTGCTTCTCTGATCCAAGAGAGGTTACTCTCCAGGGTAAAGATATCTTTGGAATATAGGTGAGGAAGACTATCCCACACATTCTCTAATGCTTGGATATTTGATGGGGAGCAAAGTGCAAAGAAGAGAAAAAGAACAAGGGAGGGAAGATGCATTAAGGTTTAGGTGATAGGTCCTATAAAGTCTTCAAGTTAAAACTTGATTAGAGCCAAATTCAGATATTGAGTGTTTAATAAAGACAGGTACACACTAAAATTATTTCTATTAATATATTAATGTGTCTAACTGTAGACACTCTTAACCACACAATTGCTTTGACTTTGAGACAAAACAAAATATTGCAGGGAGCCAACCATTTGCAGGGATAAAGTCTTTTTCTCTTTTCTCCTGTCTGTAAATTATTTTCTCTCCCATTTATGTATAAGCTCTTCCAAGGCAAGAATTGTGTCTTAACTTTATTGTACTCTTCCAAGCTGGAGGTAAATTGCTGTCTATATGCAGGGTGCTCAAATACTATTGATTGATTAATTTCAACAGACCAGGATGACATTCTGGTTTACCCATACACTATCATATTGAGTGAATTTGTTGCTAAAAAACAGACCAAACTGGTTTTCAGAAAGCCTCTCAACTTTCTTTCTACAAGTTTGTTGTGGCATTGGCCTTCCTTCTGGTTGTAAGACCTGAGCCTAGGAGAGAAGACAGTCCAAATTTTCTGAGTCAGACTGTAAGCTTGTCCTCTAGAATGTAAGCTCATTGTGGGCAGAAATGTGTCTTGTGTTGTACTATCCCAAATGCTTAATAGAGTGTCCTGCACACAGTAAGTGCTCAATAAATATGATTGATTCCTATGAACTACAAGGTTTTCCCGTGAGACGGATGACCTTCCTAGATAATGTGGTTGCATCATGAATAGTTTAAGTTCCTTTTCATAATAATAATAATAATAATAGTATTTGTTAAGCGCTTGCTATGTGCCAGACACTGTTTTAAGTGCTACAGTAGATACAGAATAATCAGGTTGGACACAGTCCCCGTCCCACAAGGGACTCTCATTCTTAATCCCCATTTTACAAATGAGGAAACTGAGGCACAGAAGAAATGAAATGACTTGCCCAAGGTCACAAAGCATACCAGTGGCAGAGTCAGGATTAGAATCCATGACCTTCTGTAATAATAATAATAATAATGTTGGTATTTATTAAGCGCTTACTATGTGCCGAGCACTGTTCTAAGCACTGGGGTAAACACAGGGAAATTAGGTTGTCCCACGTGGGGCTCACAGTCTTAATCCCCATTTTACAGATGAGGGAACTGAGGCCCAGAGAAGTGAAGTGACTCGCCCACAGTCACACAGCTGACAAGTGGCAGAGCTGGGATTCGAACTCATGAGCCCTGACTCCAAAGCCCGTGCTCTTTCCACTGCGCCACGCTGTATCCCAGGTCCATGCTGAATCCACTAGGCCATGCTCCCTAGAGGAAAGTAAAAATTACACCATAAATCTCTTCCTAATGACTTTTCTGCCACTCCCAAACTTGGCCCCCTCGTTCCCTGCATCCCCAGTTCTCTTCGCCACCACCCCCCCTCAATTTTTTTTTTAAATTTTCAGAGCTTCTACATCACCCCTTCCCATCTCCTTCCTCTTGGACATTTGTAGCCCCACCTCCTCACCCCAGCTGGCATTACCAGGCTGGGCATGTGAAGAGATTGAGGAGGTGTGGCACCAATAGAAAGAGCATGGGCCTGGGAGTCAGAGGTATTGGGCTCTAATCCCAGCTCTGCTATTTGTCTCATCTGTGTCCTCGGGCAAGTCACTTCTCTGTGCCTCAGTTCCCTCATCTGCAAAATGGGGAGTCAATATCTGTCCTCCCTCCTACTTAGATTGTGATCCTCACGTGGGACCTGATTATCTTGTATCTACCCCTGGTGCTTAGTACAGTGCTCGGCATATAGTAAACGCTTAACAAATACCACAGTTAAGAGGATGGTAGCTGTCGGTCTAAAGGCAGCTATTGTTGCTCTCATCCTGTGCTGGTCTCTTGATAAGGCTGAGGCAGGGAGATGGCGCTTCGAGCCGACCATGCAGCATGAAGCAGCGTGGCATGCTGGATAGTGAATAAAGCACAGCCCTGGGAGTACGAAGGACTGGACTCTAATGTCTGCTGTGTGACCTTGGGCAAGTCCCTTAACTTCTCTGGGCCTCAGTAACCTCATCTGTAAAATGGGGATTGAGAGTGTGAGCCCCATGTGGGTCAGGGACTGTGTCCAACCTGATTAACTTGTATCTACCTCAGTGCTTAGAACAGTCCCTGGCACATAGTGCTTCATAAGCAACTATTCTTATTATTATGACCATTTCAAAATGAAGAAAAATACTGGTGCCTGAGGGGATGTTGGAAGGAAGCATTTCTGGGCTATGGGATGGAGGGGAGGGGTCAGGAAAATTGGGAATAGGGAGAGTGGGAAGGGAGTCGGAGGAGAGGTAGAAGGGCAACCCATTAGTGCAGCAAGGATTTATCTTTTTTGGTCAACAGTGCAGTAGGGAATGCCGGTTGCACCTCCATCTTTTCTCCCATACTTGCACCCATGGACAGGGCCTCATCATCAGAATTTTCATTTTGGAAAACAAAGGACAGGCATGTATCTAAAGTATATGCCGGTATTTTAGAAATGAAAGAAAAGAAACCGATTTACACGGAGTAATTTTTATCTATTTTGAAATATAGCCTTTTGTTTGTGGCTTCCAAAAGCTTTGTTTGTTGTAAAGTTGGTTGTTTAAGGCATAGAGGGATTTAGTCAAGGGTCACAGTTTTAGCTTGTCACTGAGCATAGTAAGTGGGGGAAATGTCATTGTAACATTTTTGAGTGTACAATTCTGGAATTTCCATGCTAACATAAGGTGTCTTGGGTATCACAGACCCGAAGGTTGACCTGTCTGGGTGACCTGAGGGAGGGAAGCATGGGTCATTTGTGTGATTATCCAGGCTGCAGCCAAGGGATAAGTTGGAGGAGAGGCAATCACAATTGGTGAGAGGGTTTTTCAAAGAAATATATTGTAGATAATGTACTCTTGGATCACTGAAATAGAATTCATTCTGTCAGAAGCCTAAAATCAATCATGCTCAGGTAACTTGAGTTTTCACTTAAAGCAGTGAAACCGAGTTGTCTCCTTTTTGACCAGAACTTCACTTGAATTTTAGCTATTTGTGGGTGTCTGGGAAGGACTGCTCCTTGTGTGCTGGGAACATGTCTACCAATATCTGTTGTTCTGTACTCTCCCAAGTGAGAAGCAGTGTGGTCTAGTGGATAGACTTGGGCCTGGGAGTCAGAAGGACCTGGGTTTTAATCCTCACTCCATAACTTGTCTGCTCTTGGACCTTGGACAAGTCCATTAACTTCTCTATGCCTCACTTATCTCATCTGGACAATGGGGATTAAGACTGTGAGCCCCAAGTGGGACATGGACTGTGTCCAATCTGATTATATCTACCCCAGTACTTGGTTCAGTGCCTAGTACATGGTAAGCATATAACAAACACCATAAAAAAGTGCATTGTACAGTGCTCTACATACAGTAAGTGCTCAGTAAATCACAGTGATTGAGTCTATGCCTGCAGAATGTTGCCCTAATGCGGATACACAGTATTGGGTAGCAACTTGACATCACAGCATCTGCAATTACTGGCTCCCCAAATCTATTGGTTCTGAGAACATTTTCATGCCTTGGGAAGTAGACTGAAAAACTGTGTGAAAGTATTGGCCATGATTTTTTTTTTTTGCATGTGTACTTATTTTAGTAAGTTATGTTTTCAGTGACTTTTTCTAGAGGGTGGATTTCTAGAAGGGAAAAAAAAAAACAAACTTCAAATTTGAGAGGTGTTAGTGTGCTTAGCGGGACCTCTAGCAGTTGGCATTGAAATTTTAAAATTGAGTTAAAATTATGTTTTTCTTCTAATTAAAAATGCATGTATTTAATTCATCAGTCGCATTTATCGAGTGCTTACCATGTGCAGAGCACTGTACTAAGCGCTTGTGAGAGTACAATGCAACAGTAAACAGACACATTCCCTGTCCACAACCAGCATACAGTCTGGATGGGGAGACAGGCATTAATATAAATAAATTACAAATATATACATAATTGCTGTGGAGCTGGGAGGGGGGGATAAACAAAGGGAACAAGTCAGGGTGATGCAGAAGGGAGTGGGAGAAAACAGGGGCTTAGACAGGGAAGGCTTCTTGGAGAAGATGTGCCTTCAGTAAGGCTTTGAAGCGGAGAAGAGCAGTTATCTGTCGGATTTGAGGTGGGAGGGCATGGTCGAGGGATCCCTGGTGAGAGATCACTGGTGAGATAGATGAGAGCCAGTCACAATGAGAAGGTTAGCCTTAGAGGAGCGAAGTGTGTGGTCTGGGTTGTAACAGTAGTGAGGTGAAGTAGTGGTGGGCAAGATGATTGAGTGCTTTAAAACTATTGGTGAGGAGTTTTTGTTTGATCCAAAGGTGGATGGGCAACCACTGGAGTTTTTTGAGGAGCGGGTTGACACGTCCTGAATGTTTCTGTAGAAAAATGATCTGGGCAGCAGAGTGAGGTATGGCCTAGAGTCGGGAGAGACAAGAGGCTGGGATGTCAGCAAGGAGACTGATGCAGTAATCCAGTCGAGATAGGATGAATGATTTTATTAACGCAGTAGCAGTTTGGATGGAGAGGAACGGGCAGGTTTTAGCAATGTTATGAGGGCGGGACCGACAGGATTTACTGATGGATTAATAGGTGGGTTGAATGAGAGGTAGGAGTCAAGGATAATGCCAAGGTTATGGGCTTGTGAGACAGGAAGGATGGTGGTGCGGTCTACAGTAATGGGAAAGTCAGGAGGAGGACAGGGTTTGGGTGGGATGATCAGGAGTTCTGATTTGGACTTGTTAAGCTTGAGATGATGGGAGGACCTCCAAGTAGAGATGTCTTGAAGACAGGAGGAAATGTGAGACTGCAGAGGGAAGAGAGATCAGGGTTGGAGATGTAGATCTGGGGGGCATCCTCATAGAGGTGGTAGTTGAAGCCATGGGAGTGAATGCATTCTCCAAGAGAGTGGGTCTAGATGGAGAATAGAAGGGGACCCAGAACTAAACCCTGATGGACTTCCACAGTTAGGGGGTGGGAGCCAGAGGAGGAGCTTGTGAAAGAGACTGAGAATGAATGGCTAGAGAGATAAGAGGAGAACCAGGAGAATACACTATCATTTAAGCCAAGGTTAAAGAAGCAGTGTGGCTCAGTGGAAAGACCACGGGCTGGGAAGTCAGAGATCATGGGTTCAAATCCCGACTTTGCTGCTTGTCATCTCTGTGACTTTGGGCAAATCACTTCGCTTCTCTGTGCCTCATTTACCTCATCTGTAAAATGGGCATTAAGACTGAGCCCCATCTGGGACAACCTGATCACCTTGAAACCTCCCCAGTGCTTAGAATAGTGCTTTGCACATAGTAAGCACTTAACAAATGCCATTATTATTATTACTCTTTTTATAATGTTACCAGGAGAAGGAGGTGGTTGATAGTGGTGAAGGCAGTTGAGAGATTGAGGAGGATTAGGATGCAGTGGAGGTCGTTGTATTTGGCAAGAAGGAGATCATTGATGACCTTTGACAGGTTGGTTTCTGTGGAGTGAAGGGGACGGAAACGAGATTGGAGGAGGTCAAGGAGAGAATTGGAGGAGAGGAATTTGAGACAGTAGGTGTAGACAACTCACTAAAGGAGTTTGGAGGGAAAGGTAGGAGGGAGATGGTTTGATACCTGGGAGGGAGCCGTGGGGTCAAAGGCGGGGAGATAGGAGAGACATGGGCATGTTTGAAAGCAGTGGGGAAGAAGACATAGGAGAGCAAACAGTTGAAGATGGCTGGTCGGGATGGAAGAAGGGAGAGGGCAAGTGTTTTGATAAGGTGCAAAGGAATGTCGGATGCGCAGATGGAGGGGGTGGATTTTGAGAGGAGCCAGGAGATCTCCTCTAGCGATATTGCTGGGAAAGATGGGAGAGTTGAAGAAGGGGCAGGAGGGGGGAGGGACTGAGGAGGGGCAGGGAAGATTTTAGGGAGCTCACGCCTGATAGTGTCAATTTTCTTAATAAAGTAGGTGGCCAGGTCAATTAGGGGCAAGGGATGGGGGAGCCAGGGGAAGGGAGTTAAATGCCTGGAACAACCAGCGAGGGCAGTGGGCATGGGTGTCAATAACGGTGGAGAAATAATTTTGTTGTGCAGAGGAGAGGGCAGAGTTAAAGCTTGTGAGGATAAACTTGAAGTGGACGGTCGGGGTCGGCCTGTTATTTACATTTCATAGTTTTCTGTTTTTATAGAAAGTCTGTTATTAAAGTGATCCTAAGCATTTAGTACAGTTCTCTGTACACAGTATATGCTGAACAAATACCATTGATAAACTGATATGAAACAAAATGGCAAGAATGAACTTTTTACTGGACCACTGATGGGTTTTAAGAAACAAAGTTGCTTGTCTCATTCAGACTGCTCAGTGACAGATCCTTCTGAGGAAACTAAGCTACTTGTGGGCAGGAAATGTGCATACTAATTCTAGTGTATTCTCCCAAGGGCTTAGTATATTGCTTTGCACTCAGTAAGCACTAATTAATTGATTGAAAATTGCATATTAGAACATTGAAGTGGAAATTCCTCTTATTAACGGATCAATCACTGGCATTTACTGAGCATTTACTGTATGCAGAGCACTGATGATCTGTTGGAATTATGGAGTAAAAAGGCTGATTGTATGACATATTCATTGATGCAACTGCAGTTCATGACTATGGTTTAAAATGATATTGTTCAGGAATGAGTGACAGTAGTTGATTTTTTTTTCTTTTACCAAGAAAACTGTGGATACAGTACCAGAATGATTGCAGATGGAGGTGGGGCATTCTGGGAGAGCTGTGTCCATGGACCTGCTATGAGTGGACACGACTCGACAGCATAAGACCCACCACCACAATTAAAAAAAAATTATTGTCTCGATTTAGGCCTTTGCTTCATAATCTCATATTAGAATGACTGGTCAAACTTCTTGCCTAGTGGATAGAATGCCGGCCTGGGAGTCAGAAGGACCTGAGTTCTAATCCTGGCTCTGCCACTTGTCTGCTATATGACTTTGGGCAAGTCACTTCATTTCTCTGGGCCTCAGTTACCTCATCTGCAAAATGACTGTGAGCCCCACCAGGAACATGGACTGGGATTAGCTTGTATCTGTCCCAGTGTACAGTGTAGTGCCTGGCATATAGTAAGCATTTAACAAAATACTGTTAAAAAACCAAAAAAAAAAAAACCTTGAAGCCCTCCTTTGTGGCTTTCTGCCTTTAAAAAAAAACAACTATTGCTCCAGCACTGACAGTTTGTCATCTTTGTGGTTGTGAACCCTTTGGGGGATAGGGTGCCTATCTGATCTGGTAACCTTGTATTTTACCCCAGCACTTAATATAATACTTGTCACAGAGTAAGTGCTTAATAAATGCTAGTTTTATTGTAAAGGCAGACTCAGTGGGACTCTCCCTTATGTTCTTTTAGATTTTTTTTTTTTGATGGGCTCTGTTAATATATTACAGCTAAAAAAACAGCAGCGGAAGCGAGGTGGTGTAACTCTAAAATCACTGGATCAGGACCGCGGCTGTATGTATCACTGTATGAGTTGGGACGATAGAATCTAGCAGTTGCTGGATTCCAGAGCTTTCTGGGTTTCTGGGATGGTGGGATTCTTTTTACTGAGAAGTGAACAGAGAAATGCGGCTTGGATGTATTCATTAGGTTTATTACCAATGAAGTCTACCATTTAAAGATTAATTCTGTGTTTGAACAGAATTTGAATGTTGAAGCTACATCACTATTAGAAGTTCCTTTCACCTTTTCCAGAATCTCCATAAGTTGAGGACAGGGAACAAAGCTATTGCTACATTGTACAGCAAACATACACTGAAAATTTTATTTTTAGTCTTTGTAATCAATGCTTCCAAGGTCGATTTAGACTTCCATGTGCTAGGAGAGGCAGGACCTGTGCAATATGGGGCCCAAGGCAATTACCCATATCCACCCTGCCTTAAGGATGGAAAGATTTCAGGTTCAAAGTTGAACCTGTGTCCATCTTCCATTTCACTGTGCATATATATCCCTTAACTTGGAGTCATGTCAGCATGTGACTGCCCAGATGAAGTATCTAGAACGTAGACCTCACCATCAGTTTGGGTTCCACTGTCTTTGATGGCACTAGGCATGTGTACTCTTCAGGGGTGAAAGTCCAAATGTTGCCTTCTCGGAAGGGGGGGTTTGGGGGTTGGGGCAGGGACAACAGTGGCAACCAATGGGCACTGCCCAGGATAATAATAATAATAATAATAATAATTATTATTATTGTGGTGTTTAAGCACTTCCTAAGTATCGGGCCCTGTCCTGAGCGCTAGGTAGATAGGTTAATAAGGTTGGATACAACCCCTGTCCCACATGGGGCTCACAATCTTAATCCACATTTTACAGATGAGGTAACTGAGGCCCAGAGAAGTTAAGTAACTTGCCCAAGGTCATACAGCAGACAAGTGGTGGAGCCGGGATTAGAACCCAGGTCCTTCTGGCCCATGCTTTATCCGCTTGGCCATGCTACTTCTTTGTGGGGATGGGGAGTAGAGAGGTACTGTGGTGGTTCGGGATGTGGACAAGGCATAAAGCTGCTACCCCTGTGGTGTGGAATGCAGATGGTTCCAGATTATTTTCACCTCTGGTACTTGTGTATGTGTGTGTTGTGTGTGTGTATCTATGTGCATGCACTCGTGCCTAGCTGGTAAAATTAAAAGTGGCAGCCTTCAGAACTGCTGTGCCTGCCACTTCAATCAGTCGGGAGTAATCAGTGTAGGGTACCCTTATACTACACTTTCATTTCTTTGATAGCTTCTGGTGCTGGATGACGTAGGCCAATCGTGAAACCTTAGGGAAAGCATCAGCACTGACCCAGACCATATATGACCTTCCCGATTGAAAGGCAGTGTGGGCTAGACCTGCCTTCTGGATCTGCCATTAGATGCTGGGTGGCCTTTGGCAAGTTTGTTGGTATGCATCACTTTCTCACTTTCCCCATCTGTAGAGAAGGAGCATGGCCTAGTGGGCAATCTCGGCTCCATTAACTTGTCTGCTGTGTGACCTTGGGCAAGTCACGTAGCTTCTCTGTGCCTCAATTTTCTCATCTGTAAAATGGGGATAAGGATTGTCAGGCCCATGTAGGACAGGGACTGTATCCAACTTGATTGGCATGTATCTGCCCCAGTGCTTAGTACAGTGACTGGCACAAATAAGTACTTAATAATAATATTAATAATGATTATTAATATGAGAAAAATTACATCTGCCTCTTCTTTTGGTATCAGGATAAAATGATATTATTGAAGTGAAAATGCTTTGCAAAACTCAAACCACTCTACAACAAAAAAGGCCCAATTTACTGGGGCCAGTGTAAGACTCCAGCAGACCAACTGCAGCTCCCTTGCCCAGGTTTGGGAAAGTCCAGAACTCTAGTGGGACAAGGGAGAGGAGTCATTTGCTCAAGTTGTGCAAAGTGAATTTGCTGAACTGTTTTAGTGCCTTTGTCACCACTAGCTAGCTACACACGGTTCTCCCGAAAGACATGTTTTTACTCTGGGTTTTGGATAGAGCACAATGGCAGAATAAGGAAGTGTTTTTCCCAACAGTATGCTTCTGACTTGAGACAGAGCCATGTGGGAGAAATGGCTAGGCACGTAGGCATGCTGTTAGACACAGGGTGAGTGTTTACAAATACCACAATTATTATTATTATTAGCTCTGTAATGTTAGGTTTTCCTCAACATGGGGTTCTGCAAGAATGCAACTCTGGGGTTATAGGAGAACTAGGTGTATTGCATTCCTGGTCAGTGATTTAATAAGCTCCTAATATAAAGCACATAAGGATATCAGAAACTTAACTTCCCTCTTATTCTTCTTATGATTGACTTAGAATTTGAACTGTTGGTATATGATCTGACTTATATTGTCAATTTTGAAGGTGTAAGTTTATTTTGCTTGGAAATATAGAAGCCTTGATTTTTGGTGTTGTGTGTGACTTTTTAATCTTGAGGTGGTAGTTTGTTCTAGGTATCCTTGTCAAAGAAGGATTTGTAAAGTCCTCCTTGGACTCACAAAGAAGCATCGTGGCCTAGTGGATAAAGTTCTGATCTGGGAGCCAGAAGACCTGAGTTTTAATCCCAGCTCCACCTCTTGCCTGCTATGTGACCTTGGGCAGGTCACATAACTTCACTGTGCCTCAGTTTCCTCAACTACAAAATGGGGATTCAATACCTGTTTTTCCTACTGAAACTGTGAGCCCCTTGTGGAACAGGGACTAGATCTGGTCTGATTAACTTATATCTAACCCAGCACTTAGAACAGTGCTTGCCACACAGTAAGTGCTTAACAAAGACCATTAAAATTTTTTTTTTGTAAGCATGTGGCACCAAAAAAAAATTTGGCTCAAGTATGGAAGAAAAGCTTTGTGCTAGTCTGCTACTTGGCAGATAATTATTTGCCCACATCATCTTTCTAAAAAAGCATTCAGTCCATGTTTCCCCACTCCTCAAGAACCTCCAGTGGTTGCCCAGCCACCTTCACATCAAACAAAAACTCCCTACCATTGGGTTTAAAGTGCTTAACCCCCTCCTACCTTACCAGTCAGCTCTCCTACTGCAACTCAGCCTGCACACTTCGCTCCTCTAATGCCAACCTAGTAACTGTACCCAGTACTCATCTACTTCACCTCTGACCTCTCACCCATGTCCTGCTTCTGGTCTGGAATGCCCTCGTTCTTCATATCTGACAAATTACTCTCCCTACCTTCAAAGCCTCACTGAAGGCATATCTCCTTCAAGAGGCCTTCTCTGATTAAGCCTCCTTTCCCTTTCTCCCACTCATTTCTGTGTTACCCTGATTTGCTTCCTTTATTCACTCCCATTCCCCCTCATCCCACAGAATTTATGTACGTCTGTAATTTATTTATGTTAATGTCTGTCTCTTCCCCCAGGCTGTAAGCTGGAAGCTGACTACCATTTCTTATATTGTTATATTTTATTCCCTCATGCTCTTAGTTCAGTGGTTTGCACACTGAAATGCTCAGTAAATACGATTGATCAACTGATCCATCACCTTGTTCAATTCCGTTGCATTGCCCAAGTATAATAACAACTTTTGAATGGTGTCAATGACAATATTCTGATATACAAGTACAAGTTGTAAGTCAGAAAACATCTCAAGAGACCTGTATGGAAATACAGATGTACTAGTAGAAAGTTGGTAGCCATTGTTCTCAGTAGGAAATACTCAAAAGTGTACAAAAAGTGGGAGTCTGAAAATTTATCCTTGAGGTAAGCTTGTTATGGGCAGGAAACGTGTCTGCCCGCTCTGTTGCATTGTACTTTTCCAAGTGCTTACTACAGTACTAACAGTAAGCGCTCAATAAATTCCATTGATGAGGTCTTTGTGGTCTATATTTAAAAATCTTGTGGATTATAGGTTATTCTTCATAAGGCTTTTGATGAGAATGGGAAACTTGAATTTAAATAATAGAGTAATTCAGGGATTGTTGGTGTTGAAGTTAAAGGTTAGCTGAGCAGGGGTAACTTCTTTTGTTTCTCAGAGGACTTTTGTCTGTGGCATTTTTCCTTTACCCTGTCAGTTTGCCAGTGATCAAAGCTCATTACCACTGTACACAGTATCTACTGATCACCCACTTTGTGAAGAGCACAGAGCTATAACCTCAGGACCTATAGAAGAAGTTTTATGTGGATTACCTGACCGCAGAGATGACAGTATATGGGGGAAGACAGCTATGGAAAATGATGCAGTTATTCAAAGAGCTCGAGAGCAGATACAGTTCACATTCAGTCGTATTTATTGAGCATTTACTTTGTGCAGGGTACTAAGCGCTTGGGAGAATACAATACAACGATAAACAGGTACGTTCCCTGCCACAATTAGCTTATAGTTCTGCCACGATGTGTAGTCACTACAGACCCTCATACGGTGGAACAGCTCAGCTGAAGAGTGGGAATCAGCTACTGAGCACAGATGTGGATGGCGCACTGCCTTAAGGGAGTGTCTCTCTTTGAGCAGAAGCTTCTCATGAAAGGAAATACAAGGAGACAAAAGAGAAAACAATGCCAGGCACTGCAAACTTTAAACTGCACAACCCAACCGGGGACAGTCTCTTTGTCTGCTCAGTGCAGCTGGGGCTGCTTATCCCATGTTGACCTCTTTGCCAACACACGGTTAGTGGTGTGTTTTTGAGTATGGGCAACTAAATTATATATAGGTTATATATCTATTTTGACCTATAAAAATAGATGTAGATCAATATAGATCTACATTGTCTGATATATCTATCTATATCGATCTATATAGTCCACTACAAAGTTTGGCTAGAATCATGGTTAGGGGATTAAGGAACATTTTGTCCGAAGTGTGAACTTGGTTGAATATAGCACATCACGGTATTGGATCAAACAGTTCATTCATGGTCACATACACACAGTTATGAGTACAGCAAGTACTGTAATGCAAGTTTTCGTTAATGGGTTTTGCAAGAATGTAGCCCCCGTGTTTCAGGAAAGCTGGGTGCATAAATAAGACAGTTTAATAGCACACATAAATTTGATTAAAAAAATCAATTGGAGGTCAATCTGGTTAAGATCCTAAGGTGTGAGGTGGCCGGAAGGATGGCTCAGCTAGAAAGGTAGGTGATTAATCAAGAATTAATTTTGCCTCCTGGAGTAAGTTGCCTTTTAGAAAGGCTGTGTTGATTCTGTAACTCTAAAGGTTTACGTCACTCAATTCAGTTATTTTTATTTATATATAATATAGGCATATTATATAATGTGTTTTATATATAAGAATAAATACATATATGTATATATAATCAAAAACTCAACCACACATTTACCCCAGATTTCAAATTCCTCAGAATCCTTGCTAGGTTTGCTTAGTTTGACCTTCCTGGTTTTGGGGAAGTGGTGATGGCATCAATAACAAAATATTCCAAATCCTGCAGTAGAGGGGTCATATTGTCATTGCACTAGATGGTGTTCTGAACAATCTATTGGTCTCTAGAGTAAAGAACCATTTATAATGGAATTAAGGAATTGACACAGCTATGCTGCTGGGCAGTTAATCAGGGCTGTGTTTAGAGATTCCCAACCGGTAGGAGAAGCCCATTATCACTTTATATTACTGTAGCAAGGTGCGAATGTGTCAGGAGTTTCCTGTCATTCACTACATGATTTCCTGTCATTCATCCTGAAGAGAGCGGCAGAGAACCGAGCAGCAGGCCCAGGAGAATGTCAGGGAGAGGCAGCAAAAGAGCCTGGGAGTGATTGGTGGAACTAGGCTGTCTTCTCATTGCCCTTCTGCCTTCCTGCCTTTAGCTGGCCTTCTGTGGCCACTATGCACAGTATGTCTTTTTTTTTTTTAAATGGTATTTGTTAAGCACTTACTATAATCATTATGGTACTATGTGTCAAGTAATGTTCTAAACTCTGGGGTAGATACAAGTTCATCAGGTGGGACACCATTCTGATACCACATAAAACATTAATAATATATATATCATATACAATATAATTATAGTATATATATACTGTGGGCTTACAGTCAAGTAGGAGGGATAACAGATATTGAATACCCAACTGAAGCACAGAGAAGTTAAAAAGACTTGCCCAAGTTCACACAGAAGGCAAGTGGTAGAGCCAGAAATAGAATGAATGGATGAATGGTGGTATTTGTTAAACGCTTATTATGTGCAAAGCACTGTTCTAAGCCGTGGGGAATACAGGGTGATCAGGTTGTCCCACGTGGGGCTCACAATTTTAATCCCCATTTTACAGATGAGGTAACTGAGGCACAGAGAAGTTAAGTAATAATAATAATAATAATGTTGGTATTTGTTAAGCGCTTACTATGTGCCGAGCACTGTTCTAAGTGCTGGGGTAGTCACAGGGGAATCAGGCTGTCCCACGTGGGGCTCACAGTCTTAATCCCCATTTTACAGATGAGGTAACTGAGGCACAGAGAAGTTGCCCAAAGTCACACAGCTGCCAAGTGGCGGAGCTGGGATTAGAACCCATGACCTCTGACTCCCAAGCCTGTGCTCTTTCCACTGAGCCATGCTGTTTCTCTAGAACCCAGGTCCTCTGGCGCTCAGGCCCATGCCTTCATCCACTAAGCGATGCTGCTTCCCTGTGTCTGGCCACCACGGACTTCTGCTTCTTTGTCTTCCTCTCACATGATTTGATGGGGCCCTTAGGTAAGTTTTAATTAGAGAGGATTTAATACAGTGCCACAAAATGAAGCTAAAGTGGGAGTCAAAAGGATCAGTAGAACTATACTTTTCACAAGAGGCCTTTGGTCTGTTAGTTTAAAAAAGTTGTTGCTTTGAATTTTCTTGACCAAGCTGAACAATATCTTTACTACCAAAGACTCCGATATTTTGAAGTGAAGTATGGTAAAGCAGAGTCCCCAAGCCACAAAGCCCTGATTGATCGCAGAATGTGACAGAACTGAAGTTGTGTAACTTTTGCTGTAGCCTCCATGTGTTCTAGTTCTGTCAGGGCCCAGTCTACCTAGATAAGCCAACCAAAACTGTAAGGGAAATAGCTTCAGGGAAATAATAATAAAATCATAATAATTAAGATATTTGTTAAGCACTTACTATCTGCCAGGCACTGTTCGAAGTGCTGGGGTAAATACAGGACAATCGGGTTGGACACAGTCCCTGTCCTACATAGGGCTCACAGTCGTAATCCCCATTTTACAGATGAGGGAACTGAGGCACAGAGTAGTGAAGTGGGAGTTTCCCCATTTTATATATCTCCTCTTTTCACCCACTACTTCCCTGGCCCCCCATTTCCTTTTTTTTTAATGGTTTTTGTTAAGCACTTATTATGTGCCACATACTGTACTCAGTGTTGGAGTAGATACAAGCTAATAAAGTTGGACACAGTCCATGTGCCACCTGGGGCTCCCGGTCTGATAAAGTAACTGAGGTACAGAAAAGTGAACTGACTTGCTCAAGTTCACACAGACAAGTGGCAGAGTCGGGTTTAGAACCCAGGTCCTTCTGACTCCCAGGCCTGTACTCTATCCACTAAGGCCATGCTGCTTCTCATTTCCTTCCTTCAAAGTTAATCTCCTGAGTGTACCTCACTCCCAACTCCTTCACCTCACTTCCCTTGCTCTCACTGTTTCCCTGGCCTGGAATTCCCTCTCTTCCCAGCTCTAAGTGTATTCAGAGTGCTCTTAAAATCCCAACTCCTCCAGTAAGCCTTTGGAGCAGCACCCAGAACCCTAACAATGTACCAACCCACCAGCCATTTCTAGTACTGATGTATTTATTTACACTCATCTTCAGCATTTGTTTATTGTATTTATGTAAAATATGTTTGTACATTCAAAGATTTAATTTTGATTACTCTAATTGTAAATATTTCATATCTGCTGTCCCCCAGCTCTTTGTGGACTGGTAGTAGTGTGTCATTTAATAATTATAACAATGGTGGTATTTATTAAACACTTACTACGTGTCAAGCACTGTTCTAAGTGCTGGGCCAGATATAGTCCCTGTCCCACATGGGGCTCACAGTCTAAGAAGGAGGGAGAACTGGTATTGAATCCCCATTTTGCAGATGGGGAACTGAGGCACAGAGAAATTAGTGACTTGTCCAAGGTCACATGGCAGATTAGTGGCAGAGCCAGGATTGGAACCCAGTTCCTTTGACTTCCAGGCCCTCATGCTTTCCACTAGACCATGCTGATTCTTGCATCACTTCTTTGCATTATATTTTCCCAAATGCTTAGTACAATGCATTGTTCCCTGTAGGCACTTTATACCCACCTCTACTATCTTTATGATGATAAGAGAAGCAGTGTGGCTTAGTGGAAAGAGCACAGGCTTGGGAGTCAGAGGTCATGAGTTCTAATGTGACTCCGCCGCTTGTCAGCTGTGTGACTTTGGGCAAGTCACTTAACTTCTCTGTGCCTCAGTTATCTCATCTGTAAAATGGGGGTTAAGACTGTGAGCCCCACGTGGGACAACCTGATTACCTTGTATTCCCCCCCAGCGCTTAGAATAGTGCTTGGTACATAGTAAGCACTTAACAGATACCATCATCATCATCATCCTCATGATGTGCTCCTCCCCCACCTATATTTTATTTTAGTGTTTACTTTCCCTGCTAGATTATAAGATCCTTGGGGGCAGGGATAATGTCAACTAACTTTATTGTGTCCTCTCCTGTGAGAGTTCCTCAAGGCCCAGTTTGTGTTCTCTTGTACTCTCCATCTATACCCACTCCCTGGGAGAACTCATTTGCTCCCACAGCTTCTACTTGAACATGCGGATGATTACTAAATCTGCATTTCCAGCCCTGACCTCTCTCCATCTCTGCAGCCTAGTATTTCCTCCTGCCTTCAGGACATCTCTATTTGGAGATTCCTCTTACATCTCAAACGTAATATGTTCAAAACAATACTTCTTATCTTCCCACCCAAGCCCTGGCCTCCCCCTGACATTCCCATCCCTGTAGACAGCATCACCATCCCCTCTGTCTCTCAAGTGTGTATCCTTGTCATTATCCTCAACTCATCTCTCTCTCAACCCACATATTCAATCTGTCACCATATCTGCTCCATTCAACCCTCACAACATCACTAAAATCTTCCCTTTCCTCTCCATCAAACTGCTACTATGCTGATTCAAGCACTTATAATGTCGAACCTTGATGTCTGCATCAGCCTCCTTGTTGGCCTTACTCCCTCTTGTCTCTCCCTATTTTCTGTCCTACCCATAGCGACGCCATGTACTCATCTCTCCCAGAAGGCCCCACCTCCATCTGCAATTGTTCTGCTACTGGATCCATAGAGTTTTCTTGGTAAAAATTCAGAAGTGGTTTACTATTGGCACGTCCCTTGCCCTAAACTTGAGTCTCTGCTTTTGACTCTCTTCTATGCTGCTGCTGCCCAGAACAGGTGAGATTTGACTTGTAGCTGATTGCCTTCCACTTGCTAGTCACTGGCCAAGCTAGGAATGGAATGGGTAGGCCTCTGCTTGACTCTGCCTCCCATAGCTGAGACTGGTAGAGTACTGGAAACTCTCCAGGTGCCATCCTGAGAGGGTGACAGACAGTCACTCTTGCCTTAATTTCAAAGCACATCTTTTCCAAGAGGCCTTCCACCACTAAACTCTCCTTTCCTCTTCTCTTATACCCTTCTACTTTGCCCTTACCCTTGAAATTGCACCCTTTATTCACCCCACCCTTAGCCACACAGCACTTATGAACATATCTGGAGGCAGTTTGGCTTAGTGGATAGAGCATGGGCCTGGGAGTCAGAAGGTCATAGGTTCTAATCCCAGATCTGCCACTTGTCAGTTGTGTCACTGTGGGCAAGTCACTTAACTTCTCTGTGTCTCAGTTACGTCATCTGTAAAATGGGGATTAAGATTGTGAGCCTCATGTGGGACAATCTGATTATCCTGTATCTACCCCAGCGCTTAGAACAGTGCTCTGCACATAGTAAGCACTTAACAAATGCCAACATTATTATTATTATTATTAATACTGGCTCTGCCATTTGTCTGCTGTGTGGCCTTGGGAAGTCACTTCACTTCTTTGTGCCTCAGTTACCTCATCTATAAAATGGGGATTAAGACTGTGAGCCCTATGTGGGAAAGGAACTGAGTCCAACCTGATTTGCTTGTATCCACCCCAGCTTAGTACAGTGCCTGGCATATAGTAAGCACTTAAAAAATACCATTATTATCATATTCATGTTTGACTACCCCTCTAGATTTAGAGCAGGGAATGTGTCTACCAACTCTGTTATACTGGACTCTCCCAACTGCTTAGTACAGTGCTCTGCAGCCAGTAAGAGCTGAGTAAAATGATCGATTTGATAGTACAGTGCTCTGCACAGAGTAAATGCTCAGTAAATACCATTGATTGTCTCATTCAAAGATACTGAAGGTATTTAACTTAAAAATTGTAAAATGAATTTCCTTGTGAGTGCCACTAGGTCATATTGTTAATGGGGCTGTGGAAACAGTCATGTCATAGTTCATTCATTTGATTGTTGTATTGACAGAAAAATTTAGTCACAGATGGACAGGTTGAGTTGCCATGGTAATTATATAAACAATAATAATTATGGTATTTGTTAAGTGCTTACTATGTACCAGTCACTGTACTAAGTGCTGGAGTGGGTACAAGCAAATTGGGTAGGAACATAGTCCTTGTCCCATGTTAGGGCTCACAGTTTCAATCCCTATATTATAGGTGAGATAGCTGAGGCACAGAGAAGTGAAGTGACTTGCTCAAGGTCACACAATAGACAAGTAGTGAAGCCAGGTTCAGAACCCATGACCTTCTGACTCTCAGTCCGTGCTCTATTCCTATGGTAAATGACTTTTAAAAGACACTTGAATAACTGGTTAACCCTGGTTCTAAATTCATTAATAATACTTTTCTCTGCTTCATGAGTTCACGTATTCCTCCATTAAAACCTGGGACGTGACAATTTCCTCCTTAGCAATGCATGAAAACAGGACTGGAAACAGGCAGGGCTGTGGTAACTGGATCCTCTTTAATAGCATTTACATTTGGTGTTAACATGCACGGAGCCGAAAAAGTTTAGTTATTTTTCAAATTCTCAAATTCCGAATGTGCTGAATATACTTTTCTTTTAAAAAATAAATAAACGAAAGGGATTTGTGTAACTTGCAGTTGAAAAATGTTCTTGCATTCCACAGTTAACAATTGTAATAGTATCACTTTCTCAAGTTTCTCTGTTTTTTAAGTGCTACGACAGGCTATCATGGTTTGGCTTGAACTCCCGAATTGCAAGTATTGCTGGCTTGCACATTCCTGTTGGTTACATTATAATCTTTACCTCGATTGGAAAATATGCCCTATTTTGAATGTTTATTTCAGGCTGTTTGGCTTGAAGCTTGTCTGTTTAGCAGTGCATTGGGGAAGTATGTGTTTGTGATATGTGTTGATACAGTTTTTAAAAACTGAAATGTTCAGTCTAAGGATGGTACTTAACACATTTTAAATATGGAAAGTATTATTTAATAGGTAAATTATCCAGAGAAGGGAGAGTCTCTTACCATATATGTTTCTGTAAATATATCTTTTAAAATTGGACGAATATAAACATTCATAAGGACCCCAATGAAACTTTGAATCGATGAATGGTATTTGAATGTTTTCTGTGGGCAGAACACTGTACTTAACACTTGGGAGAGTAGCATACAGTCGAGTTAGCAGGCGTGATCCCTGCCCTCAAGGAGCTAACAATCTATGCAGAAATCTCAAAGCCACTGAAGGGAATAATCCTCTTAATCCTAAAATGGGGATAGTCAGGTATAGAATGATGAAAAGCTTGTCACATGATAAAAACTTTGGAAAATTAGGAAGAAAATCCCGAGCACATATACTCTTTTTGGCCATTAGTAAATAACTTCTAAAGGGTAGTCTAAAACTATACAGTGAACACTTCCTTTCCAGTGGTATTGGTGTATTGTAGCAGTGTTAGAAACTATAAAGCATTACAAACATTGGAAAGGCTGAAGCATTTTTGTTAAATTCAAAACAAACCTCAAAAGACATGTATAGTATTGGTATTTTCCTTTCAAGCTATTGGAAACAGATGCCTTCCATGACCACTTTCCACTAGTTCACGATCACTCACTCTTCTGGTGTTAGGTGGGTTAATGGCTTCATGTTCTGTGTCCACATTTGACAGCTCTACGGATTCTACCATTTCACACCCGTTTCAACAGGTATTGATAGCATCACTTTGGTTCCTTGACTGGGGAGGCAGCAATGGAAAGAAAGATGGGAATTTAAAAATTGGTGATTTATATGGTTTGCCTTTAATTGGGAAAAGTACATATTCTGAATTAACGCAGTAATTTGAGAGAATAAGGCTTTATTAAAAAAATCAATCATTTGTGTTGATTGAACACTTAGTGTATGCAGACCACTCTTCTAAGTGTTTGGGAAAGTACAATGTAATAGAATTGTTTGACATGATCCTTTCATCAATGGTATTTATTGAGTGTTTACTGGGTGCGGAGCACTGAATAAAGCATTTGGGAGAGTACAATTCAACAGAGTTGGTAGACACATTCCCTACCCACAAAGAGCTTACAGTCTAGAGGAAGAGAAAGACATTAATGTAAGTAAATAAATCATGGCTATGTACATAACTGCTGTGGGGCTGAATGTGGGGTGAATGCCAAGTGCCCAAAGGGTATGTCTCCAAATGCATAGGTGATACAGAAGGGAAAGCGAGTCGGAGGATAGATGGATACAAGATGGCTTAAATGGAAAAGGCCTTTTGGAGGAGACATGACCTTAATAAGGCTGTGAGGGTGGGGAGAATGGTGGCCTGGTGTATGTGGAGCAGGAGGGAGTTCCAGACCAGAGGGAGGATGTGGGAAAGCAGTCAGTGGTGAGGGAGACCAAATGGGGGCACAGTGAACAAGCTGGTGTTAGAAGAATGAAGTGTATGTCTGGGCTATAGTAGGAGATGAGTGAAGTAAGGAAGGAGGGAGCAAACTGATGGAGTCCTTTAAAGCCAATGGTAAGGGGTTTCTGTTTGATGTGGAGGTAAGTGGGCAACTGGCTCAGTGGAAAGAGCACGGGCTTGGGAGTCAGAGGTGGCGTGGCTCAGTGGAAAGAGCATGGACTTTGGAGTCAGGGCTCATGAGTTCGAATCCCAGCTCTGCCACTTGTCGGCTGTGTGACTGTGGGCAAGTCACTTAACTTCTCTGTGCCTCAGTTCCCTCATCTGTAAAATGGGGATCAAGACTGTGAGCCCCACGTGGGACAACCTGATTCCCCTATGTCTACCCCAGCGCTTAGAACAGTGCTCGGCACATAGTAAGCGCTTAACAAATACCAACATTATTATTATTATTAGGTGATGGGTTCGAATCCCACCTCTGCCCCATGTCAGCTGTGTGACTGTGGGCAAGGCACTTAACTTCTCTGTGCCTCAGTTACCTCATCTGTAAAATGGGGATTATGACTGTGAGCCTCCCGTGGGACAACCTGATTACCCTGTATCTGTTTAACAAATACCAACATTGAGGAGTCGGGAGACCTGCCTGAATGTTTTTTTTAAAAGAATGATCCAGGCAACAGAGTGAAGTATGTCCTGGAGTGGGGAGAAATGGAAGGCAGGGAGGCTAACAAGAAGCAGCAGTTAAGGTGGGATATGATAAATGGTTGGATAAATCTAGTAGCAGTTTGGATGGAGAGGAAAGGCAGATTTTAGCAATATTGTGAAAGTTGAACTGACAGGATTTGGTGACATTGAATATGTGAGTTGTATGAGAGAGATGAGTTGAGGACAGTGTCAATGAGGTGAGATAGGCTTGTGAGATAGGAAGGATAGTGGTACTGTCTAGAGTGATGGGCAAGACAGGAGGAGGACAGAGTTTGGGTTGGAAGAAAAGGAGTCTTGTTTTGGACATTTGGAGTTTTAGTTTGTGGCGTCAGTGGGACATCTCAGTAGAGATGTCCTAAAGGCAGAAGGAAATAAGAGACTGCAGAGAAAGAGAGAGGTCAGGACTGGAGATGTAGATTTGGGAATTACCCGCATTGGGATTGGAGTTGAAGTTATGGGAGCAAATGAGTTCTCCAAGAGAGTGGGGTTAGGTGGATAATAGAAGGGGACCCAGAACTGAGCCTTCAGGGGCCCCCACTGTCAGAGAGGGGAGGCAGAGGAAGAGCCAGCAAAAGACACTCGAAAAGGAGTGGTCAAAGAGTTAGCAGGAGAACCAGGCAAGAACAGTGTCAGCGAAACCAAGGTTGGATGATGTTTCAACCTACAATCTTTGCCTTTAAGGAACTTAAAATCTCTCTTATGTGCAGCCTGAAGCTCCTCCCTTATCACTGTAATAAGGTAAGATTTCAACTACCTTTATGCCAGCATTTTACTGATGGCAGTTTTAAATTCAATGCACTTTTAAATGATCTTGGTCTCCAACACCTCAACTCAGATTATTCCTTTCCAAAAAGTTATTGTTTTACATTCTTAAATTATAGAACATAAATCTAAAAGCATTTTAATAGAAAATAAAAATCAGTCAGTAATACATTTTGGCTCACTGGAAAAAGCAAGGGCTTGGGAGTCAGAGGTAATGGGTTCTAATCCCAGCTCCACCGCTTGTCAGCTGTGTGACTTTGGGCAAGTCACTTAACTTCTCTGTGCTTCAGTTACCTCATTTGTCAAATGGGGATTAAGACTGTGAGCCCACCATGGGACAGCCTGATTACCTTGTATCCCCCCAGCGCTTAGAACACTGCTTAGCACATAGTAAGCACTCAACAAATGCCATCATCATCATCTTTTCAGCTTTATCAGTCTTTTCCAGATGTGAGATAAATGTCATACCTTTTGGGAGTAGGTGACATTTTATTGTATACCCAAAGTAGACTTCATTATTGATCAGTCATATTTATTGAGTGCTTACTGTGTAAAGAGCACTGTACTACATGCTTGGGAGAGTACAGTATAACAGAGTTGATAGACATGTTCCCTGCCCACAGTGAGCTTTACCATCTAGAGGGGGGAGATAGCACATAGAAGAGTTATTACATCAAATTCATTTGTAGCTACCATTTGGGTTTTGGGCATGGAGATGAGATTTTATCAGTAGGTATGAGTGGAACTGATAAAACTGTGGGGGGACCATTAATCCTTTCTCTGCAAGATTTCTTCTTTCTTTACATTATATACAGTGAACTCAAGCAATAACTGGGTTTAAAGGGGATAGGTTCCTCTCTACTCCATAGCTTAATCATGCTATAAAAGAGAAAAGGACCCTTAGGTTGGCAATTAAGCAACCCTTCAACCTATTACCTTGTGTCTATTGCCATCTTGGGTAGCAGGCTAACCAGTAGCATGTTTGCAAGTGCCCAGTTTGGCTGTGCTGAAACTGGATCTCCAGAACCCATCTGCCATCTCTATGGTGCTGATCTCTGGGTTAACTTGTGAGTTAACCAGGTAGGGCATAGTTGAGCTTGCTGCTTCTCTGTATACTGGTGAAACTCAAATGGAATGAGCAGGAGAGAGTGCATTGAGGGAATGATTCCAAAACTTTCATGAGACTCCAACTTTTTTGGAAAGATCACTGGGTGAACTGGAAGGATTTTGCAGTCTTCTCTGGGCATCTCTTATTCTTTCAGGGCAGTAGGGACGACCCTGTGCCAAACTCACTTCGACAGTAAGATCAGAGCTTGGTATACACGAGGCCTACTGGATTATGTTTACAAATGTGAGCCAATGAACGAATCCACTTTGATTTTAGTACATTATCAGGAATGGAAGAATTTCCTGCAGGGTCATAAGACTCCCTCTTTCTAAACATTTATTTTGCTAAGGCTTCCTAGAAAAGGATCAAGCTTTTCATTCTTAATTGTTAGCATCTGCAGCGTAGCCTAGTTGAAGGAGCATGGGCCTGAGAGGCAGGAGGCCTCGATTCTCTTCTGGCTCCACCTCTTCCTGCTTTGTGATCTTGGACAAATCACTTGAGTTCTCTATGGCTTTCTCTTGATGGGACCTCTTCCCATTTCCCCCACCCCTATTTGTTACAGACCCATGGCATAGTAGATAAAAGGCTCAGAAGTCAGAAGGACGTAGATTCTAATCCCGGCTCTGCCACTTGTCTGTCACTTCAGTCCTCTGTGCCTCAGTTACCTCATCTGTCAAATGGGGATTAAGACCTTTGGGACAAGGACTGTGTCCAATCTGCTTTGCTTGTATCAATCCCTGCGCTTAAAACAGTGCCTGGCACATAATAAGCACTAAACAAATACCACTATTATTATTACCCATTGTGTTTCCTTCCCAATTCCCTGTAACTGCAGACACCGGTGCTGAATTGTGCAACTTAGCAACAGGAGCTGAGACAGAGGGAGTCTGAGAACTTAAAAATAAAAATACTGAATATAATTGTGACTGTGTTGTAGCCATATTAAGCAGGGAACAGACCCTCTGAAAACTGGATTGGTCATTATTTAACTGGGCAAATTGCCACCTTGGTTGTTAATTATACTTGGGATATGCCTAACCTTATAATAATAATTATAATTATGGCATTTGTTAAGTGCTTACTATGTGCTAAGCACTGTTCTAAGCGCTGGGGAGGAAACAAGGTGATCAGGTTGTCCCACGTGGGGCTCACAGACTTAATTCTCATTTTACAGATGAGGTAACTGAGGCACAGAGAAGTTAAGTAACTTGCCCAAAGTCACACAGCTGACAAGTGGCTGAACTGGGATTTGAACCCATGACATCTGACTTCCAAGCCCTTGCTCTTTCCACTGAGCCATGCTGCTTCACTTGAGGCATAACAGGAGGAAAGGCGAAAGGTAGCAGAACTAATGCCACTGACAAGCTTAAAATTTCTCCCTTTTTCTCAGCAAAAAGCAACAAAAATGGTATTGAATTTATATTTTTTTATGAAGCAATAGCTTTGAAGATAATAATTATAATAATAAGATTGTAGTTATAACTGTGATTCACATTGGGTAATGGTAGCTGGTTTATTTAGAGTAACTAATGGATTGGAAGCTTCCTATTGTATGTTCTACACTTGCGTGGTTAATTTTCTAAGTTCAGTATCATCCAGTTGGCCCTAAAGGCCTCATCTAATGAGTAGCTTCTTGGACAGTTGCTTCAACAACCACATGACAACTACTGGTCCTCATTTCTGTGATTTTCAGTGTACTGTGTCTTGTAGCTGCTGGGAGTTAGTTAGAGGTCTTGGAGGGACAAGAAGTCACAAGAATGGCTGATTCTGGCTGGCCACTATCCTTTTTTTGGGATGAGTCCCATGTGTTATTTTCCTCCTGCCACGAGTTTCCTACTTGAGCTGGTCATT
The DNA here is from genome assembly GCF_004115215.2 of Ornithorhynchus anatinus. Taxonomy (NCBI): domain Eukaryota; kingdom Metazoa; phylum Chordata; class Mammalia; order Monotremata; family Ornithorhynchidae; genus Ornithorhynchus; species Ornithorhynchus anatinus. The sequence goes on from NC_041730.1 coordinate 95,425,393, forward strand.
GTACAGGTGACCTGGTTCAGAGTCATCCTTCCTGTGTCCTGTCAGTTTGTGATGGGGTTGGGGAGTTGGGCAGGAGAGTGAAAGTGGAAAGGGAGAGGAATAGTTGCAGATTAAGATATTCCTCCTTTGTTTTAGCTTTTTCTTACCTAGCTCTGAAACTCTTACTGGATGACAAAGCTAAAGCATAGAAAGAACTCTTACATGAGTAATTTTTAATGGCATTCATTAAGCACTTACTATGTGTCAGACACTGTTCTAAGCACTGGAATAGGTACAGGTCGATTAGGTAGGACACAGTGCCTGTCCTGCATTTGGTCTCTCTATAATTGAGGAGACTGAGGCTCAGAGACATCAAGTAACTTGACCAAGGTTACCCAGAAAGAGAGTGGCAGAGCTGGGATTAGAACCCAGGTCCTCTGACTTCAAGGTCTGTGCTTCTTTCTACTAGGCCACACTGTTTCTCTGCTGCTTAACTTTCCATTTTAGATTTTAACTGACAAGCTATGGATCCTGGATTAGAACCCAGCCCCATGCTCCCAGGCCCATGCTCTTTCCACTATGTCATGCTTTAATACTACTACTCACTGCTTTTGCTAGGCCAGGATCACCCTGGAGTCAGGCTCCATGTCTTCTCTAAGTATTCAATTTGTGTGCCAGGAAAATCTTAGTTTGGGTGGACCTATAGACCATAAGCTCTTTGTGGGTAGGGATTGTATCTACTAACTCTATTGTATTATACTTTCCCAAGCGCTTAGTGTAGTGCTCTGCGCACAGTAAGCACTCAATAAATTCCAATGATTGATTGATTGACCAGATCCCAAATCTTTCAATGTTTATTGGATTTGAACTGGGCTATGGCTGGGTCAAATTGACTCTGAAAATCTGTTTCCAAGTTGAGGTTTTCTGCCTTCGGCTGCCCGGAGCTTGGAAACTCACATGTATGCAGAGGTAGCTTTGTGTTTCCTCAGAAATCCATTTTGTGTAGTATCTACCACTGAGCTTGGTATGGTTATCAATCAATCAATCATTTGGTGAGTGCTTACTTTATGCAGAGCATGTACTAAGTGGTAGGGACAGTACAGTGTAATAGAGTTTGTGGACATGTTCCTTGCCCACAATGAGCTTAGTCGAGACATTAGTATAAATAAACTACATTTATGCACGTAAGTGCTGTGGGGCTGAGGGAGGGGGTGAATAAAGGATACAAATTCAAGTGCCAGGGTGACACAGATGGGAGTGGGAGAAGAGGAAATGTGGGAATTAAATCTAGGATACTGCTGAATCTGCTCAAGTCAGAAATCTATCTTCCCTCCTTCTTTTTGCCTGTAGCATTGCTTCCTCTCTGACCACTCAAGTCAGATGGGGTCTAGTTAAAGGAGAAAGAATAATAATTTTGGTATTTAAGCATTTACTATGTTGCAAGATGCAATATAGTCAGATTAGACACAGTTTGCACCTCACATGGGGATCACAGACTAAGGAGGAAGGAGAGCAAGTATTTAACCCCATTTTCAGTTGAGGACTGAGGCATGAAGAGGTGAAGTGACTCACCCAATATCACACGGCAGGCAACTGGCGGAGTCATAATTAGAACTTAGGGCTCTTGACTCTCAGGCCTATAGTTCAGCTGGATTTGAGAGGCGAGGAATGGCTGCAAAGAGATTGTAGCCAACTAGCTAGGGAAAGCTCCTTGGCTTCCTGACCTAATTTCTTGTCCCTGCAGTGAGGAGACCCCCAGAATCTGCTGAAGACCATCCTGAAAATAACTGTAGTCCACTTAAGAGTAGGGGAGCCCAAGTTTGGGGGCCCAAGTTCTGTGCTCCTGGGGTCCACTAATTCATTCAATCATATTATTGAGCACTTACTGTGTGCAGAGCACTGTACTAAGCACTTGGAAAGTGCAATTCAGCAACAGAGACAATCCCTACCCAACAACGGGCTCATAGTCCAGAAGGGCAGGGATGTGGACAGCGTGGTGGAGGTCATGGGATCTAATTTCGACTCTGTCACTTGTATGCTCTGTGATCTTGGGCAAGTCATTTCACTTCCCTGTGCCTCAGTTACCTCGTCTGTAAAGTAGGGATTGAGACTTTGAGCCCCACGTGGGACAGGGACTATGTCCAACCCTAGTTTCTTGTGTCCATCTAAATGCTTAGTACAGTGCATGGCACATAGTAAGCACTTAAATACTATTATTATTATTGTACACTCCCAAATGCTTAGCACAGAGCTTCTCACACAGTAAGCTCTCAATAAGTACGATTGACTGAGTGACCCAGGAGGGGAAATCAAGATTGATTCTTCCTTTAGACCTCACTTCAAGGGGGAGAGCAACAGTCCTTCCAACTCTTCAGAGATTTTGGAGTCTGGGATAATGCTCCAGTCCTCTGACAGCTCTTAGCATTTTCCTACCCCTCCTGAATGGGACATCTTCCAGAAGATGTTCAGAGAAATAGTTCTAGGAACATGTTTCCCCCACTTTGACTTTCCCAGAAGGGAAAACAGCACCACATCTTCTGGGAGACTCAGAAAAGAGATGAGAAAAATGTAGGTGGACCCACAGCTGGTCACAAAGGAATTCAGGATGTCATTACAGATGGCTGTATTGATGGCCCAAAGCATTGATATTGGGCCACTGCTTTCCAACATGCCCCTTTGACATTCAAACAATGAAGTAAAACATCAATTATTGTCAGATTCTTGCGTATCACTGAACCAGACCCCTGCTAACTTTGTCAGTCAATTTTATAATAATAATAATAATTATGGTACTTGTTAAGCACTTACTATGGGCCGAGCACTTTTCTAAGTGCTGGGGTAGATCCAAGTTAGGTTGGACAAATTCTCTGTTCCACATGGGGCTCACACTCTTAATCCTTATTTCACAGATGAGGTAACTGAGGCCCAGAGTAGTTAAGTGAATTGCCCAAGGTCTCACAGCAGACATGTCGGGGAGCCAGGATTAGAACCTAAGTCCTTCTGACTCACAGGCCCGTGCTCTAACCACAAAGCCACACTGCATCTCAACAATTCTTCCCCAATATTTTACTCTCCCTTTTGTGATGCAAATGATATGGGTTGGAACTTTTAATATGGAAGGGTAATTTTTGTATAATATGTTCCTTTCTCTGTGTGTTCCAAGTAGTTTTGAACTTTCAGCATTTGTGTTTTAGTCAGTCTAAGCCGTAGGTTTCTAGTTGTTGCTTAGCAAAAGTGAACCCTAGAAAAATGCCATTTCTTCCCTACTGCCTCAGCCCCAGGATTGGTGAAAATATTTGCAACTATTTATGGTAGGATTTGGTAGGTTTTCTAAGGTAGAGGTTAAGGAGAAAAGGTCAGAATAATCCAGAATTCTCTCTCTCTCCCCACCTCTTCCCTCTCTCTGTGTGCAAAAAAAGTGATATTTGAAAAGTAATTAATTGTAAACAGAATTGTGTACAAAAATAACTGATTAATTGAATGATGATTCTTTTTACCAATTCGCCAAACAGTGCCATTACTGTGTTGATCAATGACCTATCTAGCCTAGTGTCCTGTCCCACTGTAACAACTAGATACCTAGTTAACTGCTTAATTAATATCCCGCTGATATCCCTTACTTTGCTGTGAACATCCCTAACTTTCTACCTAGTAACATATTTTTGATATCACATTTGTAGATCTGTTCACATTTTCTTGAATTTACTGATATTTTTGACTTTTACAACTCCCTGTGGGTAACACATTCCATACGTTTACCACCCAATTCCTGTTTTAACTAGGATTTGCAGGTTTCTTGGTTCTCTTTAATAATGACAATAAAGATAAGGATGGTATTTAAGCACTTAATGTCAAGCACCGTTCTAAGTGGTGGGGTAGATACAAAGTAATCAGGTTGGACACAGTCCCTGTCCCACATGGGGCTCACAGTCTTAACCTCCATTTTACAGATGATGGAACTGAGGCACATCGAAATGAAGTGATTTGCCAAGGTCACATAGCGGACGCATGGCAGAGCTGGGATTAGAACCCAGATCCTTTTGACTCCCAGGCCTGTGCTCTACCCACTAGGCCGTGCTGTTTATTTAAGCAATTGGAACAGATAAAATAATAAAAATAACCTCAGCTCCTCAACAATTGCATGCATAACCACAATTTATTTATATCAATGTCTGCCTACCTCTCTAGACTGTAAGCTCATTTTGGTCAGGGAATGTGTCTACCAACTCTGTCATATTGTTCTCTCAAATGCTAAGTACAGTACTCTGCACACAGTTAGCAATACATATGATTGATTTTTATATTGTAGTGTTAGTTTGGATCCATGAAATCCACAGACAATCCAATATTCTCATTTTAGTCAGTGGTTGGGATTTTTTCCAATGTCAAACATTTTACCATAAAAGCAGACTGATAGGTTGATGCAGACTGATTTGAGTTTCTTCTTCTTCTGAACTTTAAGTGGAGACGTGACTGAGTAGTAAAGGGACTTAGCAGGCAGTTCACAAACTTAAACAGTGATGTGCTGAGTAATGGAGAGAATATGTATTTAGGAGCTGCTTGTCTTTGAATATACAAAAAGCTCCTGAAATAGGGATCAATAAAATCAGAGCACTTAGGGTTTTTACTGAGCAATTCCTTCAAAGAAATGCAATCAACATAGAGCTATTTGAGAAAGGAAGGAGCTGGAGGAAAAAAACTTTAATTTCCAAGCAGGAATTACCTTGCTGTGCTGGGTAGGGTTTCTCATCTTAAAAATCCATCAGCACCACTGAAATATTCTTTGGGACTTTAAAGAGTTTAGCGTTCAGCTTTCGCTGTAGAGGAAATTCATAGATTTTTAATAGACACCTCTTATTCCTTATAAAAATTTCCTGTTGTCATGTCAAATGTTATCTCTATGGCTTGATATTCCAGGTGTTATTCCAGGTGTTTTGATGCCAACAAAAGATGACTCACCTGAGATTCCAGTCCTGTTACATGTCTTGGATGAGAGCAAAAATCAATGACAAATGGATTTGTTTGGCCCCAAGCAGTGCCAATTAGATATCCTTATCATATGGACAGAAAAATACTTTACTACCTGAGAGTCCCTTAAAGCTAATGCTGAGTGGTAGCAGCGGAAAAGAGAGAGTTTGAGCAGGATCTGGGGGTGTGTGAGCAGACTGTGTAAGCTGGTTGTGGGCAGAGAATGTAACTGTTATATTGTTATGTTGTACACTTCCATGTGTTTAGTACAGTATTCTACCCACAGAAAGCACTCAATAAATATGATTGACTGACTGTCCACTCCCTTCTTTGGCCCAGACCCACGTGATTTGGAAGGGACAGACGGCACCTCTGCCAAAACCAGTGGAACAGCAGCACACTTGTGGCCTGCTGTGGCAGTGGTGATACGATAAATAATAATGCATCTATCACGTACCTGTTCACCACAAATCCCTTAACAAGTTTAGAAGTGATGGTTTGATCACCCATGGCCTAATAACGATGATGATAATAACAGTGTTTGAGGTATTTTTAGTGCTTATCATGTGTCACAACTGTACTCAGATTACAAGGTAATCAGGTTGGATACAGTCCCTGTCCCACATGGGGTTTTCAGCCAATAGGAGGGAGAACAGGTATTGAATCTCCATTTTATAGAGGAGGAAACTGAGACACAGAGAAGGTCACAGAGCAGGTGAGTGGCAGGACTTGGAGTAGCGCCTGGGTCCTCGGACTTCCAGGCCCCTGCTCTTTCCGCAAGACCATGGTGCTTCTCATTATTATTATTGGTCAAGGGTTGGTTATCTTTCTGTATGTAGAGATGTGTGCATTTGGAGAGGGGGTGTGGGGAGTGTGTGTGTGTGCGCTTACGCATGCGAGGGGGTGGGGTGGAGTGCTTCGTCTTAGAATAAAGTATTCTTTAGAAATTTTTGACATGAATTAAAAACTATTGTTTGAGGAATTAAAAAGAGTTAAAAGGAAATATCTTTCCCTTAACCATTTAAAAATATCTATTTGAGCCTTATGTAGCTTTTTTGCTTTGAGAATTTTGGAAACTCTTTCAAAAACATAGCAGTCTAGCAAGTTTTAGTTCTCTTCCCTGACTTTTGTCTTCTTGGATTCTTGAATAGTGAACTAAAATGTGTGTCCATGATTTTCAATATGCTAAGTTTCATAACTATTCAGGCCTCCAACTCTTGACATCTTTTTTCTAGTAACAGGGAAACAATTTCTTAAGCATTCCTCCCTATTCATTGTTCTATTGGTTTTTGTTAAGTGCTGGGGTAGATAGAGGATTAGGCTGGACACGATCCCAGTCCCACATGGGGCTCGCAGTCTTAATCCCTATTTTACAGATGAGATAACCAAAGCACAGATAAGTGTGACTTGCCCAAGGTCATACAGCAGACAAATGGCAGAGGTGGAATTAGAACTCAGCTCCTCTAACTCTCTTTGTACTAGGCCATACTGCTTTCCATTGTTTGTAGGGGGCACTCCAACGTCACCCTGTCCTACCTTACCTCTCTGATTTCCTACTACAACCCAGTCCACACACTTTGTTCCTGAAAAGTTAACTTACTCACTCCAGCTCGATACCGTCTACTGTCTTACTAAAATTTTATCCTCTCACATATTTTTCCCTACTACTCCCTCTCCTGCATCTTCTACGTACTTGTATCTGTACCCTTTAAGCACTTGATATTCATCCCATCCTCAGCCCCAGAGCGCTTTTGTACATATCCATTATTTATTTATTTTAATGTCTGTCTCTCCCTCTAGATTATAAACTCTTTGTAGGCAGGGAATGTGTCTGCCAACACTGTTGTTTTGTACCCTTCCAAGCGCTCAGTACAGTGCACTGCACCACCATAAGCACTCAGTAAATACCACTGAATGGTTGATTGGCACTAAACTGACCAGGCTATTCTGTGGATTATCCATGCTGTTGGAGGGGAGGCATAGAAAATGGCAAAAAATAATTCAAAATAGGGAAGATAAGCAATGGGATGGGGTGAGGGAGAGAGGAGGGGGTGAGAATAGCCCCGTGACTTTGTGCAGTGAGAAGATATAGCTGGATTAGTGTATTCTGGTAAGAGCCATTCATGTGGTCAGTCTATGCTGCTGTTAAGAAGAAGGTAGAAAAGAAGAAACTTCTCTCTCTAAACTCTATGGTTACTGTGGGCAGGGAACATGTCTGTTTATTGTTATACTGTACTCTCCCAAGTGCTTAGTACAATGCTCTGCAAACGGTAAGCACTCAATAAATCAGAATGAATGAATGAGAGCGAGCTCAAGAGTCTACAGTGAATTAATAATCCATTGGTGGATAATCAAGCTGATGGTTTATCCTCCTAATTAAATTTACTTTGACCTAGAAGAAATACAGTGAAAATATTTCCCATTTTTCTGGAAGGTTGTTTTAATCAAAGGAAAAGCAGAAAGATGGGAGTAGTGATGTAATGTTTTGCCTGGGTTTGAACTGTATTTTGTGAAGGTTTCATTAATTCCAGAAGCCCATTTCTTCGGATGAAGAGATGTGAAAGATCAGCCAGATATACAGCAAGCCAGTGGAATAGCCGACATCAGTGCTTTGGTCCCTGACTTTCCAACTGGAATTTAACCCACTGAGTTTTGAGAACTCCCTCTATTACCCTTTGACTTGCCTAAGTCCTGTGTTCTTTGTAAGACCACCAAGGCAGTTGAAAGATAGAATAACCAGTAATTACTAGAGAGTTGAAAAATGTCAGGACAGATCCACATAATTTCACTTTTATACTTCGAGATTAAAAAAGGGAAGCTGTGGTCTAGGAAATGAGGTTTTTGTATGTAAAAGTCAATTAATTCCCAGAGTGGAGACCAGCATTTTAAATGGATAATGATCCATAGCCTTTGGTAAGGAAGAGTTTCAGTTCGGGCTTGGAAAATGAGGGTCAGTTAGATTCCCTCAAGTGAAACTAAATGTTGGCCTGGAATCCCAGGAACTCATGGAACTTCCAAGTGAATGTGGCCTGAGTTAAACTGACTTTTAATCATTAAGTGGATAGATTTAGAGTTGGTTAAAGCATCCACATTGAGTTTTGAAGCCGTACTATGACTTTTGAAAAGCCCTGTTAACTGAGCTTGGAAGAGAAGAGAGTGAGGTGTTTCACAAACAACCGTGTAACTAAAACAAAGTATTTCTGATTCCTTTTTATTTTTATAGTATATGTGCCAGGCACTGAAGTAAGCACTTAGTATTACATCAAGGCCAATGCTTAAATTTCTCATTATTCTTCTGATGGATAAATAGAACAGTATTGATCTGTATGCTTTAGTTAGCTGAGTTTTTATTTTTTACTCGGTTTTAGAATTAAAAGGACTACACTGTATGAATTGGGGTCTTCGGTATGAGGACGTGTGTGGGAAATATGTTCAATTATTAACCAGGTGGTGAGCTGGTATGGTACCCCCCAGGTTGTGTTCAAAATGCTAATCTATTACAGTAGAATGGTAACGATTATGTCTGACTTTATGAGCTCTTGTGTGTGCATGCATGTGGAAAAGATGAATTTCTCTAACTTGCAACTTCACAAACATTCCAAAAATGAATCCTTGATTCCAAAGTAAGTAGTATAATAGGTCAATTAGGTGGTGCATTGAAGCATTTCATGATGGCGGGAAAAAAATCTATCTTCTAGTAATGGAAATTCTTGGTGGACCATAAATTGAATTTTTCAGTAAGTGCTCGTGCCATGAATCTTAGTAAAAATGTTTGTATGGGATATGTATAAAATGTTAGTTTTTAGACCTATTGATATTATTGTTAGAAACTGTCCAAATTTGGACTTTATGAGTAAAAGGGTGGTCTGATGGACCGAACAGGAATTTGTTTCTCTAGTCCTCTCCTCTTCCTATTTTCATGAGACCTGGAAAAAGTTAATTAATCTCTCTGAGGATCTGTTTCCCAGAAGCAACGTGGCCTAGTGATAAAAGGATGAGAGTCAAAGGACCTGGGTTTTGGAGAAGCAGTGTGGCTTAGTGGGAAGAGCATGGGCTTGGGAGTCAAAGGACATGGTTTCAAATCCCAGGTCCGCCAATTGTCTGCTGTGTGACCTTGGGCAAACCACTTAACTTCTCAGTACCTCAGTTACCTCATCTGTAAAATGGGGATTAGGACTATGAGCCTCACATGGGACAATCTGACTACCTTGTTTCTACCCTGGCTCTTAGAACAGTGCTTGGCACATAGTAAGTGCTTAACAAATACCATAATAATAATTACTATTATTAATAATCCCAGCTCTGCCACTTCACTACTGTGTACCTCAGGCAAGCCACTTAACTCCTCTGGGCCTCAGTTCCCTCTTCTGCAAAATGGGAATTCAGTATTTGTTCTTCCTCTAACTTAATAAGAATCTGAGCCCCATGTGGTACCTGATTATCTTTTATCTACCTCAGTGCTTAGTAAAGTGCTTGGCACAAAGTAAACCCTTATCAAATACTACAGTTATTATCATTACTTTCTCCATGTGTAAGAGGAGAATGTTTCTTTCACTTTATATTGTGATGATTTATGAACAATACTATGGGCTGCTCTAAGGTATTAATAATGTTGGTATTTGTTAAGCGCTTACTATGTGCAGAGCACTGTTCTAAGCGCTGGGGTAGATAGAGGGTAATCAGGTTGTCCCACGTGGGGTTCACAGTTAATCCTCATTTTACAGATGAGGTAACTGAGGCACAGAGAAGTGAAGTGACTTGCCCACAGTCACACAGCTGACAAGTGGCAGAGCCAGGATTCGAACCCATTACCTCTGACTCCCAAGCCCAGGCTCTTTCCACTGAACCATGCTGCTTCTGAGATGGAGATGCAGCATGGCCTAGGGGAAAAAGCACAGACCTGGGAGTTGAAGACCTGGGTTGTACTTTCTGTGCAAACTTGGACAAATCACTTCACTTCTCTGTGCTTCAGTTTCCTCATCTGTAAAAAGGACATTAAATTGATCTTCTCCCTCCTTTTTAGGATGTAAACTCTCTGTGGGACAGGGATGGTGTCTGACCTGATTAAGTGGTGTCTACCACAGTGCTTAGTGCAGTGCTTGAGACAAAATAAGCACTTAACAAATGCTGCAATTTTTATCATTGGTATAGTCTTCCTGATGTTCAAATTTTGATCCACTTTTCCAAGTGTTTTTATTTGAGCACTGAAATGTGAAAATCACTGGTCTTGCCGGTTATATTCTGGGACGCGTGAGACTTTGATTACTGAAACAATTAGGAGTCTGAAAAACTTCTTTCACTGTTTCTTGGCAACAGCAAACATAAACTTTACTGGGACTGCATTTTTCAAGTAGACTTTGGTGATGTCCCTAGGTTGTTAAAATTTCGTGAAATAGATTATCAGAAGCTATTCTAATATTCACTATTGTGAGAAATGAGTTATATTTCTATGCACCAAAAACAATGCCTGATGATCTAAATGCTAGTTTCTTTTTTTCCTCAGTGCCTCATTTGAAGTTTTGAGAAATTGCCCCAAGGATTCCAAGACCTGTCGTAGATTATCTTCTGGTTATTTTTTGGTTAGTGGGTATGAGAGTGGTAGGGAAGTGGGGTGGGTATGGGAGGGCAGCCCAGGGAGAAGTTTGCTTTCTGAAGCCTCATTCTTTTTTTTTTCATGTTTGTTTTTTTTTTTCTCTTTGCGGAATCGTTGGTCAGAGGAGCAACTTTAACTTTAGGGGGAAAAGAATGGAAAAGTAAGTCATCATTCAACACAAAAAGCATAAATCTGTGCTCCCTCCACTGAGTTTGCTGCTGTCCAGGGATGGTGATTTTTGGTATAATAATAATAATGATAGTATTTGTTAAACACTGGGTGAATACAAGCAAATTGGGTTGGACACAGTCCCTGTCCCACATAGGGCTCAAATTCTCAATCCCCATTTTACAGATGAGGTTTCTGAGGCACAGTGAAGTGACTTGCCCAAGGTCACACGGCAGAGCTGGTATTAGTACTTATAACCTTCTGACTCCCAGGCCTGTGCTGTGCCCACAAGGCCACTGGGGGGTTATCTGTCAAAGGTCTGAGTGTGTTGTCCCCTGGTGCTATATACATATTTTTCTTTTGACTCTGGGTGGAAAAGAGTATAAGCTTTGGCTTAATCTGGAGGTCATTGTAGTGGCAGAGACAATAGTCCTAAAAAAGGTGTGAAACTGCTGGAAACCTGTTTTGGGATCAGGGATTTTCTTGTGATGTCAAAGAAATCACTTGAAGATGGTAGATTTTCTAAGAAACATTGGTTTCATTTATTCAGTCAATCTAGAGTGGGGAGGATACAGATATTAAAGAAATTACAGGTAGGGGAAACGAGACTATAAGGATATGTACATAAATACAGGTAAGGGCTGCTTACCTTGTGCAGAACAGTACACTAAACATGGGGAATAAAGAAATAGTTTTTTTATGTCTGTGTATAGCCTTTATACTGCAGCGATCACCCAGTTTTCCATTTAGCACCAGTATAAATCACTGGACAAAAGAGAGATTGGAAAACCAGAGACTGAGAGGAATCCATGCAGTTGATGTCGCAGTATCAGGGCTAACTAAGGTGTTGTTCCAAGACTGCCCAAGGTCTATACAGTTCTTACTTTTTGTGGTGGTGGGTGGGGTGGGTGGCGGTGGTGTTTTCTCTAGGCACCATTTTCCCCAGAACATAAAATTACCAGCCTTATCCCTACATTGCAGCGTGGTCTAGTGGATGGAGCACAGAGTTGGGAGTCATAAAGATCTGGATTCTAATCCCAGCTTTGCCAATTGTCTGCTGTGAGACCCTGGACAAGTCACTTTACTTCTCAGTGCCTCAGTTCCCTCATCTGTAAAATGGGGATTGAGACTGTGAGCCCACATGGGACAGGGACTGTGTCCAACCCAATTTGCTTGTATCCACCGCAGCACTTAGTACAGTGCCTGGAACATAGTAAGCACTTAACAAATGCCATTATTATTACTAGAGCACTAGGGGGTATAAACGTAAATGGCTAGGCGATACAGAAGGGAGGGAGAGTATGGTGGGGAAATTGTTAATAATAATGTTGGTATTTGTTAAGCGCTTACTATGTGCCAAGCACTGTTCTAAGCACTGGGGTGGATACAAGCAAACTGGGTTGGACACAGTCCCTGTCCCATGTAGGGCTCACAGTCTTCATCCCTATTTTACAGATGAGGTAACTGAGGCACAGAGTAGTTAAGTGAATTGCCCAAGGTCACACAGCTGACAGGTGGTGGGGGGATTAGAACCCATGACCTCTGACTCCCAAGCCCATGCTCTTTCCACTAAGCCACACTGCTTCTCTAATCCGGGAAGACTCCTCGGAGGAACTATTATTTTAGCAGGACTTTGAAAATGGGGAGAGTGGTGGCCTGTCCGATATGAAAAGGGTGGGAATTCCAGACAGGAGGGAGGGCCCGAGCAACACTTTGACAGCAAGAGAGAGGAAATGGAGGCACAGTTAGTAGTTTGGATATTGCAATCAATTTCCTGTTCATTTTAAATGAAATGTTTGCAAAACATATTGAATTTGCAAAGTGCCTGTCTTTCGCTATTATTTATTCTTCACAGTCCAAACTGGTAGGTCATTCTCCTTAGGGGTCTAGCCCTACAAGTAAGAAAAATAAGACTCCGACATGTTTTGCTCAGGGTCATAAGTCAATCTGTAGGGAAGCAAGAATTATAACAGCAATGACTCATGAGTTTTCATGATTATAATGGCTATAGCCTCAGCTTTCCAAAGAAAAAAATACAAACTATGTAACCTAGGTTGCATATCACTCTGGAAGTGTATATATGACTGGGATTATCAGAGAAAAATTAATTTTTGCCAGAAAGGATTCTTGAAAACACCCAGTTCTGCTAGAACATGCATTTTCATTACATAATTTGGATAGAAAATTCAGGGAACGTTCTTCCCGTTACATGAGTCTGCTCCAGTATAATATAGTCCGCAAGTTGATACAAGTAGATTCAGTTTAGGAGGAAAAAGTTGTGCGCACATGCATGGTGGCTGTGTGGTGTTGCTACACTCCCAGCCTCTGCCTCACCCCTACTGCACTGTACCATCCTTGTATTTCTTTGTGTTTTGGATACTTTAGTGTATTTAATATAGTAAAATAGCAACAAGTGACAAGGGTGAAAAGCGATATAATAGCAGTGGTCAGAACAATAATGTAGGAATTTAAGTGGAAAAATGAAGGTCATATGCTCACTAATTTCCATTAAATTGGTGATTGTCGTCTTATGCCGTCAAGTCGTTCCCAACTTAGGGTGACACAGTCGACACGTCTCCCCAAACGCTTCATCTCCATCTGCAGTTCTTCTGGTAGTGTATCCATAGAGTTTTCTTGGTAAAAATATGGAAGGGGTTTACCATCGTCTCCTTCCGCGCAGTAAACTTGAGTCTCTGCCCTTGACTCTTTTCCATGCTGCTGCTGCCCAGCACAGGGGAGTTTTGAGTTGTAGCAGATTGCCTGCCACTCACTAGTCACTGGCCAAGCTAGGAATGGAATGGGTATGCCTCTGCTTCACTCTCACTCTTGTAGTCAAGACTGGTAGAGTACTGGAAACTCTCAAGGTGCAACCCTGAGAAGGGAAATCAGTGATTACTACAGTAAATTTTTCCCATAAATGAGGTCCTTTAAGAGCCTAGCTACTACGTTATGTTATTAGTGGGCCATTTTCTGTAGTGTCTCTTTTAAAGCCAACCTATTCCGTTTCCACCTGAAGACATCCAGTGTTCAATCACAATGGCAATATTTGATCTTTCATTAAACTAGAAGAATGTAAATTTTTAGTTACCTGAAATCACTGAAAAGTTTCCATGTTTGGTTGTTCTGACGATCCCAGGGAACAGAGAGGGAGTGCTAAATTACAGTCCCTATGTCCAAGGAGGGAAATTAATCCAAGTAGAGACTTTTAAGGCATCCTTTGGATGTTAAACTTGGATGTTCGAAAGCATTCATTCATGGTGTTTTTGGTTCAAAAATACCAATCAATCAGTTGTATTTATTGAGCACTTACTGTGTGCAGAGCACTGTACTAAGCACTTGGGAGAGCACAGGATAACAGAGTTAGTAGACCCATTCCCTGTCTACAATAAGCTTACAGTCTAAAGAGGGAAACAGACATTAATATAAATTAAACAAATTACAGATATGTACATAAATGTTGTGGGGCTGAGGGAAGGGTGAATAAAAATACAAATCCAAGTGCAAGAGTGACACAGAAGGGAGCGGGAGAAGAGGAAATTAAGGTTTAGTTGGGAAAGGCCTCTTGGAGGAAACATCTCTCTCCTCAAGGAAACGTCTCTCTCCTCAAGGAGATCAGCTTCATAGGTGGGTGCGTTTTGAGCTTCCTCAAACACTGTAGTTCTCAGGACTAACCCCAAATTTTCTGGAATCCCCACCCTCTCCCCCAACTCACCATTAATGTTTTCCAGCATCCAACTGTTATGTCATTTGAGGAAGCAGCCTGGTGTAGTGGATAGAGCACAGGCCTGTGAGTCAGAAGGTCCTGGGTTCTAAGTCTGGCTCTGCCACTTGACTGCTATTGACCTTGAGAAAGTCACTTCACTTCTCTGGGCCTCAGTTACTTCATCTCTTAAATGGAGATTAAGATTGGGAGCCCCATGTGGGCTTGGGACTATGTCCAACCTGATTTGCTTGTATCCACCCCAGTGCTTAGTACAGTGCCTGGTACAGAGTAAGCGCTTAATAAATATCATTATTATTATTATTTTCATCAGAAGTTATCTTCAGTTGAAAGTACCTGTTCTCAAAATGCTTATGTACTTTATAGGTCAAGTAAATTTTTTGAGGAAATCCCTCAACCTCTAATGACCCGTATTCTTCTCAGACTTTGGATGCTCCATCTGTTGCTACCAACAAAAACCATTGTTTTGGTAAATGCACCAGGCCCATTTCACTTACTATTGCCTTTCCTCTTTCTAACAAATAATTTATCCAGCCCATAGCACAGTGCCTGACACATCTTCAGCAGTTAAACCATACCATAATTATTATACTTGGCCAGTGATTTAGGTACTTGAGTATTTAGCTGTTGGCACTTTTGTTTCCTTTGGTAACAACAGTCATAATTTCTGACGAAGAGCCGAAATTAGGATTTAATGATTGGAAATAAAAGATAGGTTTGGATTTTAGGAATTTACTCCCCAGATTTTTTAACGTATGTCTCCCCTTCTAGGCTGTAAATTCTTTGCAGGTAGGAAATGTTTCTACCAACTCCTTTGTTCTCTCCAAATCGCTTAGTACACTTCTCTGCACACAGTGAGTGTTCAATAAATACCCTTGATTGATTGATTGATTTAGAGGGATGTGGAAGCAGCCGATGCCTATAATCTCTTCTGTGCAGGGATTTCTGCATTCTAATTTACCATAGGAGGATTCCTCACACTCTTCCTTCAAACGTCCTGTGTCCTATGAAAGTCTGCTGTTAAGTGAGGAAGCTGTACGATGAGTGTTCTAAGGATTGGCAGTGTTCCCTTCTTTAACATTTGCCTCTGGTGGTACAAGCAAAAGTGTGGAAGGAGTTTGTTGTCTTCGGAAGGTCTCATCCCACCAACACTCACACACACAGATCTAGTTCACTGTGATGCCCCTTTAAGTGCATTCTGCATGATCTAGGACTTTAAATTTTCCAGCTGGTTATCTGTACACTCAGAGCAGTTTGGTGTTTCAAACTGAGAAATCCCCCTGGCAAGGAAGAAAAGAAAGGAGGAAAGATGACTCGCCAGCAAAAACAGCAAAGAAAAGCAGCTTGTGCGCACACGCCCACTTCAGCACACCACATCCACGCTAAAGAGCCAAGAGCTTTCTCAATCCTAGGGTTTAATCCAGAGTTCTTTAGGTAAACTCAATTCCCATTCTTCGTGCTGCCTGCTTGTTATCATCCTCTTCCCTTTTGTTGTATCTCTCCGCCACACTCTAGACCTGGAAAGAAACACGGGCTTGGGAGTCAGAGGATGTGAGTTCTAATCCCAGATCTGCCACTTGTCTGCTGTGTGACCTTGGGCAAGTCACTTAGCTTCTCAGTGCCTCAGTTACCCCATCTGTAAAATGGGGATTAAGACTGTGAGCCCCATATAGGACAACATGATTGTCTTGTATCTATCGCAGTGCTTAGAATAGTGCTTGGCACATAGTATGCGCTTAACAAATACCACAGTTATTATTATCGTTTCCCAAACTCTTTCTCGCTATCTCTTTCAGAGTCGAGGATTTGTCTCCAGCCCCTTCTCAGTGCATGCACAATCTGCAGGGTTTTTTGATGTTGTTGTAAGACCTCTGCACTTGGACCTGTGATCTTTGGGCACTTGATATTTGCCCCCAACCCCACAGCACTTATGTACATAGTTTTAAGTTATTTTTTACAAATTACATACTT
Source organism: Ornithorhynchus anatinus (assembly GCF_004115215.2). Classification (NCBI taxonomy): domain Eukaryota; kingdom Metazoa; phylum Chordata; class Mammalia; order Monotremata; family Ornithorhynchidae; genus Ornithorhynchus; species Ornithorhynchus anatinus. The sequence continues at coordinate 95,441,793 of NC_041730.1, forward strand.
ATATTAATGTCTGTTTCCCTGCCCCCTCTAGCCTGTAAGCTCATTATGGGCAGGGAATGTGTCTGCTAATTCTGTTGTATTTTATTCTCCCAAGGGCTTAGTACAGTTCTTTGCACAGAGTAAGTGCTCCGTAAATACCATTGATTACTGCTGCACCCCTCTAAAATTGTTGTGCTGGAGCTAGGCTGGTTGAGAACAGAGAACCACCTCCGTTCCACAGAGGTACTCCCCTGGGAAACTTGGCTTACTGAAGTGCTTCTCAGAGAAATCAATGATATTTCTTGAGTACTTATTATGTGCAGAGCACTGTACTAAATGGATGGGAGAGTATCATTTAAAGTGGCAGAGCCAGGATTAGAACCGAGGTCCTCTAACTCCCAGGCCCATGGACTTTCCACTAGGCCACACTGCTTTTAGGTTCTAACTCTGACTCTGATCCTTGTCTGCACAGGAAACTTGGCTAAGTCACTTAACTTCTGTGCCTCAATTTCCTCATCTGTAAAATGGGAATTCAGTACCTGTTGTCCCTCCAGTTGAAGTCTATGAACTCTGTGTTGGACAGAGTCTATGTCTGACCTGATTAATCCTGTATGTACCCCAGCACTTAGTTAAGTGCTTAACAATGTGGCTAGAGCATGGGCCTGGGAGTCAGAAGGACCTGGGTTCTAATTCTGGCTCTGCCACATGTCTGCTGTGTGACCTTGGGCAAGTCACTTCACTTCTCTGGGCCTCAGTTACCTGATCTGGAAAGTGGGGATTAAGATTGTGAGCCCTATGGGGGGACAGGGACTGTGTCCAACCCGATTACCTTGTATCTACCCAAGCACTTAGTAAAGTGCCAGACACATAGTAAGCACTTAACAATAGCACAGTTATTATTATTACATAATAAGCACTTAAGTGCCATTATTAATATTATTATACCAAACTTCCTGATTTTTTAGGGAGCACTTAGCATAACATGTTTTAGCTGCCTGCATCCACTGTTTTACATTTGTCAGTAACCTGCAATGCTTCAGGGAGGCTTACTAAAAAATCAAGTCAAACACGCCTCTGGCTTGCCTATACTTCCATCTTTTGTTTGCTTCACTAAGCTTCCCTACTTGTAGTCCAAGTCAAATAGTGTAGGTGAGCCAGTAGACTGGTGGATGTGTTTGGGAAAGTTAATTTGGAAACAAGGTTGGGAAAACAGCCGTGATTTTGGAAAAAGAAAAGATTATGTTGAAAGTGGAGAAAAATAAAATTAGTGTAGATATATTTTAAATTATAATCTATAGACTGTAACCACTAATTTAGTGTTTTTGTGTGACTCTGCCTCCACAGTTTCCTGGAAACATACCAGACTAAAGTTTCTTTGTTTTAATTGTACACAGAGTGTACTTTTTTGTGTTTTTCTTTGTTACAGTTGTTTGCACCGTAAGAAGTCCTTGTTTATATTATGCTGAACATCTTGAAGTCTAAAATACTCTAATTGAAATGGAATGTTAGGCATCTGTGGTGGAAAGTTGATTTATTAACCAGAGTTGCAAAGCGTTCATTCTATTGCTTTAGGAGGGTTCAAGGAAAGGTGCTGGACTTGTTTTTAGTATTCTCACAGGGAACATAACTACCTATTGTTAGCAATGGTGCTTTGTATTTCTAACCACTTCTCCTCTGAAGATCTCAGAGAGTACACAATAGCCATATTTTACTAAAGTATATTCAGCATCCATTAAAGAAATTGATGGCAGTTTAGAGAAATTGTTCTTGGTTAGGTTATTCTGACATCACACTCGCTTATGTAGCCTTTTCATTCTGCCATTTCTTTGCTTATCTGACTTCTCTTAAATTGGATACTGCGATTTAAAATCAATCAGTGGAATTTATTGAGCACTTACTATGTGCAGAACACTGTTCTAAGTGCTTGGGAGAGTAAAGTACAATGGAATTAGCAGACACGTTTCCTGCCAGTAACAAGTTTACAGTGTAGAGAGATTACAAATTGGTACTTGCACATACATTGAGAAGGCGAGAGAGAACCCGTCAATAGAAATCCCTAAACATGGTGCTCTTGAGAATAGTAGCTATGCAGGTCTTCTACCTTAGCTCTTTTCTAAAGGGAATACAGAAGAATGACTTTAACCTGTAGAGTGCTTCGTACCCTTTTCCACAAGCCATCCAGACCTTTATTAGCCTTGTTTTTACATTTGACTGCTATAGACAGTGCAAAGTAGAAGTGGAAAAAAAATGCATTGAAAAAAGAATAGTAGTAGTTAATACTAATCCTAATGCTCGTATTTAAGTGCTTACGATTTGCCAAGCATTGTACTAAGATGCGAGATAATCAGGTTGGACACAGTCCCCTGCTCACCTGGAACTCACAATCTCAGGAGTGGGGAGCATTGGCATTTAATCCACATTTTACAGGTGAGGAAACAGAGGCCCAGAGAAGTTAATTTGCCCAAGGTCACACAGCAAGCAAGTGGCAGAACTGGAATTAAAACCCAGATTCTCTGATTCCCGGGCCTGTGCTCTTTGCACAAGGCTACCTGCTGCTTCTCTAATTATTGTTTGTTTTGTTTTTTGGTATTTGTTAAGTGTTTACTATGTGCCAGGCATTGTATAAAACACTGGGGTAGATACAAAATAATCAAGTTGGACACAGTCCCTGCCCACATGGGGCTCACAGTCTAAATTGGAGGGAAGGGGATTTAATCTCCATTTTATAGATGAAGTAACTGAGGCAGTGAGAAGTTAAGTGATTTACCCAAGGGTACCCAGGCAAGTGACAGAGTTGGGATTAGAACTCAGATCCTCTAAATCCCAGGTCCGTGCTCTGTCATATAGGCCACACTGCTTCCCTGTCACCCCTGGTTCCACGCTGTTTATAACAAAAGAGAGATACACACAAATGCTAGAGAATAGTACTAGAGAAGGTAACTGGAAGCAGCCCAATGGCCTAGTGGAAAGAGCATGGATCTGGGAGTCAAGGGATCTAGGTTCTAATTCTGGCTCTGCCACTTACCTGGGGCAAGTCACCTAACTTCTCTATGCCTCAGTTCCCTCATCTGCAAAGTGGCGATTCAATGCCTGTGCCTTCCCTCCCTCCCCTCCTCCACTGAAAATGTGAAGCCCATATGAGACCTGATTATCCTATATCTATTGCAGTGCTTAGTACAGTACTTCACACATAGTAAGCATTTAACAAATATCTTTATTATTATTATTAATTAAACATCTTTCCAGGTTTATAAATTCCCCTTTCTCAGACTAGATGCAAGCCAGTACCCTAAAGACCGAAAAGCTCATCCCATCAATTTTGCCTCTGGGTTTCTAAATATGGTCTCTGCTGTAATGTTAAAATATTGACATAGATTCTTAAAAAAAAAAAAACTGGCTTGTTTTCAGATAGGATTTACTCTGGTGTGAGTGGTAAGTACCAGGCTGATCAGCTTCTCCATCCATTACTAGTTATAGAGCATTAGCAGCTTGAAAACACGATTTCCCACAGTAGTTATCCACCAGACCATTCCTACCGGAAATTGTTTTTCAGTCTACACAGGCTTATGGAAAGCTTGCACTCATTATAGCTATTTAGTTATAGCTATTTATAGCTTCCTTTCTTTTTTCACTCTTACCTAAGGCACGTCTAGCTGCTCCTCTCTAAATTCCTTTATTCCCCTAAAAGGCAACATCTCTTTCAAGGATTTACAAGCTAAAACAAAAGGACGTGCAGACGTGTGTACAAGCCGGTTGTTGACCAGAGTTAAAGACAGTGAACATAAGAAGACATGCAAAAGCTCTGCAGATGGAAACCAAGGCCAGTCCATAAATGAGCTTGAATTCATGTTGTATAAAGAGAGCAGGCATTTTTGGCAAGCACTCTGGGTGTCCTTGAAACCTGGAGAAGGCTTGGGCGGTGGGACATTTTTGCGGGCTGCTTATCGCAGACAGCATGTAACGGGCCATTCATGGATGGTTTTTACTTGCTGTCATAGTCATTCCTGGCAAAATCATCCTGACACTGTCACCTGTCGCTTTCGGTAAATCGCTACAGAACCTTCTTATGTTCCCTTCTTTCCTTCCCCTCCCCTGCAACCACACAGCCTGCTCTCCTTTCTTTAAACTTCTGTCTCCACAGTACAACCTCAGTACATTTGCTACTCCTCACTATTCATTCATTCATTCATTCATTCAATAGTATTTATTGAGTGCTTACTTTATGCAGAGCATTGTACTAAGCTCTTGGAATGTACAATTCGGCAACAGATAGAGAGAATCCCTGCCCAGTGACAGGCTCACAGTCTAAATGGGGGAGACAGACAGCAAAGCAAAACAGAACAAAACAAAACAAGACAACATCATCAAGCTAAATAGAATCAAGGAGATATACACCTCATTAACAAAATAAAAAGGATAATAAATAGTATATACTAATGAGCACAGTGCTGAGAGACAAGCAGCTCTCTCCCTCCTACCCATCAATCACCTCCCACTCCAACCCAGCCCACCCATTTCATTCCTCTAACTCCAACCTACTTAGTGTGCCTCAATCACGATTCTCTTGCCGTCGACCCCTGGCTCACGCCCACCCTGATGCCTGGGATTTCCTCCCCCATGTATCTGAGTCCTACTAAAATCTTTAGGAAGTCTTTCTGATTAGCCTCTCGTTTAACTACCCTACTCTCCCTCCCTTCTGTGTTGCCTATGCATTTGCATTCATACCTTTTAGCATTTTGTTATCCAGTCCACCCTCTGGAGCACTTATGTACATATCCTGTTGTTCTCCTACCTGTGATTTATTTTAGTGTCTTTCTCCCCACCTATGGGCAGGTATCATGTCTACCAACTCTGTTGTACTCTCCCAAGTGCTTAGAAGCAGCTTGGTGTAATGGATAGAGCACAGGCCTGGGAGTGAGAAGGACCTGGGTTCTAATTTCAGCTCCACTACTTGCCTGCTGTGTGACTTTGGTCATCACTTCACCACTCTGTGCTTCAGTTCCCTCATCTGTAAAATGAAGATTAAAACTGTGAGCCCTGTGTGGGACGAAGACCGTGTCTAACCTGATTATCTTGTAACTATCCCAGCTCTTAGAACAGTGCCTGACTTATAGTAAACCACTATAATTATTATTAGTAGTAGTAGTACAGTGCTCTACACCCAATAAGTGCTCAATAAATATGTTTGATTGACCCATTTGTGCTCCAAATTAAATCCTCCTTGTTCCTCTTACCAGCTTTTGGGTACAGCCCAGTTATTGCTCCTGGGTTTTGCTTATAAAATCATTTAGGAGAAGCTATTGCAAGGTTCTTAGGATTCTATATCTACCTTGGATGATGTTGACCAGGGGATGGTCAATTTGGTTAGCCCTAATTCAGTGGTGAACAGCACACTAGCTCTGACTTCAGTCCAGAGGAAACCCAAATTTTTCTCTGGTTTTTGCACACAAATTAGGGAGACAGAAATATTGACAAACACTGGAGTTAGAAGAAATAAAATGAAATGATCAATTGAATATGCTTATGCTGAGGCTGGATATAAAGAAATACATCAAGTGCAAGAGGGTGCTGAAGGTATGATAAGATTTGGGGTTTGCTAAATAGTAGGGGAAGGCTTGTTCTAGGAGTAGGGACTTTAGGAGATGGGGAGAGTTAAGATCTCATGGATTTGGGAGGGAAGGGAATTCCTGGCCCTGAGGACAAAGTGAGTGAAGAAACAGGGATTGGGTAGATACAAGACGTTTTTCTCCTGTCATGCACTGTATGTGATTTGTTTTAAACGAGAAAGCTAATAATAATAATGTTAATAATTGTGATATTTGTTAAGTGCTTAATGTGTGCTAGGCACTGTGTTAAGCGCTAGGGTGGATACAAGCAAATCCGCTTGGACATAGTCCCTGTCCCCAATGGGGCTCACAGTTTCAATCCCCATTTTATAGATGAGGTAACTGAGGCCCAGAGAAGTGTAGTGACTTGCCCAGGGTCACAGAGCAGACAAATGGTGGAGTCGGGATTAGAACCCATGACCTTCTGAGTCCCAGGCCAGTGCTCTATCCACTACGCCATGCTGCTTCCTGTAATCATGTACTTGTAGTTAAAGAAGTTGAAGTTTGAAATCAGTCAGTCATATTTATTGAGTGCTTACTATGTGCAGAGCACTGTACTAAGCACTAAGGAGAGTACAGTACAACATAATTAGCAGACACATTCCCTGCCCATAATGAGTTTATAGCCTAGAGTGGGAGACAGACATTAATATGAATCCTTCAGTCATATTTATTTATAATTTACTGTGTGCAAAGCACTGTACTGTGCACTTAGGAGAGTACAATACAAAAACAGACACATTCCCTGCCCACAATGACCTAAGTAATTTATAATATTAAATTATCCCTTAAATTAAATTAATTTAAATCCTTAATTAAATCAAATCCTGCCCAGATTATCTTTCTGCAGAACCGCTCTGGGCACCCCTCCTCAAAAATCTCCAGTGGTTGGCTGTCAACCTTCGCATGAAGCAAAAACTCCTCACTATTGGCTTCAAAGCTCTCCATCACCTTGTCCCCTCCTACCTCACCTCCCTTCTCTCCTTCTACAGCCCAGCCCCCAAACTCACTCCTCTGCTGCTAACCTTCTCAGTGTGCCTCATTCTCGCCTATCCTGCCGTTGACCCTGGCCCACGTCCTACCGCTGACCTGGAATACCCTCCCTCCTCACATCTGCCAAACTAACTCTCTTCCCCTCTTCAAAGCCCTACTGAGAGTTCACCTCCTCCAGGAGGCCTTCCCAGACAGAGCTTTCCCTTTTCCCCAGCCCCTCTTCCCCTCCTCATTACCCCTACTCCCTTCCTCTGCTCTACCCCTTACCCTCCCCACAGTACTTGTGTATATTTGTACATATTTATTATTCTATTTATTTTATTAATGATGTGTACATATCTGTGATTCTATTTATCTATTTTGATGATAGTGATGCCTATTTGTTTTGTTTTGTTGTCTGTCTCCTCCTTCTAGACTGTGAGCCCGTTGTTGGGTAGGTATTGTTTCTGTCTCTTGCAAAATTGTACTTCCCAAGCTCTTAGTACAGTGCTTTGCACACAGTAAGCACTCAGTGAATACGATTGAATGAATAATATATTCTTTAAAGATATGTATATATCTGTCTAAATATTTCTTATGAATTCACAGATAAAACTGAAAAGGCACTGTGTGTAGGTATAACTTTCCCGCCTCCCCCCCCACCAAAATCTAAGTGTTCACAAGCATTCTTATTTCTTAGATTTTAAACAAGTAGTTTTTAGTAATACTTTTGTGCTGTTGTGGTCCAAAGCCTGTTATTCCTGTAACTTAGAGAAACAACTCAAACAAATAAAGGTTACCCACATTGATCTCCTGCTTTGGGAAATTTAAAATTCTTCTCTGAGTGCAGAAGTATAATGTTCCTTGGCTTACATTTCCCACACAGGAAGTAGTCCAAAAATTAGTTCCTGATTTTTTTAACATTTGTTTTTCCAGATTTTGGCTGAAATCAAGCATTCTTTTAGTTTTCAATTTTCCAGTTTTGACATTTTATATCTCAAAAGCTTACACTACACATTCAAATGTTTTCCTTTTACTCAAGTTTAAGTAGGATCATTGGTGCAGCAACATATTAATAGGAATTATTACATTTAAAAAACAAATAAAAATTAGTTTCAAACTTCTTCCATAATATGCAGGCCAGAAGGCAAATACACCTAAGAATTTGTTGCTAAACTTGATCAGCTTCAATCGACTGTAAATTCTAACTTCATATCAGCTCTCAAAATGAGAGTAGTTAAAAGTTCTAAGCAATAACCTTCCTTGTATTAGCGGAGATAGCCTTTTTTTCCATCAAAATGATAAAGTTTAAATAAACATACATATTGGACTCCACTGCTTATTATTTTGGCTTGTGATGCTTAATTTCACTTTCAGGGAAGGAATTAACCCATATTCCAAACTAATAAGCAATTTTCACTTTTTCAAAACAATGTTTAATGTGGGGGTTGGGGAAAGCATCCGGAGGGGTGTAGACTCTCTTATAGATTTCCCTTCTAAATTTGAAAGCGCTAATTTTAAAAAGTGAGAAATTCACAAACCAACTTTTACTCATTAACTCATTTTAGATTTGATGTGACCAAGCTGTCTGCCCATTCAGATGTGAAATTTTCCTCTCATCTTTATTCCACTTCCTCAAAGCTGGGAGAGACTAGCAGGATGCAATCAGTTTTTCTATAACACAGGTTTTAACTACACATTTTGAATTGAACGCTCTTAGGGAATGAGGTATCAATCTGCAAACATACTGGTTTTCTATTTGGATAGAAAGTGGTGTTAAGGAATGGTTGTGTATACATGCATAAACTCGTGGACACCCACAATCACAGATTGAGTTGTCATCATTCTCCCTGTTTTTTCTAATCCGATCTCTTCCCTTCATTTCCCCTACTCTCTCTCCTTTCTGTGTCATCATTACATTTGGATTAGTACCCTTTAAGCACTGGATTATCAGCCCACCCTTAGCCCTCACGTATATAGTTGTGATTTATTACAATGTCTTTCTCCCTTTCTAAACTCTAAACTCTTTATGGGCTGGAAACACGTCTACTAACTCAATTATACTCTACTTTCCCAGGTACTTAATACAGTTCTCTGCACACAGTAAGAGTTTAATAAATTCTAATGATTGATTGATTGGATTATGCATTGCTTAGTCACTTGTTCCCTTGTGGTTAAACCCTCATTCCCCCTTGTCCCACTCCCTTCTGTATCACCCTTGCACTTAGATTTGCCATCTTTATTCCCCTGTCCCTCAGCCCCACAGCATTTATGTGCATAAATGTAATTTATTTATATTAATGCTAGTCTCCCCCTCTAGACTGTAAACTCACTGTGGGCAGGGAATATGTCTACCAACTCTATTGTATTGTACTCTCCCAAGTGCTTGGAACAGTATTCTGCATAGAGTAAGTACTCAGTAAATGCAATTGATTGATTATGGCCCAGTTCCCAGCCTTTTGTTGATGTCCCTTGATTTTGTGCTAGCTGGATCTTTTACCATCGTCTGTTTTGAAAAATAATATTCAAAACAGCTCCCCTACAGATTCTACAGATGAAATTAAGAGTGAATCATCTGTTTCCAAATATATTTTCAAGGGGAAATCCTAGTGGACAGCAGTTTCAAGACTGATGTTTCTCCTAAGAGGAAGTTGAGAAACTCAAATATAGCAAACTACCAAGACCAGATGTTATTTATCCAAATATTTTGGCTAAAGATTCTTTAATTTCTGCATGTGTACTAGGCCCAGTCCTAATACTACTTAGATTCTTTGAAATATTTACCTGATTGGGAAGATAACATTGTTTTCTCCATGTGTGATGTTCAGGCAATAAGATGGAACAGTCAGGGTCGGATCACCAAAGCAATCATCCAGAGCATTTGTTTAAAGGACTTTTCCATCACAGGCTGAAAATCCTCTTAATCTGGCTGACATTCCTGTTATGGTGAAACTTTTTTTCCCTGACTTTAACACCAGGTTCCTTTATCCCCAGCCAAAGTTTCTGCGTTTATGGCGTGTACAAAGCTGTGATTTATTTTAATGTCTGTCTCCCTCTCTAGGCTGTCAGCTCCTTGAGGGACGAGATCATTCTTACCAACTCTGTTATATAGTGAAAAACAGTACAGTGCTCTGCACGCAGTAAAAAATAAATACAATTGATTAATTTAGAAAATATTAAAATGTTAAGCAGCCATGGTTTTATACTGGAAGCTGGCCTGAGAAAAGATAGTCTATAGTAAGTGACGCCAGTTTCATAGAGTGAAATGGGTGATTGGGAGGGGGAGGGGCCAGAGGGAAGATTTTAGGTTTGCAACAAAATTCTTCCCAAACTGGTGCCCCTACAAATGTAATTTTACTTACCTTTTCTGCTGTGGCCTTAATAAGTGCTTAGGTGGGAATTGATGTTGTGGTAAGGTTGGCTGCTCAGTTAGATTCTGTGAATGGCGAACAGCAACCCCAATATAGTTGTGGCTGTGGCCCTTCCCAGTTGTGGTCAGAGTGCTCATCACCTTGTCTCCTTAAAGGTGGAGCTGATTTACAGGGTTCTAGTTATTTTGGTGTCAGTGGCCCTTTTTAATAACGTTTCATATTTTTAACCATCTTCTCCTCTCACTTCTGCCACGAAGAACTAGTGGCTTTGTTTTTAGGGCGTAAGAAAACGAAATTATGCTAGCAGCTACTTGCCATCTTTTGTTCTATTTTTTTGGGTGGTAAGGTTTTTTTTTTTTTAAATCATTTGTGGTGTTTCTTTAAGATGGTGTCTGGTCAGGGATGTAGACATTTAGCATGAATATTGAGCTTTGGGGTGTTTTTTCATTAGCATATTAGAGTGAGCTAGACATGTGGAGGCAACTGTGTGGCTACTGGCCATAAAGCTTAGTCTGGGAGCCCTTGGTGGGACAGGACCATGACCAGTCTGCTTATATTGTATCTTCCCCAATGCTTAGCATGCAGTCAGGTGAGGCTGAAGTTGCTTACAGTCCACTAGTCTGTAAGCATCTGGAGGGCAGCCTGATGTCTACCAACTCTGTCAGTCAATCAGTGGTGTTTATTGAGTGCTGATTGGGTGCAGAGCACTGTACTAAGCACTTGGGAAAGTTCAATGCAATAGAGACAGTCTCCTGTCGCTCCCCACTCCAGTCCATACTTCATACTGCTGTCCAGATCATTTTTCTACAGAACTGTTCAGGACATGTCATCCTGCTCCTCAAAAAACTCCAATGGTTGCCTATCCTCCTCCAGATCAAACGACAGCTTCCTACCTTTGGCTTTAAAGCACTCAATCACCTTGTCCCTTCCTACCTCACCTCATTACTTTCCTATTACATCCCAGCCCATACACTTTACTCATCTAATGCTAACCTTCTCACTGTGCCTCAATCTCATCTATCTTGCCACCGACCCCTGGCCCATGTCCTGCCTCTGGCCTGAAAAGCCCTCCCTCCTCAAATCTGAGAGTTACTCTCCCCTCCTTCAAAACCTTATTGAAGGCACATCTCCTCCAAGAGGCTTTCCCTAAGTTCCATTTTTCCTCATCTCCCACGCCCTTCTACATAGCCTTGACTCGCTCCCTTTGCTCTTCTTCCCCTCCAGCCCCACAGCAGTTATGTACATACTTGTAATTTTATTTATTTGTATTCATGTCTGCTTCCCCCCTTCTAGATTGTAAGCTCACTGTGGGCAGGGATTGTGACTGTTTATTGTCATATTGTACATTTCCAAACACTTAGTACAATGCTCTGCACACAGTAAGCGCTTAATAAATATGATTGAATGAATGAATAATCATCAGTGGTATTAACTGAACACTGACTTCATACAGAGCACTGTTCTAAGCACTTGGGGGAGCACAATTCAACACAGTTAGCAAATATATATCCAAATTGCCACCTAGCATTGCAGCTAAATACCTTCCAACCCCCATCCCACAAGCAAATCGTTCATTTATTCATTAATTTAATCATATTTATTAAGCACATTCTGTGTGCAGAGCAGTGTACTAAGCACTTGGGAAAGTACAATACGCATCATCTTTCTACAGAAACGTTCAAGACATGTCACCGCAGGATTAGGATCAGGATTATCAGATTTTCAAGACATTGAAGAGATCCTGAGCACATACTGAAGAAGTTTTTGTATTGGAGCAGTAACGTAATTTACATATTTATATTAAGTTTACAGAGAAGCAGCATGGCCTAGTAGTTAGAGTATAGGCCTGGGGTCAGAAGGATCTGGGTTCTAATCCTGGCTCTGCCACTTATCTTCTTTGTGACCTTGGGAAAAATCACTTAACTTTGCTGTGCTTCAGTTATCTCAGCTGTAAAATGGCGATTGATACTCATGTGATTCCCCATGTGGAATATGGACTGTTTCCAACCTGACTAGCTTGTATCTACCCCAATGCTTAGTACGGTGCCTGGCACATAGTAAGCGCTTGACGAATATCATAAAAAAGTGAATGATGCAGTTAATTCCCCTTCAGAGGACTTCTTCATCAGAGAGGACCTCACTGAACCTCATTAATCCAGTGCAACAGATGAAATTATATCTTTCATCAACTGCTAACTCTTAGTATTAAAAAGTCTGGCTTCAATTTAAATTATGGAAATTTATTTATGATTGAATAAGATCCTAATGGGGAGAGGAATTCAAAGGTGTGCAGAGTACAGAAAAGGAGCATGCCTACTACAAGAAAAACAGTAATAATAGCAATAATAATAGTTATGGTATTAAGGGCTTATGATGTGCTACACACTGTACTAAATGCTGGGAAAGACACAAGATAATCAAGTCAAACACAGCTCCTGTCCCACATGGGATTTACAGTCTAAACTGGGGAGGAGATAGATACCTAATCCCAGTTTTTCAGATGAGGAAACTGAAGCACAGATAAATTAAATGATGTGCCCAAGGTCCCACGGTAGGCAAGTAAGGGACCTGAGTTTAGAACTGCTGCTTTTCCTAAATTGGATAATCAACAAAACCAACTCCTTTCGCAACTTCCTCAAGTACTCAAATCATATTACAATTCCTCTTTTAAAATTGTGATTTTTTTTAGAACTACTTCAATAAGGATTAAACAGTAATGACTTTTAACACTATGGTACATAGCATGAAAATGAATTTTCTTTTTTAGTGGTTCTGGAATGCATCCTAATTTATAGCATATAAGCTTATAGAAAAATGCACCCTATAATACAATCCTTGTGTCTGTCTGCATATGCACTGATTGAAAAGTCAGTGCTGGTAGCCTACAATTTGGTTTTATATGCTGGTTTTTGTTTTCATAAACATTGCCATGTTACTTTGAAACTCTGAAAAGGATTGGATTTTCTAACAAAAGGGATGCTGTTATAAAGGACAGGAAAACCCTAAAAAGGAAACATTTGAATAGTATTTATTTCTTGGATTCGTGGGGTGAAACTTGTTGATGTCTACTGATAGTACAGAACTCTACTGTATGTATGTATGTTGCCGACTTGTTCATCCCAAGCGCTTAGTACAGTGCTCTGCACATAGTAAGCGCTCAATAAATACTATTGAATGAATGAATGAATAGTCCTGTTTGGTGTAATGTCAGTGTCTTACTAGTGTGAAATGTTGAGGAATAACATCCATAGCTGAAGGCTGCTATAAATGCTGAACAGATTTGAAAATTAAAATTGTTTATGGCAAAATTAGGATGAGCTTTGTGCTTTCATTTATTCAATAGTATTTATTGAGCGCTTACTATGTGCAGAGCACTGTACTAAGCACTTGGAATGTACAAATCGGCAACAGAGAGAGACAGTCCCTGCCCTTTGACGGGCTTACAGTCTAATCGGGGGAGACAGATAGACAAAAACAATAGCAATAAATAGAATCAATGCTTTCCATTAACAGTTTATGCTTAGTACCCTAAATGAAAACTTTAGGTGTAAGTCTTAGTCTGAAAGGTGTAAGTAGCTCTCTTTTGAAAGTACTCGAATAAAGAAAGGGATAGTTTTTAAAAATCTTAAAGGGAAGATAGGGAAGCAGCATGGCTCAGTGGAAAGAGCCCGGGCTTGGAGTCAGAGGTCATGGGTTCGAATCCCAGCTCTGCCACTTGTCAGCTGTGTGACTGTGGGAAGTCAGTTAACTTTTCTGGGCCTCAGTTACCTCATCTGTAAAATGGGGATTAACTGTAAGCCTCACGTGGGACAACCTGATTACCCTGTATCTCCCCCAGCACTTAGAACAGTGCTCTGCACATAATAAGCACTTAACAAATACCAACATTATTATTGTTATTAAAAAACGAGCATTACCTAGTGGTGTTAATTATTTGCTCTATTGATTAATTTTGGATTTGAAATGTTGAAATGTTACTTGTATGTTTTCAGCAGATTTTTTTTCTTTGCATCCCATTTGCTTTAAAAGGGCAAGACAGATTACTGCATTGGACCACAAATCCTAACTGTTAAGTTTAATGGCTAACAGAATCAGAGTTTTTCAAGGTCAAACTTTCCAAGAGGAAAATATTGGCACTTTGGATTATCGTACTGAAGTCTAATACTTGAACTTGATTTTACATTTTTCATTCTGCATAACCATGTTTAAAGTTTTCCCACATGATTGAATCATAAATTTAAAATGCATAGTTCATTATTGACCATTATTCTGTTGTCTTTCAAGGAAGTTTTTAATAAGGAAGGGATATGAGAAAGTTTTGAAGTAATGTCTGTAAACTGCAACAATGTGCATTTTGGCATTTGTCAGAACTGTTTAGTTTATAGTTTTAGTTAGTGATTTTGTTATTTAAAACAGTGATTTCATTTCCTTTGTTTCTAGAAAGGAAGAAGTTCTTAATGCTGGAAATAATGTTGATTTGGCAAGTTAGTACAAAGTAGCTTTATTACCTCATTTCTGTTAATATAATTGGGCGACAAAGTTAATTTGTATTTAATTAACATTATAAGCCAGCAACCCTTTCACAGACCCTATTTAAATTTTTTTTTTAATTGTAGTCATTTCTGCAATAAGCCTTTTCCATATGTACTATGTCCTAGTAATGAGAATTTAAAAGTCCTAGTAGAAAACTTCCTTTCATCTCATAAAAGTAGAGGAACTTCTCACTTGCTTTCTAGTAGTCTTTGAATTCCAGACCCCAGTGGCAAACCAGATGCCAAATTGACACGTATTTGCAAATAGTGAGAGACATCCCCCTTCTGATCCCAAGTACAAAAGCAGAGTCAGAGGAGTCCTTTACCCCAGTTTCTGATCATGAGTTGGGCTTTGTCAGAAATGGTTAGAATAGATTCAGGCTGTCTTGTGGACCCAGATTTAAGTTGGAATAATGGGTAAAAGAACCCAATTCCCTGAATCTCTGGCTTCAGGAGAGTGAGGGGATGCCTGAGTTCCAATTTCAACCCCGGAATTGACTTGAGAAAAATCCTGTAAAATCTGCCAGAAGGTCAGAAACAGAACGGCTAGGATGTCAATTTTTATGCAATTTCTTAAGTGCTTACTGTGTGCCAGGCACTTCACTAAGTGCTGGGGTAGGTATAAGCTAATCAAGTTGTACATAGTCCATATCCTACATGGAGCTCACAATATGAATCCCCATCTTAAAGATGAGGTAACTGAGGCACAGAGAAGTGAAGTGACTTGCCCCAGGTTACACAGCAGACAAGTGGCGGAGTTGGGATTAGAACTCAGGTCCTTCTTACTCCCAGACCTGTGCTCTATCCACTAAGCATCACTGCTTCTTTGATATTGTGTTGCATACCGACCAACTTGCAAATAACTTTACAATGTGGAACAAGGGAATATATAGTACTCTGCAAATAGCCCTCTATTTGTCAAGGAGGAATAAATAATTGAGGTTGAGTAGGGAATCCTTTGTGAAATGAGAAAACCCGGTAGCTGAACAGAGAGATTGACATAAGACTGAAATAAGACTAAGCAAATAGTTGAGTCAAAGACAGCACCCAAAGAAAGAGATCTGAGGAGTTGCGTTTTTGTTTAACCGTTGAACAGTTCAACAGTTAGAGCAAAGCCAACATTTGTTGAGCCTTAGGCATATGTTCCACCTGAAATATGTAGATCAGTTTACTACAGTGTTCACTTTGGTAATGTGTTTATTGTAACACCGTAAAAACTTGCTTGTGCCGCCCACAATACCTTCTGAAAACTACATTGCGAGATGCCAATTAAATGAAAGACCACGATTAACTTTTGGTTAGATGCCAATCCCGAAAGGATCCAAGGCAGAACAGACAAGGCAAACAAATCCAGGACTTCTGTAAGCCTCTGAAAAGCCCATCTGAACATATGAAACCTGCCATAACACCGCAGTAGAGTGAAGGTGGTGCCACCTTCATTGCAAACAGAGAGAGATGCCTCAAGAGTCTTTTAAACACACTTTCCACTAACAAGAAGTGAAGAATAGAGGACTTAACAGCACATAAGGTTACTGTATTTTAACTTTTGAGGAAGTCACCACTGCAGTTATAACTATGAGAAAAGGGTCGAACTCTTGGGTAGGATTCCTGATCAGATTTACAAGAGCAGAGGGGTGTCTTGCTCAGACTCTGCATAGGCTTTTCTCAAAATCTGGATCTGAAGAAATGACATGGGATTTGAGGGATGCCACCGTCATCACCATCTTCATGAAAAACATGGAGAGCTCTGTTTGGAAAATTGAAGCAACTTTGGTTAATGTCCCTGTTATCAATAATATCACCATGATTATCAAAATTGAGAAGAAAAAAGGATAGTTGCCTAGCTAATGACAGCATGGTGCAGTGGAAAGATCCCGGGCTTGAGAGTCAGAGGTCGTGGGTTCTAATCCTGGCTCCACTGCTTGTCAGCTGTGTGACTTTGGGCAAGTCACTTAACTTCTTCAGGCCTCAGTTCCCTCATTTGTAAAATGGGGATCAAGACTGTGAGCCCCATGTGGGACAACCTGATCGCCTTGTATCCCTCCCAGCGCTTAGAACAGTCCTTTGCACATAGTAAGTGCTTAACAAATGCCATCATTATTATTTTGTCACTCTGGCATCATGTTCAGGGTAGCATTCATATGAGCATTTTCCTAAGCACTGTTGTTTTAGGACATCAATATCTATGCCCCACAGTTGGCACTGCTGGGCTCAGATGAGGCAGTGGAAGTGCAGGCTGAAGCAGAATGGTCACTCTTCACACTCTATTCATGGCTGCTGAGGGATGGGTGACATGTAAGGTGCCTCACGGATGCCTGGACGTCTGGGCGTCCATGCTGGCACTTCAAATCACTGCTCTTTCATGACACACTTCTGAACAGTTCAGCTTATAATAATGATAGTGATGGTATTTGTTAAGTGCTTACTAGGTTTAAAGCACTGTTCTAAATGCTGGGTTAGATACAAGCTAATCAGGTTGGACACAGTCCCTGTCCCACATGGGACTCATAGTTTTAATCCCCATTTTACAGATGAGATAAGTGAGGCACAGAGAAGTGAAGTGACTTGCCCAAGGTCATTCAGCAGACAAGTGGCGGAGCAGTGGTTGAGGAAAATCTTCATTTTCTCAAGAATTGAAATGATTATATTGGTATAGAGTTTTTCTAATGGGCTTATTTTATATGGTATTAAAGTACTTACAAAGTGCCAGGCACTGTTCTAAGAGCTGGGGTATCTACAAAGTAATCAGGTTGAACTCAGTCCTTAGAGAAGCAGCGTGGCTCAGTGGAAAGAGCCAGGGCTTGGTAGTCAGAGGTCATGGGTTCGAATCCCAGCTCCGCCGCTTGTCAGCTGTGTGACTGTGGGCAAGTCATTTCACTTCTCGGTGCCTCAGTGACCTCATCTGTAAAATGGGGATGAAGACTGTGAGCCTCACGTGGGATAACCTGCTAACCCTGTATGTACCCCAGCACTTAGAACAGTGCTCTGCACATAGTAAGCGCTTAACAAATACCAACATTATTATGTCCCACATGGGGCTCATATTCTTAATTCCATTTCACAGATGAAGTAACTGAGGCACAAAGACATGAAGGGACTTGGCCAAGGTCACTCAGCAGACAAATGGTAGAGCTGGGATTAGAATTTAGGTCCTTTGAACTTCCATGCCCATGCTCTATTCACTAAGTCACACTGCTTCTCTTATTATGACTTGTAGCCAAGTATGAACTTGCTACTTGCTATAATAATGTTGGTATTTGTTAAGTGCTTACTATGTACCGAGCACTGTTCTAAGCGTTGGGGTAGATACAGGGTAATCAGGTTGTCCCATGTGGGGCTCACAGTCTTAATCTCCATTTTCCAGATGAGGTAACTGAGGCCCAGAGAAGTGAAGTGACTTACCCAAAATCACACAGCTAACAGCTGGCGGAGTCAGGATTAGAACCCATGACCTCTGACTCCTAAGACCAGGCTCTTTCCACTGAGCCACACTGCAAGTTGCCCTCTCACGCTGGTGCCTGGAGAGTTCCCAGGACTCTACCAGTCTCGGCTACAGGTGAGAGAGTTAAGCAGAGGCCTATCCATTCCATTCCTAGCTTGGGCAATGGCTAGTGAGTGGAAGGCAATCCTCTACAAGTCAAAACTCTCCTGTGCTGGGCAGCAGCTGCACGGGAGAGAGTCGAGGGTGCAGACTTGAGTTTACTGCACGAAAGGCGGCAATGGTAAACCACTTACGTATTTTCACCAAGAAAACTCTATGGATCCACTACCAGAACGATTGCAGATGGAGAGCGGGGCGTTCTGGGAGAGATGTGTCTGTGGTGTCGCTATGGGTCGGAAACGACTCGACGGCGTAAGCCAAGCCAAGCATGAAGTGTCTGTAGTCAGAAGGGACGAGGTAATCAACCACCACAAAAATGAGTTTCAATGACCTGAATGCTAACGTACTTGCTGTGTACTGTGATATAATTTCACTTTAGAATTATACAATTTTAAAAGTAGCATTGGGGTGAGAGAGAGCTGGTGCTGATGTGCAAACCATCAGCGCTATAATCCATTCCTTCGCTCAGGTTTTTGTTCCTGAAGTCTCAGTCTGTCATTCTTGACTCTACAACTCTACTGCTGTCACCATTAAAGAAACATTTTTCACTAGACATTGCTGAGAGATAAATAGTAAATTATCCCCTCTCCTAACCCCCCATCCTCAGATATTTTACAGCCTCTAAACCAGTAACTACCCTGCCAGGGGTTTTTCCCTTATTTTTCTCTCCCTAAAATGGTAAACTTGAGGAAATACAGTTGGCTTGACAATCTTGCTCCCATTCATATAGGACTGCTAGTATTGGATTTATCAACAGTAGACGCTCAATTCGTACTATTGATTGATGTATAGGCATACCCTATGATACAAGTGCTTAACTCTATTGTATTTTACTTGCCCAACAGCTTAGTACAGTGCCCTGCACACAGTAAACACTCAATAAAGAACACTGATTGCTTACAGATCCAGGTGCATAGGTGACATAGAAGGGAGAGGAAATAGGGGAGAACCATCATGTTTGTTGCAACTCAGAGGTACTTGTTCGTTAGGGTATCAACTTGGCTCTAACATTAATTATTTCACTATTGCAACATCCTTTGCAAATATATCAGCCTTGATTCTAGTAAAAAAAAATCATATTTCTGGCTTAGCTTTGGCCTTTTTCCTTTCGCAAAAAAACTCCATCTCTTGTCTATCCACCAGCTGTTTCCACCCTGTTAACCTATAGCTCTGGAGTCATATCTGGCACTTTTTGAAGCGAAATATTGTCCCTTCAGTGGGGCCTCTGTTGAAAGGGGAGCACTGGGGAGGTCAATATCGGTTCCGGTCTGTCCTGCAAGTGCTCTCCTTCCCTTCCCTCCTTTCTCCCTCATCTCCTCTCTCTGCTGCTCTCTTCTCCTTTCTCCTCCCCATATCTCTCCCTTTCCTTCCTCATCCCCACTGACAGCAGCAGCTGCAGTAGAATGACTTCAACAGATTGTGCAGGGCACAGTGGGATTATGTCATGTGCTAGTGGGGAGCCATAAGTGATAAATTTGCACACCCAACTGCTCCAAGGTTTCATTTTGTTTTGGCTCTTCTGTGAAGAAAGGTCCCCAATCCTTCCTGCTGAATAAGCTCCTAAATTGAGTCAATTGTATTTATTGAGCACTTACTGTGTGCAGAGCACTGTACTCTCCCAAGTATAATAAGCACTTGGGAGAGTACAATACAACAGTTGATAGGCACATTCCCTGTTCATAACAATCTTGCTGCTCGACTGTACGCTTCTTGCGAGTAGAGACTATACTTTCCCAAATATACAGTACAAGTGCTTTGTACACAGGTTTTCAATAAATTCTGTTGACTAAGATGACGTCACTGCAGCTCCCTGATAATTTTGATGTAGCCATCACAAAATAAATCAAAATAATAAATGTTATTGTTTTTATTTACCCAGGTATCTTTCTTGTCAAAACCATTCATCCTTAATGATTAACCACACTTTTAAAAAAGAATTACAGCCACAAAAATGTTGAGGTGACTGCAGTAGAGGCCAAAGTCAAGTTTTCTCTGGAAACTACCATCTTAAACTAACCTGAATTCTTCATACTGAAGCTTAAACTCACTTGTTTTGGTTCATTTTAAATAAAGATGGAGAACATCTGGTCACTAAGTTATATACCATGTTCTCCCGTAACATCCATCACTCACTTACTGTGACTTTGTAAAACCTCCCATTCTTGATCCCTTTTGATTTTTGCTTGAAACTGAAAATTTAACAAAGTTTGTTCTTGCTTTTGAATTCCAAGATGGTCTTTCTGGGTGTCTCTTTTAAGTTGGGATTTGGAGGATCTCTGTGACTGGAAAACTGCTTTTGTTTTAGACATTATGAAATCATTTAGTTATGTAACTTTTTGTGACTATGGAGTTTTGGTAAACACAATATCACTGCCTGTTAATTTTGTAGCTGGGGCTTTTCATGTCGTACAGTGATTATGTAGTTGTGGCTCAGTATTGCTGGGTAAAGAGAGGCAACTGGGCAGATATTTTCTCATTTTCACTGTCCTATACTTTTTCTGTGACCAAAGAAAATATTTAGAAAACCTATGAATGCATATGTAACTACAAATTTAAGCTTCTATTATTGACGATGAAAATATATTTTTCTTACCTGAGTTCGTACATTTCATAATTTTGCATAGTTGATTTTTATTCCCTACATGAACGTATATAGCAACATTCTTCTTCCTCGCTGTCTACTGAAGCATGTTTTCCAAGACCCTGGGGAAAGAGATTGCATCAGAACAGAGAATTGACGGGAAGCTCAGCACTTTCTGTTTCTTGCTGTCCTTACTTTCTTTGCTTCTTCATTATATTATTAAAAATCTGCTTCTATTTCTACCGAACTCCTTGCTATAGTTAATTTTGAAAATACTTTAATATCTTGCATGAATACTGTATTTTTTGAATATACACATGTGCTTTCAACTCCCTTCTTCCTTTCCTCTCCACCTTCTGTCTCCTACTCAGTCTCTTCCTCTTTTATCCTCTTCCTCCCCTTCTCTTTCCCTTTCTCTCCATTTTCCCCTTCTCTCAATGCTTCTCTGTTTCTTTTTCACCCCATATCCCTCTTCCTCACTCTCTCATGTCTCTCCTCTCTCCTCACTCGTGTTTTTTCCCCCATCTCACTCTTCCTTTCTCTCCTCACCCTCTCTCCTTTTTCTCCTTCCTCTTCTTCTTTCTCCTGCTTCCCTGCTTCCTTCTTTTACATCCTAAATGTGAAATGAAGTTCACAAATTTCAGGAAGTATTAGCCAATGTCTAGTATTCTAGTCAATGTGAGGTATAAATGAAAAAGGTCATTGAAGTTCTGGGCATAATCCAGGAATATTGAAAACAAAACAGTGGTAGAGTTTTGTTACTATAACAAATACAGTGTAGCTTACTTACAGTTTACAAGGTGAGACAAGCATTAAAATAAATTACAGATAGGTAATATAAAGGGTTATCAATGGGAAAAGTTAAGATTATTACTGAGAAAAAGTTAGGAATGTCACAAGATCCACCCCGAACCATTAAAATGAATGTGGAGGACAACTCTGTTATATGGTACTTTCCCAGCTTAGTACAGTGCTCTGCACACAGTAAGCACTTAATAAATATGATTGACAGCCATCAATCAACCAATTGTATTTCTTGAGTGCTTACTGTGTGCAGAGCACTATACTAAACTCAAGCATTCTGTTTTGAGTTTTTTCTTGGTCAGATACTTATTATGTGGTAAGCACTGTTCTAAGCATCTGTAATTATGTACATATCTGTAATTTATTTATATTAATGTCTGTCTCCTACTCTAGATTGTAAGCTCACTGTGGGCAGGGAATATGTCTGTTTATTGTTGTACTCTCCCATGTGGTTAGTACCGAGCTTCACACATAGAAAATGCTCTCTAAGTATGATTGAATGAATGAATGAATGAAGCACTAAAGTAAACACAAGTAAATCGGTTCAGTCTCACAGTCTAAGCCATCATTATCAGACACCATGGACTGTTCTGGGTGGACTCTTGGACTGAGCCAGTGTACCATTGCTCATGTTCTTATCAATAAATGATTTGTACATTCCAAGCACTTAGTACAGTGCTCTGCATATAGTAAGCGCTCAATAAATACTATTGAATGAATCAATCAATCAATGACATTTATTTAGCGTTTATGTGGGAAGAACACCGTACTAAGCACTTGGGGGAGTACAGCACAACAGAGATGCAAGACGTATTTCCGGCCCACAAAAAACTTAGTCTAAAGTCTTACAGCTACAGTCTTATAATAACTATGCTTTTTTCGAGACTATCAAGAAAAGGGAAAGTGAAGAACCAAGCTTGTTAGTGCTTACTTGTATTTAGCCCTGTTACAGTATTTACCTACCTGAAGGAAAGGTTTGACTATAGTACTGAATAGTGAGGGTCATTTGTTGAGCTGTGGAAGCTTTGCCAAGCTAGGTGCCTGAAGTCCAATTCCAATGAATAGACATGGCAAATATCTCCCCTCTGAAAACTCTAAAATTAGAGTATTATTGTGCTTACTAAGGGACAGTGTATCTATCAAGTAATTCATTCATTTGTTCATTCAATAGTATTTATTGAATGCTTACTATGTGCAGAGCACTGTACTAAGCACTTGGAATGTACAATTTGGCAACAGATAGAGACAATCCCTGCCCAATGATGGCTCACAGTCTAACTGAGGGAGAGAGACAGCAAAGCGAAAAAGAACAAAACAAAAATAAGACAACATTATCAAGATAAATAGAATCAAGGGGATGTACACCTCATTAACAAAATAAATAGGGTTATAAATAATATATACAAATGAGCACAGTGCTAAGGGGAGGGGAAGGGGGATAGGGGAGGAGCAGCAGAGGGAAAAGGGGGGCTCAATCTGGGAAGGCCTCTTGGAGGAGGTAAGCTCTCAGGGGTTTGAAGAAGGGAAGAGAGTTAGTTTGGCAGACGTGAGGAGGGAGGGCATTCCAGGACAGTGGTAGCATGTGGGCCAGGGGTCGACGGTGGGATAGGTGTGAACAGGGGACAGTGAGGAGATGAGTGGCAGAGGAGCGGAGTGTACGGGGTGGGCAGTAAAAAGAGAGAAGGGAGGTGTGTCTTATTTTTTTTTTGGCCTATTTAAATGGGTCACAGAAAGCCTTATTCTTCCTCATTCATTGCTGGAAATTCACTGAGTGGATTTTAAGAGCATATGGGATTTTGGGCATCCAAATGACTACGGTGCTGCTCCAGGTACTGGAAATCACCCCACTTGTCTACTGCATCAGCCTCCTCGCTTATCTCCCTGCCTTCATTCAGTTTGATCTTCACAGTGTTGCTAAAATCTACCCTTTCCTCTCCATCCAAACTTATCCTTGGCTCAGTGGAAAGAGCACCGGCTTTGGAGTCAGAGGTCATGGGTTCAAATCCCGGCTTGGCCATTTGTCAGCTGTGTGACTTTGGGCAAGTCACTTAACTTCTCGGTGCCTCAGTTACCTCATCTGTAAAATGGGGATTAAGACTGTGAGCCCCACGTGGGACAACCTGATTCCCTTGTGTCTACCCCAGCGCTTAAAACAGTGCTCGGCACATAGTAAGCGCTTAACAAATACCAACATTATTATTATTATTATTATCCTGCCTTGATTACTGCATTGGCCTGCTTGTTGACCTCCCTGCCTCCTGTGTCTCTCCACTCCAGTCTATACTTTGCTGCCTAGGTCATTTTTTTACAAAAACATTCAGTCCATGTTTCTCCAGTCCTCAAGAACCCTCAGGGGTTGTCCATCTACCTCTGCTTCAAACAGAAACTCTTTATTGTTGGCTTTAAAGCACTCAATTACCTTAGTGGAAAGAGCAGAGGCTTGGGAGTCAGAGGACGTGGGTTCTAATTCCGACTCTGCCACTTGTCTGCTGTGTGCTCTTGGGCAAGCTGACTAATTTCTCTGTGCCTCAGTTACCTCATCAGTAAAATATGGATTCAGATTGTGAGCCTCATATAGGACAACCTGATTACCCTGTATCTACCCCAGCACTTAGAACAGTGCTTGATACATAGTAGGTACTTAGCAAGTACTATAATTATTATTATTACCTTACCTAGGTCATTTCCTACTACAAATCAGCATGCATACTTTGTCCCTCTAATGCCAACGTACTTACTATACCTTGATCTCCTCTATCTTGCCACTGACCTCTCACCCACATCCTGCTTCTGGCCTGGAATGCCCTCCCTCTTCATATCCGACAGACGATTGTTCTCTCCACCTTCAAAGCCTTTCTGGAGGCACATCTCCTCCAAGAGCCTTCCTCGACTGGGCCTTCATTTCCTCTTCTCCCACTCCCTTCTGTGTCACCCTTACCCTTGGCTTTGCACCCTTCATTCACCCCACTCTCAGTCCCACAGCACTTGTGGACATATCTTTAATTGGTTTATTTTTATTAATGTCTGTCTCTCCCTCCAGACTTTAAGCTCACTGTGAGCAGGGAACGTGTCTACGAACTCTATTATATTGTACTCTCCGAAGTGCTTAGTACAGTGCTCTGCACACAGTAAGTGCTCAATTAATATGATTGATTGTTTAATCCAGTCTCTCCCCTCTCCAGTTCATACTTCATTCTGCTGCCTGGATAATTTTTCAAAACATCTTTCCACACATCTCTCTTCTATTCTAAAATCTATGATGGCTGCCATTCCTCTCCCCATCAAGCAGAAACTCCTGATGATGGACTTTAAGGTGTCCAGCCCGCTCTTTCCCTTCTACCTATTAACTCTCCTCTCCCACTACACTCTAGCTCATTCTTCAGTTCCTCTGAAGCTAACCTACTCCCTATACCTTATTGTCTGATGCCTTCCTCCTTGTTTGGCACTCACTTTCTCTTTATATCTGCTGGATCACACGTCTCTCCATATTCAGAGCTCTTCTGAAATCACATCTCCTTCAGGAAGTCTGCCCTGTTTTATCTCCAGTCTTCCCACCTTATTGCCATTTCAGCCTTTCCGTGTCACCTAACCTGCCTTGAGGTCAGGTATCCTGCTTCCTTATTCTGTTATATTCTAAGTGCGTATTACAGGATTCTCTACACAATAGGCCCTCAGTTCACTCAGTCATATTTAATGAGAACTTGTTATGTGCAGAGCACTGTACTAAGCGCTTGGGAGAGTACAATACAACAGTAAAAAGACACATTCTCTGCCCACAACAAACTCACCGCGATTGACAGATAAAACATAAATGGCATTATTCTGAAGGGCAGAGTATCCAAATAAATTGTCCTAGAGAATGATGACCATTATTTGACTGGACTGATTTCAGTTTTTAAGAACAAATTCATCCTCTATCCTTGGAGATGTGAAAACAAACTTTTTTTTTTGGTCATGGAACTTGAAGTGCTTACTGTGTGTCAAGCACTGTTCTAAGTTTAAACTGTGAGCTCGTTGTAGGCAGGGATTGTCTCTATCTGTTGCCGAATTGTACATTCCAAATGCTTAGTACAGTGCTCTGCACATAGTAAGTGCTCAATAACTACAATTGAATGAATGAATAAATTGATCAGGCCGAATACAGTCTTTATCCTACAAGGGTTTCGTAGTCTAAGTAGGAGAGAGAGCAGGTATTGAATCCCCATTTTACAGTTTGGGAAACTGAGGCACAGAGAAGATAAGTGACTTGCCTAAAGTCACACAGCAGGCAAGTGGTAGATCCGGGATTAGAACTCAGGTCCTCTGGCTCCCAGGGCCATGCTTTATCCACTAGGTCACATTGGTTCCCTCGGTGAGAATGGGTGTTAAATTGAGGGGCTTTGGCCTGTCCCTGTCTTTAGTGATAATTAGGAAGTTCCTTGCTGGAGCCATAAATTGCATAGGGTTCAGGCTGAGTGGCATAGATATAAACTAGCTGTCTTGGCTAAGACTTGGCTCTCTATGTATGAAATGACTCATGAGCATGTCTGTGTGGAAAAAAATCCATATTTTTTTTTTACATTTTGTTTTCATGCGTTTTATTTTAAAACTTTTTCTGTTAATTCTGTTATATTCTGATTTTTTATACTAAAAAGAAATCTTCCTTCGTAACTTGGAAAAACAACTAGTTCCCTTGGGAAAAGCATCTATTTTCCATTTACTATTTTGGAAGTATGGAGATTTTGATGTTCACCATGACCCCTTACTCTTCAGACATTTTAGTGTCTACCTGGTGTCTGTAGTTCTATGCCTTGCACCACCCCCCCCCTCCCTTTTCACCATCTCTTAGATTGGGAAAAACAAGCAAAACATAAATGATTCTCAGTTCTCTTTGGTATTCCTTCTCAAAAGCGGTCTCCTTGTTCAAGATTTCTTGTTTTTAAAAAAAGTGTATACCAAAGAGAATGACCTAATGTCAAAAGCCTCTTTCGAGGTTCCGGTGTCACTGCTTGCCAGAGGAACTTCATGCCAATACACTGAAATGAGATCCTGAAATAATTCAGAAGAGCAACCCTCTGTCCTTCAGTGCTATTATATATATATATATATATATATATATATATATATATATATGGTAGGTTCAAAATGACATGGAAAAATCTTCTTTGCTTTTCACTTAAACGACCTCACACAAATTTACTTACAAAGAGTATCTTCTTGATTGCAGTTGTCCCCTGGGACTGAAATCTGATAGACCATGACATGTAATTTGTCATCTTTCTGCTTTGTGGACAATTTACTTTCTGTTCAAAGGCTGGAGTCTGATGAACAAGTAGGTAACTGTAGGTCATCTTCCAGCATTGGATTATTTCATGGGAAATTTCTAAGCTGTTCCTGGCAGGTCCTCTCAGTAACTTAAAGGTCACCAAACAACTGTCTCAAGCAGGCCAGCATATCCTGGTTGCATTCCCAAAAGTCCAAACAAAGAAGGATGGAGCCCAGTGACCAGTTGGCTCCATCTCTCCAAACTTTGTGGGTCTTTAAACTCATGGGTGTTCCCTGAACAAGAATTGCTCAAGTATTTGGTTTTGAAATAACGTCATGTCAAAGTTTGTCAAGTTATTGTTCTCAGAAGGCTATCCAGTGGGGAACTCCTTCCCTCCCACTTGTTTGCTGTCATACCCACCACAGTGTGAGTGGTGTAGTGACTGGTAGAAAGTCCTACCCTTTGAGATTGAGGAATTGCTTGGGAATAACTAAATGACACTATTTTTCTGGCCTGTTATTTAGGCTGATAAAAGATGACTTCTTGAAAACCCCAAAGCTCTAGTGTTTAGATTATATCTGGAGCAACCACAAGTAAGTTTAACATTTTTTACATGATGTGGGGTGGGTGGCATATAGCTCAGTCATCCATCCCTTAGAGAAGCAGCATGGTGTAGTGGACAGAGCAAGGGCCCGGAAGTCAGAAAGTCATGGGTTCTAATCCAGACTCTGCCACTTGTCTGCTGTTTGACCTTGTACAAGATACTTAACTTCTCTGTGCCTCAGTTACCTCATCTGTAAAATGGGGATTGAGACTGTGAGCCCCATGTGGGACAGGGACTGCGTCCAATCCAATTTGCTTGTATTCACCCCACTGCATAGTACAGTGCCTGGTAGATGGAGAGTGCTTATCACATACCACAATTATTATTCTGACTATTTCTTTCACTAAACAGGCAAGGGAGAAGTCAGCAGGTGAGCCAGCAGCAACCTAAGTTGAGTATCCTAGCTTTGGGTGGAGCTTTCCATATGTTCCAGCATCCCCTGGGCTGGGATATGTGTCCTGATAGAGCTGCTGTCTGAGTGACATCATCAACAAGGAAATAGGACAAATTGAGAAGGATCATGGCTTGGTGCATGGAGCAAAGGCCTGGGAGTCAGAAGGATCTGGATTCTAATCCTGGTTCCATCATTGGTCTGCTGTGTGACCTTGGGCAAATCATTAACTTCTCGGTGATTCAGTTACCTCATCTATTAAATGGACTGAGTCTAACTTGATTAGCTTTATGTCTACCCCAGTGCTTAGAAGAGTGCTTGGCACATAGTAAGCACTTAACAAATACCATTTAAAAAAAAGAGCGTGCCCTTTGGCAACTAGCTACCACATATAGGGGGTGGGATGGTGGATATAGACAGTACACTCTCTAGGGTTTGTGATGGTATCAAGAACCAACTACGAGGAACAGAAAAGTTCAGTGCTCTTTTACTAATTTATACTGCTAGTTTTTCTTTCCAGACTTCTGGTCTTAAGAGTGTACTTGTCTTGGAGGAATTTTTTCCACATAATGATGACAGTTAGAATTCATGTCTCCTGTGTGTGTGGAAGATTAGTATTGTTTTTTCATCACAATCACTATAATGGATTCTTTTTTTTTAATCCATGTTCCCTTTAGCTAAATAGCTAATAGGCAAATATTCTATTTGGGATTACATTAAGAATAACATTCTTAAAGCTTTTTCACATTTTCTTCCCCAGAAGAGGTCATCTGAGTAAAAGAGAATATAATTTTTTTTTTAAAGTAGGGATGTGGAAACGTAAAGATTCTTTTTGAGGGTGACTGAGGCTCAGTGTTGTCATTCTGTAACCCAAATTGGTGGTGAAGGGATAGTTTTCTAAATTGCTTTGCCCATTTTCTTTCACCCCTAGAATTACTGGCTCCTGTTAGTATGACTTTTGTTTTTTCCTTGTGAGTGTGGTGTGCAAGAAAACTTAAAACTTGGTTTTGAACAGGAAATCTTTAAGACAGCTGTTGAACTTTCTGTATACATTCAGAAAAAAACATAAATTGGATGTTGAAACTTCCACTTGAAACAGCATGAGAGCAGGGAAGTGATAAACTTAGCTTGGTGAGCTTTCATTTTTTTTTCCTTTTTCGCTCCTTAACTTCTGAAGGCAACAGGGATGCCTTTTCTTCCCTAGAAATTTGGGGTCAAACCTATGTTCTGATAATTTGCTACTCCTTTAGACCATAAACCTGTGGAGTACAGCTTTTGAAAAGAGAGGTGCTGTGGTTCTGGCACACAGTAAGTGCTCTATAAATACAGTTGAATGAATGAATGAATGAATGAGAGCAAATATACCCAACAACCATTCACCATACTTTTTTTTTTCCTCATGAAGATACAAGCCCCCAAATTGCTCAAGTCTTCATCGTTCCTCACTGCCGTGTCCGCTTTGCTCTTTTTACCACTTTCAGCTTTGCAGAAAGCCACCTTCCATTTGTCATAGGACCAGAATATCAAAATGTATCTATCGCTAAAGCAAGTTCCTATTTAAATGGATTCTATAAATCACCGGGAAAATCTTTCACCTGTGCATGTGGAATTGTGTAAAATATTCCACCCGTTAAAGGACAAGTGTTTCTCTTCAAGCCTTCCGGAAATAAACCCTAGCATTCTTATGAGTGTAGCCCAGAAAGATAACCAAAGGAATTTTGCTGTGTATATCCCGGAAAATGTGCAGCTGGGTTGGGTGGTCGGACTACTCAGTTCAGCCCCGCCAGCTGCCTCCACCCCAGACTAGAGACTTCCACGGCCCTTTTCAGGAAGCCCAAATATTGTGTGGGCACCGAAGCACCTCAGTTGATTTGAATTTAAGAAGAAAACTAGTTAAACCTCTCCAAAGTAAACAAAGTGCAAAAGACAGCTGCAAAAACAGAATTGTGTAAGAAAATAAATGAAAAATGGCTAGTTGTAAATATATCATTTGCATCTTAGTTTTTAGAGAGTTACAGCTAACAGAAAATGCAAATACATTTGCAAAGCAAGTGATGTCAGGGTCTGCGATATTGATATGTGTAAACACTTTAAGGACAGAAATTGAAAATAAATGTATATGATGACTTTTATGGTGTGCCAAAGGTATTACCTAAATATTCTTATTCAAGTATTGTCTGAGAATGAAACCACTTTTAAGGTTTTTTTCCTGCCTGCTGATGAAAAATGACTCCATGCTAGCAAACCAGGAACCTCAAAGTGAAAGAAATTATAATCAGATGTTAGATTTAGATCAGATTTTCACAAAAACAAACGATCCTTTCATGAGATGAAAATTGATGGATTAGATCTCAAAGGTCTATCTTATGTTTTTTAGATTTCAGAATTTAAAGTTTTGAGAAATGACCTCCTTCATTTTATAGAAGTAGGTATGCGGTGAAGCAGCAGTGTATTGCTGAGTAGATGAAATAGGAGCTCATCTTGTTTTCCACTCTGATTTTTGAAGGCACAAATCCTTTGGTGAGCTTCTACTGATTTAAAATGGTGGGGGGGAGGGTGGTAGGTTAAATCAATGGTATTTATTGAGTGTTTATGCAGAGCACTGTACTAAGTACTTGGGAGAGTATAGTATGCAATAGAGTTGGCTGACACATTCCCTGCCCACAAGGAGCTCATAGTCTAGAGGGGGATACACATTAAAATAAATATGTAAGTGCTGTGGGGTTGAGGGTGAGGTGAATATCAAGGGCTTACAGATCTAAGTGCAAGTTAAAGTAGATAAATAGCTACATAGGACCCTGGTTGGACTTCCCATGGTAATTGGAGGGAAAATAGCTATCTTGGACTCACTCCTCTTTGGACATCACGGTTGCAGTCAGCTGCTACATGAATAGATCCTGCTGTCCTCTAGACTCTAAGCTCGTTATGTGCAGGGACCGCGTCTGCTAATTCTGTTGTATTGTACTCTCCCAAGCACTTAGTAGAGTGCTCTGCACATAGTAAATATTCAATAAATATGACATTGATTGATTGAGATGTACGTTGAATGTTCTGTCCAACCTGAATCCTTCTGTGTACTGAACTGCATGGGTCATTTGTATGTGACCATTACCACAATGGACCTACCAGATATTCATTCAATCATATTTATTGAGTGCTTACTGTGTGCAGAGCACTGTTCTAAGCTCTTGGAAGGTAAAATTAGGCAAAAGATAGAGACAATCCCTACCCAACAACAGGCTCACAGTCTAGAAGATGAGCTCATAGATATCAAGAGGCTACATTCAGGTTCTCACTGTGGTCAGTTAGCTCAGTGAACATCCAGCCACTGCATGTCAGCTACCAAGGTTCAGCGAACGGTATAGAATATTCTTCACAGTATTTCACTTTTCAATCTAGAGAAAGACATCTTGAATGCATCTGAGATACAAGTAGTGAGGCTTGATTGATTATATTTTCATCTGAAGGTGAAATCCCCTCAGATCGGGATCAGGACTTTTAGCTATGCATCATGCTGAGTGTGGGACTGAGCATTGCCTCATTCAGTCCAGATTTTCATTAATGATAAAGGCAAGTGGTATTAACGCTCCCCAAGCCTCTGAATTTCAACCCCCTGGGGAACAAAGTAACCCATTAACAATGTTCCAACTGTTTTGAAAAAGCCTCTTAGATCCAAAAGTTATTTCAACCTCTACCAGAGTGACTGATAATTGAATGTCTCTACAGTAATCCTCTCTCCCAGGCAGGCTTCAAGACTGTGGGTGCTTCCAGAAGAAAATGGGGTGACGGTTCAAAAAATTACATAGCTTGATATAACAAAACAAGTCATATAGCAACTGCTCCTTTTAGATATTCACAACCCTGACAAAAAGGAAGGTTAATTAATCAACCATATTTATTGATCACTTACTATATGCCGAGCACTTTACCAAGTGGGTCTAGCAATATACCAGAATTGAGAGACACATTCCCTGCCCACAACGAGCTTAATCGAAGCCTTTTTCATGGAATACAAAACGGGCTAAGAAACAAATGGTGAGATTCTAAGGCTGAAGAGATGCAAGGTTATCTATATGTCAGTGGTGTTTATTGAGCACTTATAATATGCATAACACTCTATTAAATGCTTGTGAAATTACAATGCAACAGAGTTAGAAGATGTGATTCTTGCCCTCATGGAGTTTACAATCTACAGGACTCTGTAGTCTAAAATCAGATAAAGGACATCTGTATATCCCTGAAAAAATGTATATGGACCCTCTACATGAAAACACACACAACACACCAGTACCACAACAACACTGAAGAGATAGAGATGGCTCCATCCTCGTCACAGATGAAGAAGTAAATGTCAACAGCATTTTGAGAAGCAGCATGACCTAGTGGGTAGAGAATGGACCTGAGAGTCAAAAGGACATAGGTTTTAATCCAGGGTCTGCCACCTGTCTGCTCTGTCACCTCAGGCAAGTCACTTAGTTTCTCTGTGCCTCAGTTACCTCATCTTTAAAATGGGAAATACGACTGTGAGCACCATGTGGGACATGAACTGTGTCTAACATGATTAGGGTTTATCTACCACAGCATTTAGTAGTGTCTGACTCATAATAAGTTCTTAACAAATACCATAAAAAAAAAACTTGCTTAACACTTTTCTCACCATTGAGGATGAGGCTCAAAGGGCAGGATTTCTGCTGACATTGAAGCATAGCCCTTGTTCCAACCCTTTGTTGATATCTCCACTGCAGTCAAAGCCATCAAGAATGGCAAAGCTCCTAGAATTTTTATTTTCAACTTAGATATCCGGGTATGTAGGTGGCCTGCTACCCAGGATCCTTTCCAAAACACCTCTTCAATGTATGGAACATTGAGGAAATGTCACAAAAACTTAAAGATGCCACAATTATCACCATCTTCAAGAAGAAAGGACTAGTGATAGAAACTCTTGAGATTTTAGTCTTTTCCACTGCAGGCAAGATTTCAGTCAGAGCCTTCCCTGTCTAAGCCTTCCTCTCCTATTCTCCCACTCCCTTCTGCACCACTCTTATTTGCTCCTTCATTTATTTTCCCTTCCATCACCGCAGCACATATGTATATGTCTGTATATATCTGCAATTTATTTATTTATTTATTTATTTATTTATTTATTTATTTATTTATTTATTTATTTATTTTAATGTCTGTCTCTCCCTCTAGACTGTGAGTACACTGTGGACAGCAATGTGTCCGTTTGTTGTTATAGTAAACTCTCCCAAGCGCTTAGTACAGTGCTTTGCCCACAGAGCAGCACTAGTTATGTCTCCCCAGACCAGAGCAAGGTATAGCTACTGTGATATTTATTGCACTTCAGATACCAAAGCAGTGGTGAAGCAGCGTGGCCTAGAGGATAGAGCATGGACCCAGGAGTCAGAAGGACCTGGATTCTAATCCCGACTCTGCCATTGGTATGCTGTGACCTTGGACACATCACTTCTCTGTGCTTCAGTTACCTCATCTGTAAAATGGGGATTATGACTGTGAGCCCCATATGGGATGTGGCCTGTCTCCAACCTGATTAACTTGTATCTACCTCTGCACTTAGAACAGTGCCTGGATATAGTAAGCGCTTAGCAAATATTAAAAAAACAAACAAAAGCCCCCAAAGAAATGCAGGGAATGGCATCATTAGTAGACTTTGTTTATGGAAACCAAATTTGGCTGCCCTGAAATAATTATTGGGATTCCAAAACGATTCCATGGTGTTATGGCTGACCTCATCGGTATGGAAGGGACATTGTCAGAGTAAAGGGAATAAAGCAGGGCTTTGTTACTCAATCTGTCTAGTCCACCTTGTATTCTACCTAGCAACGCTCAGTAATACAGCAAGGGATTTGGAGGCTGGTACTGGAACAAGATTTTTGTCCTCTGAAAAACTTTTTCAACCAAACAGGTCGAGAGTATCAAGAGTCTGTGACTCACTTGTACAAGATTTATTTACGCCGATGACTGGACTTTGGAAGAACACATCCAAGAATGTGTATAGTGATTATGAACCACTTATCAAGAGTCAGCAAAGGGCTGTTAGCCTGAAGAGATTGGGGGTTACGAACTGCCACAAACCTGGAAAATCCTTCAGACAACCAAGAATCAACATTAGCCACAGAGGTGGATGCTGCTACTGAATTCTGTTCCCAGTGTACCCCATTGTTCAATGATGCAACAATACATCAAGAGGCCAAAAACTGAATCAAGAAACGTAGTGTGTCTTGGGAGGCTCAAAGGAAGTGAGGCACCACCTTTTTTTCATTGGTGTTTAAGTGCTTATTATGTGTCAGGCACGTACTAAGTGCTAGGGTACATACAAGGCAATCAGGTTGGACACAGTCCTTGTCCCAGCATGGCGCTCACAGTCTTAATCCCCATTTTACAGATGAGGTAACTGAGGCTCAGAGAAGTTGTGACCTGCCCAAGGTCACACAGGAGGCAAGTGGCAGAGCTGGGATTAGAACCCACGGCCTTCTGACTCCCAGGCCTGTGCTATATCCACTAGGTCACACTGTTCTTGCACAGGCTGCTAAAGTGACTTCTCAACGTGGCATCAGGATTCAAACCCAAATGATTGCGTACTGTGTAATTTTATTGTTCAAACTTCGTTATGGTTGTCAGGCCTGGGCTTAACCATAGACATATTTTACTTCTAGAGAAGTTCTCAAATATAAAAATAAGAGGCACACTCAGAAATAATGAGGTCCTGTAACACCAACCAAGTCACCAACATTGAAATAGGGCTCGTCACGTCCTTAGCCGGGTTTGGCATATAAGGAAAATTGTGGACAGTGGGATATCCAAACAGCTGCTCTATGGTACACTAAAAGAGAGTAACTGAAACAAATGCTAATTGAAACAAATGCTTTAAAGAGGCACTGAAACAAATGGAGTGTTGGGGAGGCTGCTGGAGAAGAAAGGTTAGCTTATTGTCCAGCAATCAGAAGTGGGTTAACCATTAGAGCAGAGGCTTCAGGACGGCTCTAAAACCAAAAGGAAGAGTAGAAAACAGAGCCTGGCAGTGTGGTTAAAAATGCATCAGGAAAGCAAGCAAAAATCTCAGTCTGCACTAACTGTTCTGAATTGCCTATATCTTTATATCTGTTCCCTGAAATCACTTGATCATCACCCCACCTTTAACCCCACAACACTCGTGCACATATAATGATAATAATAACTGTGGTATTTGTTAAACATTTACTATGTGCCAAACACTGTATTATGCGCTAGGGTAGATACAAGCAAATTGGGTTGGGCACATTCCCTATCCCACGTGGGGCTCACAGCCTTAATCCCCCTTTTACAGATGAGGTAATTGAGGCACAGGGAAGTTAAGTGAACTTGCCCCCATTCTCCTTTTCGTCTGCGTTGCCCATGCACTTAGATCTGTGTCCCCTAAGCACTCTCGTACTCACTCCAAACCCAACTGCACTTACGTAGATTTCCTAATATTTTGCTGCTTCCCCTCCTTGTAATTTTAGTGCCTTTCTCCTCCAGTAGATTGTAAACTCCTAGAGGGCAGAGGTTGCCTACCAACTCTGTTGTACTTTCCCAAATGCTTCGTACAGTGCTCTGCACACAGTAAGTGCTCAGTAAACACCATTGGTTGATTTTTCTAAAAAAACTGTTCAGTTCACATCTTCCCACTTTTCAAGAACCTCCAGGTGTTGCCCATCCACCTCTGCATCAATCAGAAACTCCTTTATCAGCTTTAAAGCTATCAGCTTGCCCGCTCCTACCTTACCTCGCTGATTTCCTACTACAAACCAGCCCGCACACTTCGCTCCTCTATATCACCAGCTTGATCAGTGTGCTTCAGTCTCATCTATCTCATCACCTATCCCATTCCCATGTCCTCCCTCTGACCTGGAACTCCATCCCCGCCCATGTACAACAGACCACCGCACTCCCCATCTTCAAAGTCTTATTAAAATCACATCTTTTCCAAGAGGCCTTCTCCATTTAAGCCTTCTTTTCCTCTACTCCCTGTCCCTTATGCGTCAGCTGTGCATTTAGATCTTTAATAAGCACTTGATAGTTATCGTCTCCTAGTCCCATAGCCCGGATGTACATATCCATCATTTTGTATTTATATTAATGTCTGTCTCCCCTCCTCACTGCAAGCTCCTTGTGGGCAGAGGATGTATCTCTCAACTCTGTTATGTTGTACTTTCCCAAGTACAGTGCAGTACAGTGCTCTGCATACAGTAAGAGCTCAATAAATATCTTTGATTGAGAGGATCATCCCATATTGCTTTTTATCAATCACCCTACCCATGTAATAAAAACTTACCAAGAATAGCATCATCTTCTACTTGTTTCAGAAAGTAGAGTGGTGTTTATCTAATTTTAAATGAACTGATAGCATTCTAATGTAAAAGACAGGTCAAATGTTCATTTCATTCTGGATCAGACTAGACACTGCCTTGGGGATTGCTTATGTTAAGATGAGTTAGGACTAAAAGCAAGATGCTTGGCTTGCTTAGCATTTTCATTAGCCAGCTGGGCAAACATTCTGCTGATGTCCATTTAGTTTTTCTGTTCAGAAAGAGGCTTCATTATCAGCTTAAAAAGTATGTTGACATATAAACTCTTAGCTGGAATTTCCTCAGAGTTGTCTGAGGTAATATTCAGCGTTACCTTCAAATGTCTAGGTTTCTCCAGAGATGATTTCCACAGACAGCAGATACATTTTCAGTGTTTCACTTTCATATGCTGATGTTGTTTTGTGGACTCTTGTCTGTAAGTGAAATAGAATGACAAAGTGGTAATTTTATGAAACATGAAACATGGACAGTTTTAAGGACTGTGCGAAAAAGTAAGGATTGTGTTGTTGACTATAATAGTGTTTTTAATGTAGAAAGGTGTCAAAGTGCATTTGTGTGTCTATAGGAATGGATTGTTTTTGGAGGTTATTCCTTCTGCTTTCCCACTTGGGCATTTTCACCAATTGTTTTTCAGTGGAGGACAGACAGGGAGAAAAAGCGAACCTCTCTTCTAAAGGTAGTACTATTTGTTAGCCCCTGTGGGGTTAATATCTGATGGGGCAGGTGAGACTAAAACTAAAGTTACATTTCTGATTGCATTATCTATGGATTTTAATTTCCTATGCCAGCCATGGCTTAATTAATTACTGTGAGTGATTGAGTCTGTGTGTTGGGGTTGATAGGCTCTCAGGCCGTGTGGAATCTTTGGATTGTTCCAGGTTTTCCCTGACCTTGCTCTTGGGGCAAACCAGATTGATGTTTGATAGGTTCACGAAGGTCAGCGGTATCATTACCCACCTTCCTAGCAAGGCTTTTGAGACTCAGAATTCTTCTTATCTCATAGGTTAACGAACCAGGATGTGGATAAGGAGCAGGAAATAATAATAATAATGAAGATTTCTAAATGTGCCTTGTGTGATGTTTTCGACTGTTGGGTGTTTCACTGTAAGCGTCCTTGTTCCTTCCACTAATCCACATAAAACCCATATGTCTAAAGTCTCAAGGTTCAATTTCATCGGGTGATGTGTCGTTAAGTGATATTAGATTTTTAGAAGACACCTATCTGTTAACAATTTGTAAATGTGTCTACCAACTCTGTCGTTTTGTTCTCTTCCAAGTGTTGAGTACAGTGCTGTGCGTATAGTAAGCAGTCAATCAATCAATTGTATTTACTGAGTGTTTTCTATTTGCAGAGCACTGTACTAAGTGCTTGGGAGAGTACAGTACAACAGAATTAGCAGACATGCTCCCTGTGCATAACGAGCTTGTAGTTTAGAGGGGGAGACATACATTAATATGAATAAGTATTTATAATATGTAATTTAAAGATATGTATTTAAGTGCTGTGGAATTAGGGGTGGCGTGAATATTAAATGTCGGAAAGTCACAGATTGAAGTGCATAGATGACACAGAAGGGAGAGTCAGCCTGGGAAAAGAGGACTTAATCGGGGAAGGCCTCTTGGAGGAAATACCATTGATTGATTTCAGCTTAAAATGTGAAGTCAGACTCTCCTATAAATACTACTCCTTTCTGGACAGAAGCCACCAAAAGTTTGCAACACTCGAGTATTATTTAATAAACTCTAATAAATATTTAATAAAATAATTGAACCCTCTCAGGGATTGTGTCTACCAACTGTAATGAACTCCCCCAAGCACTTGGTACACTGCTGTGCACAAAGTATGTGCTCAACAAGTGAGATTAGGGGTGGGGTGATTGATTTTAGCAACATTGGAGGAGAGAGCTGATTGTTTCTAACTTAGTAGCTCTCAGTTCTGGGCAGGATGAGAATGAGGGTGGGAATGCCACTGCAGTTTAGTGGTGTCTATTCAGATTGAATGTTTTTCAAATTGCTGTGGCATTTGCCTTCTGTAGTCACGATATCTAGATATAATTACCTGTAGGATATTTTTGGCAATTTTTACTGAAAATTCCCAGAATTGTCACAAAATATAGTTTTTTTAAAAATTTTTACCCAAAAGAGGAAGGAAAGAATTACCCAGGAATTTTTTTGTACTTGTATTTATTATTATAATTGTGACTTTTTTGAAGCATTTGCTATATGCCAAACAGTGTATTAATCCCTGGGGTAGATTACTGGTAATTATTGAGCACATACTTTGTGCAGAGCACGGTACCAAGTGCTTGGAGGAGTTCAATACAGTTGATAGACACAATCCTTGGGAGAGTTCAGTCCATTTGGGAGACAGATGTGAAAATAAATTACACATGAAAAAAGCATCTGTGAGTAAGTATAATAATAATTATGGTGTTTGTTAAGCACTTACTGTTATCCACGTATTGTTCTAAGGGCTAGAATCAAGGTAATCAGGTTGGACACAGTCCCACTTGGGGCTCACAGTTTTAATCTTCATTTTACAGATGAAGTACCTGAGGCACAGAAAAGTTATGTGATTTGCCCAAGGTCACAGAGCAGACAAGTGGCAGAGCAGGAATTAGAACCCACATCCTCTGACTCCCAAGCCCATGCTGTATCCACTAGGCCATGCTGCTTAGTGCTTAGGAGTGGGACTAAGAGCAAGAGTGAGTCAGGAGAGAAAATGGGGTTGGGGTTGAGATCTTAGTTGGGAGATGGCTTCCTGGGGGAGACGTGATTTTAGGGCTTTGAAGGAGGGAAGAGTGGTGGTCTGCCAGATGTGATGGGGGATGGAATTCTGGGCAGGAATGAGGGCCTGAGCAAGGTAGCAAAGGTGGTTAAGGTGAGAGCACATAATGGGAGTAGACTGAGAAGCAGCGTGGCTCAGTGGAAAGAACACGCACTTAGGAGTCAGAGATCATGGGTTCTAATTCCGGCTCTGCTGATTGTCAGCTGTGTGACTTTGGGCAAGTCACTTAACTTCTCTGTGCCTCAGTTACCTCATCTGTAAAATGGGGATTAAGACTGTGAGCCCCATGTGGGACAACCTGATCAGCTTGTATTCCCCCAGCGCTTAGAACAGTGCTTTGCACATAGTAAGTGCTTAACAAATACCATCATTATTATTATTATTATTGAACATTATGGGAGTAGACTGAGTGCCTTGAATCTGATGGTGAGGAGTTTCTGCGTGATGTAGAGTTGGATGAATGACCAGTGGAGGCACTTAATAATAATAATAATAGAAGTAATAATGATGGTATTTGTTAAGCACTTATTATGTGCCAAACCCTGTTCTAAGCACTGGGGTAGGTACAAGGTAATCAGGTTGTCCCACATGGGGCTCGCAGACTTAATCCCCATTTTACAGATGAGGTAATTTAGGCACAGAAAAGTTAAGTGACTTGCTCAAAGTCACATAGCTGATAAGTGGCAGAGCCAGGATTACTGAGGAGTGAGGAGCAAGGGTGGATTGATTTTTTTAGGAAAATGATCTGGGTGGCCAAGTAAATTGTGGGCTGGAGAGGGGAGAGGCTGGAGGCGTGGAAGTCAGCAAGGGGGCTGATGCAGTAGTCGAGAAGTGGCATGTCAAGTGCTGGAACCAGAATGGTAGCAGTTTGGATGGAGAGGATGGAGCACATTGTGGAGGTGTTTTGGAGACAGAATTGAGAAGATTTAGGGATTGATTAAAGATGTGGGTTGAAGAGAGAGATGAGTCTTGGATAAAATCAAGATTGTGGGCTTGTGAGACAGGAAGGGCAGTGGTGTTGTCTATAGTGGTAGGCAAGTCTGAGGAGATACAGTACAATCAGATCAGACACAGTCACTATAATAATAATAATTGTGATATAGTTAAGTAACTTCTATGTGCTAAGCACTGTACTAAACTCTGGGGTAGATAATCAAGTTAGGCACAGTCCCTGTTCCGTTTGACTCACAGTCTAAAGGGGAGGGAGAGCAAATATTGAATTTCCTTATTTTACAGATGTGAAAACTGAGTCCCAGGGAAGCAAGTGGCTTGCCCAAGGTTACCCAGCAGGCAGGTGGCGGAGCAGGGATTAGAATCCAGGTCTTCTGACTCCCAGGCCCATGCTCTTTCCATTCACTCAGACTGTGAGCCCCATGTGGGACAGGGACTGTGTT
Organism: Ornithorhynchus anatinus; assembly: GCF_004115215.2. Lineage (NCBI taxonomy): Eukaryota > Metazoa > Chordata > Mammalia > Monotremata > Ornithorhynchidae > Ornithorhynchus > Ornithorhynchus anatinus. The sequence continues at coordinate 95,482,009 of NC_041730.1, forward strand.
CAACCTAATCAACTTGTTTCTACCCCATTTCTTAGAACAATGTTTGACACATAGTAAGCACTTAAAAAATACCGTAATTATGATGATAATAGTGATTAGTCACCCTGCTGGTAAAAATCTGAACACTGGAATGAACACAGGTTTGTGGCATCTTGAGAGGTTGGAAGACTGGGGGTGCTCCCTTCACTTTCCCCTGCCTGCATCCTCTCAGTAGGTCATGGCAGGGTCCCACTTGATGCTGTCTTCCCCACACCCCAGTACCCAGTAATTAGAGGGTCCATGAAGGAGCGGTGCCTCTTCTCCCAGTGCTCGTTTCCCTGCTGTTGCTGTTGTGGACTGGCAATCATTCCTTGGGGCTGTGGAGATGCTGCTCCCAACTTCATCCTCTAGGCTGTGAGCTCTTTGTGGGCAGAAGTGTGTCTGTTTGTTGTTATATTGTACTCTCCCAAGCGCATAGTACAGTACTCTGCACACAGTATGAGTTCAGGAAATACAAATGAATGAATGAATGAATGAATGAATTAATTAATTAATTCTGGGTTTGTGGGGATGGGTTGAGCCTTATCTCAATGACGCAAATGAATTAAATCCCAAACCAAGGGCTCCAATTTTGTTCTTTTTTTGTGCTACTTAAGTACTTACTATGCACCAAGCACTATACTAAGTGCTGGTGTAGGTACAGGGTAATCAGGTTGGATACATGTCTACCAACTCTGTTATATTGTACTCTCCAAAGCGCCTAGTACAGTGCTGTGCACATAGTAAGCATTCAGTAAATACCATTGATAGATTGTCCCGAATGCCTGATTAATAGCTGATTTCCAGGGATGCTGGCAGCCCTGGCTTCTCTTAGGAGAAACAGCATGGCATAGTGGCTAGAGCACAGGCCCGGAAGTCAGAAGGTCATGGGTTCTAATGCCCACTCCACCACTTACTTGCCTGCTGTTGCCCTTGGGCAAGTCACTTTACTTCTCTGTGCCTCAGTTACCTCACCTGTAAAATGGGGACAGAGACTGAGAGCTCCTCGTGGGGCGGGGATTTGTATCCTCCCCAGTGCTTAGTACAGTGCCTCTCACATAGTAATTGCTTAACAAATTCCAAATTATTATTATTATTATTATTCGTGCTGAGGGCCTCCCTGGATTTTGTGACTGCTTGAGACCTCCCCCTCCCACCACTTCTCTGTCCTGGTCATGGCATTAGAAGGCAGGATGAAATGCTGGCAAAGATCGTGAACTTCTCTGTCCACTGGGCACATGCAGAGATGTCCGATTTCTGAGGCAGCTTTTGTTTTGACACCCCAACAGTCAGTCAGCCAATCGTTTTTACTGAACAGTATTTATTGAGCTGTTACTGTATGTAGAGAACTGTACTAAGCTTTTGGGAGAGTACGTTATAACAATAGACACATTCCCTGCACACAGTGAGTTTATAGTCTAGAGGGGGAGGCAGATATTAATATTAATAAATTTATAGTTCTTTGCACACTGCATCTACATGGGCCCTCCCCTCTAGACTCTTAGCTTGTTGTGGACAGGGAATGGGTCTGCCAACTCTGTAATATTGTACTCACCCAAGTGCTTGATATAGTGCTCTGCACACAGTAAGAGTTCAAGAAAAGGGATTGATTGAAGATAGTGATGTGTGGCTCTGCAGATCGTCCTCTAGACTCTAAGCTCGTTATGGGCAGGGAATGTGTGTCTGTTTATTGTTGTATTGCACTCTCCCAAGCACTTAGTATAGTGCGTTGCACACAGTAAGTGTTCAATAAATACAACTGAATAAATGAGATGACTAGCGCAGTGACCCAGACCAGATACCGACAGTGTTAAACATCGGGCATACGGCTAATGGAAACACAGATGAAACTGAATTGATTAATAAAAAAATGAAGTGGGGAAAACCACCATTTTCTGCCATACACGTGATTTGGTTGTCTTGTAAACCTGTTTTGGGTTTTCAAATCAACCCTAGTGCAGTTGGTAGAGAAGCTCTTTCCTGAATTAATTCATTCTATCATATTAAGCACTTACTGTGTGCAGAGCACTTGGGAAGGTACAACAACAAACAGTGACATTCTCTAACCACAGAGAGCTCACAGTCCAGAAGCCGGGAGACAGACGTCAATACAAATAAATAAAATTACGGATATATACATAAGTGCTCTGGGGCTGGGATTGGGGAAGAGCAAAGGGAACAAATTAGGGCGATGCAAAAGTGAGTGGGAGATGACGAAGAGTGGGGCTTTGTCTGGGAAGGCCTCTTGAAGGAGATGTGCCTTCATAAGGCTTTGAATTGGGGGGAGGAGAGTAATTGTCTGTTGGATTTGAGGATGTCCCTCAGTTATCTGTATGAATTGTTGCCTGCTTTGATTTATGGTAAAACCTAGTACTTCATGCTGTTACTGCATAGTGTCATGTAATTAACATCTGTGAAAAATTTCAGGAAGCAGGATATCATCTCCTGCACATTTCCAGTTCAGTGTACCATACCATTTTGGAGGGAAAGGAACCCTTTCTTTTAAATGGGCTTTTCATGGATTATTCATTCTTTAAAATTTTTGAGTTAATATTTACAATTATGTTTTCTAAGCTCTTGAAAGGTTCCCTTTCCAGTGGAGTTGACCAATATGTCTGGGAAATTCTCTGGAAATAGTTAACGTGCAAATGAAACAAATAGAATAGCTCTTTGCATATGGATTAAATCAATAGAGTGAGGGACTGTTTTGCATTTGAGTAATATTTTTTCCCCTTAAAAATGAAGTACCTGAATCATAAAAACAGTTATCAGTTTGATTTAGGAGTAGGACCTTACACTTAATTAGCCCCAAACTTATATACTGCTAAAGTTGAAGCATATAGGCCATTTGAGATGAAGGAAAAGGAGATAGAGAACCTCAAGGCAGGGATAGTTTTGGACTATTGATCATGTTATTAGTACTTTGGGTTTAAATCCTCCATCTTTAGGGATCCAAAGATTAAGTAGGGAAAAGCATTTGAGCTGACAAGTGATTTTTCAAGAAATTCCATCTTGAGTTTAAAATATAAAGAGTAAAGCTTGATCTGCTGTTCTTAGTTTCTGTTCTTTTTAAAAGTTATATATTGTAATAGAAAACTGGAACCAAAAGAACACCTAAAGCAGAAGTTTCCAAGAGACCAGGAAGAATTTACAATTGAGCCCTTTTCTTAATTCAGTAATTAAGAAAGTAGACTTACAGTGCTGTGCAGCGGGATCATAATAGTTTACACCTGTTTCAACTTTTTGCTGTTTTTATTGGCCAGGGCTTCTGCCAACCCATATTTCTTGCAAAGGAAAAATATGAAATAAAATATGGCGGAACATTGGAGAAATTACAATAAACATAAAAAATTGTTCAGCTTAAAATGTGAAATGCTTAACCTGCACATTTAGACAGCCATGTTTCAGTAGTTTTGAGGTAATTTATTGCGAGAGTTCAGTGTCATAAAAACAAGACAACCGCTTTTGTTGGCAGGAATGGACAACTTAATTTTCGGAACATAAGTCGACAGTCACCACTGCAGAGGAAAAGTTAGAAAAAAATATATCTCTTCGTGTGATTAGGGAATAAAATAGATGAAACCTGAACATCATGCAGTATATATTAAAGCTGGCACATCAAGGCTCCTCCGCAACAGGATATAATCAGACTTCAAAAGGTCAAAGAATGTTATGACTTGAAGTCTGAATTGGCTCTCAAGCAAGCAACGTTTGCCCTCCAAACAAAATGAAAAATAAAACCGGCTTCAGGATGGAATCGTACCTCATTTTTTTTTTCATGCAACCAAGAGCTCCAACTGACCTAACTGAAAAAGCATCAACCTTTAATGTTCAAGTGTAATGTTATCAAGCCAATCTAATGATGATCAGTTGGTGCCCATAGTAAGAAATAAGTAGTAGTCCTTCCACATTCTAACCAAAGCTACAAGCAAACTGAGTTTGAACCCATTTCAATTTGGATGAAAATCCAGGTGTTTTTATTTTTAATTTTTGTAGAAAAATTAGCAATCTAGTTTAATGTCTGTTTCCCCTCTCTAGACTGCAAGCTCCTTGTGGGCCAGGAACATGTCTACCTAATCTTTTATAGGGTACTTTCCCAAGCACTGAGAACAGTGCTTTGCACACAGTAAGTGCTCAGTAAAGATGATTGATTCCATTCTAATTCTGTTTCACTGCTGTGCTGTCTTTCTGGGAAGTGATGAGGCTGGCTGGGGTCTGAAGGAAGAAAATCTCATCTTTGTTTTAGTTTCATCTGTCCTTTGGGACCTGAGAATGTCTTCCTCTACTGGCTTCAACATTTTGTTGGATTTGGAATGGGAGAGCATTCTGAAGGTTTGGAGTGAAACTGGGGTCATTGGTGTTTTTAGCAGTTTCAGAAGTAGCTGACTGAGCATTAGATGCTCAGGGGCATTTTCTAGTTATGGTATTTATTAAGCCCTTAGTATGTGCCAAGTATCATGCTGAGTGCTGGGATAAAAAAAACATAGAAGCAGTGTGGCCTAGTGGATAGAACTCGGTTCTGGGTCAGAGGGATCTGGGTTCTAATCATGGGTCTGCCACTTGTGTGCTGTGTGACCTTGGGCAAGTTGCTTCACTTCTCTGTGCTTGAGTTACCTCATCTGTAAATTGGGGATTAAATCTGTGAGCACCATGTGGGACAGAGATTGTGTCCAACCTGATTTCCTTGTATCCACCCCAGTACTAAGTAGAGTACCTGGCACATAGTAGGTGCTTAATAAATGCCACAAGCATTATTGTTATTACTCTGCTGTCTTTATCCTCCCTGTCAGCTGCTGTTGATTCTGGAGACCTTTTCCTTGTGGGAACATTGTCTTACCTGGCTTTATGGACACATTTCTCGTAGTTCTTCTCCTACCTGTCACGCCTACACTTCCCAAGTCAATTTTTGGGGCTCTTCTGCTTCCAATCCCCTAACTGTGATGAGTTTTGAGGTTCTCTTATGGTTCCCTACTCTTCTCACTTTATACTTTATAGAGAAGCAGCGTGGCTCAGTGGAAAGAGCACGGGCTTTGGAGTCAGAGGTCACGGGTTCAAATCCCAGCTCGGCCATTTGTCAGCTGTGTGACTATGGGCAAGTCACTTAACTTCTCGGTGCCTCAGTTACCTCATCTGTAAAATGGGGATTAAGACTGTGAGCCCCACGTGGGACAACCTGATTCCCCTGTGTCTACCCCAGCGCTTAGAACAGTGCTCGGCACATAGTAAGTGCTTAACAAATACCAACATTATTATTATTACTCACTAACATAGAGCTGTATATGCAGTAGGCATTTAATGCATATTATTACTATGACTCACACCCTTGAGGAGCTCATCCACTCCCATGGCTTCAACTACCACTTCTCTGCAATCTCACATTTCCTGCTGCTTCCAGGGCATCTCTCTTGATGAATGTTCTGGCCTGGAACTCTTCCTCCCCACACCCCCAAACCCTTTCATATCAGATAGAAAGTCTCCCCACTTTCAAACCCATCCTAAAATCACACGACCAATCACACGACCTCTAAGCTGACTTCCTTGACTGTCCTCATTTCTCCTACTTGTTCTCCCTTCAATGTTGCCAATACCCTTGGATCCCTTGCTATTCACCCCATTCTCACCCCCACTGCACTTATGTGTGGATCCTATACCCTGCCATTTCCCCTGTTTGTATTTATTTTATTGTCTGCCTTCACTCTCTAGACTCTGAGCTCGTTGTAGGCAGAGATTGTGTCTATCCACTCCATTGTGTTGTACTCTCACAATGAATGGGGATTATGACTGTGAGCCCCACGTGGGTCACCGTGATTACCTTGTATCTACCCCTGTGCTTAGAACAGTGTTTGGCATATAATAATAATAATAATAATAATGTTGGTATTTGTTAAGCGCTTACTATGTGCAGAGCACTGTTCTAAGCGCTGGGGTAAACACAGGGGAATCAGGTTGTCCCACGTGGGGCTCACAGTCTTAATCCCCATTTTACAGATGAGGGAACTGAGGCGGAGAGAAGTTAAGTGACTTGCCCACAGTCACACAGCTGACAAGTGGCAGAGCTGGGATTCGAACTCATGAGCCCTGACTCCAAAGCCCGTGCTCTTTCCACTGCGCCACGCTGCTTCTCAATATAGTAAGCGTTTAACAAATACCACCATTATTCTTGTACTGTACTCTCACAAGGATTTAGTGTGTACTCTGCACACAGTAAGCACTCAGTAGCCACTGATTGAATGTCCCACTGCATCTCAAGCTTAATATTCGTTAATTCCTTTCCCACCTAAATCGTCTTCTTTACTGATCTTTACCCTCACAGTTGAAAACACCACCATCCTCCCCATCTTTGACGTCCACAACCTTGGCTTCAATAATGACTCTTCCCATTCAAATGGCATATTCGGTTAGTTGCCCTAATCTGCTCGTTTTTCTGCCACAACATCTCTGGGATTCACCCTTTCCTCTATGCTGAAATGCTCACCACTTTGGTCCAGTTATTTGTCATGCCCTGATTTGATTAGAGCATCAGCCTTCTCACTGACCTCCTTGTCTCCACTGTCCTTGGGCCATACTTGACTACTGCCCAGTTCATTTTGTGGAAACATCATTCTGCATGTGCTTCCCACTCATCAAACTTGTGACATCCAATCTGCTCTGTTCTTATCCCTCTAGACTCTAAGCTACTCCTGTAGACTGTAAGTTTGTCATGGCAGGAAATGTGTCTACCAACTTCCTTTATATTGTACACTCCCAAGCGCTTAGACTACACGCAGTAAGCACTAAATAAATACGATTGATTGACTGATTATCCATTCCCTTCTTTCACTAGATCTCAGCTCACATTTCTCTTTCCTCTCAAGCTAACCTATTTACTGTACCTTGTTCTATTCTCTCCCAACTCAGACCTTTTTCTCTACTCTTGTCTGAAACTCCCTCCCCTTTCAAATCTGATAGAATACAGATATTCAGAGCCCTTCTGAAGTCATATCTCCTCCAATTGGCCTTCCCCAATTAGCCTGTAATTCCCCCGTTTATGTTTCTTCAACTGTCACTTCAGTCCTTCTAAAGACTTAAGAACTCAGGACTCCCCAGAACACTTATCAACATGCCCTGTTACATAACTCATACACATATACCCTATTCCTTCTCTTGCTTCTCAATCATTTAGGTTAATATTTCCCCTCCACCCTTAACTCTGCAGGACTCCTTGAGGACAGATAAGATCCCCTCAGGCAGTTGCCTTACTATTCGAAGCCAGCTGTACACTCCAGGCTGGTCTGTTTGAGACTGTCTCCCAAAGTGCCTTGCTGTTCCACTGTACTGAGTTTTAAAAACTCTGGTCCCAGCTTCCCTACACTCCATCTTAATTCAATGAATAACAGCTGCTCTAGAATCCTGCTGTTATTTGTTAGGCTTAAGCGTACTGCCCAGCAAAGCTGTGTTGTAATGCGAATGACACTGCTAGTGAGCTGAATGAGCGGTATACCATTCTCTTCATATTTCTTTGGACCACCAGAAGAGGGAGCAGAACATAATTAATTAACATTTGTCAAGCTCTTGTGATGTATGAAGCACCGAAACTACTCTATTTGCATACCTGCCTCCACTTTTATGTGCAATTTTTGCAACCCTAAAACAGGGTGGCGGTTACTATGTGTCTCATATGAGACTCACTTCCAGCAATAAGGGGAGCAGGAGGAAAAGGAAAGGAGGGGAGAAGGAAGAGACAGATAAAAGGGCACTTGAGGCTGTCTTAATAATGTTGGTATTTGTTAAGCGCTTACTATGTGCCGAGCACTGTTCTAAGCGCTGGGGGAGATACAGGGTAATCAGGTTGTCCCACGTGAGGCTCACAGTTAATCCCCATTTTACAGATGAGGTAACTGAGGCACAGAGAAGTGAAGTGACTTGCCCACAGTCACACAGCTGACAAGTGGCAGAGCCGGGAGTCGAACCCATGACCTCTGACTCCAAAGCCCGGGCTCTTTCCACTGTGTCTTCTGTTCACTCCCAAGTGCTGCATGCATTCAGTACCAGATGAATTAACCCTCTCTCTTCCCATCCTCCTCTGGAGAGCACTCATTTCAAATAAGAAAGTCTCCACCCCTCCACCTCCCACCCTACAAGTTTATCACATTTCCAGGTTTGGGAAGTTTGTTAATTTGGGGAAAAAGTGTGGTGTATGGGAAAGAGCAAGGGCCTGGGAGTCAGAGGCCCTGGATGCTAATCCCAGCTCTGTCACTTGCCTGCTGTGAGACTTCAGACAAGCCACCTATGCCTCACTTTCCTTATATGTTAAATGAGGATTATATACCTGTTCATCTTCCTACTTATTCTGTGACCCTGCGAGCCCCATTTGGGATGGGGACTGTGTTCAACCTGATTATTTTGTATCTACTCCAGCACTTAGTACAGTGTTTGGCACATAGTAAGCACTTAAATACCACAAAAGTAAGAATATTAACACAGTAGTAATTACTTCATCCCTCTTCTCTTCCTATCCAGTTGTGTGCCACTCTAAGTTATGTGGTACAGCAAATAAGCTTTTATTTCTTTCTAAAAATTTGGGTGGGAAAATTATACAGTGGAGACAATTGTGTGAGTAAATATGGATATATGCTGGAGAGAATTTCTGTTTATTAATTTAGGCTCCCTGGACAGCAGTGGATTCACGGTCTATTTGGGAGGGCAGTCCTAAGAAAATTCCACAAGAACTTCAAGATAATAAATAATCCCAGCTCCATCATATAACTGCTGTGTGAACTTGGGCAAGTCACTTAACATCTATGGACCTCAGTTACCTCATCTGTAAAATGGGGAAAGAATGTGAGCCCCATGTGGGACAGTGGACTGTGTCCAACCTGATTAACTTGAATCTACCCCAGTGCTTAAGACAGTGTTTGGCACATAGTAAGAGCTCAGTGAATACGATTGAATGAATGAATGAAGGAAGGAAAAGCACTTAAGACCATAATTATTATTATTATTATTAATAAATTCAACCTTTCAAAAGTAAAAAGAGGAAGAAAAATTAACAGTTTGTTACTGGTTGGCTAGTGACTCACCACCACTTCAGGCAAGACAAACTCAGGATATTCTTAAATTTATATAAGCACGATGCCTAGAATTTTGTCAGTCAGTCATATTTATATCACGCTTACTCTATGCAGAGCACTGTATTAAACACTTGGGAGAGTTCAATATAACAATAAGCAGACCCATTTCCTGCCCACAACAAGCTTAAAGTCTGGAAACATTGTAAGGTCAAATCATAGGGAATGAGAGGTGTGGAAATTTTGTTACTCAAGTTTTTAAGTCATAAATCTTGGCTGAGTTACAGGAAATGATCCCCTTTTTGGGGGGTGGAATCCCTAGTGAATTCTCAGCTTTGAAGTGTTACAGCCTGAATGCATTCTAGAAAAAACAAATGACTGCAAGGACATAGTGATGTCTACTGCTGTTGAGTACTTAGAAATATTCAGTTCCATAACCACAGATTGCACCTCTCCTCTCTGCCTGCTGTTTCATCGTGCGTGCTGTCAGGGAGAGAATGTGGGTGGCTCAGAGCAAACCATCTCCACTACTGCAAAAACAAGTCAAACTTCTATCCTGCTATCAATAAGTCAGAGCCAGAAAAGATGCACTGTAGTACTTTCATGGACAAAATATGCAAGAGAATCTCTCTGACACTCGTACTTTTGGATGGACTCTTGATTGATGTTGTCTTCTAATCAGAGAACAACTTTCCAAGAATGCCACTGAGGGGAATCATGTTGTGCCATTTGTTACCGAACATGGCTCGTAAGTGATACTGACGAAATAGTGCAAACCTAGGCATTACTGCAGTGGTAGAGTCAGGTCTCGCAGTCTTTTAGAAGGTCAGATCAGAGTGTGGGTGCGTTTGGTGACCTCGTCAGACTGAGGGACATTAGGCATTTTGCAGATGGTTCGTCATACTTTTGTTTCTCAAATGTCTAATGAAAAACATTTAGAATAATAACTTATATAAAAGGTCGTGCACATGACGTAATGTGCTTCACCCTCAAATTTAGGTGACTTAGTTATCAAGGGTTATCAGCTTTTCTTAGTCCAAAAAGCAACATTTTAAAAGTTAGGATTGTGGCGGTATCTATATCTTGCCAAAAATGAATTCCACTAGAGAATTTCTTGTTACACCTGTTGTTGAAAAAAGGCACAACTGTCTACACTTCAAATGCCATCATTATTCTTCTGGATCATTTCTTCGAGCTTTCTGTTTTTAATTAGTTTTCAGTTAAAGGACTTTACTTCACTTTCCTCATTGGGAGATACCTTGGTTAGGTAAATAGAAAGAAACTGGCAGCCTCATTTCTTAGATATCTGCAGTTCATACTGGGGGTCTTTTGGTTTATGCTTGCTATTTCAATCTATGTGTTTCAATTAAGAGACATTTTGGTAGCTCTTTGTTAAATGATGGGGGGTTTAATTAATTTTTATTTAGGGTTACTGTGTATTTTGTTGAATTATTCTAGTGTCCTTTAATGCAGCCATGAAGGCTAGACATAATTACAAGCTGTTGAGTTTTTTCCAGTCTTTTCAACATTTTTATTTCTTATTTACAGCTGCTGCCGAGGGCAAAGGCAAGAGTGGGGAAGACTTTTTTCAAAAGGTAAGAAACACTTTCACTCACTTTTTAAGCAGAAATAATAAATGACAGAGATAGCGCTATAGGTGGTAAACAATTGCTTCCTCTACATGTACTTATCAGTCAATCCTTTGACGTTATTGGGCACTTAACTGTGTGCAGAGCACTGTACTTAGTGCTTGGGAGAGTATACTATAACAGAGTTAATAGAAACATTCCCTCCAAACAAGTTTACAGTTTAGAGGGGAGACAGACATTTTTATGATTAAATAATTTACATATATGTGACAAGTGCTTTCGGGCTGAGGGAGATGAATAAAGGTGCAAAGCCAAGTAGACGGAAGTAGGAGAAGAAGAATTGAAGATTTAGTGAATGAAGGCCTCTTGGAGGAGATGTGCTTTTAATAAGGCTTTGAATCTGGGGGGAGTGAACGTCTGTCCTTATGAAGAGGGTGGGCATTCCAGGCCACAGGCAGGATGTGGGCGATGGGTCGGCGGTGAGATAGACAAGATCAAGGTACAGTGAATCGGGTGGCATTAGATCAACAAAGTTTGCGGGCTCGGTTTTAGTAGGAAATCAGAGCGGTAAGGTAGGAGGTGGAAAGGTGACAGTTCTTTAAAGCCTATGGAAAGGAGTTTCTGTTTGATGTGGATGTATACATGTAAGGCTAAATTAAAAATTGTCTGTTTCTGGAACGGCGTTGGTGATATTAATTAAATAGCCTTCTAATGACTGTGTTTTAAGGCTATAAAGAATCCTTTTCACATCATTTCTAAGCATCCGTAATTTTCTTAGTGGTAAGCAAATTAAATTCATGATCATAATTCTATGTTGTGGTTCAAAGCAGTGTGTATTAACCTGGATTATTTTTGCGGAGAGAGAGACTGAAGAGAAAGCCAGATTTTTTTCTTAATAATCTGACAGGGATGAAGATGCAGTTTAAACTTTAGTGAGGGCTCATACTCAGTGATATCAGATCCTTCTAAGAATAAACTCCCTGAATGATTTCCTCAATGCAGATAATTTAGTTTTGAAAAAGAATGGTTTTTCTTGAAGATTCTGGATCCCTTTTATATTTTTGTCTTAGGCAGTTCTGAGTGCCTGTATGAGTGTAATAATAATAATTGTGGTATTTGATAAACGTTTCCTATGTGCCAGGCACTGTACTAAGCACTGGGGTAGATACAAGCAAATTAGGTTATGCTTTCAGCTCTTCTGAGGAGGAACTTCATGTGCAGAGCAAGGGTACAGAGTACAGGAAAGTGGAATAAAGTGTTTAGTTATAGTAGAGAATGAAGAGAGATATGAGAAAATGCAAGGTTCCTACCATAGTCAATTCTGGTTTTAAATGGATTTAGAAACTTTCCATTGGTTTTTAATGATAATAATACTAATTGTGGCATTTAAGTGCTTACTGTGTGCCAAGCACTGTACTAAGCAATGGGGTAGATACAAGCAAATCAGGTTGGACACAGTCCCTATCTCCTGTTGGGCTTCACGATTTAGGTTGACTAATATTTCCTTTTACACTATGAAGATCTACTAGGGTTTATTCATTTTCCTTTTGCCAGTTCAGGTCCTTAAGATACAGAGGAGAAAATTGCACATAGCAGAATAAAATTAAGAAAGGCAAAATAACCTGGAACAAGATGAGAACGAATGAGAGTGGCAGAAAAAAAAAGGAAAACATGGAAATGAAGGAAAGACTGCTTTGATGTGAAAGGGTCATTTACATGTTTGGAAGATTGTTCATTGCTTCTCTTTTCTCCGTTTTCCTTTCCTTTGTGCCTCCACGTCTCATTAGTAACTTCCCTAGAGGACTCAGAAAGAAAAGAATGGAAACAAAAGTTATCAATTTTGGATGCTCCCTGCTGGATCTTGCACAACAACACCCCCGCCCCTCCCCCCTTCCTTAACTCAACTGCTTCAACTATTTTTTCTTTTACTCTTTAGATCATCAAGAAGAATCCCTTCTGAATTTTTCTCCATGTGTTTCTACTCTAAAGTTAATGCAATACTTCTTACTGTGCTGGATAAATTTTGGAATTATTTCTCCAACTGTATGGTTCTCAGCAAGTTTAAAATGCATATGATAGCAAATGCTCTGAATCGACAGATACTTGGCTTATTCTTTCACCAAAATAGTGCTGGGTAATTTCGACCAAGATGACTATTGGAATCCTTCTGCAAACTAATTAGTTTTCAGATGTTCTGAAGGCAGGGGTGCCTGAAGAAATAAATGCTACTGATGACACTTCAGAAGCTCGGAAGAGCAGTAGGTGATGCAGATCCTGTATTCCAAAAATCTGTATCCCAGTAAATGAATGGGCAAACAGTATATCAAATCCCATGATAATATTTCTCTTGAGGAATTGCTCTTTTTGTTTGGCTGTTGGAGTAACTCATACATGTCCATTGTGAAAGGAGATGAGGTGAGATAAAGGAGAAAAGATAAATAATAATAATAATAGAATTAGCTTCCTGCTCTTCCCTTCCAGGCTTGCACATATCTTGCATTGACCTTCCTGGGATAAACCAAGAGCAAAAAGGGACTTTGCTCGCAAAATAGGAGTCAGTCAGTCATTTTATTGAGCACCTACCCTGTGTGGAGCACTGTACTAAGCCTTAGAGCTTTGTCATTTCAGCCTTGTCATTGAGATGCTTTTTGTTGGAGAAGTATTAGCTATGTCATTACTTGGACCTGAAACAGAAGATCTGGATTAGATTAAATTCTAATACCTCATTTAAAATTTTGCATGCTTCAGTTTCTTTGGAATATTCTACAACACCTTCTAGTAAAAGGATGGATTACACATTTTCCATGTCTTCATTTTTGTAATGGAAACAGAAAATATTTGTTTGGAATGTAGAATTACTAAGTGCAAATTGACTACAGGTTCCTTGAACATGAATGGCATTTAAAACTATAGAATTCCTGAGCAATCTCTCAAACTTTTCATATATCTGACTGTAAACTTCTTGTGGCCAGGGAATGTGTCTTGTGTTGTACTCCCCAAGTGCTTACTACAGTGCTCTGCACACAGTAAGCTCTCAATAAGTACCATCAATTTGATATATATATGGGATAGACCAGTTTTTCTATTTGGTACTATGAACTGCATACATTTACTTCATCTTGATAATTTCCAAAATGATTGTGGTAAAATGTGAAGGAATAATGTGTGCTCTCAAATGCAAATGTTTCCTTGGGTTTTCATTTTAGTTTGTGGTGAGCAAATTAAAGATACAAAGTTCCCACTTTGCAAATCTTCACAGACCAGGAAAATCTTTTCACTTTATAAGTTAAAGTTCATAAAATATTTTAAAAATAGGCTTAATAGTTCTTAGGCTTTGGATTGTGGGAATTTAACATTTGTTTTCTAAAGATAGCCTTCCCTGAAACAAAAAAGAATATTTCAGAGGAGATGTAATTTACCGTTAAATATTTGTATTCCCATTTCATGTATGTACACGTACAATTAAAATCTTTACTGAATGAGTCATTCATTTAAAAAGCATGCTGACAATTTTCTACAGTAAATACATTACAGTATTTGAATGGCGAGTCAGTCAGTCAACCATATTTATTGCTTATTTAGAGCTTATTGTGTGCAGAGCTGTATATTAAGCACTTGAGAGAGTACAATATAACAGACACATTCCCTGCCTACACCTAGCCTAGAGTCTAGAGGAAGAGATAACATGAATGTGTTATTTCTTGTCCTCTTGCTTTAATTCTCTCTCCTTTCTTCCACCCTACATCCTCCTCCCTCAAAAAACTGTAACTAATTGAAACACATGGAAACTATCTACCAGGTTCTTTTTACAGTTCTTGGGCAGTTGTTCATGGCTTACTCACTGTCTGTCCGGTTTCCTTTTAATCAGTCTTTTTTTCTTTCCTTTCTCATGTGAGTGTAGCCAAGTTTCGGAGGAAAAAAATTTCAATATATTTAGGTGGGGGTGTGTAGAGTGATTTGATTACAGTTAGTGATTCATCAAAGCTATAAAATGCTTTAGTATCTTACTGTAAATTGATTGCATTTAGATGATACTAACCATTGATGACAAATGATTAGGCAGTAGACATTTTTTTATAATTTCATTAATTCATTCAGTCATATTTATTGAGCACTTACTGTGTGCAGAGCACTGTACAAAGCGCTTGGAATGTACAATTTGGCAACAGATAGATGTTTCTTTTATAACATCTACTTATTTTGTTAATGAGGTATACAGCCCTTTGATTCTATTTATTGTGGTTATGTTGTCTTGTTTTTGTCCGTCTGTCTCCCCCGATTAGACTGTAAGCCCATCATTGGGAAGGGATTATCTCTATTGCCAAATTGTACATTCCAAGCTCTTAGTACAGTGCTCATAGTAAGCGTTCAATAAATACTATTGAATGAATGAATAATGCCCAAAGGCAACTGACACTTCAAACAAATATTTCCAACACTGTAATATTTTAACTTTAGTCTTAGGTTACCATAAAAAAGAATCATTCTTGAGGTATTTGAAAGTGGACTCAAAAAAAATTATTTTAGAAATAGATTTCAGTGACTGGCACAATAAATAATAAGAGATTCTCCTATGTTTTGAAAGGAGTATTAATTTAGGTACATAGATAAACTAAGGCATATTGATGTTTTTTGAGTCTGTTTTTCACATTTTCCCAAAGCAGTTCTGTAGCACTGAATTTGCTTGTCCTCAGAAGTGCCTCTTCACAGAGACTCTTTGAACTGGACTTCCAGCCTCAATTGGTTAATCAGTGTGGTATTTCCTGAGTATTTACTGTGGGCAGAGCACTATACTTAGTGTTTGGGAAAGTACAGTACCACAGAGTTGGTAGATGTGATCCCTGCCCACAAGGAGTTTACAGTTGACAGAGGGAGGCAGATATTAAAAGAAATTATGAATAGGGAAAATGAGCTTAACGTTATTTACACTAGTGCAGTCGGGTTGGGATGAGTAACCAAATCTCCTTTTTCTCGGTCTCTGACCAGACCTGAGAGTTTCCAACCTAGTCCAAAATGGTGGCCTTCTGACCTTTTAAAGCTCCGAAGCCTTTCCCTTCCCAGTCCTCATCCCCCTCTAAAATCCCTGCCCCTCTCCTCCATCACATTCTGCTTGTCCTATAAAGTAAGAAAGAGCAGTTTGGTTGCTGTAGGAGCTTATGTAGTATTTTGCATTGGGTGATTTTCAGGCAGAGAAGATGATTGTAAGATCACTTTCTTTGGGAAAACAGATGGAGGATTCTCTTGTTTCAGGGTAGAGTGTTATTATCTGAGGCACTAGTGAAAACCCAATTCTTTGTTAATCCAATTTCTGCTCATATCTCAAAAATCTCATTTCTTCCTCCTGACTTGCCTTTGCTGGCAGCAGAAAACTCCTGTGTGTGGGCTGAATGACTTGTGAGGATGATAATTTCTTATACTATGTAAAAATGCCATTTGGGTTAGTCCCCAGGGTTAGTTAGACTAATATGAATCTTCATAGCTCATTTTTTATTTTATTTATAATGAAATGGTTTTTAAAAACTATCTATCTTGACCAGTAATCCACCCACCCCCTTTTACCCAATGAGGCAGAGTGTGGGGAAGGATTTAATGTGCAATATATTGATTATAGGGAGGAGTACAGTTAGTTGCTCATTAAATACTGATAATTTCACACTTTGGACCTTGACATGAAAAGTCAGTTTGCCTAATAAAAAGAAAATCAAAACCATCTATTTTGGCTGCTCCGTAATTAGGCAGCATGATTTTTAAAGTTGATATTAAACTGGGGTTATCAAAGAAGAGGGGTTTGTATGATGATGAATAGGTTTCCTTTGTTGTAGGACAGTCCTCTTGGCTTTTGTCCCCGCCATATCTAGCAGGCAGGTGATGAGAAAAGCTGATCTTCAGTGGCCATTGTTATCACTTGTAATTGTCTTTCTCAGGGATTGGGGAATCTTGATTGTGATGTAGTCACTCTAAAGATTAGAAGATTCAATCTGAAAGAAAACACAAATGTTCAGATAGTTGCCTTTGGTGATAGATGATCTGAAAACCCAATTTAACTATCTACCTGCTACAAATAACTAGAAGGTATTTTAGTCATAGTGGGTTTAAATATGGATGTTTGTTTTTTGGATGAAGTGTTAAACTTAACTTTGCACAAGCAATGAAAACAGGCATATCTGTGCAATCTGAGTGAAAAAGATATTGTCCTCTTTCCCCTATCACCATTAACCTATTCCTAAATCTTGAATGAGTTACAATGTGTTTGTTGGATCACCTTTCCAGGAGACTTTTAAAGATGGTGTATACTCATCTGTCTGGTTTAGTCTAATCCAAACTGGAGTGAAAGAGCTGAATTAAAATATTTCTCTTGAAGAATGGTACATTTCCCTCTCATTAATTTAGATCTTCAAATGGAATAATGCAGAAGTTTTTCTTTAAAGAAAAACACTATAGTAATATTTCTTAGCATGGGGTCTGAAATCATTTGATAAGTGCAATAAATCTGAATAGTTTGAAGTCTCCTCTTCTAGACTAGTAAGTCAAGACTAAGGCCTGGATTCACTGTAGAAAAGATTAAGAGGAGTTCATACCATGAAAGGATTTTTAAAACTCTTTGTGAACAGGGAACAGCTCTACTAATATGATTGTATTGTACAAGCAATGAGGTTATGTCCTAGACCTGGGGGAGACAGACATCAATACAAATAAATAAATTACAGATATGTACATGAGTGCTGTTAACTTGGCCCTTGCAGCATTTTGAGCAGGGCAGATACTGTTGCCAATCTAGCCCCTCTCTTCACTTAGATCTGGAAAGGGACTCAAAGTGGAGAAAAAAAATCAGAAGCTCCCTAGGACAGAGAGCATGTCCTTGCTTCCCAAGTGACTGTGGCTGCTGGAGAGAGTGAAAGAGGCTGGAAGACTGTACATTTTGCTCTTCTCCTCTGTGAGGGATCAGAGACCCCTGGCCAATTTCACCTGTATCCACTAAACTGCAGCACTCCGGACTTTCTGGCATGTTGGTTCATTCTTTGCAGAACTATGTTGGGGTAGAGGGGGTTATGGCCTTTATGGGGTCTCTTTCAAAACCCCTCAAAGAGGTACACTGTAGAGGGGCAGTAGCAAGCTACAGATATTACCTGCTGTCTAGGTCCTATGAGATTCAGAAAAGAGCTTTAAGCCTTTTGGAAAGGCTTTAAATAAATAATATGTGGTTCTATGACTACTACTTTGAAAAGGTAAACATTTTTCCTGAACCTTTAAATCAACACCAATCATGTATTCTTCTTGGGTGGTCTGTACTACTCTGGTGGAATATGTTTTAGTTGGAATCACAAATTTAGATCAGAGTTGCTCTGGATTTGTATGACGATATTACTGGGGAAACATATCCCATTAGAGGATCTTCCAGAAAACTTGGGATTTAGACAGGAAGGAACAAAATGACAAATGATATAGTTCTTGTTCCAAGCGCTTTTTTTTAATAGTCTGAAAACCATCTCTCAATTTTTAAATATCTGAAAGTTCATTATGTAAAGAACTTCCCTTATGATCCTTTTCACCTTCAGCTCTCTTGCATGATGTGCTTTGTAATTGAGAACTTCTTTTTGAACAGTATTGGACTTTTTTTTTTTGCATACTAATTCAACTCTGAGTTTTACTGTATTTTTAGAGCACCATAATAGTAATGATTATGGTATTTGTTAAACCCTGACTATGTGCCAAACACTGAACTAAGCGCAGGGGCAGATACAAGATAATTAGGCCAGTCAAAATCCCTGTCCCATATGAGAGTCACAGTCCCAGTAGAAGCGACTATGATTTAGTCCTCCGTTTACAGTTGAGGAAACTGAGGCACAGAGCTATTACATGGCTTGCCCCAGTTCACACAGCAGTCAGATGGCATAGCTGGAATTAAAATCCAGATCTTCTGACTCTCAGGACTGTGTTCTTTCCACGAGACTGTGCTCATTCCCCATAGCAAAGCTTTTAAAGTTACATTTTGCCTTATGACTTAATATTGTCAAAGAGAATGTGCCCAATTAAATGGAAAGACTTTTTCTTTGTTGCCACACATCATTTCTGTTGTTGATCAATCAATTAGTGGTATTTATTGGGCACTTACTATGTGCACTGAACTGTACTAAAAACTTGAGAGAGTACGGTGTAACACAGTTGGCAGACGTTCCCTGCCCACATTGAGTTTTACAGTCTGCAGGGGGAGACGGACATTAATATAAATAAATACATTATGGATATATACATAAGTGCCGTTAGGCTGAGGGAAGGGTAAATAAAGGGTGCAATTCCAAGTGTAAGGGTGACACAGAAGGAAGTGGGAGAAGAGGAGATGAAGGCTTAGGGGAAGGCCTCTTGGAGGAAATGTGTCTTCAATAAGAGTTTGAAGGTGGGGAGCGTAATTGTCTGTCAGGTATGAAGAGGGAGGGCTTTCCAGGTCAGAGGCGGGACGTGGGCGAGAAGTCGATAGTGAGGTAGATGAGATCACGGTAGATTGAGTAAGTTGGCATTAGAGGAGTGAAATGGGTGGGCTGTGTCGTGATAGGAACTCAAGGAGGTAAGGTAGGAGGGGACAAGGTGATTGACTCCTTTAAAGACTCTGGTAAGAAGTTTCCCTTTAATATAGCTGGGCAGCCACTGAAGGCTCTTGAGGAGTGAGAAAACATGGACTGAATGGTTTTGTAGAAAAATGATCTAGGCAGCAGAGTGAAGTATGGATTAGAGTGGGTAGAGATAGGAGGCAGGGAGGTCAGCAAGGAAGCTGATGGAGGAATAATCAAGGTGGGAAAGGATAAGTGCTTGGGTTACCAAGGTAGCAGTTTGGATGGAGACCAGAGGACAGATTTTAGCGATATTGCGAAGGTTGGACCGACAGGATTTGGTGACATTAAATATGTGGGTTGAATGAAAGAGATGAGCTGAGGATAACAACAAGATCATTGGCTTTTAAGACAAGGAGGATAGTGTGGCTGTCTACAGTGATGAGAGAGTTATGGGGAGGCCAGAGTTTGGATGGAAATACAAGGAGTTCTGTTGTGGACATGATAAATTTGAGGTGTCAGTGGGACATCCAAGTAGCGATGTCCTGAAGGCAGGAGGAATTGCTATAATACAGAGAAGGAGAGAAATCAGGGCTGGAGATGTAGATTTGGGAATCATCTGTATAGAGATGGTAGTTGAAGACTTGGGAGTGAATGAGTTCTCCAAGGGAGTGGGTGTAGATGGAGAAGAGAAAGGGACCCAGAACTGACCCTTGAGGGATTCCCACAGTTAAGAGCTATAAGGCAGAGGTGGAGACTGAAAATGAGTAGCCAGAGAGATAGGAGGAGAACTAGGAGAGGACAGTGTCAGAGAAGCCAAGGTTGGATAATGTTTCCAGAATAAGGGAGTGGTCGACAATGTCAAAGACCTCTGAGAAGACAAAGAGAATTAGAATGGAGTAGAGGCCATTGCATTTGACAAGAAGCAGATCATTGGTGACCTTTGAGAGGGCAATTTTGGTGGAATGAAAGGGACAGAAGCCAGATTAGAAGGGGTCAAGCAGAAAATTGAAGGAGAAGAAGTTGGGGCAGCAGGTGGACAAAACTCAAGGAGTTTGGAGACGAATGGTAGGAGGGAGATTTGGTGGTAACTGGAGGGAGTCATGAAATCGAGAGTGTTTTTTAGGATAGGAAAGATGTGTATATTCATAAGCAGTGGGGAAGAAGCCATTGGACATGACAGTCAGTTGAGGATGGCGATCAGGGAGGGAAGGATTGGGATAAGTGTTTTGCTACAGTGCAAAGAGATGGGGTTAGAAGTGCAGGTGGGAGGGGGATTTTGAGAGGTGGCAGGAGATCACCTATTGAGATATTTCTGGGAAATACTAGAGCTTTGAAGAAGGGACAGGAGGAGGGAGGGACTGGAGAAGAGCAAAGGAGATTTTATGGAGATCATGCCTGATGGT
This sequence comes from Ornithorhynchus anatinus, assembly GCF_004115215.2. Taxonomy (NCBI): domain Eukaryota; kingdom Metazoa; phylum Chordata; class Mammalia; order Monotremata; family Ornithorhynchidae; genus Ornithorhynchus; species Ornithorhynchus anatinus. The sequence continues at coordinate 95,502,615 of NC_041730.1, forward strand.
TTCAGTTTTCTAGTATCTGGCCAGTTCATTAGGGGAAGGAGATAATAATAATGATAGTATTTCTTAAGCATTTAATATGTGCCAGACACTGTACTAAGTGCTGGGGTGGATACAGGCAAATCGGGTTGGACAGTCACTGTCTCAAGTGGGACTCACAGTCTTAATCCCCATTTTGCAAATGAGGTAAACTGAGGCACAGAGAAGCGAAGTGACTTGTTAAAGGTCACACAGTAGACAAATGGTAGAGGGGGAATTAGAACACATGTCCTTGTGACTCCCAGGCCCGTGCTCTATCCACTATGCTATGCAGCTTCTCGAGACAGGGGTTTGAGGAGACGGGGGTTTGAGAAGGAAATTAAATATCTGAAACAACTGGAGAGAGTAATGGGCATGGGGGTCCATAAGGATGAAGAAATAATGTTACCAGGCAGAGGAGAAGGCAAAATTAAACAGGAAAGGATGGATTGGAAGCTGACAAGGTCGAGTTGATCCCTGGATTTTATCCAGCAGCGCTCTTCGGCGTGTTTGCAGGAGCGTGGGAGGCGGTGATGTGTTTTTGCTTAATTTTTCATACAGTGGGACAGTTTAAGATGGATTTTTCTAGAGGAAAGAGTGTCATTTGGGGTGTCTACAAGTAGTCCTTGCCAATTTAACATTTTTCCAGTGTATTCTATTCAAATGAAACTCTTCACTTTGCAAGTGTCAAAAATTCCCTTTACTATCCTGCATTGGGATTTTCCTGACATACTTCTTACTGCCTGCATTGAGTTAACAATTTCCACCATTGATCCAGGCTTAATGAATGTATTTTGGCTAGTATTTTTGAAAGTTAAGCACAGAAATTGAATTTAAAATACATTTCTGGGGTTGTACTAGGCAGGATTTAAGTGACTGGACCGTACATTTACCTCTAAGTGAGAAGAATGTCCTTTTCCTAAATTCTTGGAAACAACATATTATAATGACACACATTGAAAAGCAGTGTGTTTCTTTTAATGGGAGCTCAATAGTCAAAGGATACTTTGTGAATAATTGCCATGTAAGCCTCCATTTCATTGTCATGCTTAAACAGGTGGTGCCAATTTATTTCCAATGTCTTTTACTTACTTTCATCTTCATTGAAGTCCAGTCCAAAAAGAACTAATTCGATGAAACCTAAATATTGACCAATAGTCCATTATTTCTTATTTTTAAGTGTTTTGTAATCACCTACTTTTTAGTGGAATCTCTTATTTGATAAAAGCTCAATAGTTCTATAGAAGATGGTCAGTATTCTTCCTCTACTTTTCCAATCTGAATTCAAGAAGACTGAGCTCCCCCGCCCCCAGACTAAGCTCCCCACCCAGACTGAGCTCCCCCCTTTTCCCCTCTGCTCCTTCTACCCCCCCCTCACCTCTCTGCAGTTAAACCCTCTTCTCCCCCCCTTTCCCTCTCCTCCTCCCCCTCTTCCGTCCCACTCCCTCAGCACTGTACTCGTCCGCTCAAGTGTATATATCTTCATCATCCTATTTATTTTGTTTATTTTGTTTAATGAGATGTACATCACCCTGATTCTATTTATTTGCCATTGTTTTTATGAGATGTTCTTCCCCTTGACTCTATTTATTGCCATTGTTCTTGTCTGCCTGTCTCCCCCTATTAGACTGTAAGCCCATCAAAGGGCAGGGACTGTATCTGTTGCCGATTTGTACATTCCAAGCGCTTAGTACAGTGCTCTGCACATAGTAAGTGCTCAATAAATACTATTGAATGAATGAAGAAGGTTCTACTTTTAATATTTCTGAGAGGTCTTATACTGCCATTCAATCATTTTAATTTTCTCCTTTATAAAGATTAAAAAATAGTGTTGAGGATCAGACAGGAAAGGAACCTAACCAGTGGTAAAGCTAGTTCCAGATAGAAATAGAGTGTGTTCTGTGTATTTTTTTTCTCTCTGTCCTCTTTTCTTTGGGCTTTCCATCAATTATATTTATAAAAGAAAAAGCCTTTATCCATTTCCATGTGCCTTTATATTTACTTTGGAGTTGCTGGAAAATCTTAATCCCCTGTGAATAAGAAAATTTTGGACTCAGCTATTTTGCAGTTCTTTTTTAAAGAACAGAACAGCTCTTCCTGTTTTATTTTTCCACAGGCATTGTGCAAGACAATGGTAAGGATTCAGAAGTCTCATGGCATGCCCTGTGGTGGCATACGTTTTGGGATATTGAATTTTTCTTGGCCTCAGCCTGGAAATTAGCAGTTAGGTAACAACAGAATTAAGAAAGTACAGTTTTACACTTTTTAAGAACATGGGTATATGAATGTACTTCTAGTAATACTATAATGGTATTTATTAAGTCAAGTACAAGCACTGGGGCAGATACAAGGTAATCAGCTTGGACACAGTCCCTTTCCCACACTGGACTCACAGGTTTGGAGGGAGGGAGAGCTTATAGGGAAGCAATGTGGCAGTGTGGCATAGTGGATAGAGCATGGGCCTGGGAGTCAGAAGGTCAGGTCCAGAGCCTCGCAGGTCATGGGCCTGGATTCTAATTCTGGCTCCACCACTTGTCTGCTCTGTGACCTTGGGCAAGGCACTTTACTTCTCTGTGCCTCAGTTCCCTCATCTGCAGAATGGAAATTGAGACTGTGAGCCCCACGTGGGACAGGGACCGTGTCCAACCTAACTTGCTTGTATCCACCCCAGCGCTTAGTACAGTGCCTGGCACAATGTAAGAACTTAACAAATGCCATTATTATTATTATTTTGCAGATGCGGAAACTACTGAAGCACAAGGTTAAGTGAGTTGCACACAGGCAAGTGGTAGAGGCAGGACTAGAATCTGGCTTTCCTGACTCTCAGTCCATGCTCTTTTCACCAGGCCTTACCATTTTAGGGCCCACTTCTGGTTAAAAAAAATAGATGCACTTGAATTTGAGAGGTAAAGAGAATGCTAAAGCCAACCTAATTTGAGAGAAGCAGATTATTTATTGTTGTATCGTACTCTCCCAAGCACTTAGTACAGTGTTGTGCACACAGTAAGTGCTCAATAAAAATGAATGAATGAATGAAAGAAGCAACTAGACCTAGTGGGAAAGAGTGAGAACCTGGGTTTTAATTCTGCTCTGCCACTTGTCTCCTTTGTGATCTTGGACAAGCCACTTAACTTCCCTGTGCCTCAATTTCCTCATCTGAGAATTGGAGATTAAATCCTCCTCCCTTCTACTTAGTCATGAGCCCCATGTGGGAAAGGGACAGTGACCAACCTGATAATCTTATATCTACCCCAGTGCTTAATACAGTGCTTGGCACATAGCCAACACTTAACAAATACCAAAACAAAGTAAAGCAAGAGTTGTAGAATCATTTCCTCGCCTAGGGCAGATATTGGAAAAGTGGTATAGGAATGATGTGACAATTGCCGTTTATTCAAATACTAATTCAAATCGTTACACTTGGTGTGGTAATAAAAAAAAATAATGATGGTATATATTAAATGCTTACTTTGTGTCAGGCACTTTTGCTTGGAAGGATAGCTCCTGATTATACTACTCTAAAACTATGCATTTAGTAAATATTCTCATTGAATAAAAAGAAAGGTAAAATTTCCTAAAAAGAACATTGGTATATAAACCAACAGACATATCTGTTGCCACAAGATATAGAACTGCCCAAATAAAGGACTGTTGCAGGATTTCTCATCCTGTCTTTAGGTGTTCTTCAGTTTTACATTTTCTCCACAGATCTACTCATGTTCCCAGCAAATGGATAGAAACCATTTTCTTTCTTCTAATATGTCTTAGTCTTCATATTATCATCTTTCTTTACCACAGTCTGGGAAGTTGTTGGGGTAAAATGTAACCATCCATTCAGTCATATTTATTGAGCGCTCACTGGGTGTAGAGTATTGCACTGAACGGAGAGTACAATAAAACAAATAACAGACCCATTCCCTGCCCATAATGGGTTAACCCTGAGATATGTTTATCTGCTGTTTATGTTATTGGAGCTAGGGTTTTTTGTTCCAGTCGCTTGCTGTGATATCACAGAGCTATTTGTAGATGTTAGACTGTATGTTCCTTATGGGCAGGGAACATAATAATAATAATAATAATGTTGGTATTTGTTAAGTGCTTACTATGTGCAGAACACTGTTCTAAGCACTGGGGGGGATACAGGGTAATCAGGTTGTCCCCCGTGGGGCTCACAGTTAATCCCCATTTTACGGATGAGGTAACTGAGGTACAGAGAAGTTAAGTGACTTGCCCACAGTCACACAGCTGACAAGTGGCCGAGCCTATTGTACTCTCCCAAATGCTTAGTACAGTGCTCTGCACATAGTAAGTGTTCAATAAATATGATTGATCTCTTGTATTTATGTACAGTCATACTCATCCTGAACATCTGTGTGTGTTTATTTAATTGTACATTCAGTCATTCATTTTGATTACACTATTTGTAATGGGTGCCTGCCTCACCCATTACTGTGTATAATAATGATAATAATAATAGTAATAATAATGTTGGCATTTGTTAAGCGCTTACTATGTGCCGAGCACTGTTCTAATCGCTGGGGTAGACACAGGGGAATCAGGTTGTCCCACGTGGGGCTCACAGTGTTAATCCCCATTTTACAGATGAGGTAACTGAGGCACAGAGAAGTTAAGTAACTTGCCCACAGTCACACAGCTGACAAGTGGCAGAGCTAGGATTCGAACTCATGACCTCTGACTCCAAAGCCCGTGCTCTTTCCACTGAGCCACGCTGCTTCCACGACTCCTTGTGTAAGCTCCATGTGGGTAGGGAATATGTCATCTCTTGGTTTTGCAATTCCTAAGTGTTTAGTTCAGTGCACCGCATCCTGTGGACAGTGAGTAAATAAATACCTCTACTACAACTTACAGAATTTTTAGTTATTTGTATGATTTCTTTAAAGAAACCACAAAGAAAATAGGTCATCTTTCTTAAGTGCAACCGTAATGTTATCAACTATTTAAATTGTCCCCTGCGGGATAAGAACTGTATCTGAACTGTTTATTCTATATTCACTCTAGTGCCATAGAAGAGTGCTTCACATCCAATCGTAGCTTAATAATTACCTTAATTAAATTATAATATAAATATTTTTGGTATCTTGGCTAGTTCACCCCCTTCTCTTGAGTCACTCTAATTTATTGAAACCCTTCTTATCTCTCCACTAGATTGTCACACCAAGGATTTTTCTTTCTTATTCAATTCTTTTTATTTCTGCTATTTTTAAAGCACTTGCTATGTCTTGAGCACTGTTCTAAGCACTGGGGTAGATACAAGTTAATTAGGTCAGACACAGCCCTCATCCCACATGGGGCTCATAGCAGCATGGCTTAGTGGTAAGAGCGCGAGCTTGGGAGTCAGAGGTGGTGGGTTCTAATCCTGCCTCCAACACTTGTCAGCTGTGTGACTTTGGGCAAGTCAGCTAAATTCTCTGGGCCTCAGTTACCTCATCTGTAAAATGGGGATTAAGACTGTGAGCCCCACATGGGACAACCTGTTTACCCTCTATATACCCCAGCACTTAGAACAGTGCTTGGCACATAGTAAACACTTAACAGATGCCACAATTATTATTAGTATTATTATTTTTAATAAGGGAGAGCAGGTATTGAATCCCCATTTCATAGTTGAAGAAACTAAGATCAGAAAAGTTAAATGACTTGCCCAAGGTCACACAGCAGGCATTTGGTAGACCAAGGTCATCCAACTCCCAGGCCTCTAGTCTTACCACTAGACTGTGTTGCTCCTGTTACTTTAACCCAGTTCTAGTTATTGAATGTCTGTTTTCCAGGGGTAAATACTCATGTAACCAGTTAGGGTCTATCCTTTTATATAGCAGGATTTTCAGGACTCAGAATCTGAGGACAGCTGGGGCTTGTTAAGTGAGAATCAACTGGGTTTCCTGAAGGGAGACTCCATCCTCATCATCCTCTCAAAGAGCTGATGGATTACTGAGCTTTTCCTGTGGTTTCTTTTGATTAATTTCCAGAGCAAATGGCAAACAAAATCAATACCATGGCATCAAAAATGATGCATTTCTAAGTGAGTCATGGATTCTCTAATTGGCTCTATGTTGCAAAGCTCAGAACTTGAAACTTGCCCTAGAATTAGCAAGTAATATTTCTTTTTCGTATGTGTATTCAGAGTTGGGTAAGGACCCAAGATGGTGGCCAGACAGAAAAATATTTGACCAAGACTGAGGTTTGTTTGGCCACTTAATGCCCCTTTTCTCGTATACTATTATATGACTGATAAAACTTCCAGCTTAATAGTGAAAGTTATAAAATTGATAGGGAAACTAAGCTATGGGTAACATGAATGAATTTGCTAGTTCTTCATGCCAGATTGAATAAGGAGGACATTTAAGTTTCTTTTAAAGTTTATTTTCCATGAAAACAGTTGAAAATTTTGGCTGTTCCACCTTCTTTGGCTGTTTTTATGGAAAATAAACTTCAAAATCGGAGATATCTCTGACTTGAATTCATTAGTTTTGTGGCCCAAAATTCAATTGGATTTTGTGAAGTTTAAGGTTTTCTTAGCATTCCTCCTACCATTCCCCTCCAAACTTCTTGAGTGAGCTGTCTGCACTCACTGCCTCCACTTCCAATCCACCAGTTCTCTCCTTGACTCTGCAGTCTGACTCTGACTCCCCTTCACTTCATGGAAACTGACCTCTCTAAGGTCAATAATGACTTTCTTCTTGTCCGATCTGATAGCCTCTCCTCCTGCGGGATCATCCTCAACCTCTCAACTGTCTTCGACAATGTGGACAACCCCCTTCTCCAGGAAACGTCTAAACTTGGCATCACCTACACTGTCCTCACGTGGTTCTCCTCCTTTCTCTCTGACCACTCCTTCTCAATGTCTTTTGCAGGCTCCTCCTCTGCCTCCCATCCTCTGACCATGGAGGCCCCTCAGGACTCAGTTATGGGTCCCCTTCTATTCTCCATTTTCACCCCCTCCCTTGAAATACTCATTTGCTCATGTGGTTTCAACTACCATCTTTATGCAGACGATTCCCAACATACCTTTCCAGTCCTGTCCTCTCCCTCTATGTAGTGGCTTCTTCCCCATTGTTTTAAAACATGCTCATGTCTCCTGTATCCTAAAAAAAGCCACAACCCATGACCCCATAGCGCTCTACAGTGCCCTACAGTTATCAATAAACCAATCATATTTATTGAGCACTTACTGTGTGCAGAGAACTGTTCCAAGTGCTTAGGAGAGTACAATATAACAGCAGATAGACACGTTCCCTTGCCCATGATGAGCTTATAGCCTCCACTTCCTCTCCAATTCTGCCTTGATCCCTCCCATCAAGTTTCCACACCCTTCACTCTGAGAAAACTGCCCTCCCTAAAGTCACAAGTAACCTCCTTCTTTCTTTCTTTTGCAGGCTCCTCCTGTTTCCCACCTCTAAGTGTAAGACTCCCTCAGGGTTTAGTTCTGGATCCCTTCTTATTTTTCATCTATTCATTTGATCCCACACTTCAACTACCCTCTCTACAAGAATGATTCTCAGATCTCCCTCTTCAGCCCTGACCTTTCTCCTTCCTTGCATCCCACATTTTCATCTGCCTTCAAGACATTTCTACTTCTATGTCCCACAGAAACATCAAATTTAACAAAACATCAAAACAAAGCTGACTGACCGGTCGACCCACTGATGGATAGACCGACAGACTGATGGATTGATGGATTGACTGACTGACCCCCTGATGTCCTGACTAAATGACTGACAAGAAGCAGCGTGGCATAGTTGTTAGAGCACGGGCGTGGGAATCAAAAGGTCATGGGTTCTAATCCTGGCTCTGCCACTTGTCTGCTGGGCAAGTCACTTCATTGGGCCTCAGTTACCTCATCTGTAAAATAGGGATGAAGACTGTGAGCCCCATTTGGGACAGGGACTGTGTTCAACCTGATTTGCTTGTATCCACCCCAGTGCTTAGTACAGTGTCTGGCATAGATTAAGCACTTTATGTGAGCCCGTTGTGGGCAGGGATTGTCTTTATTTGTTGCTGAATTGTATTTTCCAATCGCTTAGTACGGTGCTCTGCACACAGAAAACGCTCAGTAAATATGATTGAATGAATTGAATGAAATACTATTATCATCAACTCTTCATCTTCCTACCAAAGTCCCCCACCTGACTTTCCCATCACTGAAGATCCCACCACCATCTTCCCTGACTCACAGCCCATAACGATGGCATTATCCTTGACTCATCTCTCTCATTCAACCCACATATTCAGTCTATCACCAAATCCTATTAGTTCTATCTCCACAACATCTCTAGAATTCATCCTATCCCCTCCATCCGAGTTGATACCATGTTGACCCAAGCACTTATATCCCACTTTGACTGCTAAATCAGACTCCTCACTGACCTCCCTGTCTTCTGTATCTCCCAACTCCAGCCCATATGTCATTCTTCTACCAGGATCATTTCTGTAAAAATCAGGTTAGTACCTGCCTCTCCACTCCTCAAAAACCTCCAGTGGTTACTCATCCCCCTTCACATCAAACAGAAGCTCCTTGCCATCGACTTTAAGGCACTCAATCAGCTCTCCTCCTGCCTTATCTCTCTGATCTACTATAACTCCACATGTATACGTCACTTCTTTCATTGTGGTCAGGAAACATTTCTACAAACTCTGAAGTACTGTACTCCCCAAGCACTTAGTACAGTGCTCTGCACACAGTAAGCTGTCAATAAATGCCATTGTTTGATTAAGCCACTCTTGTATGCCCTGGCTACTAAGTTGGTAAAGTCAGTCAAATGATTGATGTTTGCTTAGTGAATTACTGCAGCTACACATGAAGCGTTCTTTGTGAGAATCAGTCAACTCCATATATTTGGCTTTAAAACACTCAATCAATTGTCCCCCTCCCACCTTACCTCACTGATTTCCTACTACAACTCAGCTCACCCATTTTGTTACTCTAACGCAAACCTACTCACTGTACCTTGAGCTCATCTATCTCATGCCATCCCCATGCTCACATCTTTATTCTGACCTGGAACTCCTTCCCCCTTCATCTTACAAACCATCACTCTCCCCACTTTCAAAGCCTTATTAAAATCACATCTTTTCAAGAGGCCTTCCCCAACTAAGCCATCATTTCCCCCACTTCTCCCTTCTGCTTCACCATTGCACTTGGGTTGTACCCTTTAATCACTAAATATTCACCTCACCTTCTGCCCCACAGCACTTATGTACACATCTGGAATTACTGTAAGCTCACTGTGGGCAGGGAATGTGTCTACCAACTCTGTTGTATTGTACTCTCTCAGGTGCTTAGTACAGTGTTCTGCACATAAGTGCTCAATAAATGCCATTGATTGATTCGTAATTTTAATGGTCAGTTTTGAAAGCTTTAATGTTAGCATAAGCAGTGGAAATAATGGTGTACTCTGGGCTGCTTAGCAATGAAGAAGCAAGAAAAAAGATTCCTAGAGCTCCCATTCTAATTAATTAGTCTATCAATGATATTTGACCACTATGTACAGAGTAGTGTACTAAGTGCTTGGGAGAGTATAACACAATTGAATTTGTTCCTCTCTAGTCTCTAAGCTCATTGTGGGCAGGGAACAGGTCTACCAACTGTTATATTGTACTCTCCAAAGTACTTAGGACAATTCTGTGCACTCAGTAAGCATTCAGATAATAATGTTGGTATTGGTTAAGCGCTTACTATGTGCTGAGCACTGTTCTAAGCGCTGGGGTAGATACAGGGTAATCAGGTTGTCCCACGTGAGGCTCACAGTTAATCCCCATTTTACAGATGAGGTAACTGAGGCAAAGAGAAGTTAAGTGACTTGCCCACAGTCACACAGCTGACAAGTGGCAGAGCTGGGATTCGAACTCATGACCTCTGACTCCCAAGCCCATACTCTTTCCACTGAGCCACGCTGCTTCTCTCAGATATGATTGCTGTATTGATAGAGTTGGTAAACTTGATCTCCCCCCACTCCCACACCGAAACAAGAATCTTACAATGTAGAGGAGACAGAAATTAAATTATAAATACAAATTAAATTAAATTACAAAATTACAAATAGAGTGTGAGGATGGCAGAGTGTGAGGATAAGTACATATGTGCTGTGATGCTGAAGATGGGTTGAATATCGAGTGCTTAAGATGTACAGATTCTAGTGCATAGGCAACATGGTGGGAGATGACTGGGGAAATGGGAGGCGTTAGGGAAGGTCTCTTGGAAAAGATGTGATTTTAGTAATACTTTTTAGATGGAGAGAGTAGTAGTCAGTTGAATGCAAAGGGGATGGGAGTTCCAGGCCAGAAGGAGGACATAGGTAAGGGGTCAGTGATGGGAATTGATTGGTGGTAGAAGAGTGAAATGTTCAGGCTGGGTTGCAGTAGGAGATCAGTGAGGTAAGTCAAGAAGGTAAGAACTAATTGGATGCTATAAAGCCAATGGTAAGGAGTTTCTGTTTCTCTTTACTGTTTTCCTTGTGTTCACGGGTTGTTCTGTATGAGTTATTTCATTCTTTTCTCAAGTGCCATCACCAATCCACTCCCTTTTTAGATTATGAGGTCCCCTGAAGGCCAATCAGCCAGTCTGTCATTCAGTCAATCACTGCTCTTTTTTTTTTTTTGAGTCCTTATAGGGTGTTAGGCACTATACTAAATGCTTTGGTAGGGTATAACAGACAGGTCCCCTGCCCTCAATCTTACAATCAACCCTGGGACAGCAAAAATTATTTAGAGATGTTGAAAGCTGGAGGAAGAAGAAGTATAAGCAAGCTGAAGTATTGTATTCTTATCTAGGACTTAGTACAGTGTTTTTGTGTGCAGGTGTTTTAATACCATTAAAGGAATGATTGGTTATCAAATCACTGGGCTCAGTGGCTGAAGAATGACCTGTCCGTGACACATATTTCCTAGGCATTTCAGTCAACATTGATGCAGTAACTGCTTGCTGAACCCAGGGTTTGATTCTTCGTGCACATCTTGCTGAATTCAGGTACGAAACCTACCCAGAAGGGCAGAGAAGCAGTGTGACGTAGTGGAAAGGGCACAGATCTGGGAGACAGAGGACCTGGGTTCTAATTGCAGCTCCACTCCTGTGTCACTGTGGGCAAGTCACTTAACTTTTCTGTACCTCAGTTTCCTACTCTGAAAAATGGGGATTCAATATCTGTTCTTCCTCCTACTTAGACCCTGAGCCTCATATGGGACAGGGTCTGTGTCTGCCGTAATGATCTTGTATCTACCCCCAGCACTGAGTCCAGTGCTTGGTACATAGTCATAATATACTAATTATCATCTACCCAGCCTGACTTGAGGCATGTTTTAGACTGTTTACAGAGTTTTAGTTACACTGTTACATTAGTGACTATTTTAGTTGCTACATTTTAGTTACCTTGAAAATGTGGGCATTTCCTATGATCTTTAAGAAAGGGGAAATTGTTATTTGCCGACAGACCAAATAAGCAGCACTTTCCATTCAACCTGTGGGAGGGGACATCAGGTCTCTAAACTTTGCATGCAAAACTGTTTCCCTTGAGCTCAGCAGAATGGAGCAAAATCAAAAGTTCTCTGCATTCAGGGGAGCTGCCAGTACTTACTGTGGCTGAAGAAAATGATTTGTGTCTCAGCCACAAGAATTTGCCATTGTGGTATTTTAGGCGCTGTTGCAGTGTCTCCTCAACTCCCTGTCCTAGCTCGCAGGCCATGACCACTCGGCGCTTTTACTGTAGAGTAGCAAAACCTCACCGAAAGCTGTCTGTTCTTGTGTCTCTTTGGCCCAGGTTCTTCTGTAGAATCGTCAAAGCTGTCACATGTAAAATTATGCCTGTTAGTTGCTTTGCATGGTCAATGAGACCCTTGCATGATTTGGACGGTCTCCAAATTTTATTCTACAGAATAGTCAAGCACCACACCTTGGGAAGTGATCAGTGTTAGACTGAAGACACTTGGGTTTACGATTTACATTTACATGATTTTTAGGTTACATTTATATCCAAACAATAATCCCCTCCCCCCCTCCTCCATCCCCTACACGCAGATTTCAATCACCGAAATAGGCATCTTGATTCTCAGGTAAGGTTATCTTAGGGGCCAGGGCTTCTTGGCACACTCTCAATGGTTAGCAGTAAAATTCAGCAACTACAAAGGATTCTCTAAACCAGACTTTTTTGCACTGACAATTTACAAGTTAACTTTTCCTACTGACATTTCAAAAGTTCTCTTCCATGTTCCTCAAAATGGTGTTACTTCAGCTAAGACTTTGTTTCCACCAAATGGCCTGTATGTTACTTTCCACAAAGCCAGTTTCTCGCTACTGAGTTCTGCAGATGCTCTGGTGAGTGGCCATCTCCTTTAAGTGGTGGCTCCATGGCCACTTGCAATGGAGCTTTTCCTTCATGGAAAATGTGCGAGGAGACAGCAGCATCCTGTCTTTGGCTAAGAGTGTGTCTTTTGTTCCTTGGTTTTTGGTGGATTGGAATCAGTTTCCGTGAAGAGAAGCTTGGGGTAGATATTCTGGGTTATTTGCCCATCCAGTTTCAAGCCTGTGGAACATTTTCAGGATCTGTAAGTGTGGATCTGTGGATTTGATTTGCAGAAATCCAAATTTCAGTTACTGAAAGTTTCCTTGGCATGACTGCTGTTTTCATTTTTCCCCTTTCTCTTTTTGACTTTATTTGGCATCTGAACTGTAGGCTTGTTGCCCTACTGCCATATCTGTGTTGCTGTGGAGTTTACCCAGAGTTCGTGGGATAGAAAGTTTCACTCTTGGGGGAAGAGTCTTTGGGACTGCCATGAGAAAGAGCCACAAAGGATACTTGTTCTACTTAAATGTGGATTTAAATCATTGCTATGCATTTATATAGTACTCATTTATTTGCAAGTGGCTTTACTCTTTTTTTCCTTTAACTGCCAAATGAAGTGGATCAATAGTAAAGTATTCACTTGTTAAATGACTAGATAAGATAACCACTCCTTGAAGACAATCCAAGTTAGTTTTCCTAAACTATGAGAAGGTGGATGGGTGGTGATGTTCTCCTATCTGTCCCCTATTCTGGGAGAGTTAGTGGCCAAGTTGTAGACTGCAGAACAAAACATTCATCTCGATGAGAGGTTTGTTTTGGTCATTCATTCATTCATTCAATAGTATTTATTGAGCGCTTACTATGTGCAGAGCACTGTACTAAGCGCTTGGAATGTACAAGTCGGCAACAGATAGAGACAGTCCCTGCCCTTTGACGGATTTACAGTCTAATGGGGGGAGACAGGCAGACAAGAACAATGGCAATAAATAGAGTCAAGGGGAAGAACATCTCATAAAAACAATGGCAAATAAATAGAATCAGGGTGATGTACATCTCATTAAACAAAATAAAATAAATAGGGTGATGAAGATATATACCGTCGAGCGGACGAGTTCAGTGTTGAGGGGGTGGGACAGGAGAGGGAGAGGAGGAGAGGGAAAGGGGGGAGAAGAGGGTTTAACTGCGGAGAGGTGAAGAGGGGATAGAGGGAGCAGAGGGAGAAAGGGGGGAGCTCAGTCTGGGAAGACCTCTTGGAGGAGGTGAGCTTTAAGTAGGGATTTGAAGAAGGGAAGAGAATTAGATTGAGGGAGGTGAGGAGGGAGGGCATTCCAGGACTGTGGGAGGACGTGGCCCAGGGGTCGATGGCGGGAAAGGCGAGACCGGGGGACGGTGAGGAGGTGGGCGGCAGAGGAGCGGAGTGTGCGGGGTGGGCAGTAGAAAGAGAGAGGGATTGTTCCCCTGGGTTGTTGGATCTGTTGGAGAATCCCCAGGATTTGAAGTTTAATTTATAAATGACCTCTAGGAAACCGGGTGTGTGCCCACTCATCATCTTCACCCTCTCCACTCACCTCTCTTCCCTAACCCTTCACCCTACACAACCAACCTCCTCATCTCTACCCCTTGATCCTACCCTTTCACCCTACTCACAGGCTTCCCGCTTCCCTCTCCCCTACCCTTTCACCTTACACACCTGCCTCCCTCTCTCCTACCACTTCACCCTACCCACCCACCCTCCTCTATCCTACACCTTCACTTTACCTAACCTGCATTGGTTGATATTCATTTAATAGTATTTATTGAGCGCTTACTATGTGCAGAGCAGTCTACTAAACGCTTGGAATGTACAGTTCAGCAACAGATAGAGACAATCCCTGCCCAGTGACGGGCTCACAGTCTAAACGGGGGAGATAGACAGCAAAGCAAAACAGAACAAAACAAAACAAGACAACATCATCAAGATAAACAGAATCAAGGAGCTATACACCTCGTTAACAAAATAAGTAGGGTAATAAATAATATATACAAATGAACACAGTGCTGAGGGGAGGGGAAGGGGAAGAGCAGAGGGTTGAGGGGAGGGAAGGGGAGTAGAGGGAAAGGGGGGCTCAGTGGGGAAGGCCTCCTGGAGGAGATGAGCTCTCAGTAGGGCTTTGAAGAGGGGAAGAGAGGGTTGATACTCTTGGACACTTGAGTTCAGGTAACTATTCCCCAGCAATAGAAAAGCAGCATGGCTTAGTGGATAGAGCACAGTCCTGGAAGTCAGAAGGACCTGGGTTCTAATTCTGGCTCTGCCACGTGTCGGCTGTGTGACCTTGGGTAAGTCACTTCACTTCTCTGGGCCTCAGTTACCTCATCTGAAAAATGGGGATTAAGAGCATGAGCCCTCTGTGGGACAGGGACTGTGTCCATCCTGATTTACCTTGTATCTACCCCAGTGCTTATTACAGTGCTTGGCACCTAGTAAGCACTTAACAAGTACTATTATTATTATTATTATTATTATTATTGCCATTATTATGTGACAGTTTGTAAGGATTCCACTTCCTACCCAGACTCTGAGTGAAATGGTTTTTCTTCAAGTTTCTTTTATTGGAACTGCTAGTTTCAAAATTCTAACATTATTCCCCACAACTGCTCTTCAGGAAGAAGAAGGCATTCCTCAGTTTAAGTTTTAATTCTTTCCCCTAAAACAACAAAGAAAAGGAAACGATTCCTTTCCTCAAAAATGTGAACTCAATTCCTAGAAGTGATTTTTTTTTTTTGTGTGTGTGTGATCATTACTGTTCCACATGCTGCCTCCTGTGGGCTCATTTGGGTCCACAACATTGGATTTAGCTGCGGTGTCTTTTGTTCACTTTGTCATTGCTGCATGGATGAATGGTTAGGTTTATCTTTTCTGGTTTTGGGATGCTTTGGGCCCACCTTTGGTGACTTATGCATCTAACTCATGATTTTTGTTTTCTCAAAAGACTCCCAAATGAACACATATGGTATATACACAGAGCATATGGTATACACAAAGCTGCAAAATCCACCTATTATTTATGTAAATGAGGACATTGTGCATGTCCTATGCTTAGTCTACTTAAGTAGTAATTGGTAATGATTGAATTGTATGTAAGAAATGCTAAAGTAGCAAATTCTATCATGACTCTGAAGTTTAATAGTTACATTTTGCTCAAGCTACCAAATGGTGTTCATTTTCCCCTGAGTAATGCTATACTTTTAATGAATAGCATAAGCTACTCTACACTGTAAACTCACTGTGGTCAGTGAACACCTCTTACCAACTCTTTTATATTGTACTCTCCCAAGTGCTTAGTACAGTGCTCTGCACCCCTAAGTGATTGATAGATTATTGAATTCCTGAAGGGTCACCAAGAGGTAATGGATGAATAGATTTTACTGACAAAGGAAAGACTTCCTCCTTACTGTTTACTTGTGTTTAGAAGTTAAGCAATATGGATTCCTTTGCATAATTTTCCTTAAAACACATTTTCCAAAAGCAGTGTAAAAAACTCAAATGTGGGTGACTTTTTTTTGGAATTTGGAAGAAAAAACATTTAATAGCAGTATTGCTGCAGAATTAGATTATGAACTCTATTAAGTGGGGCTTATTTAAAAATTCATAGCTAAAATGTAAAATCTTACAAAATGGATATATTTGAAAGCAATGTGATGGTTCCTAAACTGGAAGTAAATAATGGCTGAGATTATGTTAAGAGTTATTGATTCGCAAATGTGGGATAACAGAAACTAGTAGATACCTGGAGGAGAAGTGAGGATTTCCTAAGAGTGCTGGACACTCATCGCTAGAGTGAAACATGTCGACAGAACGACAAGTTAACTGAAAATCTAATTATCGTAAAGTAGAATGCAAATGATCTGAATTTATCAAAACTCGGGATCCTTTAGGTGGCAGAGGGGAGCTGGTTAGACATGTAGATGTATGGGGTCAATCAGTCAGTTGTATTTATTCAGCCCTTACTGTGTGCAGAGCACTGTACTAAGTACTTGGGGGAGAACAGTGTAATTCTATAATGTACACATTCCCTGCCCCAAATGAGCCCTTCTTTCCCTAGAGGCTTAGGGATTTTGCCCTGCCCCCAAAGCGAAATCTCTCATGCTGCAGTTCAGCAGCATGACCTAATAGATAGAGCATGGGCCCGGAAGTACGAAGGACCTGGGTTCTAATTCTGGCTCCACCACTTGTCTGCTGCATGGCCTTGGGCAAGTCACTTATTGAGTTAGTAAGTAGTACTGAGAAGTGGGATAAGAACTTCAGTTTTAGACATTTTGAGTGTGAGGTATTGTTGGGGCATCCAAGTGGAGATGTCCTGAAGGCAAGATAAATGTAGGCTCATACAATAGGGGAGAGATCAGGGCTGCTGGTCAATTTTGGAGTCAAAAAGAACTAGTGGTGGTTAAACCATGATTAGAACTATAGACCTAGGCTGAAAAATGTGGTCCTATTGGTAACAGTAGATCCTAATTTGTGAGCCTTACAATTATTTTATCTGAATTATAGGCCAGAGTTATTTAGTGTGTTTTTATAGGCATACTCTTATAGAGAAGCAGCATGGCTCAGTGGAAAGAACCTGGGCTTGGGAGTCAGAGGTCATGGGTTCGAATTCCTGCTCTGCCACTTGTCAGCTGTGTGCCTGTGGGCAAGTCACATAACTTCTCTGTGCTGCAGTTACCTCATCTGTAAAATGGGGACTGTGAGCCTCACATGGGACAACTTGATTAGCCTGTATCTACCCCAGTGCTTAGAACAGTGCTCTGCACATAGCGCTTAACAAATACCAACATTATATAAGTTAAACAAAATGCTGAAGTCTTCATTTTCTTTGAAAATTTTAGCCTCCCTTCTCCACTCAAAGAATACTCCCCCATTTGACTTCTGATGTTTTTTTAATGGCATTTGTTAAGCACTCACTACATGCCAGGCACTGTACTAAGTGCTGGGGTAGATGCAAGCTAATCAGGATGCACATAGTGTCTGTACCACATTGGGCTCACAGTTTTAATCCTCATTTTACAGTTGAGGCACTGAGGCTCAGAGAAGTTAAGTGACTTGTCCGGAGTCACACAGCTGACAAGAGGAAGAGTTGGGATTAGAATCTAGGTCCTCTGACTCTGAGGCCTGTGCTATTTCCTCTAGGCCAGGCTCCTTCTAGAGTACCGTGTTCTAGCATAGTTCTCGAGGCTTGGTTGAATGAGAACTTCAAAATGCAAAGATGCATTTTGTCAGCATCATTTCACTATAGATAAAGCCCCGCCCTGTACAGCGATGAACACGATAATATGGGACTCACTAAAGGAACTATATGATAGGGTCCTTGAGGGGTCTGCATTTAAGAGAGGGAAGGCAGACTGAAAAAAATGTAGTCAGTTCTCCTATTATGCAGGGGTTACAGTCTTGAAGAACCCCACATCCAGGAAGACCCACAATCTAGCCCCACCCTTTGAGCATTGCATAAAAGTGGTCTCTTATGATGTCCCATCCCATTCTACCTAGATGGATGCATCCCATTGGAAGAACATTCCTTAATTCCCTGTGTCCCTTCCAAAATGCTTACAGAAAACACGTTGTGAAAGAACCGAATGTGTACAATTGGACAAAATGCAAGAGCTGGGGACATAAAATTCAAATGACATTAATAAACCCATACAATTTCCTTGTGTAAAGAGATAGAGGATGGCTGAAAAATTAGCTTTTTTTTTTAAAGAATTAATTCATTCAATAGTATTTATTGAGCGCTTACTATATGCAGAGCACTGTACTAAATGCTTGGAATGTACAAATCGGAAACAGATAGAGACAGTCCCTGTCCTTTGACGGGCTTACAGTCTAATCGGGGAATCAAAGAATGAGTTTAGGACTTGTTATACTGTACTCTCCCAAGCACTTAATACAGTGCTCTGTGCGCAGTAAGCACTCAGTAAATACAATTGAATATTGATGGAATGACACCCACACACACCCAGGATTGCTTTAAAGAACATAGCACCTGTTTTTTCTTCAGACTTAAAACTTCATTTAAGGGTTAGCATTTTCCAAATTTCTACTTTATATCTCATTTGGATTTTTACTGTATCTGCACCAGCTGCAAGCCTTCATCCATACTTGGGTGTGAAGTTGTTGCTTTATAAGAATTTTAGGCAGAAGGACATGTACCATGAGGTTTTAAATGTACTCCACAAATCACACTCAACAGTCATTCTTTTAATTTATGTTTTTTCTAAATGACTTTAATGTGTCCTACCAACACCCCCATGATCCCAATTGAGGAATAATAATAATAATGATAATAATGTTGGTATTTGTTAAGCACTTACTATGTGCAGAGCACTGTTCTAAGCGCTGGAGTAGATACAGGGTAATCAGATTGTCCCACATGAGGCTCAGAGTTAACATTTTACAGATGAGGTAAGTGAGGCAGCGAGAAGTTAAGTGACTTGCCCACAGTCACACAGCTGACAAGTAGCAGAGCTGGGATTTGAACCCATGACCTCTGACTCCCAAGCCCATGCTTCCCATGGTGAAAGAGGAATGGTGAAAGTGAGGCATAGGGAGGCAAAAGGAATTGCCCAATTTCACACTCAATGGTGCGTGTAAGAGCCGGGTAGGAACGTAAACTTGTTGTGGGCAGGGAATATGTCTGTTTAGAGTTATATTGTACTATCCCAAGCAGTAAGTACAGTAGTCTGCACAAAATAAGTGCTCAATAAATATGACTGAATGAGTGAATTATTTCTCCCACCCTATTCTCCCTCCTTCTATGTGCTCTTGGGTCAGGTTACCCTCTAGATTGTACACTCATTGCGGTCAGGTAATGTATCTATTGTTATATTGTACTCTCCCAAGTTCTTAGTACAGTGCTCTGCACACAGTAAGTGCTCAATAAATACGACTGAATGAATACTGTTTAATGTTTAATGTTGGCTGCTCTTTAATGTCTCTGTGATTTTCCACCACCTGACAGATTTCAACCCTCCTGCCCTCATACCTGATGAGCACGGACTCTTGGAAGCCAAACACAGCTTGCCAGGGACTAGGGTATCAGGGTTGTGGCCCTGGTGAACCTCAGGGAAGCCAGAAAATAAGTGATGGGGTCCCTTGAGAAGTGAAAGTGACCGTGGCATACCTGCGGATGTTATGAGTAGTATGTTAGGAGTATGTAGGAGTTAGGAGAAGCAGTGTGGTTTAGTGGATAGGGCACGGGCCTGGGAGTCAGAAGGTCATGGGTTCTAATCCCAGCTCTGCCACAAGTCTGCTCTGTGACTTTGGGAGAGACACTAGACTTCTCTGTGCCTCGGTTACCTCATCTGTAAAATGAGGATTGAGAGTGTGAGCCCTATATGGGACAGGGACTGTGTCCAACCTGACCACGTTGTATCTACCCCAGTGCTTAGAACAGTTCTTGGCACATAGTAAGCCCTTAACAGGTACCATAATTGTTATTAATATTAGTAGGAGCCGGGGCAGGGCTGTGTCCAACCTGATTTGCTTGTGTCCACCCCAGCACTTACTGTTGTTAACATATACAACAGTAAGGTATGGCCTCCTCAGGGTTGTGATATCCAATTATTTATTTATATTACTGTCTGTCTTCCTCTCTAGACTGTAAACTCACTGTGGGCAGGGGACATGTCTGTGTATTATTATAGTGTGCACTCTCGCTTAGCACAGTGCTTTGCACACAGTAAGCGCTCAATAAGGACAACTGAATGAATGAATGAACAGAAGTTGTGGGCCAAAGTCGTGCATAATCATGGCATTAGAGGAAGTAGAAGCTGTGCTGCCTTCACTCTGCTGCTGCTGCTCTTGGCTGCTATGCCTTGAGAGACCAATGGCAAGGAATTAGAACTGATCCCAGCACTTGGAACAGGAGAAGCAACGAGGCCTTGTGGAAAGAACACAGGCCTGGAAGTCAGAAGGCATGGGTTATAATTCCACTTCCACCACTTGTCTGCTTTGTGACCTTGGGCAAGTCGTTTCACTGCTCTGGGCCTCGGTTCCCCCATTTGTCAAATGGGGATTAAGACTGTGAGCCCCATGTGAAACAGGGACTGTGTCTAACTCATTCATTGAATCATATTTATTGAGTGCTTACTGTGTGCAGAGCACTGTACAATTTGCTTCTATCCACCTCAGTGCTTAGTACATAGGAAGTGCTTAACAAATACCGCAATTATCATCAGTAGTAGTAAGCGCTTAAATACCGTAAAAGAGGTGGGGATTAAAAGCAGTATCCATTGCACTTCTACAGAGGATAATAGCAGCAGCAAGTAGTGATTTTGGTCTGCTGCTGCCCCCTGATTAAACTTCCACTGTCAGGGCCGGAGCTGTCTTGCCTGTTCTCTGCCTAAGCTGGGGTGCGGGGTATGCGAGCTTTCTCCATAGAATTGCAAAGGCTGGCACTAAGTATAGTAAGAGCACAGCTTATGATCCTTCTGGTGTTTATGGCAGACACGATGCTTCTTCTTTGGTGCCAATCCCACTTGGCACGGGCTCCTATTTGGCGGGACACATTTTACACGAGGTTGACATCAGTCTGCCGAGTTAAAGGACTCATTCAGGGCGTACCGTGGACATGTTTGTTCCTGCATTATTCAGCCTACCTCCTTGGCAAGTCGATGGAGAGATTGAACAACGGTTTGCCAGATGGCAGTTTGGGTGGGTAGTCTCTGCGCCCATGCCATGCATTCCAGAGACATGCTCGTACCTTCTGGCTCCCATCCTTGAACTCTCTACACTAGCCCCCACTGTCTGGTGAAGCGACATGTAAGTCGGAGTTGTGGGACTTTGCCAACATTGACTTACTGGAAACAAATCTGTAATGGAGTAACCACCTTCATTGCATTGGTCTTCCCTTTGTTCACAGAAATGCCGAGATGGACTCACCAAGCTAGAAAACATCTCTGCTCCTCAAGTGCCATGTGTAATGTCACACAATATATAGGTATTCCAAGCTGACTCCTTTTAAGAAGACGGTGGAGGGCAGATGCAGGTGTATATTGCAATGTTCAGTCAAATTAGTCGATCATTGGTATTTATTGAGCGCTTACTATGTTCAGAGCACTGTACTAAGCACTTGGGAGAGTACATACGATACAACAGAATTAGTGGACACTTTTCCTGCTCATAATGAGCTTACACTGTGGAGATGAGATAAGAACAAAGATTTTCCTGCTTTAAATTTTACGTTGGGAAAAAAATATTTAATTTAATCCGTGTTGACAAGAATCAGAAATCCTTTATTCATTCGATCATATTTATTGAGTGCTTATTGTGTGCAGAGCACTGTCCTAAGCGCTTGGGAAGTACAACTCAGCAACAGAAACAATCCCTGCCCACAATGAGCTAAATGTTGTATGAGAGGAGAGAATGTTAGCACTCCTCTTGAGAAGGATGGAAGAGATCCTGGTGGCTTTTACAACACATATATGATTAAGGTATTGCCACCTACATCGTGACATCTAACCAAGTTTTTGGGCGCTTAGAACAGTGCTTGGCACATAGTGTTTAACAAATACCA
This sequence comes from Ornithorhynchus anatinus, assembly GCF_004115215.2. Taxonomy (NCBI): domain Eukaryota; kingdom Metazoa; phylum Chordata; class Mammalia; order Monotremata; family Ornithorhynchidae; genus Ornithorhynchus; species Ornithorhynchus anatinus. Next base: position 95,524,468 of record NC_041730.1, read on the forward strand.
TTGTTATTATTAGAAGAGGGGGAGACAGACATTGAAACAAGTAAACAGGCATCAGTAATGATGCATCAGTAGCATCTTTATAAATAAATAGAATTAGAGATATATACACATCATTAATAAAATAAATAGAATAATAGATGTGTACTTATATATATACCCAAGTACTGTGGGCCGGGAGGCACGGGGGGAAGAAGGGAGAGAGGAGTAGAGCAGAGGGAGCAGGTTGGGACAATGGGGAGAGATTAAGGCATGGAATGGAAACAACCCCTCCACCCCTGAAAAGGCGCCCACCCCTTGTATGATCGGACCCTTAAAAGAAGTCTTAATCCTAACTGTGCCTCCCCTATATCTTACCAGTTAAACTTATAATTTAAAAACAGTCTCTCATATAGTTTACATAATCCTCCCTTTTGCAATAATAATAATAATATTGGTATTTGTTAAGAGCGCTTACTATGTGCAGAGCACTGTTCTAAGCACTGGGGAAGATACAGGTTAATCAGGTTGTCCCCCGTGAGGCTCACAGTCTTCATCCCCATTTTACAGATGGGGGAACTGAGGCCCAGAGAAGTAAAGTGACTTGCCCACAGTCACACAGCTGACAAGTGGCAGAGCTGGGATTCAAACCCATGACCTCTGACTCCCAAGCCCGGGCTCTTTCCACTGAGCCATGCTGCTTCTCTATGTATTGTATTTTTTAAAAATCACCCAATTTTTCCTTAAGCTGAAGGTTGTGTTCTTGCAAAAGCTCATTTTAAGCAAAAAGTCACAGTGGGCTGCTCATCTGTTGTTTCAGCAGTGTGTACCTATACCCAAGCAGGTTCTTTGCTAACATGATGCGATGAACCCCAACAGCTTCATGTCAGGCAGATGTCCCCAAAATCTCTAATCTCTTTTTACCCAAAATAAGTATTGAAAACAGACATTATGTTAGAGGTGAGTAGGTAGACAAATTAATCTATATATTTAAAATCAGATGCAAATCCTTTATCCCAAAATTCTAAGATCACAGTTCACAGTCAAATGGAATTTGAATGCACATTCAGAGCTTTGAATGGGTAAACATTATTAGGTTTCTTTTTAGGATACAGTAGAGGTATATGAAAAATCTCATAAATGAAACAAGAAAGAAATATATATAAGGTATATTATAAATAAGAAAGGGACATATTTACAATCCAAAGCACATTGGAAAATTGGAAATGAATGTGCTTTCAAAAACTGCCAATAGTTTCTAGGCAGCATGAAACAAATATGAATGACATTACCGAAGCAATGTAACCTACTTGGTTTCTTTAATTTTTTAAAGAATTCTGGCACAAATTCTTGTAAACCATACTAATGCTTGATCTCTCAATATGTAGCAGCTTTATGTAGCAATCTCATGTTGTTTCCGTAATAGCAAATGAAATGGACTTTACTATCCAGGGAACCTGTTGCTTGAATTTATTTAAAGGCCTGACTATCTAGGGTCATGAGCCACATTTGAGCTGCCTGAGGGGATAGAAACTATATTAAGACAGAAGCTCAATCTCATCATGAACAGCTGCACGCACACAGATGTCACCGGCTTTTCTTGCCATAATCGTGCAACGTTGCAGCATCTTGTATTTTATTTTATTTCATGTTTTGGGGTAATGTCCAGTATGGCTGTTTCTCAGTTGTAGATAGTCTTTATTAAGCTCTCTACTAAGCACTTAAGCACTTGGGGGAATACAAAGAGAATTAGTAGACATGAACCTTCCTCTTTCCGCCCCCCCCCCCCCCCCACCAACCCCGTTCATCCATTTCAGTACTCCAGGATACGCAGAGAACCTGTGTGAGCATTATCAATAGTATTTATTGAATTCCTGGTGTTGTGCAGATTATTATAGTAAGCAGGAGAAGCAGCATGGCTTAGTGGAAAGAGCACGGGCTTGGGAGTCAGAGGTGTGGGTTCACCACTTATTGGCTGTGTGACTCTGGGCAAGTCACTTAACTTCTCTGTGCCTCAGTTACCTCATCCATAAAAATGGGTATTAAGACTGTGAGCCCCACATGGGGTAACCTGATTACCTTGTATCTACCCCAGCGCTTAGAACAGTGCTTAGCACATAGTAAGCACTTAACAAATACCATCATTATTATTATTTTGTTGAGGCGTTCTCCCCAGTACTACCCCAGTGCTAGGCATATAGTAAGTGCTTAATACCACAGTTATTGTCTTGTCTTGTTTTATACCACAGTTATTACTATTATTATTATTATTTTCAAGGAGTGAAACTCAGTTGTATCATAAATGATTGTGTTTTTTAAAAATTCCTTCCTAATGGTATTTAAGCACTTACTATGTGCAAGGCATTGTTCAAATCACTGGGTAGGTAGATACAAGGTAATCAGGTTGGACACAGTCCCTGGCCCACAAGGCATTCACAGTCTTAATCCCCATTTTACAGATGAGGTAACTGAGGCCCAGAGAAGTGAAGTGGCTTGTCCAAGGTCACAAAGCAGACAAGTAGCTGAGCCAGGATTAGAACCCAGGTCCTTCTGAATCCCAAGCCCATGCTCCACCCACTAGGACATGTTGGTCATTCATGAAATGTTAGGCTCCATTCCAGGACCCACACTGATGTGATGGTCAAGCACTTCAGGGAATGAAAATGTATAATATATGCTGAGTACAGTGCTCTGCACACAGTAAGCGCTCAACAAATACGATTGGTTCATTCAATCGTATTAAGCGCTTGGAATGTACAAATTGGTAACAGATAGAGACAGTCCCTGTCCTTTGATGGGCTTACAGTCTCATCGGGGGAGACGGACAGACAAGAACAATGGCAATAAATAGAATCAAGGGGATGAACATTTCATTAAAACAATAGCAAATAAATAGAATCAAGAGCAAATAAATAGAATCAAAAGCAAATAAATAGAATCAAGAGCAAATAAATAGAATCAATATATGTTGCCGAAGGAATCCCTCCCTGAATCTTCCAACCTCATTTGGTGCTCTGTTCCCGCCTCCCCAGTTTATTCATTCAGTAATTCAGTCGTATTTATTAAGCGGTTACTGTGTGCAGAGCGCTGTACTAAGCTTGGGAAAGTACAATACAACAATAACCAGTGATGTACTCAGCAGCTCTTCTGTCACTCCCTCTCTGCACCCCAAAGTCATTCTGCTTACCCTTGTCCACCACCGTCTGCTCACCCATTTGGTCAGCCTGCACTGAGTATGATATCCAGAATGACTTTGTAAGGGTGGAGGAGGTCTTTGCCCCTTTTTTGTGAAAATCAGGAGAAAAGCCAAAGGAATGAAAAATATAGAGTTGTATATCAGAGGAAAAAAGACACTATAGCCAGAAAACAACAGGAGCATCAAATGCTAACACAACGTTAATGTGGCTTTATGGACAGCGATCCTCATATTTGATGAATTCCTCAAAGATTTACTACTTGAGGTGGCTACTGAGCCCCCCTTTTCCTCTGCTCCTCCTCCCCTCCCCATCGCCCCAACTCCCTCCCTCTGCTCTGCCCCCCTCCCCTCCCCATAGCACTTATATGTATATATGTATGTATTTATAATTCTATTTATTTTATTGTGTATTTATCTATAATTTTATTTATATTGATGCTCTTGATGCCTGTCTACTTGTTTTGTTTAGTTGTCTGTCACCCCCCTTCTAGACTGTGATCCCATTGTTGGATAGGGATTGTCTCTATTTGTTGCCGAATTGTACTTTCCAAGCGCTTAGTACAGTGCTCTGCACAGAGTAACCCTCAGTAAATACGATTGAATAAATGAATGAATTCTCAGAGCTACTCTTCCCTTTCTTAAGTATGCCAAGGCTGTTTTGGCATTGGTGGTGAAGGTAAGGTAAGTCAGAGGTCATGGGTTCGAATCCCGACTCCGCCACTTGTCAGCTGTGTGACTGTGGGCAAGTCACTTAACTTCTCAGTGCCTCAGTTACCTCATCTGTAAAATGGGGATTAAGACTGTGAGCCTCACGTGGGACAACCTGATGACCCTGTATCTACCCCAGCGCTTAGAAGAGTGCTCTGCACATAGTAAGCGCTTAACAAATACCAACATTATTATTATTACCCAACCATACCCAACCACCCACATTCAAAACCCGAGGGGATTATATTACTGGGTGAGGGATTTTTCAGGCAGATTTGTCTACCCACCAGATCCAGCAGCGTGGCTTAGTAAAAAGAGTATGGGCTTGGGAGTCAGAGGGTGTGGGTTCTAATCTCGGCTCCGCCGCTTGCCAGCTGTTTGACTTTGGGCAAGTCACTTAACTTCTTTGTGCCTCAGTGACCTCATATGAAAAATGGGGATGAAAACTGTGAGCCCCACATGGGACAACCTGATCACCTTGTATCCCCCGGCGCTTAGAACAGTGCTCTGCACGTAGTAAGCGCTTAACAAATACCATCATTATTATAGTAAGTGCATAACAAATACCATAATTATTATTATTATTATTCTCACATCAGAGGAGGAAACCGAAGGGGCTGATTGTGAACTAATGTTTTAATTGAAAGAATATGAGCAACAAAGGTTTCCCAGAAGCTTATAACTTGTTGAGGGAGTTATGTGTTAGCAAGCCACACACTTAATGTTTATCCCATCAAATCAGGGCAGATGTATCCCAAGACACAACAATTCATGAAACAAAATCACTCCTTGAAAATGGGATCGCATTGTGGGCTATCCCAGTCCAAGGAAGTCATGAATAATAGTCACTGATGAGAAAAGATGCTTTTTGAATTAAGTAGACATTCAAATTTATGTTCTTTAAGCATTTGGTTTGGTTTAGCAGTAGTCTAGAACTATTCAGAAGTGGGTTTTTTTTTTTGGCCTACTTTGGATTAAATCCTTACATTAGCTCCTTTCATTGAACTTGCCTATCCTTCAGAAAACAAAATTTCCCAAATATCCTCAAGCAAGAATGGCACAGGTTAAAAGTCTAGAAAGCTGCTCTTTTTAAATTGCTTTTATGTTTAGCCTGATTTTTTGAATAGTGGATTGAATGACTCATGTTGAATGATGTGCTCACCGGGATTCTATTAAAAAAGGGGTTTTGAAATGCAGTTTCTAAAGATATTTAGATAGTTTTTCAATAACTTTTCTAAATCACATTGTTTGAATTTAATGAATTTTAATTTCATAACTCACCATACTGAGGGGATAATTGAACAGAGAAGTAATCTAGCAAGTTCAAAGAAACATTAAAAAATAATTGCTTGCTCTGCCAGGGTCTGTTTGAAAGGCTCAAATTGCTTTTTATTATAATAATCTTGTTGGCATCACTGCTTGACTCAGTCCTGTAGCTTCAATAGATGCCTCTTCAGTAAAATCAGTTCATTTGCATTTTTTAAGAGTTTTAGAAACCATTATATTAATTTCCCTTTTAGGAAAAATACAAGGGATTAAAAAATAAAGGTGCCCTAGTAAAATTTGAAAAAAATTATATAGTTAACTGTTATGGTGTTTTGGAAATTTAAAACATTCAGTAGAACTGTAAATATTAGCTGCAGAGCCTTATTGCATGCCCTGAATCGTTTTTTTAGTACCACAAAAATACACTGGATCGGCAGAGGCACAACGATACTGTCTGTACTTGGTTAATGGCAAAAACTTTTTGTGTTGAAACCGCTTTGATCTGCTCCATTAAATTGTTGTGGTGATGGAAAAGACTCCAAGCTTACAAATGTGTAGAGCGATGTGGATGACAAATCATAGCCTTGCTTGGGATTCAGAAATGGTCCAATAGGCTTGGCACATGTATATATAACCCAAAGGGATTATCTGTTGGAAGAATGTATTTATGAGGTGGGCAGTAATTTATGCCAAAGTACATCAGAGGAGAATATAAAAGTTAGTGACTCATTTAAAATATCTGGTATGCCCATTGCTCCTGAAAAACAGTTTCTCTCAGAGAAAAAGTGGGGTTGGAAGTTAGCACTGTGTACTCTGTCAGGTCACCAGTGATATCATAAAGCCCAGGTAAATGAGTTTAGAATTTGCTCTTTGTGTTAGTAGCTTGTTTTGAATTGGGATTTTCCTTTGTGTGAGTGTGTATAGGTGTGCAGTTTTGCATTTTCTTGATTGCTTAAAAATGTCTCTGGCGTGATTTCGATTTTGTTCATAGAAGATTGCAGATTTGTAGAGAAATTATAGTAACGTTTAATAATAATTGTGATATTTGGCCAAGCTGCTTCCCATTCATAAATGAAGATCACTAGGTTGTGGACTCCTGAAGTTGCACTGTCTGGGGACATCTGGGAGTTTGGAAGAGTGATCTTCCAGTGGTTTCATAAAGGGCGGTGCAGTATACTACATATTTGTATATAGAGATATTTATTCATTCATTCAGTCATTTATTGAGCGCTGTGTGCACAACACTGTACTAAGCACTTGGGAGAGTACAGTACAATAGACACATTCCCTGCCCAAAACAAGCTTACAGTCTAGACGGGGTAGACAGACATCAATACAAATAAATAAATTACAGATATGTGCATAAGTGCTGTGGGGCTGGGAGAGGGGAAGAGCAAGTCTGGCTGACCCAGAAGGGAATGGGACATGAGGAAAGGTGGGGGTATAGTGGAAAGAGCACGGGCTTTGGAGTCAGGGCTCATGAGTTCAAATCCCAGCTCTGCCACTTGTCAGCTGTGTGACTGTGGGCAAGTCACTTAACTTCTCTGTGCCTCAGTTCCCTCATCTATAAAATGGGGATTAAGACTGTGAGCCCCACGTGGGACAACCTGATTCCCCTTTGTCTACCCCAGCGCTTAGAACAGTGCTCGGCACATAGTAAGCGCTTAACAAATACCAACATTATTATTATTATTATTATTATTATTAATCTGGGAAGGCCCCTTAGAGATGTGCCTCCAGTAAGGCTTTGAAGGGGGAAGAGTAATTGAAAACACACACACACACACACACACACACACACACACATGTATATATGCACATACATACACATGTATATACACATACACACATATACATGCACACATATCTATATGTAGAATATACATAAATTATATATACAGATATAGTATATGCACGTATATGTGTATATAATAATAATGATGGTATTTATTAAGCACTTAATATGTGCCAAGTACTATTCTAAGTGCTGGGGTAGATTCAAGGTAGTCACGTTGTCCCACGTGGGACTCACAGTCCGCATTTTGCAGATAATGTAACTGAGGCACAGAAAAGTGAAGTGACTTGCCCAAGGTCACATAGCAGACAAGTGGTGGAGCCGAGATTAGAACCCACGTCCTCTGACTCCTCAGCCTGTGCTCTTGCCACTAAGACCATGCTTCTTCTAATATATATACACAGTCATATATATGTATATACACATACACACACTCATATATGACATTTAGCATATATATATATATATATATATATACATATGTATCTGATTGCTCCCCTAAAGACTGTGCCACATTTCATCCCTAGAAGATGAAGCTGTGACAGCACAACCACTCAGGCCATTTTGCAAAGTAGATGGGCTCAGTGGGAATCCTAAAAATGGCTGGTAAATACGGATGGTGAGAGGCACAATGACTGTGGGCTTGCGGTACTAACGGGACAGCCTCGACCCTGTACTGCGGTCATTTGGGCCATGAATAGGGTCCCCATATGAAACACTCATGGGCACTTTGGGCTGTACTCCTGTTGGCGTACTCCCTTTTACTCTGTACCCCAGCAGGAATATAACACAAACCCTCAGCAGCTCAGTCGATTCCTTCGTATGGGTTCTGGGACTGAAATCTTCCTGGCAAAAGTCCAGCAAGGTGCAAGGGATGACGGAAGCAGCCAGAGGTTGTGGCTGGAGACTGTTAATCGCGATACTGAAGACAGGCAGGACAATAGTGATGATCACTCAATGTTGGCCGGAGGCGATGGCAATATCCGTATCTCCCTCATGGCTCTCCCCAATATAGGGAGGAGGGAGTCAACAATCCCTAAACATCACTCACTTCAGGACAGACTAGTTGGCCAACCACCTGGTGCTAAAATTCATGAGACTCCTTCTAGACTCTAAGCTCATTTTTTAAAAAATGGTATTTGTTAAGCACTTACTATGTGCCAGGCACTTTTCTAAGCGCTGGGGCAGGTACAAACTAATCAGGTTGGACACAGTCTATGTCCCATGTGAGACTCCCAATCTCAATCCCCATTGTACAGATGAGGTAACTGAGGCACAGAGAAGTTAAGTAACTTGCCCAAGGTCACACAGCAAATTGGGAGATCTGGGATTAGAATTTATGTCCTTATGACTCCCAGTCTTGTGCTGTATCCACTAGGCACCTTATTGTGGGCAGGGAAAGAGTCTAGCAACTCGGTTATATTGTACTCTCCCAAGCAGTTAGTACAGTGCTTTGCACAGAGTAAGTGCTCAATAAATACAATTGATTGATTGATTGATGAGCACTGCATATGCGCATCTCCTCAGACCTGATGAGACCTAGGCTCGTCCACCATTTTTCATTTGCGATTGCATCGAAATTTAGCATCCTTGTTGTATGTCTGTGATTGAGTTAGTCTCTCTGGGGCTTCAGCCTTGGAACTGAGAACCAAATGCATGTGTGTTCATTTTTATACATGTATGCTCCACTGGAAACAAAAAATCTCATTGATACAAAATGCAGAGGGTGGAAATAATAATGCCTTACCTTTGTATACACTTTATTTTACAAAGTGCTCATACGTATTGATCTAATTTGTGTTCTCAAAATATCCCTGTGGGCTAGGGAAGGCAAAAAACTGGTATGGAACACTCGAATAGTTAAAAAAAACAATTGACATCTAGTCAACTAGGAGCAAACAGAGCCTTTAAATTATTTTAAATAAATAGACACCTTAATGGAGTTTGTGTATGTGTGTGTGCGTGCGTGTGTGTGTGTGTGTGTGTGTGTGTGTGTATAACAGTATTTGTTAAGCTTTTATTCTGTTCCAGGCACTGTTCTAAGTGCTGGGGTAATTTCAAGCCAGTAAAGTTAGACATAGTCCATGTCCCATATAAGATTCCATATATCCATTAGGCCACTTCTCTGTGTCTCAGTTACTTCATCTTTAAAATGGGGATTGAGATTATGAGCCCCACGTGGAACAGGGACTATGTTCAAACCAATTTACTTGTATCCACCCCAGGATTTAGTACAGTGCCTGGCACATAGTAAGGACTTAACAAATACCGTAATTATTATTACCAGGTTAGTGTACGAAGCAGGTGTGGAGGTGTCGAGGTGTCGTCCTTGTTTTAGGGGTTTTATAACCCAATTTAGACAATGGCTTACTTGAATGACTGTAACTTGGTAACACTGAGTGGATTTTTTTTCTTCCCACTTGCCACACAACGTTGGCCTAAATGTCTGGTGTGGGTATGTTGCTATATTGAACCCCAACCCTTCCTAAGCGTGTCTTTCCACTAACTTTTGCCAAACATCCTTGGCCGCAGTTTGTTAGTTGCAGACGTCTCTCAAAGAGAACAGAGTGCGAAGCTGTAATGTAACTACTGACTTTTAATAAAATAAAACACCTGTAGATTGTTGAAGGTAGATTGAAAGCCAGTAGAACAAGGTTACTGTAGGCAGGATTCCCATCTCTAAGCTCAAGCTAAATTCCTCTGGTTGTGTTTATTAACGGTATTCTTGTTAAATTGTTTCATCTGGGTTTCATTGTACGGAGATTTTTGTTAATTTGTTTGGATTGAAGTAAATGTTTAGCTTTATCAATTGAAACCATGGGTTCAAGTTCATAAATCTGCAATATTCTGAATTTTAATCCTGGAATCACTGAGCTGGAAGGGATTTAAGGCAGAATGGCCAAGAAGAAGGGTTATGGGACTGTGAATCAAGGGGCATGGGTTCTAAGTACAGCTTTCCCACCTAAAAGCTATGTGATTTGGGGCAGCTATGAACCCATGTAGGAAAGAGACCATGCATTATCTTTCATTCAATAGTATTTATTGAGCGCTTACTATGTGCAGAGCACTGTACTAAGCACTTGGGATGAACAAGTCGGCAACAGATAGAGACAGTCCCTGCCGTTTGACGGGCTTACAGTCTAATCGGGGGAGACGGACAGACAAGAACAATGGCACTAAACAGCGTCAAGGGGAAGAACATCTCGTAAAAACAATGGCAACTAAATAGAATCAAGGCAATGTACAATTCATTAACAAAATAAATAATAATAATAATAATGTTGGTATTTGTTAAGTGCTTACTATGTGCCAAGCACTGTTCTAAGCGCTGGGGTAGACACAGGGGAATCAGGTTGTCCCACGTGGGGCTCACAGTCTTAATCCCCATTTTACAGATGAGGGAACTGAGGCACAGAGAAGTTAAGTGACTTGCCCAAAGTCACACAGCAGACAAGTGGCCGAGCCGGGATTCGAACCCATGAACTCTGACTTCAAAGCCCGTGCTCTTTCCACTGAGCCACGCTGCTTCTCTAAGGGTAACGAAAATATATACAGTTGAGCGGACGAGTACAGTGCTGTGGGGATGGGAAGGGAGAGGTGGAGGAGCAGAGGGAAAAGGGGAAAATGAGGCTTTAGCTGCGGAGAGGTAAAGGGGGGATGGCAGAGGGAGTAGAAGGGGAAGAGGAGCTCAGTCTGGGAACGCCTCTTGGAGGAGGTGATTTTTAAGTAGGGTTTTGAAGAGGGAAAGAGAATCAGTTTGGCGGAGGTGAGGAGGGAGGGCGTTCCGGGACCGCGGGAGGACGTGACCCGGGGGTCGACGGCGGGATAGGCGAGACCGAGGGACGGTGAGGAGGTGGGCGGCAGAGGAGCGGAGCGTGCGGGGTGGGCGGTAGAAAGAGAGAAGGGAGGAGAGGTAGGAAGGGGCAAGGTGATGGAGAGCCTTGAAGCCTAGAGTGAGGAGTTTTTGTTTGGAGCGGAGGTCGATAGGCAACCACTGGAGTTGTTTAAGAAGGGGAGTGACACGCCCAGATCGTTTCTGCAGGAAGATGAGCCGGGCAGCGGAGTGAAGAATAGACCGGAGCAGGGCGAGAGAGGAGGAAGGGAGGTCAGAGAGAAGGCTGACACAGTAGTCTAGCCGGGATATAACGAGAGCCCGTAATAGTAAGGTAGCCGTTTGGGTGGAGAGGAAAGGGCGGATCTTGGCGATATTGTAGAGGTGAAACCGGCAGGTCTTGGTAACGGATAGGATGTGTGGGGTGAACGAGAGGGACGAGTCAAGGATGACACCGAGATTGCGGGCCTGTGGGACGGGAAGGATGGTCGTGCCATCCACGGTGATAGAGAAGTCTGGGAGCGGACCGGGTTTGGGAGGGAAGATGAGGAGCTCAGTCTTGCTCATGTTGAGTTTTAGGTGGCGGGCCGACATCCAGGTGGAGACGTCCCGGAGGCAGGAGGAGATGCGAGCCTGAAGGGAGGGGGAGAGGACAGGGGCGGAGATGTAGATCTGCGTGTCATCTGCGTAGAGATGGTAGTCAAAGCCGTGAGAGCGGATGAGTTCACCGAGGGAGCGAGTGTAAATGGAGAACAGAAGAGGGCCAAGAACTGACCCTTGAGGAACTCCAACAGTTAAAGGATGGGAGGGGGAGGAGGAGGCTCCAGCGTAGGAGACCGAGAATGATCGGCCAGAGAGGTAAGAGGAGAACCAGGAGAGGACAGAGTCCGTGAAGCCAAGGTGAGATAAGGTATGGAGGAGGAGGGGATGGTCGACAGTGTCAAAGGCAGCAGAGAGGTCAAGGAGGATCAGAATGGAGTAGGAGCCATTGGATCTGGCAAGAAGGAGGTCATGGGTGACCTTAGAGAGAGCAGTGTCGGTAGAGTGGAGGGGACGGAAGCCAGATTGGAGGGGGTCTAGGAGAGAATGGGAGTTAAGGAATTCTAGGCATCGATTGTAGACGACTCGTTCTAGGATTTTGGAAAGGAAGGGTAGTAGGGAGATAGGACGATAACTGGAGGGGGAAGTGGGGTCAAGAGCGGGTTTTTTTAGGATGGGGGAGACGTGGGCATGTTTGAAGCTAATTATCTTGTGTCTACACTAACACTTAACATATGGTAGGAGCTTTATAAGTACCATAAAGAAGTGCTTAGTGTTCAATAAATGCCACTGATTGACTGAAACAAGCAGTCATAAAGTTTAACACCCAGGCTCTGAGCAGTTAAATAATGAACCAATGCAGATGGGTATTCTTTTGTTAAAGATTTTCAAGGATTGAGACTCTATAGGCTCCTTTTGGAATCTGTTCTGTGCATTCCTTCCAGATGGTTGAAAATAATGATAATTGTGATATTTGTTAAGCCCTTACTATGTGCCAGGCGCTGTACTAAGTGCTGGAGTGTACACAAATTGAGTTGGACACAGTCTCCGTCCCATATAAGACTCACAGTCTGAATCCCCATTTTACAGATGAGGTAACTGAGACACATAGAAGTTGTGACTTGCCCAATGTCATGCAGCAGACAAGTGGCTGAGCAGAATTAGAACCCATGACCTTGTGACTCCCAGGCCCATGCTCTATTCACTATGCCATGCTGCTTCTCTATTCTTCCTCATGACTAACTGAATTATTTTCCTGCTTTAATTTAAGACCATCTCCATTTTATTTTGATCCTCTATGATCAGCATCACTCCCATAAAACTTAGAGACAAATTTTTTTATGGGTTTAAAAATCCCAGTCTCCTGACCCTTTTCTGGTCTTGTGTAGCAGAGCATCTGCATGCTTCATAGGCTTACTGCTACATGTTGAGGTTGTGGTAATCAAGACCTGGATGATAGAAATAATTGATATTAGTTGATGGGTAACTGAGCCCTATTATAAGATATAAATAAAAAAAGAGATGCCATACTTGAAACCTTGATCAGTCTCATCTTAAAGTAACCAATGTATTCAATGATATTTATTGAGTGCTTTCAGTGTGCAGAGCACTGTCCTAAGCCCTTGGAAGAGTAAAATACAATAGGGTTAGTAGAAATGATCCTTGCCCACAAGAGGCATACAGTCTAGTTCACTACCCAAATAAAACTTAGTAGTAATAGTAGCTGTATTTATTAAGTGCTTATTATATGCAGAGTTCTGTGTGCTTATATGCAGAGCTCTGTATTAAGAACTGAGAAAGAGTTTGTGGGTGGAAATTAGACACAGCCCCTGGCCCTCAAGGCCCGCTTACAATATGAGAAAGAAAGTGGGAAGAAGGGATTGATGGCACGTAGGAAAGGAGCGATGAAACAAAACACTAAAACTGCATAAAAGACAATTATAATAATAATGATATAAACTGTGGTATCTTTTAAGCACTTACTATGTGACAAGCACTGTTCTAAGTGCGGGGGAGATAATCAAGTTGGACACAGTCCCTGTCCCACAGAGGGCTCTCTGTCTTAATCCCCATTTTACAGATGAGGTAACTGAGGCACAGAAAAGTGAAATGATTTGCCCAAGGTCACACAGCAGACGTGTGGAGCCAGGATTAATAATAATAATGTTGGTATTTGTTAAACGCTTACTATGTGCAGAGCACTGTTCTAAACACTGGGGTAGGTACAGGGTAATCAGGTTGTCCCATATGAGGTTCACAGTCTTAATCTCCATTTTCCAGATGAGGTAACTGAGGCCCAGAGAAGCGAAGTGACTTGCCCACAGTCACACAGCTGACAAGTGGCAGAGCCGGGATTTGAACCCATGACCTCTGACTCCCAAGCCCGTGCTCTTTCCACTGAGCCATGCTGCCACATCCTCTGACTCCCAAACCTGTACCCTTTCCTCTAGGCCACACTGCTTGAAACCCAAATTAATAGGGTGCTGTGGCTAGAGAAGGATTTCAGGCTCCTTGTGCCTCCGAGTCCAAGGCACTCCCGTAGCTACATCAGCTGCTTCAGCAGCCACCAGTCCCCCCAGGGTTCACTTCCTTTATAGGTATTTTTCTGTTTCCTGCCAGGGAGGTGGATGGAAGGAATGGGGTGTCCTCAGTGACACGGAGGAGAGCCGGTGCTGGTTCCCGGGATAGCATCATGGCTGCTTGGAAAGGGGGATCCCGGGAACACAGCCGCAGCTTATATCCCCAGGGCCCAGCACGCACACGGCATGTTGAGAACACAGGCCCTCTGTGGTGCAGAGGGGAGGTGGTAGCAATTACTGGTTGCTTCACTCAGCCGTGGTGGAGAGGGAAATCTAGCTTGAATTTTGAACGTCTGACCCAGTACAAATGAAGTGTCCAAGATTCCTGGGCCATGAAACGGAATACAATTAATAATGGAAAGGTGAAAGATTTACAAAGGCATAATAATACAGTCTGTAGTATTAGAAATATGACATTTGTAGTTTCTTAGGGCATATGAAAGCCTAACAGGGATCTGTAAAGAACATGGTAGTTTCATTAATTTATGATACGGTGGAATTTGATTCATTTTAGTGGGTTTTTTTTTTCCCAGAGACAGCTGGTATTAAATGTTGAATGATGTGGTCAGTTTGATAGACTGGCAGTGTTTTTACAAATTGCTTCCAAAATCTTGTTGATCAAGGAAATAACTGGGGAATTCTCCATTTACACGCTGCTCCCTTTTGAGCCGCTTTGGCTAACATTTAGCCAAGTTTTCCTGGACATCTTCCAGTTGGCTTTCTTTGCAGTTCAGTGCTGCTCGAGGGGCATCAGCTAGGAGCTGCAGTGGAGAGCAAAAGAGTTTCAGATAACTTTCTATGGCACACCTGTATTTTTTTTTAAATGGTATTTGTTAAACGCTTACTGTGTGCCAAGCACTTATACTAAGCGCTTGGGTATATACAAGCTAATGAGGTTGGACAGACTCCATGTCCCACATGGGGCTCACAGTAGTAATCTCCATTTTAAAGATGAGGTTACTGAGGCACAAAGAAGTTAAGTGTCTTGCAGCAAAGTGGTGGAGGCAGGATTAGAACTCAGGTCCTTCTGACTCCCGGGCATATGCTCTATCCACGAGATCCCTCTGCTTCTCTGTACTGTACCTATACTGTTAACCATCCACTCGGTTCCTCACAGTATCAACCCCTCCACGGAAGCAGAGCGGATGGCTGAAGCAGGAAGGTCCCAGTTGAATGGATGCCAGAAGCATTCATTCATTCAATCGTATTTATTGAGCGCTTCCTATGTGCAAAGCACTGTATTAAGAGCTTGGAATGTACAATTCGGCAACAGATAGAAACAATCCCTGCCCAACAACGGGCTCACAGTCTAAGCGGGGAGACAGACAACAGAACAAAACCAATAGGCAAAGCTGCAGTGCGGTCCAGTGGAAAGAAGCAGTGTGGCCCAGTGGAAAGATCAGAGTCTGGGTATCAGGAAACCTGGGTTCTAATCCTGGCTCCTCCATTTGCCTGCTGTGTATCCTTCGTCAAGTCACTTAATTACAGTGAGTGTGTATGAGCAGGAGTGAGAGATACAGAGCTGGGTTTGGATCCTCGTTGGTGAAAGTTGATTCTGTTAGGGAATGCTGTCGCCTGGGCCTCCCTCTTTCCTCTCAATAGAGCTTCTGCTCCCCCATTGACTTCCCAGCCACATGCCAACTGAGGCAGGCACTCTCCAGTGAGTGGGTGGGCATAGAGGGGCAGCAGTTGAGATTTGATTGCCAGGCCGGAGCCTAAACAATTCCATGGAGCTGAGCGGCAGCAATCTGGCGAGCTCAAAAGGAAGGGAGTTCAGGGAGGGATCAAACTTAAGGGAGAAGCACATTAGCCTAGTGGAAGGGAACAGGCCTGGGAGTCAGGAGACCTTTTTGAAAACAAAAATTTAAGGGTATTTGTTAAGCATTGTGTCAAGCATTCTTCTAAGCATGGAGTAGATAAAGTTAATTAGGCTGGATACAGTGTTTGTCTCACATGGAGCTCACAGTTTAAGTAGGAAGGGGAACGGGAACTTAATCACCATTCTTCAGTTGAGGATACTGAGGCACAGAGAAGTTAAACGACTTGCCCAAGGTCACACAGAAGGCAAGTGGAAAAGCTGGAGTTAGAATCCAGGTCCTCTGATTCCAGGAATCCACCAACGTGGCTGTTCACCTGTTTGACCTGGATTCAAATGTGGGCATCACCACCTGCCTGCTAGGTAACCTTGTGCAAGTCTATTAACTTGCATCAATTTCCTCATGTGCTAAATGGGGATTAAATACCTGTTCTTCCTACTTCTTATATTGTGAGTCCCATGTGGGGCAGACTGTTTTACCTGATTATCTTGTATCTACCTCAGGGCTTAGAACGATGTTCGGCACATATTAAATGCTTAACTAGTACTAATATTATTATTAACAGTAATAATAATAATAATAATGAAGCTTCAGCAGGGGCCTGGCAGTGAATAAATCTACAGCCCCAGGGAGTTTTATTCCGGCCCTGTCAAAAAGTACATGTGCGTAGAAAAAAACACCAGGCTAAAATGTGTAAATAAGAGCTCAATCAATGATATTTATTGAGCACTTACTGTGTGCAGAGCTCTGTACCGTGCGCTTGGGGGAATACAATAAAACAGAGTTGGTAAACCCATTGATTGAAATAAAAAATACAGACATGCTTAATGAATGCCATCACTGCTACATAAGGTGGATGAAGTGCTGAGGAGCTTGCATGAGAGTCTCGGCCTCGCTTTCCCCCAGCTTGTAATTCCCCTTCTCTTCCTACCCCAATCCATCAGACCTCAGACCTCCCCACATCTATCAGATCTCAGACATCCCCACCTTCAAAGCACCTCTTGAAGCCCACCTTCTCCAACAAGATTTCCCTTATTAATTCCCAAAACCACAAATTGTATCAAATAGCCATTCTAGGCCCTTGTGCATATTTGTACATTCAACTGTACATTCATTCATTCCAATTTCACTATTTATACATGCTTTAACATCTGTCTCCCCCATTAGAGTGTAAGTTCCTTGTGGACAGGGAATGTGTCTTATGCTTCTGTTTTATTTTCCCAAGGGCTTACTGCAGTGTGTTTTATATGACCTGCCAATCAATCGATCATATTTATTGAGCAGTAATTGGGTGCAAAGCACTGTGCTGAGTGCTTGGGTGAGAACAATATATCGGATCTGGTAGACACATTCCTTTACCACAACACTACTTCTACTATTACTATGACAGCAGCAACAACAATACTATTTTTCTGTTTAAAAATTGTGGGTTGCTGAGCTCCCTGAGAGTGGACGTTTAAAGGGTTTAGGACTGAACCTTGAGGGATGCCAACTAAGAAAGTGAATCCTCCCTTTCTCTGCTTCTCTTTTAGTAGTGATGCTGATTAGTGGCATAATCATAAAGTAGGCAACAAAGGATTTAAGGAGGGGAAATAAGGTTAGCACCCATATATTTGATCTAAGCATTTCCTTGTGGAAAGAACATAGGGCAGGGAACGTCTGCTAATTTTGTTGTATTGTACTCTCCCAAACACTTAATACGGTGCTCTGCACATAGTAAATGCTCAATATATACGATTGATTGATTGTCTAGGAGTTAGGAAACCCAAGTTCTAGCCTTAGCTCCACCATTCCCTGGTTCTGTGACTTTGGGGAAGTCACTTTACTTCTCTATGCCTCAATTTCCCCATCTGTAAAATGGGCATGATGCCTGTTCTCTTTCCCCTTTGAAGTGTGAATCCTGAGTGGGAAAAGAACTATGTTCAATTTGTTTATTCTATACCTACTCCAGTATTAAGCACCGTACTTGGCAAATAGTAATTCCTTAATAAGTACTATCATTATTGTTGTTATTGTTATGCTACTTGCTAAGTGCTTACTACATGTCAAGAACTCTTCTAAATGCAGAAGTAGATATAAGTTAATCAGGTCCCTGTCCCATATAGGGTTCACAGTATAAATAGAAAGGAAATAGGTATTGAATTCCCATTTTACAGATGAAGAAACTGAAATACAGAGAATTTAAGTTGCTCAAGGTCACATAACGGGCAACTGGCATCCCCTGACTCTCAGGCCTGTTATAGTGAATTGTTATTCACTCATTCATTCAGTTATATTTATTGAGCACTTACTGTGTGTGGAGCACTATACTAAGCCATGGGAAAGTACAGTGTAACAATAAACGGACACATTCCCTGCCCATAATGAGCTTGCGGTTATTAGGAAGGGCAGCTGTGAACTATTCTTACCTCTGGCATTGCGGGCAGATGATTTTCAATGAAGACAACTTGCTATCTTTCAACTTCCTCTGGAATGTGCTGATATTTATCCCACTTGGAGCTGAGGTGACATCAACAACTCAGAACCTCTTGCCTTAGGTTATCTGCACTATCTCACCTCAACAGTTCTAGCCAAGACTTTAGAGGAAGGTACATTCTTTTCTAACACTGATTCTTCTTTCTTGGTACAAGAAGAACCAGATAAGATATACCCATCTTTGGCAAGTCGGAAAAACCCACTCACTGCACTGCAATTTGACAGATTCAAGGAATGAAACCCATAGCTTGCTGACCTAGAGTTTTGATAACTAGATGTTTACATTGTGTGGTTTATTTGAAAAGATTATGCTCTATCTGAAGATGTAGATGGTGTGCTAAATCAGTGTTTTCCGGTGCATCTTCAGATAGAGTATAATCTTTTCAAGTATACCACACATTGGAAACGCCTAGCTTCTTTATCTAACCCATACCTGAAGGATGTATTCTGTAGCTGTTACCACAGTGTTCTATTCAACTCCTTATCAGGAAAGACTCTGAAGAAGATTCACTCATTTCAGTTACAAAGTAATAGTTATGTTCTTGGAAAACCTAATTTTGTGGGACTGTTAATGTAATAGTAACAGTTGATTCAGTACAAATTAATAGGGCTCTGCACATAGTAAGCATTCAATAAAAGCCATTGATGATATTGTTGATGATGGTGATAGCAAAATGCATCTCAAAACAGACTCATGTTGCTGAAAGAATATTCCCTATTGCTTCTGTTGTGTTTTGTCCAGATTGTCAATCGCATTTATTGTTCACTTGTGGTATGCAGAGTACTGTACTAAATGCTTGGAAGAGTATAATATAACAATATAACACACATTCCCTACCCACAGTAAGCTTTCAGTCTATTACAGCAATAATGTCACTTTGCATTGGAGAACCAGCACGGCCTAGTGGAAAGAGCAAGGGTCTGCGAGTCA